>NC_141700.1:435999183-436672288 GCF_964263255.1 Lissotriton vulgaris
TTAGGCAGACCAGAGAAAAGTGCGTTAGCGTAATCTAAACGCGAACCCACGAGTGCTTGCACGGTGTTCTTACGATATTGAAGGGAAAGCAGTGGGAGAAATTTCCTCACCATCTTCAAGATACCGAAACATTTCCCCACCAGGCCCGTGATGTGGGGACGAAAAGATAGACTGTCGTCAAATACCACACCCAGATTTTTTACTTGGGCAGATGGTTTCTCAGGGGGGAACATGTCGGAAGGCCACCACGATTTCCAGCCAGGGTCCTCAGCGCAGCCAAAAAAGAGCAACTCGGACTTATCCGAGTTACATTTCAGGTTCTGGTGCTGAAACCATGCAAAAACAGCACTCAGGCAGTCTCTGATTCTGTCGCCATTAAAAACCTCTCCCTTCCTGCAGGTAAACAGGAGCTGGGTGTCGTCAGCGTATGAAATGACCCGGGCTCCAAATGCCTCCGCGACCTTCGCCAAAGGGGCCACATAAATGTTAAATATGGTGGGGCTCAGGATGGATCCTTGAGGCACCCCCACCTCTAGCGAAGGCATTTCCGCGGAGATCGGAGGAGCCCAGATCACCTGCCGACGGTCGGTTAAGAAGGATTGAAACCAGTCCAACACCGTCCCCCACAGACCTACCTCCCGGAGTCTTCGGAGGAGGCCGGCGTGTGGGACGGTGTCGAATGCCGCCGACAGGTCCAGCAAGACCAACATAGCCTTTCCCCCAAGATCAAGCGTTTCCCTGATGGCGTCGGTCACCTCCACAAGAGCTGTCTCCGTACTGTAATTAGCACGGAAACCAGATTGGGAGTCATGCAGCAGTTTGTTATTCTCTATAAAGGTGGTAAGAGTAAGCTGAACATGTTTCTCCGCCACCTTCGCCAGAGCAGGGAGGAGGGAGATTGGTCTATAGTTGGCCCACTGTAAAGGGTCGAGCAGAGGTTTCTTAATGAGCGGGAGAATAAGAGCATGCTTCCATTCTTTAGGGACCACTCCAGAACTCAGAGACATGTTGAGCAAGGGGTTCAGCAAGTTGTTAATAGCTGGTGCCACCGAGCTCAGGCATTTGGCCGGACACGCATCCAAGGGGGATCCAGATTTCAACCGGGAAAGCAGCTCCAGAGAGGACTCGCAGGATAACGGGGGTAACGTCGAAAGAGTGGGTGCCTGCTCGGCTGCAGCGGATGGAAGGACCTTCAGATCACTTTCCACAGCTGCGGCCACTTCCAGGGATTCCACCCGATCGAAAGAGTCCTGAATCCTACGGATCTTGTCCACAAAGAAGTCAGCAAGCTGCTTGATCCACTCCTCAGTATGGGAGTGAACCCTAGCGGCCGCCACCGGCTCTGTGAATTCCTTCACAATTCGGAATAGTTCCCGGCTCGTGTTATCAGCCTGGTCTATTCTATGCTCGAAGTAGATCTTTTTAGCTTCGGCAATCTGTCTGTGGTAAGATTTTATCGCACCCCTGTACTTCAGTTTCTCCTCAGGCGCATATCTGCGCCGCCAGAGCCTTTCAGATCTTTTGCAGTCCTGGCGCGCTTTCCGCAGAGTAGCGGTAAACCAAGGAGCGGAATCTTGGCAGGGGGCTGTCCTGACCGGTTTCCGAGGGGCAAGCTCCTCGAATCTTGTCCGAAGCCAGTCCTGGACTAGCGGCAGGTCGACTTCTAAGTTCCCAGACGTAATGCAAGGATGTGCATGGAGTGCATCAGCGAGCATATCAGCTGACACCAGGTGAAAGGCTCTCGCTTGACGAGACCCGTCCTTATAAGCTCTTTGACACGTCTGGTGCTCAGCTAACAACACGAAGTTAATTAAATAATGGTCGGACCATAGAACCGGCAGAGGGGAGGACACCTTAATTGGCACAGTGGAAAAGATTAAATCCAACGTATGCCCTTTCACGTGCGTTGGACTATCGATGAAAGAGGTCAGTCCGAGCATCTCGGTAATGTCCCGTAATTTAGATGCATCGGCGTCAGTTGACAAGTCCATGTGCAAATTTAAGTCGCCCAGCAGTACACAGTGTGCCGAGCGCACACAGGGTATTGACAGTGCCACCTGTAAATCCTCGAAAAACGAGCCTAAAGGCCCAGGAGGTCTATAGATCAAAATTCCTGTGCAGGTATGTGAAGCCGACAACTGGAGACTAAAGCCCAGAGCTTCACAACCAGCGATATTATCTACAGGATAAGAGGTGCAAACAAGGGACTTGTCAACAACTAAGGCCACCCCACCACCTCTGCCTCCAATTCTATCCCTCCTTAAGATGGTAAAGTTGGGGGGAAGGGCACTAGCGATGTCCGGTTCCGAGCCAGCCCCCAACCAAGTCTCTGTCAAAAAAAGACAGGAGAGTTTCGAAAGCGTAAGGAGGTCCCAAATTTCCATGGAATGACGCGCCAAGGATCTGGTATTTAACAAGGCACACTGACATTCCAAGGGGAGGGAGAGGGGAGCGCGAGATGGAGATGATATAGGACGCCAAGAACATCCAGGGCACCCTTTAGCCAGGTGTCGACCACCAGGGAAAAGACAATTACAACCACTCTTGGGGGGACGGAGCGCACATAAAACGGCCGCACTATACCTAATCATCCTAAATGTCTGTGACACGGTCCTGAGAAGCGGTCCTAGTAGCAGCAAAGCTGTGGGTGGGTATTCTGTGGGCAAAAAGGACAAATTAGGGACAGCTCAGGATAAAATTTCATAAACAAGAGCAAGGCGGCCTGTAATTAGAGTCAGCAAGACGGAGGGGTTCCAATCAGCCAGGTACATACATATCAATAGAGATAAGCTCTCCTTATATCCACAAAGTTTACAAGCACCGAAAAGGTATAGTCAAGGATTAAAAAAAGTGTGTAAAGAATATCAGAAAATACATAAATCGGTCTCCCCATAGATGCTGCACCTGTAACCAGAAGCCAGGTTTCAGAATACCCACCCACAGCCTTGCTGCTACTAGGACCGCTTCTCAGGACCGTGTCACAGACATTATTCATTTTGTCTGCCTGTGTAATATCTCAAGTGTGCCCTGATGAAGGAAGCCTCTATTGGCACTTGTCCGAAACGCGCGTCGGCGCTTTTCTTGTCCTTGTGTGTAGTGATATGGATGTGAATGTTTGTGTATGAATTTGACTGTATAAAAGGGATGTTTGGATGTATGAGTGGATCTATTTGGTGCCTTTTTTTGAAGTGTCACTGCGTGTCCTAGGTTTTAGACTGTTTTTGCATGTTTTTGATTATGTATATTCTTCCTAAATGTTTTGTATTGCTCAAATGGAATTACTCTATTTATTATAAAAAATCATGTTGATATCTATATATATATATAAAAATGAAAATTAAAAACTTTTTTGAATAAATGTATTCTTGTTGTGGTGTGTGGGTATACTGTTGTTGTTAGTTAAACTTTGATCATTGTCATTTAGGGGTACTATATTATCCAATTGTTCACTAAACACATCCTCATATTGGTGATACTCAAAAGGCAAAAGTACCTCCTTTTCTGCCGCGGTAGCTACATGAAAAAGAGCAGACAATACTGCAGCCTGAGTGACAGGATTCAATGTTATATGGATTTGACATTCCTCAGACTGGAATACTATCTTTTTCTCTCTCCAGTTAATATCAGGATTGTGATAGGTAAGCCAGGGCATGCCCAAAATAACCTCATACTGACAGGACTAGGTTATATTCAGGGTCAAACAGGCTCGATGTTCCCCCTCCGGTATTTCTATGGACAACAGCACTTCTTCTGTTTGTTCTGTGATTAACCCTGACTTTAATGGTTTACCGTCTACAGCCCATACTTCCTCAGGGTGTTGCCTTGGAATGCGCTTCAAAGATAATAAGGATACCAATCCACTGTCTATAAAGTTGCCGGTGGCTCCAGAGTCCACCATCACCAACACTTGATGCATTATCTTATGGCTCTCCAGACACATGGATACTACTATATGTGACACAGAATCCTGAATAACCTTACAAACCAATAAAGGGAGTTTCAAGGAAGCCTTATCACTGTCTTCTCCTGATGTCTCACTACCAAGACTGGTATTGGACACAGCCAGTCTTTTCTTGACCCACCCCCCTATGGTCTTAGGTTTGGAAGGACATTCCCGTACATAATGGCCTTTTTTCCCGCAGTACATGCACAGTCCTTGGGTTCTGATGGTTTCTCTCTCCTCTCTAGTCAATGGAGCCCTCACCGCTTCCATTTCCATGGGTTCATTACTCTCAGCAGATGCTGATGGGCCTTTCCTGACCGAGTACTCGGGTCTAGAATAGCCTCTATCCCACCTTTTTTTATTCCCACTACGCTCTGATATCCTACCATCCAATCTTAATGAAAGACTGATCATACCGGCACATGTAGTGTGCTGGGGATCGATCTGGGCGATAATGTCCTTTAGACTGTCCCTAAGTCCCTGATAAAATAAGGACATCTGTTTTTCTTCTTGCCTTGACGATTCCGCCACCAACCTGTTAAAGGTCGTTAAATATGTGACCAGCTCATTCCGCCCCTGTCTCAATTCCAATAGTTCTTTATCAGCGCTAAAAGTGGTTGCACGTCTGTCAAAAACTCTCTCAAACTCGGCTCTAAAAGCCCCCCAGTCAGACAAAATGGCATAATCTTTTCTAACTAATGGGACTGCCCAATTTGCAGCATCGCCTATCATGTATGAGATGGCGAACTCCACCCTGGAATGATGGTTCGGAAAAGACGCAGGTTTACATGAAAAATGTAACATTATTTGCGTGAGAAATAACTGCGTTTTAGAAGGATCCCCAGAATACCTTTCTGGACTCGCCAATGGTATAGGCGGGGGCACGGTGACCTGTATGCGGGGATTCTCTGTAGCAGCATCAAACGGATTTCCTGCCAACCTGTCTACTCTATCTCTTAAGGCAGTGGTCTCGGCTCTAGAAGCAATCAACTCCAGTTGCACCAGAACAAGAGCCTGTAATACTTCCTCGAGGGTAGCCATGTTTATTCAACAACCGAATCGGGCGAAGCTTTTATCTTGGGCGCGTAATTCTGTCAGGGCCCGCCTCGCAGGATTCGGCTTATGAACAAAGGGGTCCACCTCCAGATGTTACCAACACCCCGAATAGAATCACAGGGTGTTCGAACCATCAGGCGAGGGATAATTGAAGAAGAAAGGAATGGGGAAGGGAAAGGGTCAGCAGGGACAAGGGATCTGAAATGACAAAGCACAGGATATATAAATACTGGGCTATATCAACACGCTGTTCTCAATAATTCTCACTAGAACTTAGAATACCTTTTAGAGCTGTATTCATTCCTTCAGCTACAATAAGAAAGCCCTAGTCCAGCCTCCTGTGAATAAACATATTGGTTAACACGTTTTCAGGATACATCATACCATAAACATTAAAACAGACCCTTGTTTTACACACCATATAATGTGGAGATCGACTGTCTTATGTCCCTTATATTCGAGTATAATGTCGTATCTTTACTCAGACCCTTTACTGTTCATATCCCCAGTGATAGTTAAAACCTTATCAGAGTTGGAGAGTCAAAGTCTCTGAAAGCACTCCAATTGGTATATTCCTACAACTTTCCCCGTTTGATATTTGAACAACATTAGAAGACTACATTGAGTTGACTCCACTCTGAGCTCCTATTAAGTAGATCTCAATACTTTGATAAACGGCAACATGAGGTTGCGACCACCCCTATGCTCCGCTTTGACCGGAAGAAAGATTATTAAACAACAAATCCGGCAACAGGTAGTTGCGACCACCACTCTGCCCCGGATCCAAACACTCGATTAGCATACGGCGGCGTGCAGAGGCTCTACTATGCTCCGCTGATACAACTAACACAAAAGTTCCTTTATGTACACGAACCTACATTGACGGCAACGCACAGTTTATAACCATGGCGTTCCGCAGACCAAATCCGAATTCAGTCGCATTCATATAATCGGCACGCATCAGCAGATGCATCTCATCCGATTCAGAATAGCTAAATAAACAAGTTAGTGTTCACGCGAGCAACGGCTCCCAGCGTTTCCTTCTATCACAGTACCTTAACAACGTCGGTTTCATAACAACAAGTTCTGGAACGATAAACCGCTCTCGAAGCAAACACCAGCGGGAACCTCTCAGCACAACTGACGAAGGACTCAGAATTACGCGCATCCTCCCTCTGCTTCCACCGGCCAATATACTTCCTGTTGGCAAAGGCTCATGGAAGATGTAGTTCTAAACAGTTTAGGCAGGCGCAGCTAGGTGAAACCTGACAATAGGTGTCACATTTGCGAAAGTTATAACTATTGGCATTGTAAATGACAAAGCTATTAATTTAGCTATTTTCAAAACCAACACATAAATAAAAAAAATTGTCATTTACAAGACCAATAGCTCAAACTTTCCTAATGCAAGACCTTTTGCATTGCAAAGGCTTGTTTTTATATCTGTCAGAGCTTCCTGTTGAGGTTTAATTTTTGTGACAGGTGCCTCATTGCGCACTTGTAACTATTCCCTGACCCTGCTTCAAGGGTGAGAGCAGGGTCCAAGAATAGTTACAAGTAGGCAACGAGGCGCCAGGAAGCACTTACAGGCTTACAGCAGCAGGTGCCCAAGTTGAAGTTAATTTTTTTGTAACCCTTTTGTAAAAGGTTACAAAAAATTAGCTTCAACTTTTGCACCTGCTGCTGTAACCCTGTAAGTGCTTGGCTGAAAATTCGTCTCCGCTGATTTGCGGATTTTAACGTGATTTCACAAGATTCGCGGATCGCGAAATCGCGGAAAATCCGCAAATTCTGCGAGTGGAACGAATTTTCAGCCTTTTTTGCTGCTTTAGGGAGAAGTGGCAATATTTTTTTGCAAGATTTTAAAATCTAAGTAGTGGTGGAGACCACATTATTGATCTGGTCCCTGCAGCTCAGTTTCGCATTAATCCAGAAGCCCAGATTTTTCACTTTTCTACCTGGCATGGGAAGCTGGCCCATGTCAGCACGCCAGCAGTCTGGCGTCCAGAGATTAGGATTGTTTCCAAACAAAACCCCCTCCGTTTTGTTGGAATTTAATTTCAGACAATGTTGGGCCATCCAACCCCCCACGGCACTCATACAACTTTGAAGCCTCAAGGAGGTTGCCTGAGTGCCGCCTGGAAGAAGGTTCACCACTATTTGGGTGTCGTCGGCGTATGATGTTAGTGTGAACCCAAAAGATTCAATAAGGGTTGCCAGTGAGGAGACATAAATATTAAAAAGGGTTGGGCTCAAAGATGAGCCCTGTGGAACACAACAAGGCAGAGAGAATGGCTTTGTTTCAAATTCGTCAAGAACTACAGTTTGTACTCAGTCTGTCAAAAATGAAGTGAGAAGCTTCCAGGCCAAGCCCTTCACTCCTATTTCCTATAAATGGTCCATCAATACCATGTGATGGACCGCGTCGAATGCCGCTGAGAGGTCCAACATAATCAGTGCAGCATTTCCTCCTTGATCTAAAATCATTCTAATCTCCTCAGTGGATTTCACGAGTGCCACTTCCGTACTGTGGCCTCCTCTAAACCCAAACTGAGTTGGGTCTAGTGCCTGAGTGTCTAGCAGAAAGGTGTTCAATTGAGCATTAATGTTCCCTTCTATGACCTTTGCTGGGAGAGGGATTCTAGAAATAGGTCTGAAGTTGTTAGGATCAGTGACATCCAGATTGGATTTTTTTAGTAGTGGTAGAATGGAGGGCTGTCTCCAGTCTTTAGGGAAATATCCCTCCAAATACATGGTGTTAAAGATAGAAGTCAGTATTTTTTAGACAGGTTCTCCAGCTGAAATAACTACTGAAGTGCGGCATGGATCAGTTGGGGATCCTGATTTTAACTTCTGTAGTAATTTACATGTGTCTAGTTCTGTTAACGGGTTAAAGTTTAGTAAGGTCGGGCTATTTTTGTTGGTTTCTGCAGAAACTGCGTCTGAGCTATGCATAGTTTTATGGATGGAGTCAGAGAAGGTGACAAAGATGTTGTTTACCTTCTCAAAAAAGTAGTTGGCAATTTTATTACACAGCTCTTGGCTGGCTGTGAAGGATGGGGAGCATGGGTGAGATAGTTGTTTTATTATTTTGAATATTTCTTTGGAGGAGTTTTTGGCTTGGGTGATTCTGTCGGAGAAATATTCTTGTTTTGCTTTATGAAGCAGAGTTTTATACACTGCTAAACTTGTTTTATGATCCGGCATGTCCTTGTCATTGTAACCCTTCCTCCACTTTCTTTCTAGGTGTTTGCAGGCAGGTTTCTGGTCTCTGAGTTCAGGAGAGTACCATGGAGCAGAGGGAGTTTGTCTAGTATGGTTGAGATGTTTTATAGGTGCTAGTTTCTTACCTGCCTCTGCTAGCCAGTTGGTGTAAGAGCTGGTAGCCTTATCTAAATCTTTTGGTATCGATGGTAAGGTTGAGGTGAGTAATTGTAGTAGTTCCCTGGTATCTATCTTGTTCCAGGCTTTGGTCTTGTAGTTTTTTTCAGGGATTTAGGTGTCACACGGTCGGGCAGGGTGATCTGATATATAACTGCAGAGTGGTCTGACCATGTCAGGGGAAGGGCATTAAGAGTTGCTAGTAGCGAATTGTTGGAGAAGATCCCATTTAGGGTGTGGCCAGCTATGTGAGTGGCTTCCTTCACTAGTTGTTTTAGGTTTGCACCTTCCATTAACTCCATCAGCCGGAGGGTGTCTGGATCTAAAGGGGATTCCAGATGGAAATTAAAATCCCCCAAAATGGTGTAGCAGTTGAGGCTAATCCCTCTTTCTAATATACTTCCTATTTGTGTCAAAAACCGCCCTCTTGGACCGGGAGGTCTATAAATGAGAGCTCCTCTGAAAGAGTAGTGGTATGAGAGATTGAGGCAAAACTCCAGGGTTCGCATTCCTCCATAGCAATGGGGCTGAAGGACGCAGAGATGGAATTATGATATATAAATGCCAGCCCCCCCCCTCTTTTACGGGGTTCATTCAAAGTGTAGCAGAGGTAGTTGGGTGGCATGGCTTTAACAAGGTCAGGTCCAGATGAATCATCCATCCATGATTCTGTAATAAATGCAACCAGGATCCCTTCTCCTTCGATAAGGGTGGCGCATTCTATGCTGTGTTTAGCCAGAGAGCTGGCATTGAGCAGGGTACATTTCCGCGTCAGGTGCAGGGTGTTGTTCGTCCCGCTGGTAGCCTGAGGCTGTGGGGATACTATTGATTCCAGAAGAAGTTCTGGCAGCATGAGGTTGCACTCTGGGCAGGATCTGCTGCCCTGTGGAAGTGTAAAGTCCATATGCGATATCGAGCATTTCTGGGCTGATGTGTTAGGATTGAGGGATTTAAGCAATGTATTTGTATATTGAATCGTATCTTTACCTGGAGGGATCCGACCAGGGGGATTGGCGCTGGGCGCTGGTCTGGCGCGGACGGGCGCAGACGGGCTTGCCTTTGGCGTGCCGTCGGCGCGCCATCGGCGCTCCCGCTGGGTGCGTCCGCTGTGCCTACGTGCCTGCATTAAATTATGTACCGGCAGGGTCTCCAAACACTAGACCGCTGACCGGAGTACACCTAAAATGGCGGCGGTCCCGCATTTTGACTGCCGGGGAAGAGGAGCTGTGGGCAGAAAGAAGGTGTGTCCCCAAAGTGCAAAGTGCAATATAGAATCACCTAGGCATGTGAAATAACAGTTTAAAAACCCTCAAAACATCATTTTAAAAACTGGTTCCAGTATGCCCCAAATCGGATTACAAAAGCAGTAGTGCTTTATTAAGGGGACAACAGATAGTGCAAAATGAGAAGCAAATTTTTAAAAACAATAGAACGGTCTCTCCCGGCTGAGCCTCAGGAGGACTTCACCTGTCACGCTCGCGCCAGACTGAGTTTAAGTTCCGGCAGGGTCACCAAACACCAGACCGCTGACCGGAGTACACCTAAAATGGCGGCGGTCCCGCGTTTCGACTGCGGGGGAAGAGGAGCTCTGGGTAGGAAGAAGGTGTGTCCCCAAAGTGGAAAGTGCAATATAGAATCACCTAGGCATGTGAAATAACAGTTTAAAAACCCTCAAAACATTTATCTTTAACAAAAAAACCCCTCAAAACATTGTTTTAAAAACTGGTTCCACTATGCCCCAAATCGAATTATAAAAGCAGCAGTGCTTTAGTAAGAGGACAACAGATAGTGCAAAATGAGAAGCACATTTTTAGAAAACAATAGAACGTTCTCAAGCAGTTCCGACGAGGGATACTGGCCTCAATCTCGGTGAGAAGACAGTGCCGGCCTTGAGGGAGTCGGAGAACCATCACCTGGGTTGCTGAGCCTTTCGGAGTCTATGGGAGACCAGGATCAGCAGATGGGTCAGCTGCATTGTGGTGCCTGCAGATGCAGTGGAGTGCGTCCTTCACTCCAAGGGAGATTCCTTGGGTTGTCTTGGATGTCCACAGGCTCTGTAAAGATTCTGTAGTGAGCACAGGCACAGACGCTGCAGCAGACCTGCAGGGTGATGAGAAAAGGAGCAGCAGGAGTTTTCCCAGTTGCAGTCTTGGTTTCCATCCCGAAGTCTAGCGAGGTCCAGAGTGCCCATACGGTTGAAGTTAAAGTGGTATGTGATCTGAATCTTGCCTCACGACGAATCTAGGGACCCACCCACAGGTAAGCTCTTAAGTACCATAAGGAAAGGGTTGGAACGATTTATGTGTCCCTCCCATAGGAGAGGCTGGACAGTGGGGAGGATACTCCCATATCATTTGTCCAGTTTCGCACCAGAGCAGGAGCCAGCGGCTCCCTGAACTAGTTTGGACTGAAGTATGCAAGGATGGCACCAAGTGTGCCCTTTAACAGTCTGAGGGGTTTTGGCAAGTACTCCCATCTTGTCCCAATACACTAAGTCCTGTCTGGGTGACAGTCACACCTCCCTGTGGCAGGATACCAATTGTCCTGCATTCCTCTGCTCAAGCTTGGCTCAGCAGCATGAGGGTAGAATCATGTCTCTAATCGGCAGCAGCCATAGTTTGCAATCTGGGTCCTCATACGGAGGAATTGTAGGTCAGTTGCTGACTATAAGGTTGAATCAGTGGCCTTTGCAGAAAATCTTTCTGACACAAACTATCCCCAGAGAAATGTCACCCTTGTGAGAAAGAGTGCACGTAACAACAATAGAGAAAGTCTGCTAGAGGTAAAAGACAAAGTCAAAACAGAAACCTTGACATGTGTAACAACTTACACACTGATATTCAACCAACTCACAAAAGTGTTGAAGAAACATTGGAATATACTGAACACAGGGTCACTGCAAATTGAACAAAAACGTTTTGCATTCAAACGCTCGAGAAATCTTAAAGATATGCTCTTTAGCACCAGACCTAAAACTAAGGTCATTAACAAACAGGCAACACTGTGGCAATTACCGGCAGTCAAAGGCCATTATCCATGTGGCTCATGCACCGCATGTGCGTTCACCTCCATCCAAAAAAACATTACACTGAATAACAACTTCACATGGGAAATGCGTACCCACACAAATTGCAATACTGCAAACTGTATTTATCTGCTCACGTGCCCTTGCGACCTGTACTATATAGGGATGACGACACAACCCATTAAACAACGCATCTCTGAACACCGCAGCAATTTTCGCTGCAAAAAGACAAGCACCAAGATGTGCACCCACCACTTGGAAAAAATGCACACACCTGATTCCCTTAAATGGGTTATTTTGGAAGCCTCCCCTAATGTTTCAAAGAGAAACCTTTGCTTCAAAGAACAGAGATGGATACATCGTCTATCGACACACCATCAAGGTTTAAATGAGGATATACCCTTGGGTTGCCTTTGAATCTTTAACAAAGATTCCAAAATCCGAGTCCATTGAGGGGACTGGATATGCAGACATACTATGGATGAGTCTCACACATGTGTATATTGCCCAGACAACCTCACATTATACATACCTAATTCTATTGAGGCATCCTAAACCGGTTATTACAATCAACACCACTAGGCTAAAATGGCCGCTGCCATAAAAACCACTATACTTAATGTCTTGGAGACACTAGCTCATGCATAACAACATTCGCCACCGACATTGAGCTCTCAGTATCCTTGCATGGTACATTTTCAAACAACACTCCCCCAGACTTTACTAAGGTGATACGGAACCTTTTTATGTTATTAGCGCTACGTATATTAACAACCTGATTTTTGCATGACTTTGCAACAATAATTACGACACCAAACTCACGGAATGGGGGAAATCATGAATTTAACATTTGTTCCCAGGCCAACGCATTTGTTTGACTAGTTTCACAATAAGACCCCCTTTGAGAAATGGCCGCCATTGTCACACGGTGAGCCTCCCACTCTTTCACAAACTGGCCCCCGCCCACTGCGGCCTTGCACCATGTGACTCATCACATGATATGTGCAGCTGCGATTTAACTTCTCATAGATGGCGACCCAGGCACCTCGCGGACCCGGTGAATGAGGACAGGTCAAAGGACAGGCGAGCAACGCAGCATCCGTTGAGTAAATAGCCAAGACTGATTGATTCAGTAGACAATACAATTTAATACAATGCACGGGGCGTCCTGCCACTTATTTTAAATGTTGTACGTGGTGGCCACCCTTATATCAGCATTCAGAAGAGTTTATAAGCGCACATGAACCGATGTTTTAAGTAACGCCTTGTTCGCTCAACTGGGTTAATCTAAATGCAGTAAGAAAAGACGTGAAACATAATGCGCTAAACAACCGACCCAGACTTTTTCCTAAATGGTTGTGCACTTTCGCTGGTTTTTAGAAACATTAGAGTTAGAGGGTTTTTAGTTCACCCTACCTGCCACATAACTAGAGCCAAAATACGTGTATGGTTTCGGTTCACCTGTGCAACACCCGTGCCTCCGGTTTAGAGCTGGCACAGTAAGATGTAGAGATGTAACACCCATGGTCTACACTTATAAGCCAATGCACCTTTTACCTACACACTCTTGTTTAAGGAAACCGCTCAGTGACAGGTATATCTCTTGTACTATCCCATACTCGAGACAAGCACTATGCATTCTAATTTAATGCTGAATAATCCTTAAGTGCCTTCTACGCCTCGACTTAACCATGCCAAAACAAATCACACACTATGATGTTCCACTAACCAGCTAACCACTATATCAAGAAACAGGGATACTAGTGTTACTGATAACATGTACCATACTTATAGGTGAACTGTAAAGCAATACAGGTCATACTTGATTGCAGGATAATTTCAAATAGACTTAGAAGGAATGTTTGACTTACCTGTCTATGTTCTGTAACAATGCTGACATTTTAAATTTGAAGAACACTATTAAATCCTAAATTATATAGTTTTGTGAGTGTAGTAGTTTCATGGCCACAGCTCCAGTGATGGGCCATTGACAATGCTTGTACATACCTTGTTTTTTATCTCCCCATCGATTAGTACACATACAGGAGCAAAGCCTTGTACGTAAATTCACCGGGCACTGTTGAAGCCTGGGGAACACAAATAGTGAGTGAGTCCTTTTTATAATTTACTACTGCCTTTCTTTTAAATCTCTGGTTCCTCTACAGGGGCCACAGTCACCATAGCTCACTGTGTACAACCACCACAGCGGTCTATATCATGTACCTGTTTTAATTGTATTTTGTACGCCTCAGCGTCACACACACGCGTTTAGTATTAGTAATTGTTGAAGTCACTAAGTTGGTAGATGTGTCAAAATACAATATCACATTGTTTTCCTTCAACGCTTTCTTTCTTAACAGGTAGATCCAGGCAGGTTAAAGGTAACTTCTGGGTGAAGTGTTCACCCGAATATGTGATATTTTATGCCACTCACCATTAATTGTAGATAGCTTTCTATTTTCAAGGTCCTGAAGAATGGCAGGGTTAGTACACCATTAGCAAGAAATATGTTGACCCACATATTTTGACAAGGACACAATCACGCACCGAAACTCTTCGGGCAAGTGCCTTGCACACTGTTTTTATTTAGGACAGGAGACACCCAGAATAAAATTTGCCCTTCTAGGTACTCCCAGTCCTATTTTAGATCACAACACTGCATCTTTATAATTGAGGCCCCATACCCGCACTTCATCAAACGGCAGTTGGATAGAAGATCTCCGACAAAGAGCCCCTTTTTAGGGAGCCCGTTGGGTATTGCACCGCCGACCCAATGAGGAGCAGCCCAGATGATGAAGCATGACACCTGTAAGGGTGTGTGAGGGCATTATGATCCAACATATGGATCCCCACCTATGCTCTTTCTAGGGTACAGTGGGAACAAATCACTAGTGATTCCAACCAGCACCTGTTGTAGAGGAACAGCATAATATCCTTTGTTGTAATACGTAATTTGAGGCCTCCTTTATGCTGGACCTCCCCACTCCTCTTTGAGTGGCAAACAGGCCTACCGTCCCTCCCTTTGTTGTCTGATCTAGAAGACTGAACCTAGGAGCCCTGAGGGCTTTCCAGAGGAGCTTTATGATTCCAACATGTTTGATAGCAAACACAACAGGGTTTATTACAGCCCTTTTGGAGAAGGTCATTGCATAATGATGCATGGCCACTCTATGTATCTTAATGGATTATGCACTTACAACCGAGGAGATTGGACTCCGAAGGTTGTAGGGGTATCCTCTTCATGTGGGGCCCCCTCACACTTAGAACCAAGCACCCTGCCTTGAGGATTGAAAGGCCTACCTTAGCGGTGAATTATAGGTTTTAAATGCAGTGACCTCAAATATGAGGAAATCTACATTTGTTGTAAGTGGTGCTAGCACCAGCTTACACCGGCTGCAGTGGCAAACCTCTAGTCACAACTAGAGTGGTCTCTCATGGATGGCATAATGCATGCTTCAGCCCATGGAAGACCCCAAGTGTACCTATGCTTTGAGTTCCATATGCTAGGGACTTATCAGGGTACACCATTAGCCATTCTGGAGTCTACCTAAGTACTCACCATGTCCATTTTAGGGAGGAAGCACAGAGACTGGGGTCCTGATTAGCAGGATCCCAGTCAGACTAGTCAGTAAAATATAATGACACCATTAAAAAGTAGGGGGAGACCATGAAAGCAGATCCGACTTTTTTACAATGAATGTGTCCAATCTCTCAACAAACTTGTTGATGCCACTTTTTGTCATTATTGAATGAAAAACGTAATTTGACAGTCATCTACATTTGGCATTAGACTGAATTTAAGATTCCAGGTTTCTTTGATTTCACAATATGTAATTTTGTCAGCTCGAAGAATTATCTGTATGACTTTGTTCGCCACCAGCAAGATTTTTTAGGTATTTTTAAATATTCTTGTTATCTGTTTCTTCAAGCACATTAATAAATACATCAAATGTCTAGATCCAAGTAGTCATTCTGTTGCTAATATTCTGCTTTTTGAGAGTATCGAATGATGGTGCTAGTTTTGGGAAGGCGGCTGCATCCTAACCATTTATGAGACTTGCTGACACTGAGAGTGAAGCTCTCTCTGACACTGTCTGCTGTCCGCTAGGACCTGCTTCATCCATACCGTTTCTAAGGCCCTTTGTGGTGTTGGCCTCTCGGTCATTTTGGCTAGTCTGTGGAACTTTGACATCGCTCTTGGTCTCCGTTGGAGCCATTCACTTTTATGGAGACCTCTGGAGTTGTCTTTAGCACCAATCTACAGCTTTGGTGGTGAGCTGCCATGTGTATGGACGGATCCATAAAAACAACCCTGGGCACTTTTTCTGGTGCATTTCCCCAATGCTGTGGTATGATGACTCTCTTTACTCAGTTCTGGTAAGCAGATGATAATTTTTTGTATTTGACTTGCTTTGCTTTTAGACATCTTTTTGTTCTGTCTGACACCTGGCTGATCTCTGCCTCGCAACGCTTTTGATCACAGTGGTATTGTAATTGTAATTGCATTGACACAGCACTTACTACCCCTGTAGAGGCGTCAAAGCGCTTCTTCGGTGAGTAACACGCTACTACAGAACCCATAAAGGATTAGTGGTGAATTAGTATAGTGAGAAACAAAAGTAATTTGAGTGGTGGATATGTTAGTCAGTTATTTGGATTGAGAAGGATAGTGGAGGGATAGAAGAGGGAAAATAGTTTGCATTTATATAGCGCTTGCTACCCCTGATGAGGTGCTGAAACACTTTTTCGGCGATTAGCACGCTACCCCGGAGCCCATAAAGGATTAGTGGTGATTTATTATAGTGAAATATGAAAATTAATTTGAGTGGTGGACTTCGTAGTCTGTTATTTGGATTGAAAAGGTATTTTTAAATATTCTTGTTATCTGTTTCTTCATGCACATTAATAAATACATCAAATGTCTTGATCCAAGTAGTCATTCTGTTGCTAATATTCTGCTTTTTGAGAGTATCGAATGATGGTGCTAGTTTTGGGAAGGCGGCTGCATCCTAACCATTTATGAGACTGGCTGACACTGAGAGTGAAGTTCTCTCCGACACTGTCTGCTGTCCTATCGGACCTGCTTTATCCATACCGTATCTGAGGCCCTTTGCTGTGCTTGCCTCTCTGTCATTTTGGCTAGTCTGTGGAACCTTGACCTCCCTCTTGGTCTCCGTTGGAGCCATTCACTTTTATGGAGACCTCTGGAGTTGTCTTAAGCACCAATCTACAGCTTTGGTGGTGAGCTGCCATGTGTATGGACGGATCCATAAACACAACCCTGGTCACTTTTTCTGGTGTCATTTCCCCAACGCTGTGGTATGATGACTCCCTTTACTCGGGGAGGTCCACCAGTGACCAATGTCTGAACCTCTATATGCTGAATGATAATTTTTTGTATTTGACTTGCTTTGCTTTTAGGCATCTATTTGTTCTATCTGACACCTGGCTGATCTCTGCCTCGCAACGCTTTTGATCACAGTGGTATTGTAATTAATTGTAATTGCATTGATACATCACTTACTACCCCTGAAGAGGCGTCAAAGCTCTTCTTCGGTGAGTAGCACGCTACTACATAACCCATAAAGGATTAGTGGTGAATTAGTATAGTGAGAAACAAAAGTAATTTGAGTGGTGGATATGTTAGTCAGTTATTTGGATTGAGAAGGATAGTGGAGGGATAGAAGAGGGAAAATAGTTTGCATTTATATAGCGCTTGCTACCCCTGATGAGGTGCGGAAACACTTTTTCGGCGAGTAGCACGCTACCCATAAAGGATTAGTGGTGATTTATTATAGTGAAATATGAAAATTCAATCAAGTGGTGGACTTCGTAGTCTCTTATTTGGATTGAAAAGGATAGTGGAGGGATGTTTTGGAGCTCATAGTCGTAGGAGGCTTGGGATGAATAAAAGGGAGGTGGAGAGGGAACAGTCAGAGGAAAGGATTTAGAAAGGCTTGTTTTGGAGGATCGGAATAGTAAAAGAAGTATGAGATGATGCAAGGAGGGGTAGAGCAGGGAAGAGTCTAGAAAAGGTTATTTTGGGGATCACAGTAGTGGTATGGGGTTTGTGATGAATGAGAGAGTGGAGGTAGAGGATATATTGCTAGATGTAATGTATAGGGTGAGAAATATGGTAATGCATTAGAAAGAGTAGTAGAAAGGGGTCTGAGATGAGTCAGAGAGTTGAGATCGAGGATGTATTTAGAGCGGTATAGGGCGAGAAACAGGGAAGTGCATTGGACATGCTAAATTAAAAGAAAAGTAATAAATATATAGATTCATTAGTACATGGAAGGTATCCAGATGCATAAAGGAAGGAAGTATATGTAGATTAAAGACGTATCGAATAAACTGCATTAAATTATCTTGCAATTTGATGTTGCTTTTTGCTGCGCTTTCAATACCTGGATGTATCTGCCTTTAAAACTATCCCTCTGTAGGATTATATTAATTTAGGATTCATTTAGGTTGTGTAGTAGCTCAGTGTCTCTATTTATGGCCTTACCTGTGGGTTATTGGCCTATGATGTTTAGACTTCTCAGGGAGGCTTTCATTATCTTCAAATGCTTCCCACTGGCTGGAGTTTTGCTTTGACTCCGCCTACGCTAAACGTCAATTCAGCACTTCGACTGAGGCACACATGGCACATACTCTCTGGGAGATTTTGGGTTACTTATCCCCTATCTCGTCACCAGTTGTAGAATCCTTCTAAGCCTGGATACCCGCTAAAGAATACACCACACACGGACCTTAATATAGCATGTCTTTATTCATTTGCCTTTAACAATGCCCTTCACATCTAATCCTGAATTCCCTTCACTACGCTTAACACTTACGCCACAGTTCTAGGGAGTCCATCAGGAGCCACAAGGGTTCTGTCATTGCTAACTCACATGATGATAAAATACCCACAGTCAAATGCTATGCTTCCATGTTGTTTAATGTGTTGTGTTGAGTTATGGTTGCGACGGATCTGTATTGGAGCGTTCATGACCTAAACTCCAACAATGGTCAGTTGTGGTAGTTTGTCACAGCGGGACTAGAAGGAGGCCACAACATTTGTTTTATCCCACATTTCTATGATTTGCCAATATATTTACAATAAACCTCATTTGAAAAATTCACTTGCTTCCGCTGTGTCTTAAATTACTGGCGACGATCGAAGATGCAAGCCCATTTGGAGTCCTGTCCTTAAAAAGTTGAGGTGGTGGTGGTGGCATCCTGACTGTGTTCCTGGCCGCTATCTCGGCTGCAGGTGATTTACGAGACTGCATTGTATATTTGAGGCCATTTTGATTGTTATCGGCATGGAGGTGGGAACCAACCAATCTGCTGGTAACATTTAGCCTTACAGGGATGGAGTTTACCATAGTTGCTACGCGAAGTGTGCTTCACATTGGCTGGAGACCATTTTCTATTGGTTTTCAACACAGCAATATGCATGCCATTTACTTTAAGCATTTCAGCTACATGTGTATTGCTTTTTCTGGCAACTAGTTCCGATTGGTTTCAGACTGGGTGATGCACACAGCATTTACGTTGAGCCTGTCAACAGTTGGTTGCAGACTCAGCGATAGGCAGGCTATTTACTTTGACATTTTTCTCATTACATGCGTATCACGGTGGTGGCAGCCATTTAATTTTGTCCTCAGACTTGGCAATGCACATGCCATTGTTTTTACCTCATGTGCATTCCACATAATCTGTGCCCATCTTAGTTTATTCACAGTTTTAGCAATACGCACACTTGTGACTTAATTAAGGGATTTTGTGTGTATTCATGAATATAACAGTGATGTACATGCCAATTGAGATTTCACAGACTTTTTTTCACTTCCTTTCTGGCAATTGTGATGCAAATGTCAAATAGGCAAGGAATGTAATAAATGTGGTGTCATGAATAATTTTGCAAAAGTATGTAGAAATATGAAAAATGTAAAAGTTAATTCTGTAAATGGAAGAAAGTTAGATTAACTAGGAAATTAAATGAGAACTCTGGTGTTGTGTGTGAAAGTGCACAAGAAAGATGTACCCTGTTCCAAAGATCCTATTGAATCATTTGTTGCCAATGGAACTAAGATTCCTTTGTTGACTGATCCAGGTTTTGAAACAAACTTTGTTGGAGAATGAGCTTATGCAGAAACTTTTACCCCCAGATGCTAGTCCAGGAGGCTACAATGGAGTCAAATTCAATCTTGAAGGGTATTTTGAAACATCTATACAATTTAAAGATTACAAGGAAGTGGGCAAAGTATATGTATGGGTTGTTGTGCCAGAAATTTTAGGGTGGCATCATCAAGGGTGATTGGGCCTTCACTTGAGACCTCAATGTTACTCTTAAGTGTAAGTCAAGTTGATAAAGCTAATGTGTCTTTCATGAGTATGGATGAAATTTTAGAGCATTATAAAGATATTTTTACAGAGAAATTGGGTAAAGTAGGTCATTTTGAGTATCATATGAAAATAAAAGAGGGGATACTACCTGACCTATGACCTCTGACCCTGCTCGCAGGCAGGTCGCTCCCCAAGCTGCTGCATGGCTTGGACTGCATTGTTTTTGCCTAATCTTGTATTTTTCCCCTGTGCCTAACTTGCTTTCTTGCCCAGACTTGTTTTTATTCCCCTGTGCCTGTACTTGTTTTCTTACCAAGACTTGTTTTTATTCCCCTGTGCCTAACTTGCTTTCTTGCCCAGACTAGTTTTTATTCCTCTTAGCCTGTACCTGTTTTCTTGCCTAAACTTGTTTTTCCTTCCTGCGCCCAGTTCTCCCGCGGCCCCCGCCAGTTTTCCCGCCGCTGCTTCCCTGCAGCCCACCCCCCTGCAATCCCATTCGCTGCCCCGCTCCCGCCTCCCAGCTCCTCCCTCCCACATCCCTCATATGGAGGCCCGCGTGCCTAAGGCAAGCCCGTCTGCGCCTGGACTGCGCCCAGCGCCAGGACCCCTGGACCCCGCGAACGCCACAACACCTGACACCGCTACGATGCCAGAACCCTCCACGCACTCAACACCGGACGATCACACACCTGCTTCCTGCCCGCCCCGAAGCTACCCACGGAGCTTTCCCTTGCCGGAACTGCAGCTTCACAAGCATCCGCCCCACCATGCTGCCGACCAGAAAAGAACCCAACCACCTCAGATGCATCCTTCTCAACACCCACGCCACCTGCAAACAAGCCATTGAACTCAGGGACCTACTCGACTCAACCTCTCCAGACGTTGCCTTCCTGACGGAGACCTGGCTGAACCCCTCCTCGGCACCCGATATAGCCATAGCTGTCCCGGAAGGCTAAAAGATCACCCACAGGGACCACACCAACGGAGCAGGAGGAGGAATCGTCATTGTCCACAGGAACACTCTCAGAGTCTCGACCAACACCAACAACACCCTCAGCACCGCCGAACACCTGCACTTCCAGATCCACACCGACCCCAACACCACCCTCAGAGGAACCCTCATCGACAGGCCCCCCCGGAACCCGACCACAGTTCAGCGACTCCATCGCCGACTTCGTCCGCACACATGTCCTCGCCTCCACGGACTACATCCTCCTCGGGGACCTGAACTTCCACCTGGAGAACAACAACACCAACTCCATCACCCTGGTCGACAACCTAGCCAACCTCGGACTCAGACAACTTGTCACAACATCCACCCACTCCGCCGGTCACACGCATGACCCCATATTCTCCGCAAGCCCCCATATCTCTTTCAACCACACCAGCAAACTCCACTAGACCGACCATCGCTGCATCCACTTCACCTTCAAGAAACCTGCCACGCACCACCGCACCCAACAGATGCCTCACCGCTGCAGGACCAAATTTACCGAAGACCAGCCAACCACCACCCTTGCCCAGAGCCCACCCGTCAACCTCATCGATCCCGACACCGCCGCCCGCAATCTCAGACAGTGGATTAACGACTGCGCCAACACCCTCGCCCCGATCAAGAAACCCTCCAACAGTCACACCAACAAAAAAGCCAGATGGTTCACTGAAGACTTCCGGGCCTCCAAGCAAACCTGCTGAAAGCTGGAGAAGATCTGGCCCCCTGAACGAACACCGGATAGCCACGCAGCCCACAAGAACGCCACATGCAGACACCATCACCTCATCAGATCCGCCAAAAGGGCCTCCTTCAAAGACCGCCTAGACAACAACGCGCACAACAGCAAAGGGCTCTTCAATATCATGAAGGAACTCTCCAACCCCAGTTCCAACACCAACGATGTCCCACCCTCGCAAGACCTGTTTGACTCGCTGGCCACCTTCTTCCACCGCAAAATCGCAGACATCCACGACAGCTGCAACGCCACAACAGCCCGACAACCACTGGGACCTCCACCCCCACGACCACCATCTGCACCAACCGCCTGCTCTCCTGGACCTGAAGAACTTCCTGCCCATTTCCCTGCTCCCGTTCCCGGCAAAGGTAATCAAGAAGACCGACAATGAACAACTGACCCGCTACCTCGAGAAGAACAGTATCCTGGACCCTTCCCAGTCCGCATTCGGCAGCAACCACAGCACCGTGACTGTCCTCATCGCCGCCACCGATGACATCAAGTCCCTGCTGGACAACGGAGAAACGGCGGCCCTCATCCTCCTGGACATGTCAACTGCCTTCAACACGGTCTGCCAACACACACTATGAACACGCCTCCACAACACCAGGATCCAAGAGAAGGCCCTGGACTGGACCACCTCCTTCCTCTCCGGCAGAACACAGAGCGTCCGCCTTCCCCCTTCCGCTCCGAAGCCACCGAGAACATCTGCGGCATACCCCAGGGCTCATCCCTCATCCCAACTCCGTTTAACATATACATTGCACCGCTCGCTGACGTCGCCCGCCAGCCCGACCCCAACATCATATCCTATGCTGATGACACCCAGCTGATCCTCTCCCTCACCAAGGACCCCCACACCGCCAAAACCAACTTTCACGAAGGAATGAAGGCCGTCGCTGAATGGATGAGGAACAGCGGACTGAAGCTGAACTCGGACAAGATGGAGGTCCTCATCCTCGGATTCACCCCTTCGTCCGGAGACGACTCCTGATGGCCGACTGCACTGGGAACCGCTCCAACACCCACCGACCACGCACGCAACCTAGGGGTCATCTTCAACTCCACCCTCTCCATGACTAAACGAGTCAACGTCATTTCCTCCTCCTGCTTCAACACCCTCCGCATGCTCCGCAGAATCTACAAGTGGATCTCCACTGAAACGAGAAGAGCGGTCACCCAGGCCCTCATCAGTAGCAGGGTGTACTACAGACACACCCTCTATGCAGGAGCCTCGGTCACACTCCTGTGACGGCTCCAACGCCTGATCCTCGACATCCCTCGCCGCAGCCTCATCACACCCCACCTGAGAGACCCACACTGGCTCCTGATCAACAAGAGGATAACCTGCAAGCTCCTCATCCACACACACAAGGCACTCCACAACACCAGACCAACGTACCTCAACAGACAACTCAGCTTCTACACCCCCACCCGCCAGCTCCGCTCCACCGACCTCGCCCTTGCCACAGTCCCCCGCCTCCGAAGAGCGACCTCCGGCGGCAGATCGTTCTCCCACCTCGCCGCCAAGACCTGGAACACCCTCCCTATCCACCTACGGCAGACCCAAGACCTGCTGACCTTCAGAAAATCCTCTGGACCTGGCTTTTCGAGCAGTAGCAGCATTCCTGACCCCATTGCCTTGAGACCCTCACGGGTGAGTAGTGCGCTTTACAAATGATGATTGATTGATTGATTGATTGTCAAACACTAATTATTTAGTGTTCCATTGAGCATTAGAAAGGAATTGGCAGAATTGTTGAAGAATGTATGTCAAGAGAGGGTTATTGAGCACAGATTTAAGGACTTTAAATAAGCAATATGGGTTGATGGTCATCCCCATCGCAATATTGATGAGCTGATTGCATCATTAACTGGTGCATCTATATTCTCTAAATTAGACATACATTCAGCATATCTTCAGCTGGTTCTCAGTAAGGAATCCAAGCATTTCATGGCTTTGTCACTCCGGTGGTGTTTTTTAGTTTTGTAGAGTACCATTTGCGTTGGCATCAGCAGATGCCACTTTTCAGAGAGTGATTGAAGATGTGCTGTGTGGTATTCTTGGTGGTTACATATTTCAAGATGATGTGTTAGTCCATGGTGAAGATGAATTGAACACAATTACAGGCTGAATGAAGAAAAGGCAAAAATGTTTTTTTTTTTTAAAAGTGGTTAAATACTTGGGGCATGTGCTGTCCTGAAAAGAAAGTTCATCCAAATAAGGTTTACTCAGAGCTATAGTTGATGTTGCCAAACCTAAAGATTGTGACGAACTATGCATGTTCATGGGCATGTGCAAGTTTATGTGGTTTATTCAAAATGTTGCCACAGTTGCAGAACCTTTGTTGAGGTTTCTAAAGAAGAGTGCCAAGTTTGTTTGGGGTCTGGAGCAGCACAATGCTTTTCAGATTATCAAGAAGAAACTTAATGATGCTACTTAACGGAGTCCTTTTCTATCAGGGGGAAGGATGTGCATTACAGTAGATGCCAGCAATGGTGTGATTGTTGCAGTGTTAACACAAGATTATGCAGGCAAAGAGAGCACTGTTGCATTTGCATCACATACTTTTAAATCTCAAGAAAGAATGTACTCTGTCATAGAACGTGAAGTGTTAGCCTGCACTTGGGCTGTGGAAAAGTTTAAATGCTATGTTTGGTGCACTCATTTTCCTATTAGGGTGAATTACAGGCCAGTTATTCGCATTTAGAATGGTGCCAATGTTAATACCAATAAAGTTACAGCCAGACTGGTTAGACTTAGTTTAAAACCTTTGGAGCATCATTTTGAGATAGAACATATCCCAGGAAGGAAAAACAAGAAGGCAGATTGTCTTTCCCATCTCCCAGTTTCGTGGGAAATCTGATACAATCAACCACATTGAAAAGGAAGAAAAAGATGTGTAATGTTTGGTTGCAAATATCTGTTGGTCAGAAGTAGGATGTGTGTTCGAGCAAGATTAGAAGGATGCTTTGAAGGAAGATAGCATTTTGAAGGAAGTGAACAGTTATGTGACATGTGGTTGTCCAGAGAGAAGAGTTTGTCTTTGGCTTTACAAAGTTTTGGAAAATACAAGATGAGTTGTCAGTGGGGGGAGATTTTCTTTTTCAGACTAAAAAACGTATGTCACCATCCAATATTAGAAATAAGTTACTTGCGCTCAGTCGTGAAGGGCATTTAGGCATGACTTCTGAGAAAAAAAGATGAAGAGTTCTGTACTGGTGGTCAGATAATCACAGGGGCTTTGAAGAATGGGTGTCTAAATGTACAAATTGTCAGCAAAATGACAAAGGATTTACAACAAGAGTGCAACTTATGGCTGTCATCAATTCACCTGAAAGTGTGTGGGAAAGAGTTGTCATTGATTTTGAAGGAATATTTTACTATTTACCAGCCCAACAAAAATATGCCATTGTTTTAATAGACTATGGGCCATATGTAGGTAGCTAAATACCGGTCGGTAACTGCCGAAATTCTGTAAATTTGCCGTTACCGACCGGTATTTAGGCATTTGCAATATAGGAGGCCAAAAGTAAGGATTCGGTAATTATGAATCGGTAAATACCGATTCATATTTCCCAAATTCGAAATTACCTAATCTGAATTACCGAATCCTTATTTACTGAATCGGTAAATAAGAAATGGTAAAAAGGAGAATAGAGATGTAGGTAACTTCGAAAATACCGAATTTCATGAAATTCAGTATTTAAGAGTTGGTAATTACCATGGATTGAAAGCAGGTGGTAACCAGGTGCAGGCCATAAAACAGGCCACAAAATGCAACAGTGTGATCAGAATGGCAGCTTTCTATGTGATAGCAAGGCAGCTACGGCTACAGGCAGCAGGAGAGAGGATCTGGAGAGGGGAGGAGCAAGTCTACAGACAGCGGATCACACTCTTCCAACTTACTGAGGCAGAAATCCATGAAAGGTACAGGCAACACCCCCACACCATCCTGGACTTGATAAGGGGCCTGCACCCATTCCTGGAGCACCCAACACCAGGGGCACACTCCATACCATCACATGTGCAGGTACTCTGCAGCCTACACCTGCTTGCATCTGGCAGTTACCAGGGGGTGATAGCTGCGATAGGTGGGGTGTCCTAGAGCTGCCTGTCCGTTCCTTCAGGAAGTTCCTGGAGGCCATGATGCAGAGAATGCATCTTTACATCAGCTTCCCTGACACACATGCGGAATGGCTGAAGACCAAGACTGACTTTTACCAAATGGCACAGTTCCCAATGTCATCGGCTGCATTGATGGCACACACATCCCAATCTGCCCACCTGCAGCCACTGAGTACATCTACAGGAACATAAAGTCCACCCACTCCATAAATGTGCAGGTAATCTGTGATGCTGCCAACATAATCACAGACATTGTGGCCAAATTCCCTGGAAGCACCCACAACTCCTACATCTTCCAGAACAGTGGGATCTACACACACCTAGCAGCGGGGGAATTCGGAGAAGGATACCTGCTAGGTAAAACACTGTGACACACTCTGATAGATATTGCAGATTTAGGTGTTGTTGTGCATGTGAGTAATGGCTCTCTCTTTTCCACATAGGCGACAGCACATATGCCGTCCGCTCATTCATCGTCACTCCCTACCTGAACCCATCAACCCCGAGTGGGAGACGTTGCAACGTGGCACACAACTCTACATGCAACGTCATGGAGCGCACCTTTGGGCTGTTAAAAAGCAGGTTCCACTGCCTCCACAAAAGCGGAGGCACACGTCAGTACTCACCCCTCATTTACTGTAAAATCACTGCAACTTGTGCAATGCTGCTCAAACTTGCCACTAGGAAAGAACCAGCAGTAAAATTAACAGATATTGAAGATAATGAAGATGAATTTGCACAGCCTGAGCCCAACACAGCAGGAGTGGCGCCAGCAACAGATGGGAGACAGAGACTGGAAGAGAGCACACGCAACTTTTTTTAAGTAAGTAAGGAGACACAGCCAGGCGTTGCATGTTCATGACGTAGTTTATTAACTGGGCACTACGACAATGAACAAATGGCACACCATCCCAGTCCAATTGGTGACAACCTTAATAGGTAGTCATGGGTTACTTCACCCTAAATATGTTTTTAAATGTGTGGGCAGCATTAATGTCTGCGCCCATGCACAACAGTGCTGGATGCCTGCAGCTGGCTATCCTCACTGTCTGCTGAGCCAGGGACGGCAGCCTGCCACCTGCTGCTCCTCCGGGTGTCTGGTACAGGGGGGTAATGCTGCTCCTGCTGGTGGTCTCATCACTCTCCCCCACACCTAGAGCACAAGCGTTAGCTGACTGGGTGGTCAGCAGCACTTCCAGTGCGGATGTCACCTTCCCCATCCTATTGGAAACATCAGTGCAGCAGTGCACAAGCCTCGCTTGCATCGCCACGGAGCGCCTGCAGAGCAGGGAAGTGGCAGTTGCCAGGCAGTTCACTGCCCTGGTGTGCTGCTCCAGTTTCTGCCTCTCGCTGCGCTTTGTTGCCGTGTCCTCATTCAGTTTGTCACACAGCACCAACATAGACTGGGACATGTCCTGCATGCCCTCAGCCATCTCCTTGATGCCCTCTGCCATAGAGCTGATGCCCCTGTCTATAATAACCATGTTCTGGTTTAGGTGCCACATTTGTCTCTGTACTGACTGAATTGCCTTCCCCTGCAGGCGCTGCACCTTTACCATACTGGCCTTCAGCCCTCCGAAGACCCCATCACCCTGCTGAGTTGTGCTGTTCTCCCGGGCCCTGCGGCATCTCGCACCTGTGTGTGCACCCTCGGAGGTGGACTGCAGCCCAGCATTTGTTTCCTCCAGTGGACCAGTTGCTGTGCCACCCCCACTTGTGTCCTCAGAGGACGACTCCATGGCATGGAGAGTGGCAACATCATGCCTCCTGGGCCTTACGGCTACTGGTGATGTTGCTGCTGGGGAGGCTGACAGCTGTGTTGAATGCAAAAATAACAGTTGATGGACAGAATGCAGAATAATGTCATACATTCACCCCAGTACAGGGATCTGGGACTAAATCTATTGTTTTTTTGCACTCCACACCACCCCAGTTCAGACATGGCCATATGCAAATCAGACTTGACCCTGTGCCTCATGGGAACAGTCCAGCCTGAACTGCCAAGCCATGTCTTTCCTGGACCGGAATCAAGCATCCTAACACCGGTTTCTGGCTATCAGCCGTCTTCAGCCAGGATAGCTTGACTCCAGTGGTGTGGAGAGCATGGGACTCACGTCTGAGCATGCCCATCCCACTCGGGGTGACAAATGCAAAAACAACAGTTGATGGACAGAATGCAGAACAATGTCATACATTCACCCCAGTACAGAGATCTGGGCCTAAATCCATCGTTTTTTTGCACTCCACACCACCCCAGTTCAGACATGGCAATATGCAAATCAGCCTTGACCCTGTCCCTCATGGGAACAGTCCAGCCCGAACTGCCAAGCCATGTCTTTCCTGGACCAGAATCAAGCATCCCAGGACCGGTTTCTGGCTATCAGCCGTCTTCAACCAGGATAGCTTGACTCCAGTGGTGTGGAGAGCATGGGACTCACATCTGAGCATACCCATCCCACTCGGGGTGACAAATGCAAAAACAACAGTTAATGGACAGAATGCAGAACAATGTCATACATTCACCCCAGAACAGAGATCTGGGCATAAATCCATTGTTGTTTTGCACTCCACACCACCCCAGTTCAGACATGGCCATTTGCAAATCAGCCTTGACCCAGTGCCTCATGGGAACAGTCCAGACCGATCTTCCAAGCCATGTCTTTCCTGGACCGGAATCAACCATCCTAGGACAGGTTCCTGGCTATTGAAGAACCGGGTTTTAGAACCCAGCGGCGCCAGGGGCACGCCCAAAGTCTTCGAGTTCACCTGTCTTAGAATACAGAGACACAGGATACTTCTCGGTGACGTCAAAGATCAAATTTATTGGCTGCAACCAGGAACAGAAATCTATGAAGTACGACACGGGCAGGTTTGCTAGAGACTGCTCAATTTTCGTATTGCGAGACATCGTCTTTTATGCTAAAAATCACATTCCTGACAAAAACCCATTATTTACAAACTATCCAATCATAGGTGACATTGCAAAAGGTATCGCATGACGACAATCCCACTTTTCAGTGGTCCAGCCAACCATCAATTATACGGGAAAACCCAACATTCTTGCTCGGACAGGCCGGACAAACTCATAATAGAAGGACCACAACCCAAAACATAAACAGACCATAAAAGAAGGAACAGAAACAGATGTGAAGCAAGATATAGGGGTGTGTGCGTATACCATAAACTCAGCAATGTCCTGCTCTTTGGCTCTATCTCGACCAGCTACTGGACAAGGAACTGGCTCAGCAAGGTTAGGTTTAGGCAACAGAGTCAGGTCGCTCAGGTCATCTAGAAGTCAGCTAAAGGCATACGTGTCCCAAAGACTCGTTCGGCCGTAAACATCGGCCTATGCAAGCAACCACAAAATGGCTGCCATACACAAAATGGAACCCGAAGGTTCAGAACGAAATCTCTAAATACGTAGTGAATCCATCGATCGAACATGACGAAAAACACTCGTACTTGCTGAACTCGCCATTTGCGGTTCGCTACTACCAAAATCGGAACGATACCATGACCTTTATGAAACGGGTTTAGAATTCACGGAACCTCAGGCCCTCCTTTTGCCCTTACATAGGCAATAATCTAAACTCACGTCAGTCTGAATCCAGGTCTATATTCATCAGATCATCAAGATGTTGCTGAAGCATCATCCTATTACTTAGTAGCTCTCTCTGGACAGGTCTCCTTGCACACAAAGTAACACAAAAGCCACACATAGCAGGAGCACACTGTACGCAAAGACAGAACAGGAAAAGGATAGCTAAAACCATCCCAATGATCATCAGAATCTTCCATCCCCAAGTGGATAACAATCCCCAAAACCATCCCATTAACGACCAATCTCCTTCGTCCACATGCGCCGGGACGCCCCTGGGTAAGCTGAGCGCATTATAAATTTCATATTATTATTATTATTATTATTAGACTCGGAGATCTTATGTAGCTTGGAAATGGCCTAGTACACTGTCGGAGCGTTGTCTGGAATGAAAACACAGCAGCTCGATTGAATCAATTTGCATACCCCTCCTCTATCTGCAAGTATGACGTCTAACGCAACTCTGTTTTGCAGCGTCATAAGGCGATCCGATTGGAGCTCAGCAGTCAAATTACTAAGGGCACCGGCAGTCTCAACTATGGTGGATTCAACCACTCTCGTCGATTGCCGTATGTTCTTGCTGTTGACCATAGGTCCCCAAAACGGCAGAAAACCCTTAACAAAATCTCCTAATTCTTGTCCAGCAGTATCTTCCTTACTGAAGACACCTCTAATAACTCTTGTTCTATGGTAATCTGCGGCAGCTGTATACGTAGGAGGCAACAGGAACGAAACATAGCATGTTCCCGAAAAATTAAGGGGCAACCATGTATATGCTCTATCGTGACAAACAAAAAAGGTACCCTTAGCTGCTAAAAACGATGGGGAAGTCTGGGACGCAAAAACATACGTCTCAGTGAAAACACACTTCCCTAACTGAGCTCTCAGATTCTTGCCATTACCTTGCAGACAAAAATAACCACGATGGAGTACAATCCAAATCGGAGAAGATCTTTTTGCTCGCTGGTTTCCACTCAGACTAACACCATATCCAGTCACGTTCCATCCAATATACGCTAGTGTCTCATCTTTTGGGATAGTCTCATAAGAGTTAATTTCTCTAATCATGTCTACTATACCCTTAACTAGATCACTATTCTTCGGATTATCTTTCAGAGAACGCAGGGGGTAAACTTCACGAGCATAAATGAACATCGTTCTGTATGCCCAAACAGAACCATTATAGCTAAATGACAGGACCAGGTAAGGAATACCTTTATCAGTAGTATGAGGCATAAGACCACACACCCAACAATTAGTGGTGTTCACTACTAGCTGATGTTGGTGCAAAAGTTGAACAAAAGAGTTATTAGCAAATTTCAATCTTCTAATGGACTCATGTTCAGGCAAAGAATGAAAAGAATGCGAAGAACTAGTAGGAAAAGGCATAGGTTGTGTAGTGGGTGCAAACGTCACTTGAAAAGAGAAAATAACATATCCCAACAAAAACATTGTCATGCTAAGTAGCATTAAAAGACACGTTATCAGAAAACATTTTCTACTCATTATTTTACATAATTTTGTCTTAAAGTTAATTTCTTCAACAGCTCTCTCCATCTCGAAAAACTCCATCCTCTAACCGTGCTGTTCGCGGCAGTTGGTTCTCTTCGGCTCAAGTGTACCTCTGAATGTCCCAGGGAACACCCTAGAACAAACCAGAACTGTCGACCTTGTGTCTTCCAGCTGTACACTCTGAGTCTTTATACCGCGACCTTACAGCTGAACCCGGATGGCGGTTCGAAAAACAAAAAAAGATCAAAACAGTTTCTCAGATGAGAGAGCGTAGTCCCAAAAATAGCAAGAAAAAGATTTTACTTTATTTGTCTAACGACTCTCGGTCGTAAATTATAGCGGCCTTTACCAGGCAATGTCTGTTCACGAAACAATAGCTCAGGTTCAGTGGTGTCCAGTCGAACTGATGGAGGCACAGCTTCTTGCAAAAGGTCGTCGTTTTCACACTCAGAACTTGTCCCAATTAAACGTGCATCGTTGAATGGCATAAAACGTGGCACGGTCTCAGTCTCTGAATCGCCTACACCCTCCTGGGCCCATCAGTCATACAGCAGAGGCAAAGGGGCCCTCTTACAATGTACGCCGTGGATCCAGTTCTTTTTACCTTGCACTCTTACTGCAGTTCGTGTTGACAACAAAACTTGAAATGGGCCGGTCCAGCGGGGCTGATCGTTCTTTGTCCGCTGAAAATTCCGAACTAGGACCCACGAGCCAGGATCGATGGCGTGTCCTGGATCTTCAGATGCTTGTCGCAATGTTTCATGAACCTGTTGGTGTAAGACACACAATTTAGCCGTCAATTCATACAGATAGTCAAGCAGTACAGGATGTTCAATCTCGCTAAACTTTGTCGGCCTCGCCACTCCCCACACATTTGCCGGGCGACCAAATACAATCTCGTAGGTACTAAGTCCCACTCGAGAATGTACTGTCGTTCTGGTTGACAAAAGTGCCAATGGCAAAGCATCGGGCCATTGGAGACCAGAGCTCGCCTGAATCTTGGACAGTTTCAGTTTCAAGGTGCCATTATAGTACTCAACTAAACCTGCAGATTGGGGGTTATTTGCAGCGTGGAACTTCTGTCTGATGCCTAAACCTTCACATACTCTCTTCATGACTTGACCCACAATTTCACTCCCGTTATCACTCCACACCATTCTTGGCAAACCATACCTAGGGAAGAATTCCTTAATTAGGGCTTTAGCTGTGGACAAGGCAGTGTTATCTTTCAGGGGATATGCTTCCACCCATCTCGAAAAGGCACAAACAACCACAAGGACGTATTTCAAGTTGTTACATCTCTCCATATGAATAAAGTCTAATTGCAAAACCTCGAACGGATACGTCGGAGGCGCAAAGTGAACCAGCTGGAGTTGGAGTTCCCTTGCCAGGATTATACATCAGACAAACCATGCAATTCTTGACCAGATTCTCTGCACACTTAGGAATTCCAGAATTCTGCCATACCGGAGCCAACAAATTACAAATCCCTTTCACACTAATGTGAGGCATTCCATGTGCCATTGTAACCACTGCATGCTACAAAAAACAGTGGTCCCTACTCGTGGACACAATGGTGTACTGAGCTAATAATCACACACCTGATAAGTGTTATGTCTTTTGTCCAGCTGGACAAGGAATTTATTTAACAATTTTCTTACAAAAATTGAATGAACACATTAATAACAAGTTGGCACAGCCGTGACCCACAACATTCAGACAAAACAACGAACAGAATGGTAAAAGGAGCAAAACAAAAATATGTCTGTGTACTTGTAGTCAGTGTTACAGACAGAGATTGTTATAACCACACCATTGCATTTCACAATATTTTAAATGTCATATTGCATAAGGGGTTTTTTTGGTCAACGACGTTTCGATGCCTAAGTTAATTGAGGGGCATCATCATCAGGACAAAAATATAGTCATTGTTGTCTTTAAATATTACACTGCCTTTTAACGCAATTCTATACATTTATACATTACATGGGAAAAAGGAGGAGAAAAGGGGAGACAAGAATTACATGAAATTAGGCATGTTGTATTGGAAATTTGCACCTCATCTCTTCCATTAAAACAGAGTATATTCATGTGCTCGTGCTGGAGAAAAACGGCACATGGTGGAACTCAGTGTCCAGGATTGCGAAAGACAACAGGGAAATGACTTCATCGTGTATGAGGGGTGTATTTGAGTGCCAGTGATGACAAAATAACGGCACATTGAGGAGCAAATTATCAAGTACCGTGAGGGCAGACTATTTAGGGCAGTCCATACCAAGTCTTTGTCACTGTGACCTTTTTCTGAAAAATGTTCGACAAGCGGTGCATTAGCTGTCTTGCACCTTATCCTGCTTCCGTGTTGGACAATCCGTAGTTTCACTTTCTGGCTCATTTGGCCTATGTAAATGAGCATGCATGGACATAAAATAGCATATACAAGATTTGCAGAGTTGCAGTTAGAAAAGTATTTACTGTCAAATTTTATATTTCCATACTCAAAAGTTTTGCCTTCAATGGTTGAGTCGCAACATACACAGTTTCCACATTTTGAATGGCCCAAGAGTGGCGGCAGAGCCCATGCATCATTTATTGTGGTTTTGAGGGGTTGCTGTGGTAGGGATGCTCTCACTAGATGGTCCTTTATATTCTTGGCTCTTTTAAAAGCAAACATGGGGCGGTCTAGAGTCAGTTGACCTGCATTGAGAACCGGCCAGTGTTTCAACACACTTTTTCTGACTGCATTGGAAACAGGGGAAAAGGTGGTCACGCAGATTAGTCTATCTTGTTCTCTCTTTTGTTTGGGTTCCAAGAGGGCTTCTCTTGGGCAATACCAAGCCCTTTTGAGGGAGCGACGTACCAATTTTCTGGGATAGCCACGGTCTCTGAGTTTCTTACTGAGTGTTTTGGCATCTGTGAAGTAATCTTCTTTAAAATAACAGTTACGCCTGATGCGCAAAAACTGGAAAAAGGGGAGTGAGTCCCGTAAGGCCCTGGGGTGGTGGCTGCTGTATTCTAGCAGAGTGTTTCGCTCTGTAGGCTTACGGTGTAGACAAGTGGTAAGACAACCATCAGTGTGTCTTATCTCCAAGTTTAGAAATGCGATGGATTCAGTACTGGTGGACAGGGTGTATTTTAAACCTCCGCTATTGTTGTTCAACCAATGTTGGAACAGTAAGAGATTGTCAGAGGATTCGGTCCATAACATAAATATGTCATCTATATAGCGTTTCCACAAGGCAATGCATTTGTGGAAAGGATTAGATGTATGTAAGATGTTATTGGTCTCCAAGTGGTCCATATAAAGAATGGCCAGGTTAGGGGCAAAAATTGCTCCCATGGAAGTACCCCTGACCTGGCCATAAAACTGGCCTTCGAAAAGAAAAAAGTGTTTTGTAAGGCAGATTTCAAGTAATGTAGGATGAACAAGGATGGAACATTGTGAGGCCGTGTCCTTGAATCAAGTACCTTTTCGATCACACGTAAAGAGTCATACTGTGGGATGTTGGTGTATAGTGACTCCACATCCAGCGTGCACATGGTGCTGGATGTGGAGACAAATGGATGTTCTTCTATCATGTTAATCATGTTCATGCTACCCTTGATATAGCAGAGAGTTTACATGAAATAACCCTCTAAATGTTATTCTATGTACTGCAATGCGCCTGATTAATTTGAACAATGTTTACTCTTTTCACAATATTCACCACCTTAAGATGGCCGCCGCGTCTGCACACCATGACTAGAGGTTTCACTTCCCCAGTCCTTTTTCACTGTTCACAGCCTAACCGGCTCTCACTTCTGCAGTCCATCATCGCTTTCTGCAGACCACATGGTCCTTTTAAATAACTTGCCACACGCCAGTTCTCCAACACCAGAAGCCCACCATCCCCCACAGCACCGCCGACTTCTGCATGTAAGTTACCCGCACGCGCCGTTTCCTTTCACTGCAGTCCCACCATGCCCCGCTGGGTAATTGACTCCACTGAACTTTCTCCCCAGACCGAGCTATTACGCTCCCGATCCAGACGACTCTCCACGCTGGACAAGGCAGTACCGGTAATTATTCTACCATGCCGCTCACCCCCCTGGTCGCACTCGGCCCTTTTTAATGCTCAACCATTACTTTTCCAGATTCCTCCTATGTTCATGGTATCTGCTGATCCGATGATTTGCCTGTTGTAATACGCGTAGGTTTTAGTCTCTATTTTTGCCCATCGCATGCTCCGTATTTATGTTCACCTGCACTCATAACGGTTGTGCCCTTCACTACATGACTGCCCCACGGAACCCGGTTCAGCCTCCATTTATAATTGTGTTTTATGGTTTATAGACCTTCACTGCCAACATTTCCGACCGATCTTACTCCGGCCACTGTGTCACATCGCAATTTGGAACACTTGTCTCCATCACTGAGACTAAATAGTCTGCCCTCATGGTACTTGATAATTTGCTCCTCAATGCGCCGTTATTGTGTCATCACTGGCACTCAAATACACCCCTCGTACACGATGAAGTCATTTCCCTGTTGTCTTTCGCAATCCTGGACACTGAGTTCCACCATGAGCCGTTTTTCTCCACCACGAGCACATGAATATACTCTGTTTTAATGGAAGAGATGAGGTTGCAAATTTCCAATACAACATGCCTAATTTCATGTAATTCTTCTCTCCCCTTTTCTCCTCCTTTTTCCCTTGTAATGTATAAATGTATAGAATTCCGTTAAAAGGCAGTGTAATATTTAAAGACAACAATGACTATATTTTTGTCCTGATGATGATGCCCCTCAATTAACTTAGGCATCGAAACGTCGTCGACCAAAAAAAAACCTTATGCAATATGACATTTAAAATATTGTGAAATGCAATGGTGTGGTTATAACAATCTCTGTCTGTAACACTGACTACAAGTACACAGACATATTTTTGTTTTGCTCCTTTTACCATTCTGTTCGTTGTTTTGTCTGGATGTTGTGGGTCATGGCTGTGCCCACTTCTTATTAATGTGTTCATTCAGTTTTATTAAGAAAATTGTTAAATAAATTCCTTGTCCGGCTGGACAAAAGACATAACACTTATCAGGTGTGTGATTATTAGCTCAGTATATCATTGTGTCCACGATTAGCGACCACTGTTTTTTGTAGCATGATACTGCCCAAGGTCCCTATGGCATACCTTTTGGGTTCCCTTGTCTTTCCTGAACATTGTAACCACTGCAAGTACATACGCATCGGGTAACAACTATCGCTGATGCTCTGAGAACTCAATCCAACAACCAGTCGAATCTAATTTTTCCGTACTATCTCTCCACACACTCAATTCTTTCTCCGTAGCTTCAGCCTGAATTGACTTCACACTCTCTATCGTATCGTCACACATTCCTCTATCCGGAACCCATCTCGCTGGACCCGCAACATACATTTGACTCATAACATCTTTCGCCACTTCTTTCGCAACTTCATCTGCAAACGCATTACCACGACCAACGTCATCAGTAACCTTCTTGTGTGCACTGCATTTCACGATCGCAACCTGCATCAGTAACGTAAGCGACTCAAGAAGTTCATTCACCAACTGACCATGCTGTATCTTTGTACCATGCAACGTCAGGAACCCACGCTCTTTCCACAAACGTCCAAAACTATGGGCAACACCAAACGCATACTGACTATCGGTATACAAAGTCACTCGCTTTCCTTTCGACAACACACACGCTCTTGTCAATGCAATCAACTCTGCTGCTTGAGCTGAATTTTGCGGGATACGTGCAGCTTCAACAATCGTATGCAAAGTCGTAACAGCATATGCCGCAGTTGTATCACCATTCGGAAGCTTGAAACACGAAGCATCTACCCATAAGGTACCATCACACTTTGCAATAGGAGTGTCCTTTAAGTCTATTCTACCCTTTGTTTCCTCCTCTGTCCTAAGAAAGCAATCATGCTGTTCAGAAACATCTGTCTCTACAGAAATCGGCAACAACGTAGCTGGATTCAATGTGTTGCATCTCTTTATATGCACATGACTCGCCAAAAGTGTCAACTCGTAACCTGACAATCGAGCACTAGTTAAGTGCTGTGTCTTAGTCCTGTCTAACAAGGTATCCACTGCATGTGGAACCATCACAATCAACATATTATCCATCACCAAACCAGCAGTCTGTCGAATAGAGACAGCTGCTGCCTCTGTAGCTCTCAAACAACTCGGCAATGCTCTAGCTACTGGATCCAAAGTCGACGAGAAATACGCACACGGAAGTTGTTTATCGCCAAACTGCTGTGTTAGGACTGATAATGCACATTCCTCTCTCTCGTGAACATAGAGTATAAAATACTTACTGTAGTCAGGAGTACCCAACACAGGAGCCGAACAAAACGCATCACGCAATTCAGAAAAACTCTTCTGCCATTTGTCAGTCCAAGGAAGAGGATTCGGAGTATCCTTAACAGTAAGTGCTAGCAAAGGTTTCGCAAGGAGCGAAAAATTTGGAATCCATTGCATACAGTATGAAGTAATACCCAAGAAAGCACGTACTTCTCTCTGTGTAGTTGGCACATTCATTTTCGCAATCGCTTGAATTCGTTCTGGAGTCAATCTTCTTCCCTCCTTCGATAAGAGATGACCTAAGTAGGTCACTTCTTTTCGACAATACTGCAACTTCGAAAGAGACACTTTATGATGGAGGTCAGACAAATGTCGCAACAAAGAAAGAGTAGCTTCTTTACAAGTCTCCTCATCATCAGCAGCAACTAACAAATAGTCTACATACTGAATAAGAGCAGCACCATCAGCTAAGACAATCGTATCAAGCTGTCTTTTCAAAGTCTGACTATAGATGGATGGACTTTCACAATAGCCTTGAGGAGCACGCTTAAACCGGAAACTTCGGCCTCCTAAAGAGAAGCCAAAAATATCTCTACTGTCCTCGGCAATCAGGATGCTGAATAAAGCATTCTTCAGATCAATCACCGAAAACCAGGTAGCAGAAGCAGAAATCATAGTCAGCAAAGCAGTAATATCCGGAACAACAGGAAATTGCGGTACTACGATCTTATTCACTTCGCGGAGATCGATCACAATCCTATACACAGGCGATTGCGAAGGATAATTACGTTTCAGAACAGGCAAAACCGGACTATTACACACATTACCTCTCGTTTCCTCAATCACACCTTTCTCAATTAGATCATAGATGATCGCTAAAAGTGCTCTTTCACCATCACTAGAAATCCGATATTGAGGAATACGTGGCAATCTAACATTCGCTTTCAGCGTCACAACGTATGGTGGAATCTCCAAAAGACCCACATCATTAGGACCAGTAGCCCAAAGAGTATCAGGGAGAGAACGCAATTCCAATGGAAGTCGATCTTTAGACAAATACATCGCAGAGATCACTCTCTTTCCCAATGTAAGCTGTACTCCCGAAGGAGAACAATGTAGTGTCGCATACAATCTTTTCAACAAATCCAATCCCAACAAATTCTCACCACAACCCGTCGTTAGAATGAGGGGTGCTTCAAATTCACGAGGTCCAACAGAAAGAGACAAAGAACTAGAAACCGGATTACAAATTGGGGCACCAGAAAAACCTACCGAAACATTTGTCAAGCCAGACAAAGGTGCGCCAGGGAGTTTAGAGTGCATGATAGAACTCTTCGCAGCACCAGTATCCAACAGAAAAGGCTCTGACACACCTGATGTAATCAATTCAACATAAGGTCCACTCTGATCTACTGGAACTGACACAACTCCCTCTCTTTGTCTCTGGCTGTCCTAGCAATCATTACCGTCTATATTCTCACCCTCGACATAGTAGTCGTCAGCATAATACTGAGTCGTCCTACCAGACGCACCATTCTGTTGGTCAAAACAATTCATAGAATTCTGTGGAGGAAAGGATCGTGCATTCTGGGGGAACACACCATGTCCTCTACCTCTAGGAGCTTGCTGAACACCCCGACCTCTCACACCAGAAACACCATTCGTACATTGTAACAGAACCGGACAACTATTCTTAAAAAGACCCTCTTCTTTACAATACGCACACTGATTAGGGCCTACAGGAAAACGCTGTTGAGAAGGCTCAAACCTTTGTGAATTTCTCTGAAACTGCTGAGGTTGCTGATATTCACGCTGATTATTATGGGGCGGATACGCTTGTTGCAAAAGAACTTTCGTCTTCAAATCTTTAGTCTTTCTATCCGCTTTCTCTTTCTCATGCTTATCCCTATTCTCATAATATTGTGCAGTAGCGAGTATCTGCGCTGACGAAGAAACAGCCCATGAACTCTCTGCATCCTTCAACTTAGTACACAACTCAGGAAGCAAATTATGCACAAACTTATCTACAAACAACCGTTGGCCACCTTCCGAACTCATATCTTCACCACTATGGTCAATAAACGTCTCTTCAAACCTAGTGAAGAAATCAGACACACTTTCGTCTTTCTTCTGCTTACATGCAGACAACTTATCCCAATTTACTCGTACAGCAGGCATCAAAGTCTTCATATAAGTAATGATCCTACCAGGGAGTTCTGCAACTAAAGCTTCGGGTTTAGCCCCTCCACCTTGAAGACCATCTGCAGCAGTAATATTATTCCATGTATCACCTAACTCTTGCGCGTGATCCCCATGACGAATCATTCCCCACAAGGGTTGAGGAACCACATTCCCAAACAACATGTCTATATCGGCTAAATTCATAATACATGAGTCTGCTGTCTGTGATAACTCCTTATAGTACCCTGCAGAATTTTTACGGGGGTCAGGTAAAGTCTGCTTAAGAGCCAAAACTTCAGCTCGCTTCCACTGAACATGTACCCAAACACGCTGAAAATGAGCCGGTACACCTGGTGGAATATTATTCGCACCAGCAGGCACCGCATACTTCCATACCGGGGGAACCTCTCTCATTGGATATTGTCGCACTTGTCTCCTAACGGAAGAATCAGGCTCAAACAACGGCTGAGAAGGACATACACTCCTAAACTAAAGCAATGTCACAATTGCTTTTTCAACTTCAAGACCCACTATCGTTCCCTTCGCAAACTCAGACTGTACAAGGAACAACTCAGACGGAGTATGTCCCAACTCACCATCTTTCCATTCCTCACGGAGGAAAGTACACATCATGTCGAAGACATACCTCTGCTTTGGTACTTCCCATTGACGGAAGACATCCATAACCGACTCTAAATCATATTTTGAAGAATTGGCAACCCACTTACGAGCCATATGATCCAATACTGCCCGCTCTTCGGGACCAGGCATTTGGCTACGCAACTGTTTACGCGCAGAAGCAGGGGTCATACTCAATGACCCAAAGAAAGGAGACAAAAGACCAGTAACAGTATCAGTCATTCTCTGTCAAACAGAAGTAGAAGCTGCCATAAGGAGAGGAGGCAAAGCAGGTTGAGACAAAGTATACGTAGAAGTAGTATCAGAAGGAGTATCAGAGGAAGTAGGAAATATAGGAGAAAAAGTCGTAGGAATTGGAGGCGGAACTGATAGCAAAGTCGGCGGCCCTTGAGAAGGCTGCGCCAAAGGAATAGGAGCCAACTGAAGAGGAGCTGGCGGTTGAGCTGCAATCGGAGGCACAACTGGAGGTTGCGCAACTAAAGGTTGCGGAGGTGCTGTAGCACTCTGCACATAAGGGGGTGGAGAACTCAGCAAATGTGACATTAAAGGATCCTTTTCAAGGTCCTTCGTTGCACCCTGTTGAAGAGGTGAAAAAGCTGGATAACATTCATCGATAGCCATTTTACGTTGCCTGTGCAACTGCTCACTCGCTTGTTCTTCTTCATTATCTTTAAACTGTATAACAGCCTGCATTATTGATATACCCTTCTCTCTTTTATTTCTCTTCGCTAATTTAATTTCTTTCTGTTTGGTTTCCTTTCGCCAGAGGCGGAAAGAATCAAACATAGCCGGCTGGGCTTTCTTCTTAAATAGTTTAACTTCTACATTATCTAAAATCTCCGTGTCATAGCTACCATGTTGGGTCCACTTTAGGACACCGTCCTTTCTTGTATATCTAACCCATACTTCATTATACGTAATGGGGCCCACACCATTTTTCGAAAAGAGCTCATAAGTCGGAGTACCAACCGGAGGTATCGGGCACGAATCCTCCCATTGGGAATCCCTATTACAACGACAACAAAATATCTTTCCAAGTCTGCTAAGACCAGGCATCTTTGCTCACTAGTCTAGCTTCAAACTTCAAGGGATTACCAAACTCGATAGTCTCGCAAATATACGAGTCCCTCGGATTTGGCACTTGTAAGTTCCAAATCAAAGATCCAGAAGGATACCCAAAAACTAAGGACTGGGAGACGCTCCACTCATACGTAACTGAGGTATCGATCACGTCACCAGAAGACCCGTCTATCATCTCGCTCTACAAATCGTCAAAGGGTCCAAGACAGGGCGACAGTCAGGGCAGCAGTCCTTCGTAGCCGTCGGAAAGCGGGGAACCTCGCAGCAAAAACCTTCGGACCACGACAACATACAGGGGTCGATGAAGTGGTTGGTCTTCCTCCAGAATTTTCTCACGAAGCTCCTCACGATCTTCAGGCTTGGACCGGTACCACTGAAGTCGCCCCACGTTGGGCGCCAACTGAAGAACCGGGTTTTAGAACCCAGCGGCGCCAGGGGCACGCCCAAAGACTTCGAGTTCACCTGTCTTAAAATGCAGAGACACAGGATACTTCTCGGTGACGTCAAAGATCAGATTTATTGGCTGCAACCAGGAACAGAAATCTACGAAGTACGACATGGGTAGGTTCGCTAGAGACTGCTCAATTTTCGTATTGCGAGACATCGTCTTTTATGCTAAAAATCACATTCCTGACAAACACCCATTATTTACAAACTATCCAATCATAGGTGACATTGCAAAAGGTATCGCATGACGACAATCCCACTTTTCAGGTGTCCAGCCCACCATCAATTATACGGGAAAACCCAACATTCTTGCTCGGACAGGCCGGACAAACCCATAATAGAAGGACCACAACCCAAACCATAAACAGACCATAAAAGAAGGAACAGAAATAGATGTGAAGTAAGGTATAGGGGTTTGTGCGTGTACCATAAACTCAGCAATGTCCTGCTCTTTGATCTCTATCTCGACCAGCTACTGGAAAAGGAACTGGCTCAGCAAGGTTAGCTTCAGGCAACAGAGTCAGCTCGCTCAGGCCATCTAGAAGTCAGCTAAAGGTGTACATGTCCCAAAGACTCGTTCGGCCGTAGTCATCGGCCTATGTGAGGGCAACCACAAAATGGCTGCCGTACACAAAATGGAACCCAAAGGATCAGAACAAAATCTCTAAATACGTAGTGAATCCATCGATCGAACATGACGAAAAACACTCGTACTTGCCGCACTCGCCATTTGCGGTTCGCTACTATCAAAATCGTAACGATACCATGACCTTTATGAAACGGGTTCCGAATTCACGGAACCTCACTATCAGTCATCTTCAGCCAGGAAAGCTTGACTCCAGTGGTGTGGAGAGCATGGGACTCACGTCTGAGCATACCCATCCCACTCAGGGTGACAAATGCAAAAACAAGAGTTGATGGACAGAATGCAGAACAATGTCATACAATCACCCCAGTAAAGAGATCTGGGCCTAAATCCATTGTTTTTTTGCACTCCACACCACCCCAGTTCAGACATGGCCATATGCAAATCAGCATTGACCCTGTGCCTCATGGGAACAGTCCAGCTCGAACAGTCAAGCCATGTCTTTCCTGGACCGGAATCAAGCATCCTAAGACCGGTTTCTGGCTATCAGCCATCTTCAGCCAGGATAGCTTGACTCCAGTGGTGTGGAGAGCATGGGACTCACGTCTGAGCATACCCATCCCACTCAGGGTGACAAATGCAAAAACAAGAGTTGATGGACAGAATGCAGAACAATGTAATACATTCACCCCAGTGCAGAGATCTGTGTGTAAATCCATTATTTTTTTGCACTCCACACCACCCCAGTTCAGACATGGCCATATGCAAATCAGCATTGACCCTGTACCTCATGGGAACAGTCCAGCTCGAACAGCCAAGCCATGTCTTTCCTGGACCGGAATCAAGCATCCTAAGACCAGTTTCTGGCTATCAGCCATCTTCAGCCAGGATAGCTTGACTCCAGTGGTGTGGAGAGCATGGGACTCACGTCTGAGCATACCCATCCCACTCGGGGTGACAAATGCAAAAGCAACAGTTGATGGACAGAATGCAGAACAATGTCATACATTCACCCCAGTACAGAGATCTGGGCCTAAATCCATCCTTTTTTTGCACTCCACGCCACCCCAGTTCAGACATAGCCGTATGCAAATCAGCCTTGACCCTGTGCTTCATGGGAACAGTCCAGCCCGAACTGCCAAGCCATGTCTTTCCTGGACAGGAATCAAGAATCCTAGTACCGGTTTCTGGCTATAAGCCGTCTTCAGCTAGGATAGCTTGACTCCAGTGGTGTGGAGAGCATGGGACTCACGTCTGAGCATACCCATCCCACTCGGGGTTACAAATGCAAAAACAACAGTTGATGGACAGAATGCAGAACAATGTCATACATTCACCCCAGTACAGAGATCAGGGCCTAAATCCATCATTTTTTTGCACTCCACACCACCCCAATTCAGACATGGCCATATGCAAATCAGCCTTGACCCTGTGCCTCATGGGAACAGTCCAGCCCGAATTGCCAAGCCATGTCTTTCCTGGACCGGAATCAAGCATCCTAGGACCGGTTTCTGGCTATCAGCCGTCTTCAGCCAGTATAGCTTGACTCCAGTGGTGTGGAGAGCATGGGACTCACGTCTGACCATACCCATCCCACTCGAGGTGACAAATGCAAAAACAACGGTTGATGGACAGTATGCAGAACAATGTCATACATTCACCCCAGTACAGAGATCTGGGCCTAAATCCATCGTTTTTTGCACTCCACACCACCCCAGTTCAGACACCTACAAAACACTTTCCTATGTTAGAAAGCCAACTACCTATAAAGGAGAGACAATCTGTTAGTCTTTTCCATGCACTATCAACGTCCAGTGGTTTGAGTTCCTTTTCTAAATGTGTAATATTCCTTATATAACCTTTCAGTTCTACACTTTTGTCAGGTATGTAAGTGCAACAATGTCGCACTTTCAGCATTCTGCAGACTCCACCCTCTTTTGCCCAAAATGTATCAAGAGCAAGTAGATTTTGTAAAACCATTGACCTTACCGCAACTAGTTCACTATTGATCAATAAAAATCATCCAGCAGTGTCAGTCAACAAGCAATCCACCACTGATGACAATTTGCAAATTCTTTGAGTATTTAAAACCACTCCCACTGAAGGTATCAATGCACTAAATATATCACCTACAATTTCTAAAAAATGAGCTCTTTTACTACGTATTAATCCATTAGTTTCTTCAGTGATTTTATTTACATTGTATACCTTTGGGAATACTATTCCAAAATAGCAACTCCCATAGCAATGATCAGGTAATTTATAATATGCTTTGTTCCCACATATATAATAAATTCCAGGAACCACCGGTTCAGTTCCATCTTTGAAACCCCATCCCCCAATTACTTTATAATTGTGTTCGCATTCACTAGAACCAATGAATATATTGTTATCATAACTTGTTCTCTCCCTGTGGAGACAGAGTTTCCCTTTCTTTTTAAAGTCCAGCAACATAGCAGCATGAGTTTTGCCATTCAAGATGTATTCCTTATTTTCTTTTTCATTTAGGAATTTTAAGTTTCTGTTCTATAGCTTTTCTCTTGAAATCTTCTCTTCTCTTTTCAACTAAATTCAAAAATATCTTCTCTTCTTCATGTAAAATGCATGTTAAATTATTCTTGTGTGCTTCAGCTATATCTATTGTACCTATGGGGGCGTGGCTTGGCTGGCTGCAAGATGGCCGCACTGTAAGTGGGCTCTGATGGCCAAGCTCAATTATCTGACACAATCCGACAGGCATCCAAGTCGGAATGTCTCTCCTGATCCCGGAGCTCCTGCGGCGACAATTGAGCTGTCTTGCCCCCCGCTGCACGCTTTTCCGGTGAAGATCCGGGCCTCATGACTGGCGCTGCAGGCCTGGGCCGGAGGCTCCCCCCGGTGCGGCCTGCTGACCGTGGGTGCAGGCGAGCTCTCCCACACTGCCGAAACGTGTGAGTGGCTTACCTCTGTGGGGACTGCTGGCGAGGTTGGGAGCCGCCCGCTGTGCTGGCCGGTGTGCGGACGCTGCGGCCTGGTCACGGCCCTTCTGTGCCTCGGCGCCCGACCGGCACTGTGGGAGCGGCGCCCCCCTCGTAATCCTATGCTGGCTGCCCCCCCCCCCGGGGGCACACTCATTCCTACGACTGCCTTTCAGCTGGCGTGGGGGGCGCCCCGCTGTCTGCTGCTGCCTCGCTGACGAAACGCTTGCTCCGGGCCTGGGCCTTCTAGGGGAGCCGGTGAAGCCCCGGCCTTGATTTCTGGCCCTGCAGTGGGGGAGGCCCTGCTGCTGCCTTCAGTGCCCAGCGCCCCCTGCGTGCTTCCCTCTGGGCCTTGGCCTCGTCACTGCTGCTGACTGGGACCTAGTCACTTACTGCAGATCGCTGAGTGGGCCCTCCCTCCTCTGAGGGCCCGTGTATAAAACTTCCACTGGTGTGCGCTGACATTCCTCCCCACCGACCTCGGAGCCGGTCCCTTGCTGGCTGCCCCCTGCTCCTGCGGCGTCACGCCATCCCCCTGGCCTGATGTGACACCTGCTTCCACTCTGCTGCCAGCTGCCCTGCCTATCTCTTGTGACTCTGGCTACCCAGGGGGGCCTCGACTGTTGTCGCTGCACCTGCTGGGCAGGGCGGCGAGCCTGTGACTCTTCTTGACTCCACGAGGTCCCTTCATTGCACTGTCTCCTGGTTCCCCAGAGGGTTCGTGCCCTCCGACTATCGCGGCGTCCGCGGCCGCTGCCTCCGGATCCTGGTGTGGGGTAACCTTCTGTCAGGCTGCTGCCCACCTGCCCCACTCTTTGACGCTCTTCGGACCCCTAGGCTGGCACGCGGCGCGCTCCGACTCTGGGGTGAGTGTGGCCTGTACGGTGGTTGGTCTCTGCTTGCTGTCGCACCTGATCTCGTTCCTGGTGGCCTACGGCCTGTTATTGCTCCATCCCTGCCCGCCAAAATGGGAAAGAACGATCTAAAACAACCCAAGATCATCTTTTATCTGCGCCGCTCTTCTCGACAGGACATTGCTGGTGCTGAGGGTGCGGACTCTGCTGCAGGGTCCACCGAGACCTCGCCTTCCTGCGATGATGACCTCAACGCCATTAATCTGGAAGTTAAGTCCACGGTTACGGGTATTGCTGCTCAACTGGATCAACTTTCAGCCAGCCTCGATCATGTGAAGTCCAGGGTAGATTTCCATGATAACCCCCTCTACATGTCGAGTCCTGAGTATCTGATGCCGAGGACTCCGCCACCCAGGACCGACAAAAGCTGCTGCAGATGGACAAGCTTATTGCAGTCATCCGTGAAAAGAATGAGGACTTGGAGGCCCGCTCTCGGGGGTGCAATTTGCGTGTAACATGCCTGCCGGAATCCAGGAACATTACCAAAATGGAGGACTATGTTGAGGGGCTGCTCAGGGAGCTGTTTGGCGAGGTACTGTCCACCGTCTTCATCGTCAAAAGGGCCCACCGCTCGCTGGGGCCTCGCCCCCGCCTCCCTCCATGTCCGATTATTGCAAAGGTCTTAAACTATCGAGACCGTAACACCATCCACCGGGCGGCCCATGAGAGCGGGACTATCAACCATCAGGGCACAACCTCTCCTTCTATCCGGACTACACTCTTGCCGTGCAGGCCGCCCGGAGAGAATACCTTCCTGCCACACGGATTCTTCTTAAGCATGAAGTCTTGTACTCGCTGGCCTACCCGGCTAAGCTACGAGTCCGTCAGGGGGATAAGATACTGGTCTTTCAAGACCCTAGGGAGGCCATGGTGTTTGCCAAAAAGCTGGACAAGGGATCCCGCTCTGCCACTCCTTCGTCTCAGCCTGATGGGTCCGGGCACCTCAGTGATATTGAATGAATTTTGCTGTCCGTACTATTTACCTAAGAATGGTTCTCCTTTATTGATGTCTGTTACTTACTGCTTCCCTGCAGGGGTGTATGTTGGGTCCCGCCATGCCCCCACAGAATGATTCCCAGCTCAACTCTTTTGTATCCCTGTCCTGGTTGTGGGTCCCCGGGGTGGGGTGGGTGGTTTACTCAGCCTGATTGGGGGGTTGGTGTGGGTGGGGGGTGGGGTCAGGGTTTGTCTCTGGTTTCTTGCTTTGGTTCCTCTGGAGCGGGGATGGGGGCTTTCCCTGCCTGATTGGGAGGCGGAGGGGGGTGGTATGGGTGGGGAACTGTGGGTTGTTTTGCCTTTGTAGTCCTGTACGTGGCTTGCCAAGAGGGTTTTGGGGGTAGGTGGGCGGGGTTGTTCCTCCAGGGAAAGGGTGGTTTGTTTTCCTTGTTGTCAATATACTGCTTCTTTTCACCAACGCAGGTTCTAGTGCAGATAGGGCCCAATCTTTATGGTCCTTGTTTTTGGCATATGCTGTGCGACACTGTGCAATTTGTTATCTCATTGGTCTGTCAACTTTGCAGTCTCTGCGCCCCCATGTGATACCCCTGGTGTGTTTGTTTTCTCCCGGCCTTATTGGCTCTCCTCCTCCTCCCCCCGGCGCTGGCATTCACCTTACGATAGCCCCCTCTCCCTCCTGGCTCCTGTAGCGTTGGTGCTATTCTTTTGGCCTTTCCTCCCCACCATGGCGCCGCCGGGCTGCGTGTTGCTTGGCCCCCCGCCCCCCGTTTTATGTCTGACCATCCTATATCTCCTGTCCTATGGCTGATCTCAGCTGTTGGTCTTGGAATGTCCGTGGCCTAAATGACCACCGCAAGGCCCGCCTGATGCACGCCCACTTGCAGCGCCACAATGTCGATATTTGCCTCCTGCAGGAGACTCACCTGCTTCATCTTTCGACCTCTAAAATGGGCGCAAGATACTGGGGGGAGTCCCACTCCTCCATGTACTCTTCCTACTCAAGGGGAGTCTCGATCCTGCTGCGCTGCGGTCTCCCCTGGCAGACCACCCGAGTCATAGCTGACCCTGAAGGTCGGTATGTATTCTTCACGGGATGCTGCTCACTCAAACTGTCACCATTGCTTCGGTGTATGGCCCCACCACGGATGACCCCGAGTTCTTCTATACGGTTTGGCATCTGATCTCCTCTTGTGGCCCTGTGGCAGTAATATGGGGTGGCGATTTCAATGTCACTCTGTCCGTAGATTTGGACAGGTCAGGATCTTTCGGTCCCACCCGCGTGCGCCCGCTGCCTTGTCCTCCATCTTGTCGGACAACTTACTAGTCGATGTTTGGCGTCACCTCCGGCCTGCGGTCCGGAAGGGCACGTGCGTCTCGGGTGCTAGGTGCTGCTGGTCGCGCATTGACCTCTGTCTGGTTTCGCTGGATGTCCTCTCTTGGACTAGGGACGCCACTCACATGGAGCGCACACTCGCCGACCAAGCTCCAGTCCACCTTCTGCTGCACCCGCCGGATTCCCAGCGCCGCACATTCATCTGTCGCCTTAGTTCTAACACCCTCCGGGATACTGTCTTCTGTGACGAGATCCACACACCATTGTTAACTATTTTGAGCTTAATGTCGGCTCTGTTGATTCGGCCTCCACGCTGTGGGAGGGATTCAAGGTGTGCATTCAGGGGGAGTGTATATCCAAGCAGGCCGGTGTCCAACGGGCCATTTGTTCCACGCTTGCCAGGCTCGAGGGGGAGTTCCGGGATCTAGACGTCTCCATCGCGAATGGCGCTGGCCCAGACGTGTTGGCGCTTCCGCGTCAAAAGCATTCTGAGTTCTCTAAGGAGGCCATCCGCGAGCTATCTTTCCTGGGTAGAGAGGGTCGCGCTCGCCGATTCAGGGAGAGAGACCGCCCGGGACGCACCCTAGCCAACTTATTGTGTCCACCGTGCACCTCCTCCTACATCACCGCCCTCGTTGACGGTGGACCGGATTGCACCACCTCTTCCGAAGAGATAAAATCCCGTTTCCTCGCCTTTTACTCCCAGCTATATTCGGCCTGCACCCCCCCTCCCTGGAGGACTTTGATCTATATTTTAAGTCTATTGCTTTGGTCCGGTTGGCGGACTACCACCGCAAATTTCTAGATGAACTTTTTTCCAAGGAGGATATACTGGCGGTGATCAACGGTCTGCCGTGCGACAAGGCGCCCGGACTGGACGGCAGTTCGCCCCCATTCTGGTTCCACATCTTGCTGCCATGTATAATGAGTCCTTTGATACCGGTACGCTCCCACCGTCGCTCCGCGAAGCCTCGCTAACGTTGCTCCTCAAATCGGACAAACCTGCGGACCGGTGTGATTCATATCGCCCCCTCTCCCTCATTAATATAGACAATAAAAATTTCGCTAAACTCATCGCCTCCCGTCTGCTTCTTTTAATGCCAACCATCGCCCTCCCCGATCAAACTGGCTTCATCCCGGGCAGGGCGACCTCCCATAACCTTCGTACCATCTTCTCAGTTCTACATCAAATCAACCCTGATCTTCCAGCTGTGGCCGCACTGCTAGACGCAACCAAAGAGTTTGACACGCTAGAGTGGCCGTTCCTCTTTTATGTCCTCTCACGTATGGGTTTTAGTGCGCATTGTTTGAGGAATATCAAACTGCTCTACACTGACCCACTCGCAGGGTTACAGATTAATGGCCAAATCACTGATCCTATCCCCATTTTGCGAGGCACGCGGCAGGGCTGCCCACTGTTGCCCATGCTTTTTGCCATCGCTATGGAGCCCCTGGCCGCCCGCCTCCAGCAGCACCACACACACAGGGGCATCAGCTTCTCATCCCGCTCCCTCCTGGTCTCCATGTATGCGGACGATGTCACCTTCTATATTCGTCACCCCCAGGAGAATCTCAGCCCTATGGTACATGAGGTTGTTCGGTTCGGAGGGTTTTCGTAGGTCCAAATAAATTGGAATAAGTCTGTACTTTTCCCCCTGACGGACGCCACTCTTCCATTTGTGCCCGACTATCCCTTCGAGTGGGCTACAGGTCCCGCCTGTTATCTCGGCATTTGCTTGAGCAGGGACACGGACGACCTCTGAAGGTCCAACTTTGCCCGCGCTGTGGACTGTTTGGAGTCTAAGATTCCCCAGTGAACTCGATTGCCCCTCTCTCTCACTGGCCGCGTCGCCGTCGCAAAGATGGTGGTCCTCCCCAAAATCCTTAATCTATTCTCTAACATACCCATCCCCCTGACCGCTTATTTTTGCCGCAGGTTGCGTTCTCTTATGGTGTCCTTACTTTAGGCGGGACGACAGCCCAGGGTCGCTTATGAAATCCTGAGCCTGCCAATGGCTGCTGGCGGTCTTGGTGCGCCTGATCTCCGGCTATAGGCCCTCTGCGCTGAGGCCAGCTTCCAGCATTTCTGGCTGCATCCGACCCCCCACCAGCCTCACGTTGTGGTGGAGTCGGATGTCACCGCCCCTTGGCCCCTCACTACAGCGCAGTTCGCCCCCGCGGTGCGTCCTCGCTCAGAGGTTAACATGGTGGACACGCTGCGCTGGGCATGGTCTTATCTGCACAGGCTGGCAGGACTCACTCTCCTGTCAGCAGGTACCATGCCCATCACAAACCACCCAGACTTCCCCACGCTACAGTCTTCCTGTATGTCTCGGCATGCTGCGGCGGGAGGCCTAGAGACTGTGGCTGATCTATATTCCGATGATTCTTTCTATCCACTCCCGGAATCGCCCTCCTTGATGGACACGCTTCTGTATTATCAGCTGTGCGCCACCTGCCGGAAATTGCACTCCTCCTTTCCACAACCTCCGCCCACCTTTCCCGCTCTGGACTTGTTATACACCTCCGCTTCTCCGCATAAGCTCGTTACTAGATTGTATGCCTCTGCCCTGCTGTCCTCCCCGACCTCCACGACGCGGGCGCGCAAGGTGTGGATCGCAGACCTGGGCTTGGATATTTCGGACGCCGATTGGCTCTACTGTTGTAATCAAACTACTAAACTTTCCCCAAATTACAGGCTCTGTCTGATCCATTTTAAGTTCTTACACAGGTTCTATCGCACTCCACGACAACTTCACAGTTTGGGGTTCATACCTGATGATTCCTGCGTTCGGTGCTCGGCCCCTTCCGTGGATTTCGCTCACCTGGCATGGCTCTGCCCCCGAGTGCAGGTGTTCTGGCTGGGGTTTTGTGCTGCGATCACCGAGATTGCTGGAACAGTTGTCTCTCCGGACCCCCTTCTCTGTCTTCTCGGTTTTGTCAAGCCTTGTCCATATGTATCGCGCCGGCTGATCTCGATGCTCCTGGTGCTGGCTAGACACCGGATGGCCATGTGTTGGGGCCATCGGCCTGCCCCCTTGGTGTCGGCCTGGCTGGAGGATGCGTCCCGCTGCCAAACAATGCTATCGGAATTTTGGGATCTACTGCCGGCCCGATCTTGCCCTGTCGATATCTGTGGTCCCCTGGTCGCTTACCTTCAATCCCGCTCCTCCCATATCGAGCCTGCGTCCCCTGTCCCTCCTGCCGCCCATGCGCCCGTGGCTGCCGCCGCATTGCTAGATGTGTAGGTGTTACTAGTCACGGCATTACTCCCGGGTCCGCTCTCATCCTGTCCTATTGGGCGCCGAGTGGGTTCCAGCTGCTGCCCTGTTCCCCTTTTGCCCCTGCCGCAGTCTCCCCCGCGCTCCCCGCCGGCCTCGGGTCCGCGGTGGCCGCCAGTGTTGACTGTTGGCGATCCCCTGGTTGGCATTTGCCCGGACTCCCCCCCCCCCGCCCCACACAGCCTACAAACCTTTTTCTTTTCCATAAGCACCTCTGGAAGAGACTGTACTGACTATGCCGCCTCTTTGATGAAGGTTTATTGCTCTATGCCAATGGCACTGTGTTGCTGAAGACCGAACTCTATGCACTGATATTGATTTGTATTTTGCCACTCTGTACTGAACCCTCACATGATGCTTTCTTATTTGATTGTATTGTTGTTCTGGACTTGCATCAATAAAAAAGTTTATATAAAAAAATATATATATATCTATTGTACCTATGGTTAGAAAATATTCTCCCATATATTGAGCTATGTTACCTTTAGTATGTACAGTATTCAGGTTACTATGAATTGGAAGTTCAGAGAAAATCACGTCTAAATTAGAATAATAATATTGTAAAGGTCCTTTCTTGTAAAAAATAAACTAGCTAAAATGCTGCTGAAATACCATAAGTCAAGGGCAAATGGTGATAAGTGACGCCTTCTGCTACAGATGATGGTAGCTTCATACAAACATAGCATTCACTTATTTCCATTGCTTCTACATAATCTACTAACAGATTTGCAAATACATTCAGTTGTGTTCTATTACTAACTTTATCGTAATGCAATCCTTCCTCATCTGACGCTTCTAATTCTACTCTTTGCTGTCTAGCATTATCTATTCTTCCATGTATATCTAACTATTCAGGTACATCTACTTTCTCATGAATGTTAGTGTCATTCTTCTCACTTCTATCCATTAGATAAGGGATAGCTACTGTCAGTCGTAACCGTACTATGAGTACTATTACTACACTACATATGCATATTCTGCAGCATGTTTTTAAGCAGTTTCTTTTCAGTTTACCATTAACAATATGATCAGCCCTTTTCGATTAAGGAGACTTAGCCCCTCTTTGAGACTTTTCACAGAATTTTAACCTATGAAATTTTCAAGTTGGTCTTACTTCTTCGTCTGTTGGTTCATCAATTAATTTGTCATCATCTTCATCACTCAGTTCTAGTTTTTAAAGACCTTCAAGGATGACATAAGTCCATTTAGGGTCTCTGAACTTATTATTCAGTCTTTTCAATTGCAGACTTTTTCTTTTTGGTCGTTCTGTGGAAAGACCAGTTTGACTTGATATTTCATTTACTTGCTCTCGTTCTTCACTTATTGATTTAAGACGAAATTTCAGTTTCTTGACAAAAACCAGGCCAATTATCTCCCTTTCTGAGTCTTTTAGCTGGCACTATGTTTTGTTTTTCTTCAATTGCTCTTTTATTTTCATTTAATTGTGGCACAATTTGTATATCTTCATCATCAGTATCCCTCTCTATCTGACTTATTCCATGTCTTGCTTGTGTTTCTTCTGCCTGTATACTAATCTGGTCTTGTTCAGGTGTGTGCTGCAATTGACTTTGATTTGGTTTGTTTTCTTCTTCCTGAACACGTTTTTCTACGTCTATCTGATCCTGCTCAGGTATTTCGATCTCTTGCTTTTCTTCTTCCTGCGCCTTCGCCTTTTTACCTATCTGTCCTCTCTCAGACTCTGGAACTGTGACAGGTATCTGGAATGTCTGAGTATATTGATCTTTCCTTATCTGTTCCTCCTGAGAATTACTATTGGCTTTCATTTCTGTAATCTGAATATGTTCTTCTACTTCTGACATCCTCACTATCACTCTGTATATCTAAATAAGTTTGGCTTCTGGTTCTCACAACATCTGCAGGAATGTCAATAACTGGAATCCATTCATCCTGACTGGTGCTCAGTGTTTCATCATCAACTACTTCGGAATCACTTTCTCGAGACCCCTCAGCTGTACAAACTTCAGCTTCAGTTTCATCAGCTTCAGCCACTCTTTTAGTATGACTTGCATGGATCCAATTCAGAATTCCTTTGCATTTCACTGCTGTAGTGGTGACCAATATCACTTGTTTTAGCCTTCCCCACCTCGGAGCTAGACAATATTCTCGTGTATGTTCTTTTATTACAACCCATTCACCTGGAATCAGATCGTGTGCTGGAGTTGTTTGCCTGGTGACAGCGTCTTCTCCAACCAGGTGAGAGATAGAATACACTTGGTCAGCCAATTCTTTGCAGTACTTTAGTACTGAGTCATAAGATATATTTATCAGCTTATGTCCTGGCACCCATTCCTGCCTCATTGATCTTCCCATGAGTATTTCATGAGGACTCAAGCCTGTTTTTCTGTCTGGAATGCTTCTGAATCCCATCAGAACAAGAGGTAAAGCATCTGGCCATTCTAATCGAGTTGATTCATAAATCTTTCCCAATCTTGACTTGATTGTGCCATTCAGTTGTTCTACCACTCCAGAAGCCTCTGGGCGGTATGCACAGTCCAGCTTTTCCTCAATTTTAAATGCTTCACAAATTAGACCAATTATTTAAATATTAAAATGTCTTCCTCGGTCTGATTCAATCGTTACTGGAAAACCGAAACGTGGTATGAGCTCTCTAAGTAGTAATTTTGCTACTGTGATTCTATCATTCCTAAGTGTAGGGTAAGCTTCCACCCATTTTGAAAATAGGCAGACAATGACAAGAATGTACTTCATTCCTCTGCAAGGGTTAACTGAATGAAATCAATCTGAAGTCGAATAAAAGGACCTTCTGTCTTTCCAATTTTTCCTGACAACACTACAGTGCTTTTCCCAGGATTAATTTGTTGGCAGATCAAACACCTATGGCAAAGACCCTCTGCAACTCTCCTGAACTTTGCACTGTACCAAGTTTGTCTGAATAGTCTTATTATAGCGTCTCACCCTGAATGGGAATCACCATGATACATCATAGCCAAAGGAGCAAGCATACAGTTTGGCAACACAGGCCTTCCATCAAGGTAAACAATGACACCATCTCCAGCCCTTCTCTGACATCCTTTTTTCGCCCACTCTTCCTTTTCTTCCTGTTCTGCATCATCTTGCAAATCTTTCTGTTCTTCCCACGTTTTCACTTTCTCAAGCAACATAAGTTGGCAGCTGTTTCCTTTTGGTTCAATTTTCTTGTTTATTGCCATTTTATTTTTCGCACAATATTGAGCTAATTGGTCTGCATATCGGTTACCTGCTGTCACTCTGCCGGTGCCAGATTGGCGAGCAGCACATTTGACCACAGCTACTATTTCTGGTAATTGGATTGCTTTCAGTAAATCTTTCACAAAATTACCATTTTTAATAGGAGTGCCTGATGATGTCAGAAACTCCCTTTGCATCCAGAGTTGGCCAAAATCATGCACAACTCCATAGCCATATTGGCTATCAGTATAAATAGTAACTTTCAGTATTCTCCCAAATTTACAACCTTTTGTCAATGCACTTAGTTCAGCTACCTGTGCAGATTTTACTCCAGGTAAATATGATGCTTCAACTGGACCCCATAGAGTGCAAACTGCATAGGCTGCACTCAAATCTCCTTCTTCATGTTGCATACATGAACCATCTACAAATAGCTCATGTTCTGAATTTATTAGTGCTCTTCTCTTATGTCTGGGCGTGGTTTAGCACTGTATTCTGTGAGATCAATACAATTATGTTCGATTTCATTTTTTACTTCTGCAAAGTGCGATTCAGGCAACAATGTTGCTGGGTTCAGAATATTACACCTAGCAATTGTCACATTTTCTGCACCTACAAGAATTCGTTCATACTTAGTCAGCCGACTAGGTGTTAGGTACTGAGTTTTAGTCCTTGTTAACAAAATTACAACTGCATGTGGGACATACACTGTTACTCGATGTCCCATGATAATGGACTCACTTTGCTCAAGACTTACGCAAGTTGCTGCCACTGCTTTCAGACATCCTGGCAAAGCTGCTGCCACTGGATCCAGAGTAGAGGAAAAATATGCAACAGGACGTCTCATCAGACCATGGGTCTGAGTCAGAACTGAAAGTGCACAATTGTCTCGTGTATCACAAAACAATGCAAAATCTTTTGAGTAGTCAGACATCCCTAATGCTGGAGCTGAACACAGACAATCTTGTAACTTTAGGAAAGATGACATACTTTCATCATCCCATTCTACTGGGTCTTTTGCTCTTTTCTTTGTCATTTGTATCAATGGTTTGGCTAACTGCAAATCAAACAATCTATTGCCTGCAGTAAACTACAACTCCAAGAAACATTCTGATTTCTTTCTGAGTTTGAGGTAGATTCATGTTTTGAATTATTCTGATTCTTTCAGAGGTAACCCTTCTGACACCTCTCTCTATCTGGTACCCCAGATATTTCACTGATGTGGTACAATATTGTAAGTTCTCAGGTGATACTTTGTGTCCTCCTTTACCTAGATGATTCAGTAAAGCAATTGTATCAGTAACAGTCTTTTCGATTCTTAGATGCCACCAATAGGTCATCTATATACTGCAACAAGACTGATTGTCCGGGAAATATCAGAGATTCAAGACACTTTTTCAAAATCTGATGAAAAATCGATGGACATTCCGTGTACCCCTGAGGGACGCAATTCCAAACGTGGTTATGGTCGTCGAATTTGAACTAGAAAAGATAATTGCTATCTGGATGTAATGGTATAGAGAAAAATGCATGGCAAAGGTCAATTACAGTGAACCAGCCTGCTGCCCATGGTATTTGATATAGAATCACAGCAGGGTTTGGCACAACTGGACAACATGGGACGACAATTTTATTAAATTTGCGGAGGTCCTGTACGACCCTGTATTTTCCGCTCGGTTTCTTGATGCCAATTATGGGTGAATTACATGGACTGCTTATTATCTCCTGTAAAATTCCTGCTTCCACCAGACGTTTTATTTCTAGTGCGACTCCTGCCTTTATTTCTGGGCTCATTTTGTACTGTCCAATATTTGGATAAACTGCACCTTCTTTTACCATCACTTTTGCTGGGTCAACATTTGACGTTAATCCTACATCTTTTCCTCTGAAATCCCACACTTTAGGATCTACCGTATGTTGTAATTCTTTTGGCAAATCTTCTATGGTAAACTTTTGTTTTTCAGTTTCTTGTTTTGCTAGCATAATTTTATAAATTCCATCTTCATCTGGGGTTTGAATTTCAATACCATTTGGTGTACAAAAGATAGTACAGTTCATTTTGCACAGCAAATCCCTACCTAACAGGTTTACTGGACTGGAGTCACATACAACAAATGTGTGCATTTCTTTAAAATTGCCTATTTTGACTTCCATTGGTTCTGTAACTGGGGTACAAATTTGTTTATTAGAAACGCCCACTACTTGGGTCGCTTCTCTGGAGAGGGGTAAGCTTGGAAGGTCTGCTGTTCTCACAGTAGAACGGGTAGCTCTAGTATCCAACAGAAAGATAACATCATTTCCTTCAACCTTTCCTTTAATGTATGTACCTGACTGATCTACCTGCAAGGATGCGCCAAGTAAGCACTCCTCGTCCTCCCCCCTCAGGCACCGTCAGAAACTGTCTTCATCAAAGTATGAATCACTAGAAAGAAATTTCCTTGTCATGGGTGCAGCAAGTTATGGTATTGGAAGAACAAGTGTAAGGCTGTATTAAATAATAACGTACAAAATAACAATTTTAAATTCACAGACGCAGAATGAGGTATCGAAAAAGAAGCAACAACAGGTAATACAAAACCAGTTCCCATTGGCACCTATGCCAAACCCTGGGAGTCAACCAGCATACAGTGTAGATACCACAAGTTGGGAAGGAAGTGGAAAAAGGGACACAGTGACACCCCAATTTCTTTTGAGTGATTCATACTTTGATGAAGACAGTTTCTGATGGTGCCTGAAGGGGGAGAACTGCTCCCACAAGGAATAGGGTCAAGAATGATTTGCATATTGCTGGGTCCAAACTGGGGTGGTGTGGTGAGAAAAAGAATGATGGATTTAACCCAGATCCTTGTGACTGATGGGTGAATGTTTGCATTGTTCAGCATTCCGTCCATCAATTGTTTTTTTTGCATATGTCGCCCTAAGTGGGAAAGCTATGCCAAGACGTGGATCCCATGCTCACTACACCACCTGATTTAAGCTAGCCTGCTGATGAAGGGTGATGCCCTGAAACCGGTCCCAGGATGCTTGTTTCAGATCCAGGGAGGACCTGGCTTGGCAGTTCGGGCTGGACTGTTCCCACAAGGAATAGGGTCAAGACTAATTTGCATATGGCTCGGTCCAAACGGGGTGGTGAGAAAAGAATTATTGATCTAACCCAGATCCTTGTGACCAGGGGTGAATGTTTGCATAGTCCAGCATTCCGTCCATCAGCTGTTTCTTTTGCAGGTGTTGAGGAGAAGGCCTGTCACATGAGAGTTAGGAAGGACAGCGAACATGTGAGATTCATATCTACCTGCACAATTATTTCAATATCCCTGAAGAATCCTTTGTTTATGTGATTTCTAGGTTTGCCCTGAATTTTAGAGCACTACAAGAAGGTTTCTCAGTCGTACTATGGAACAGGTCCTAGGCTTACATCACTAAAACATGTGTTCACGGAGTCAATTCCCTCCTCAGTTAAAATAAACACAGTTGGATGTGGTGCTGAAGTAAATGGAATTCAATCCTTAGAAGTAAAGGAGCATGTAAATATCAATCCATCATGTATACGATAGTTCAAAGAATCCTAATCTTGATCCATTAGCTCAATAAGATCCAATCACAAAATAATCTCTTGGGACTCTTTTAGTTAATTTTTTTAATTCTAAATTTTATTCAGTCCATAATACATCAATAGAAGCAGTCAACTCAATCCAGCCAACGCAATTTGTTCAAAGTGGACACCATCAGGGCTGTAAACTTAAAACAAGCATATCATTTATAATGATAATTCCAATTCATTTTGTTCAAACTTTAAATGTCCTTTTACGTATTCATGCAAATTCATGCTACCCCAAATCAACCTCCAAGACTCCCTGCCGATATACAATCTGCAAAAAAAATTATGGCAACTTGTTAAGGATGTATTTTTTTGACATAATGTTTTTTGTACAGATTGTATATAGGCAGGGAGTTTTGGGCAGGGGGTTTTGGAGGAATTTGATGCCCAGTCAGCCTAGAATCACAATATTCAGCAACCAAACTCCAATATTTCCTTGCATCACTGCAATTTATGGCCTCCCTTAGATTGATACTCTTAACATCACTTTCCCTCCTCAACTCTAATGCAGTCTTGATAAGGAGAACAGCAAATGCTTGATTTATTTCCTGATTTAAAATCTTAAACTATGGATAGCACTTTTCCTACTGTCAAGGGTGTTCATCTGCAGAACCTAATTTACGAAAACCATCCCTGTGGGATTCATAAAAGGATATAAGGTCATCCCATAGAGACACATTAGTAATGATAAAAACACTATGGATTTAGGTGCTTAAGGTCTCAGTATTGTTAGTTGTCCAATGGTGTGCCCATTCGACTTCCTATAGCCGACATTACCTAACACTAGACAGTCGTACCTATTAAGCTATGGTCACTCATATCAGTTGCAGACACAGTACATTTCTCACAAGCCCCAGAAACTTGATAAGATACTATCACATAATTAAGTAAGCTCTGCATGGAAGTTGATTTGAAGGTATATGTGGTGTACTCACCCACTGGAGATCTTTCATTCAAAATGACCAATTCATACTTCTTAAGAGTTTCCAATAAAAGAAACCCATGCTTATCTGTTTCAATTCTTTCTGGTAAAGAAATCTCCGGAACAGACAATACGTCTTCTTCTTCAACATTAGCAAAGGTCGGGAAAGTAGAATTAGAAACCTCTGCATTGAAATTGCCCAATCTTCAGCCATACTATTATCTTGGACAAGAGCAAAAATGTAACTTACCAAATGGTCAGAAGATTTCTCCAGAGGAATATACATATCTGTTAAAAGAAAAAGGAAGGGAATCCTCTCACATCTGGGAATACCAATTTTAAGCAAAGGCATGAATTCGAAGGGATAAATAAAAACATATGAATTCAAAGTACAATGTTCTAAAGTAAAGTCAGCAGCTCCACATTGGCATAGCGCTTTTCCGAGCACCTTGCATTGCAAGTATTTATTTTTTATTTTTTTTTTTATTTCAAAACTTTATTCGATTCAATGCAAAGAATCATAAAAGTAGAAGTACATTTACAACACACAGTAAAAAATTCACTATAAAAGGCAGTTTTACAGTTTATGGCACTATAAAAGTTCATTGGCAGGTAAAGTCACATAACCATATTATTACTTTAAATTAATCATCTCTGGATAGTACATAATTTATCAGGCAAGGGTGTTTTTTAGGAACAAGTAAAATAAATAGTAAAAAGAATCACGGTACAGGATTATAAAGTGCACATATCAAGTGGTCTAGTTCTTGGGGCAAAATTTTAGCCATACCGTTTCCTAATCTGGAGTGACACGCGTATAAAGTTCAACATTGCACAACAGACTGTAGGGGATGACAGAGATATTAAGAAATCATAACCCTCTTTGTAATGGCGTATTTGTTCTTCCTTGAGAATCGGTTTAATAAACCTGGTTCTCGGGTCTTTATATAAGGAACAAAAAAGAACAAGATGCATTGTGTTTTGGCTATCTTTGTTATTACAGTTGCAAGGGGGGAGTTCCTTACACCAGCCCCTCTGTATAGGGAATGCAAAAAGAAAATGCAAAGTATGTAGCCTAAATCTTGTCAAGTAAAAACGCCATTGTACATGATTTGTAAAGGTCAGATAGAACTGGTGCTGTAAGACAGCCTTGGGGGCATAGGGGCTGTCCATGCAATTTACAGTCGATGATTTCCAGCAATTCGATTTAATTACATTTTTAATATCTCCCTGTATGTTTTCAGGATTGTCAAAGGTGTCACCCAAACCTATTTTATGAAACATTTCATTTACGTAGGATAGCCAGGGGATTTGATTCATTTTTGACAATTTCAAACAGTCCTGGATAATATCCTTAGTGAGCTGTAAATCCTCCGATAACCATATTTTGCCCCATAACAACAGAGGAGAAAGACGAATAATGTCACTTACATAATTTAAACCTAGTTCATTGTGGGCAAATTTATTTGAGGAGCCTGATGGGATGGCCAAGACACGTTTTAAAAATTTGTTTTCCATAATCTGTATCGTGTCGGGGCTATCTGTCCCCCAGACCCCCGCCCCATAGGTAGCAATCGACAGACATTTTGCTTTATACAGAGTTTTTAAATGTGGAATGGGTTTTTGGCCTAATTTGCCACAAAAGCGGAACAGTCCCTCTATTGAGCGACTAGCACTCTGGACTCGTGTTTTCATTAACGGTGCCCAACTTAATTTGTGATTAAAAAGGTTTCCCAAATAATTAAAATTTTCAACCTTGTCAATGACGGAGGTACTCACTGCAAACTTTCTGCTCTTGGTGCCCTTCGGGCCACAGACCATGATAAAAGACTTAGCAAAATTCACTTTAAGATCTAGGTCCAACATAAATTTGTGAAAGGCATCAAGGCAGTGCTGCATGCTATTTGCAGTGAGTGTCATGAGTACCGTATCATCGGCATAGGAAAGCATTGGAGTGCTTCTGCCATTTACTTTTGGGAAATCATGGCAATGGTCCAACAAGTATTTTTCCAGGCCATTAGTATATACAAGGAATAAAAAAGGAGCTAATATGCATCCTTGTCGGACACCCTCAGTCGAGGGAATGGGCTTGGTTTTCTCCCCCCCTGGTCCAAACCTTATGGCCACCGTGGTAGATTCATGGAGTCTACGAAGAAGAGTGACCAGGGGTTCCTCGAAACCCATTTCCTCCATCATTTGCCACAACTTACTACGACACACAGTGTCAAATGCACTTGATAGGTCCATAAAAGCAAGATGGATTGAAGATTTTCTTGCCTTTGTGTATTTCCCAATAATTAGGGCCAAATTAAGGCACTGTTCAACAGTGCCTTTACCTTTTCTAAATCCATATTGGGAATTTACAATAAGGCCCACCGAATCCGCCCATGATTCTAATCGTGCTAAAATAACCCTGCCCAAAATTTTGCATGATGCGTCAATTAAAGAGATTGGGCGATAGCATCGGGGATCAGATCTATCGCCCTTCTTAAAAATTGGCACCACCACTGCCTCCTTCCAGGATGCCGGAATATGGCTAGTGACAACTGCTTTAAAAACATTCAACAATACAGGTGCCAGACTTTGACATTGTGCTTAAAAAAGTCCAAAGGTACTCGGTCGGGGCCAGGTGCTTTTAGTGATGTACCTTTTAATAACGCGTCCTCCACTTCTTGCAGAGTCAACGATAAACTCAGGGAAAGGGAAGATTGGGGAACCACAGATACCCTTTCATCTCCTATCGATATCACATTTGGTTGGATTTTATGAGGATTAAAAATATTCCCAAAGTGGGTTTCCCACGAATCACAATCAATCTCCATCACGATATTATCCATATCATTATTTACAAAGAGGGGGCGATTGATGACTTCCCAGAAAAGTCTGCTATCCTTTAGTTCTGTTGACTTTTCTAAGTCTTCCCAGGCTTGATTTTTTAAACCCAACTTCCTTGATTTAATAGCTTCTTTATAAGCTAATCTAGCTGCTCTAACTGATTTTATATCCCTAGGTTTTTGTTTTAATGCTGCTTTCAGCAATCTCTGTGTTGCTGAACATGCAGCATCGAACCATCTGGGGCCTGACTTTTTGTTTTTACCAATTGGTTTTGTTAGGCGCTCAGCTACATGCTCACATAGGGATTCAAAATTACCTATAACCTCTTCTGGACCGGTTGTAGGTATGAGGCAGGCCTCATATTCAGCACTATATCCATTTAGGATCTCTGCCTCAAGACCCACCGCGTCTATTTTGCCCCATTTAAGGGTGATACCTTGATTTTTACTATACTTTACCGGTTGCTCCCAAATAGAATGTTTGGGTTTAACCGGACAAAACAGGGTTAGAATTAAAGGATTGTGGTCACTGGCAGCATTAGGTATTACTTCCAACTTATCGACATAGGAAAGGTGCCCACTAGAGACAATTACAAAGTCAATGAAACTCATAGTGCCCCTAGTTCCCTGAAACGTCGGTATAGGCACAGAGTTTGGGCCAACCCAGGGCACCAATATACATAAATCATTTAAAATAATGATATTATTTAACGCATCCCCCTGAGGTGTGTGTTTAAAATGTGACAGCGGTTGATCATGTGAATCTGTCAAGCCACACACCTTGGAATCACCATGGGCACATAGTGAACAGTTGAAATCTCCCAACCAGATAACAAATAGTTGGGGTTGTTCTTGACGTACCCCAGCTATGGCCCTTTCTAATTCCAGGATTACAGTTGTCTCATTGTTGTCAAAAATATTGTAATACCAATTGATCAACAACAATGGTTCAGGGAACAAACTAATCAACATCAACACTTGAAACCAAGGTGAATCAACTATTATAGAGGCCGCAAGTTTACATAATTTTAACGAGGTTGCTGACATTAGACCACCTTTTGCCCTGCCCATTTGAGAGGGTATTGCTAAGGTGTTAAAAGCTTGGAAACCCTCCATACTCTGGGCAGTTCTACTCCATGTTTCCTGCAGGCACAGGATGTCACAGTCCCCCACAAAGTCCAACCATGCCTCGTCCTCAAGCCTTGATGCAAGTCCAGCAATATTCCACGAGATTAGGCCCATCTTTTGATCATTTTTTTGTCTCATGTCTAGTTCTGTTACTACTTCTTCTAGATTCTTCCCAGAAAGGGTTGGGCTTAAATCACATTCTCTGTCAGAAGATACCTCAAGTGCTTGAGCATCGGGAGTTTGGTCATCATCAGTGGGAGCAATCTCCAGTGAGTTATTATTGCCACTTTCCCCCTTCTCCCACAGGCTGGGTTCTCCTAATACTGGATTATCCATAATCCTGAGAGGATCTTGTGATGGTCAATCGATCTCTTCCATGCCTACAAGTGGGTTAAAGCGGTTTCTCAGGGGGACATTATTTGGGGGCCATCCTACATAGTCCTCTCCCTGATACCTTGGTCTTAAGTTGTTATGCCAAGCTTGCAGGGGGTAGTTGTTATTACTATGGATCAGGTCCCAGGAAAAGGCATCACTCTGTTGGGAGGGTCCCCAGTTGTTCTGGCTTGGCCATATAGCCCTATTTCTGTGGGTCCACATAGGATACATTTCGTTGTTAAATACCTGCCTAGCATTCTTATAGGGGAGAGATTGGGGTACAAAATTCAGGCTTGGGTAGAAGTACTCCAGACCTATGCACTGGATATCCCCAACTCTAGCAAATCTCGGTTTACTACAGATGATATCTTTTACCCAGGTGTTACTGAAGTTAATCAAGATACAATCCCCCTCGAGATCCTTCTCACTCGGGCCTACCCAGGGGACTCTACGTACACTAAGTATGTTTGTTTTAGAGTCAGAGGGGAGTGGTCTATTAATATTAAGCCAATATGTTATTTTATTTCTTAGTTCCTGGGTAGATTCTGTTTTGTTGGGAGGGAGTGGGGGTACTCCGGTAAGTATTACCATAAAAGGGGCTGAATCTGGCGGCAAGTTCAAGGGTGGTGGTTTCTTTCGATGTACTACCTCACTATTAGTACTTTTTGTATTTTTTACGGAACCCTGTAAACCTGTTTGTTTTATTTGTTTTTGCCCTTGGGTACTTCCCTGTTTGGGGGTCGCGGCTTCCGTCGTTGATGCCACATTGCCCATTTTTTGACCAGATGTCCCTACAACATCCACCAAAACAGGTTTAGAACGGGGTTGTGGTATCAGTTTTGATCGAACTAGCGGGACCGGTGCCACCTTAGGATTAGTAGTTATAGGCATTTTAGCGTTTGTGTTTATATTTTTATTCTCACTCCCCTTTTTTGGGTCACTATTGCTAACATTACAATTTTTGTTCTTGTTTCTTATACCCCCCTCTTCAGGCAATTTGTTCTTACTTGCTGAAGTTTCAGGAGGATTAGTATTAGAGGAAATAATATATTCCAGTTGATCTAACTTCAGGTTAACAATCTGAATTTTCTCTAAAACAGGTAACAAGAGCATTTGAACTAGTTTCTCAATTTCCCCCAGAAGGCGGTCATTGTTGTTAGTATTAAAAGAGAAGGTTTTCTGTCCCATGTCAGCTAATTGGGGACCCTTTTGTTTAGTAGGGATTGTTAGGATTTTAGATGGTGCTGGCTTCGCTAACTTTGGTTTTGCCCCTTTCCTATGAGTGCCACCTCTCTTACGTTTATTTGGGTTATGAGGTTCCCGCTGAGATGCCACTATCTGATCTTGTGTAGGGGTAGGGACATTATTACTTAAATTACTCGGGTTGCTATCTATTACATTTACTCCCGTAATATCTGGTGAAATGGGTATGGGAGTAAGCGTAGATGCTTCAATTTGGGAATCCCCTGGGTCCGCTATCAGGACTGTCTGTGATTCAGGGATTATCTCTAGATTTGGACTAGCCTCCAAATTACTATCCGAACAAAGTAAACTTTGCTCAGGAGTAGGTAATTTAGTAGGGGTAATTTTTAATGCAATATTCCCCAGGGACGAGCGTTTTCCTGTAATCAGGTCAAGTGATAGACGCTTTTCTGTGAGGGCAATTTCCTTTTCTAAAATCCCGGTTGCCCGGCTTATAAAATCGTCCAAAGTTCCAGTGGCTTTACCATTATTTGTTTTAACGGTAATCTGTCTGCCCTTCCCTGAGCGTGTGGACATCATGAGAGTTAAGAAAAAGCACAATTTATAGTGCCAGATTTATAAAAGAATGATCAGTAAAATGATAGTGGAACAATTTGGGATCGATAGTAAAAGAGAAGGGAGGTAGCCCCGACCCGACCTTGTACGTCCTTGGACGGCCTTAGACGGCCCCGCCCTTGTCCCGGGCTTCTCCCGGTCGCTCCCGCTCGCTCCCGCGAAGCGGGGATACTAGGCTCCTTAAGACTCTACAGCCACGTGATAGGCGGGGGGGCGTGGCCAGCGGGGAGAGCAGCCCAGGTGATGGTGATTGGGCGCGCAGGGGCTCCTGGACACTGGAGTCCCCTGCCTATGCTCGCAGCCCCGCTGGTTACTCGCCTGTCCCCGCGCTCCTCCTGATGACTTTGATACTGCCTCCTGGCAGGCGACGCGCTGCGGGACCCGCGAAGCGGGTCCGGCGAGTCGTGGAGGCGGTCGGAATCCACAAGGGGTCAGCTACAAAGGGGTTAGCTACACTGAAGGTCCGCCGTGCTCCTCTGGCGTCCTGGCGCTGCAAGTTCGTTTCCAAACAGGTCCCACAGGCAAAAGGTGAGGTTTGCTTTTACCTCCGTTGGCGGGGGGGCGTGGCCAGCGGGGAGAGCAGCCCAGGTGATGGTGATTGGGCGCGCAGGGGCTCCTGGACACTGGAGTCCCCTGCCTATGCTCGCAGCCCCGCTGGTTACTCGCCTGTCCCCGCGCTCCTCCTGATGACTTTGATACTGCCTCCTGGCAGGCGACGCGCTGCGGGACCCGCGAAGCGGGTCCGGCGAGTCGTGGAGGTGGTCGGAATCCACAAGGGGTCAGCTACAAAGGGGTCAGCTACACTGAAGGTCCGCCGTGCTCCTCTGGCGTCCTGGCGCTGCAAGTTCGTTTCCAAACAGGTCCCACAGGCAAAAGGTGAGGTTTGCTTTTACCTCCGTTGGCGGGGGGCGTGGCCAGCGGGGAGAGCAGCCCAGGTGATGGTGATTGGGCGCGCAGGGGCTCCTGGACACTGGAGTCCCCTGCCTATGCTCGCAGCCCCGCTGGTTACTCGCCTGTCCCCGCGCTCCTCCTGATGACTTTGATACTGCCTCCTGGCAGGCGACGCGCTGCGGGACCCGCGAAGCGGGTCCGGCGAGTCGTGGAGGCGGTCGGAATCCACAAGGGGTCAGCTACAAAGGGGTCAGCTACACTGAAGGTCCGCCGTGCTCCTCTGGCGTCCTGGCGCTGCAAGTTCGTTTCCAAACAGGTCCCACAGGCAAAAGGTGAGGTTTGCTTTTACCTCCGTTGGCGGGGGGTGTGGCCAGCGGGGAGAGCAGCCCAGGTGATGGTGATTGGGCGCGCAGGGGCTCCTGGACACTGGAGTCCCCTGCCTATGCTCGCAGCCCCGCTGGTTACTCGCCTGTCCCCGCGCTCCTCCTGATGACTTTGATACTGCCTCCTGGCAGGCGACGCGCTGCGGGACCCGCGAAGCGGGTCCGGCGAGTCGTGGAGGCGGTCGGAATCCACAAGGGGTCAGCTACAAAGGGGTCAGCTACACTGAAGGTCCGCCGTGCTCCTCTGGCGTCCTGGCGCTGCAAGTTCGTTTCCAAACAGGTCCCTTTTTGCAAGTAATCACCAAACGTAAAATCTTTACATATCCAGGTTTCTTGTAAACATACAATTAATGGGTTGAGAGACTTCAAAAAATTCAGTTTACTTCATCATGGCCTAACCAAGACATATTCCGAGACAGGACTTACCCACAAGAGCTACCTTAGCAGCTCACCAGTCTTTGACGTGAGGTGGGCACTATTCAAAACTGCTGCCGCTCAGCTCCACGTAAGATGGTCATCCTTAGACTCAACAACTGGTGTATTAATCAGAGGACCCTCCCAGATTTTGATCACTCGTCTTCCCTGCCCTTGTGAGATAACTATATCTTGAGGATTTCACTGTCAAATGTCATTATCAGGCCCCACTGCAGCAGCCACCATTGACTTTTTCCTTTTTAGCGTGTTCACTTTTGTGTGCTCCACAGCAGACACAGCATCAATCCCCTATTAAATAAAAAAAATCATATTTTTGCACAACCAGGTTTGCAATAACCAATGAGGCAAAGGTTTTTCTCTTTTTTTCAACCTTAGGGCATCTATCTCCAAAAATGATTTGAAAATAGAGCTTCTGTTCACAGAAGGGAATCATTATCAAATAATAAAATAAAATCTATTGAGTTTGACACTAGGTTCTGCTCTAGAGACACCGCTTGAGAATAACCAATCGCACTCTCTACTTTCGACTCCATAGTCCTCTGCACTTGCCCCATAGCTGTGAAGAAGAGGGAATTTACTATCAGGAGCTATTATGGTACCTTGTTAATAATCATTTTTAATCATTTTCAATACTCAAAGGCTGAATTACTTGGCTACTCGGATTTTCCTTTACCAATCAAGAACTACCCTCTTTGTGCAATCTGACAGAATTTATATGAGCCACAGTATGCTTCATTCCCTCTTCACTGAGCGAGACTGGAGGTGCTAATCTTTTAATTACCACCCCCGCCCCTATCTGAGCATATAAAGCGCTTAGTACAAACTTTTAAGCATACTGATGTAGAAGACAGCGGGAGGGATGAAAGGATTGACTGAGAAAGCACCACTCACATCCAATTTGGGGTTGCAGTGGTCAAAAAGTCTGAAATGAGGGAAGAGGCAAAGTGCTAACCCCAAATCATTAGCTTCACCTCATTGGAAACCTTCATGTCAGGAAAACTGGGGAACTAGTTTTTTTTATTTTTCGTTTGTGATTCTTCTAATCTTTCATTTTTACGTATCTTTACAGCACCCATCTGCACCATCGTAGAGGGCTCTGCTTTAAATTTCCTCTTTGAGGAACTCAATACAAGGTCAGCATTTTGCTTTTTTAAATAATTAATATCAGCCTTCGACCCCGCACCAACCCCCGCTCCTAAGACACCAACCTATTTTTAAATATAGAGAAAATCTCAACAGTAGCTACGTCTGGTTGGGATTTTCTGACTATGATCCCCAAACAACAAACAGAGATCATCACCTACATGTGTACAGCACTTTTTTGGGGGCACCTCATATCTCATTGGTTTGCCAGCTTGGAAAAGGTGTCCTTAACCCCTCCGGGGACTCACTTATTGCTGACTTCCACAGAGACTTTACATAATCAATAACAATATTCACATTTGAATTTATATTAGAGAAGCCACATTTATTAACATTCTGTACCTATTTAGAATACATGATCGGAGCTTGACATATATTTCTCTAATAAAGACAACATAGAGGATAAAGCTTTTTTAATACAAAACAGAATATCTGATGAAACCCCTCCTCCTCCACCATTATTTATATTCAACTATGCACTTGGAAATAGAAAATTATCTGGTTCAGCAAGGAACCCTCAGGGGTGAAAAATCTGCATGATAAAGTAGGGAGAGACGGACGAGGGGGGCAGGTGTATATAATTATATTATATTAGAATGGCCCAAGCCACCCTGGGAGTTCATATGGTGATAGCAAAGAGAACTCATTGCCCTTGCCCCCTCTTGCAAGTCAAGATCAATGTCGGGCAGGGTAAAATCCTCCACAAAGAGATCCTCCTCATCGTCATTAACACAATTAGCACTTACAGGAAAGACTTCTGAAGCTACAAGCAAACCCACCTCTGGCGGAATGGGGTGGTGAAATAGACCAATCTCCATTGCCATTATCCAGAAATTGACCAACAGATGTCTGATTTGAAGGAGCAGACACAGTCATTTTCTCCAAAGACTTGTTGGCCAAGCCCACAGGTACTCCTACATCCATAGATAGCCCAGGGGGATTACCGCCCCCCTAATTCCAATTTTAACCAAACCTGGAGGCTCATTTACAGTTGGAGAGGGATACGTATACTTGCAATCATTTGTAGATAATTGAGCCAAAGGCGTGGAAGAAGCAGCGAAATATGAAGGTACTGGATAAGAAAAGAACTGAAAACTGCCTCATTCTCTTTAGTAATAACTTTGTCTATTTTTCTAAAAAAAAACATGAAGATAGAAGAATGAGATCTATAAAATTGCTACTGAGAACCTCTGTTCCCCCTTGTGGATGTATTTGTTCTTGATTTAAGTTGGAAGAGATTACACTCCCAGAATGTAATTTCTTCAATGTCATCATCACCGCAGATCTCCAAGTGCCACTTCCCGTGGCCATCAAATATGTGCAGACACTGGTGCAGACAGCTCAACTCAAAGACCACTAAAAAAGAGTGATTGAGGCAAAAATATCAGACAAGGGGAATGCAGGTGGACCCCTGGGATACAAACCGCACCAGCCTCTATGCTGACCGCTTCCGTGCACCGAGAGATCTCAGAGTGCGAGCGACTAATATGCTCCCCCACTGCTTTGGCCTCTGTGAGCTCACACCACCACTCACACTGCCCTTCAGTGCCTCTGTATCACTGTGCCACTGCCACTGTGCTGCTGAGTGACCTACAATTTGAGCCTTGCCGCAGTTTTGTTGGTTTGACCTATATTTGTGCCTACCCTCTCCTGAGACCTCTCCAAACTAATAGGCAAAGTGGCACAGTGTAGGATTTGCTGAGGGGAGTAAACGACTCCAGGGAACAGTGTAGTATTTACTGAAGGAAGGTAATGACCCCAGGTACGTGCAGAGCCCCCTACCAGGGTCAAATGCCACTGGGAGCTGCACCACAACTCACCATTCACCTACTCCTTACTCTTTCACAGCTGCCTGATTCTCCCCTTTGCTCTCCTGTTGCCCACTGGGATGCCTTGAGAAGCAGGAGGTAAGGGCAAGTATGAGTAAATACAGTGAGGCGGTTTTAGTTATGGCTGACCTCTGCCTGGTAGTCCGAGGATTCATAATATTAATAATAATTCGTATTTGTAAAACACAAACATATCACCCATTGAGGTTTCAGGGCACTGTGGACCTCCGGGGATATTAAGTGAGCTATTGCCCAGAGTCACCTGTGGCTGAGCTGCCAATGGGGATCGAATCATAAGCCCTGCGCTCCAGAGTCATCTGCTCTGGCCGCTGCGCTACACCTATCCTCCACTCACTCTAGGAGCGATTGCTGGCAGGCTGGTGGGTTCGTCACTGAGGGTCCTTTCAGCTGCCTGGAATGTAGATTCCAAACTACACTTAGACCACTATCTTGCCACCCCCTCCCCAGATCTAAAAAATATATTAACATATTCCGTCTCAATTGGCCCTCTCTAGCCAAACATCATGCGGACGTTCTGGATTTGTTAGAGGAGGCCACTCCAGACATCCTCTTCCTGACCGAGACATGGCTCTCAGATGACATGACTCCTGAACCTGGCCTCGCGCTCCCTGGGGGGGGGTACAGTTGTCTTCTGATTAACAGAGCTACTAGAGGTAGGGGCATAGCGATTATTTTTAAATCGTGTTACTCTTGTTCTTTTACTCGGCAGAGCATCACTGGCTGTGAGAGTGCCCTTTTTAAGGTCACCTTGAGCCCCACTTACTCCTTGTCCGGACACTTGATATATCAACCTCCAGGACCCTCCCTAGGTTTTAGTGAGGCCCTGGTAGATATGGTTAGCACCCTTGCTGTTCACACTGCCAACTTTACTATTCTGGGGGGTTTGAACCTACATTTAGACGAAGTAGAGAATATTGATATGGCGAATTGTGCGGCCTATCTAACAGCCTGCCAATCGTTACAGCTAGTAGTGGGTCCTACCCGTATTGCAGGGCAATTGTTAGATCCAGTTTTTACTAACATATCCCACATTACAGTGCACACACCGATCAGGCTAGGTTGGACGGACCATTTTTTGGTTTCAACGTCCCTTTATGATGTCACTCCTGCTCGGACTGAGGGTCAGGTTTCCACTTGAAAACGACAGTGGCACAAACTTAATTGGGATCATCTGGATGTTTGCCTTTTGACTACTTGCCCGAATCTAGCTGAAGATTCCAATGAAGCCTACAGAGCACCCATTAGACAGCTTAATCCCTATGAAGCGTTCAGTCAATCGAAAAACCAAATCTCGACCATGGTTCAAGACGGAACTTGCTGACATGCTTAAGGGGTGCAAGAGACTAGAACAAATTTGCAGAAGAGATTTCTGCTCCAAGGCCAAAGTCATTTATCTGGCAGCAATCAAAAGCTACCATAAGGCCATATATCGGGCACGTGCAACTTTTATCTCCAGTCAAATACATGAGAGTACTAATCCCTCTAAGGGTAAATTTTCCATTCTCACCAGTCTGCAAATCTAAACAAACCACAGCGGGTCAACCATCAAGTCCAATAAACAGTGTGAGGACCTTGCAATCTTTTTTGTGGAAAAAGTGGACGCCATCTATTGGTCCTTCCCGACCACTTATAGCACCCCGCACGAGTCACGCGGTTGCCATCAGGCTAACACCCTCCACACTTTTCTGCCTATCACGGCTGATCAACTCTCCGCGCTATAAGATTAAATCAGGATCTCCTGCCGACCCACTTAAGCCTGACCAATTTAAGAAAGTGCTGCAGACAATTCTACCACCCCTGAATCAGTTGATAAATGGTTCCCTCAGAACAGCTGTGGATCCCAGTGCCTGGAAACAAGCCAAAGTGATCCCTCTACTCAAGAAACCAACTCTTGATCCTGCCAGACTTGAGAATGACCACCCTATTTCCTTGCTTCCATGGGCAGCTAAGATCACAGAGGCCTATGTGAACTCCATTCTATCAGACTATCTGACTGCCAATAGCCTTCTGGATTCCTCTCAGAATGGTTTTAGGCCGGGTCATAGCATGGAATCAGCACTCCTAGCGGTTACGGAACATCTCTGGTCAGCCGTTGATGAGTGTCGAACGTCGGTGCTGATTCTGTTAGATCTGAGCGCTGCGTTCGACACAGTGTCGCACGACATAGTGCTGCGTCGCCCTTTCGGAGGCCCCGAATTATGGGCCTGGTTTTGGAGTGGTTGGGTTCATTTCTTCATGAGAGGTCATTTACGGTCATTGCCCTGCCGTTTGCCTCTGGCAATTTATCCAGTTAAACAAGGGGTGCCTCAGGGCTCCTCCCTCAGCCCCCTATTGTTAAATATATATGTCCAACCTTTAGAGCAGTTGCCAGCAGTAGGGGTCTGACCATGGTCTCCTACGCTGACGATACTCAGCTGGTGGTGGCACTCTCTAATAACAACGAGCGGGACGCCCTCAAGTTTCAGGGTGACCTTGCGACAGTGGCCGAGTGGATGAACAGCACCTGCCTCCAACTGAGCTCTAACAAATCATAGGTATTGTTAGAAGGAAGAGACCATGTTCGGTGGAGTGATTTCTGGTGGCTAACCAGTCTTGGTAAACCCCCCTCCCCCAAACAATCAGTAAAGAACCTTGGGGTATGGTTCGACTCTTCCTTAAACTATCGAGTCCAAACAAAAAAATGGCTGGGACGTGCTTTGGACTCCTTCGGGGGCTTAGACCCCTGTTGGGCTTTTTTGATGCCTCAATGCGTCAGGTCATCATTCAGGCAACGGTTTTGTCAAGACTCGACTATGCCTGCTCCCTGTATTTAGGGTCCAATAAGGCAGAGGTCTTGAGGTTGCAAAGGGCACAGAACACAGCTGCTAGAACACTTTTAGGTCTATGCAAATTTTGCTCCGTGTATAATGCAATCCGTCGCCTGCACTGGCTACTGGTGGCCAGATGCATTGAATTTAAAACCTTATGCATTGCTTTTAAGGTTCTGAAGCTAGTCACTCCTCCCATCTTGGCAGATCTTCTGTTGCCCTATGCCCCCACACGATGTCTCTGCTCACTGGGTCAGTATTTGGTGGCGGTTCCCCGGACTCGTAGAGCCCGGCGGGTGGCCGCTCTTTTCGTTCTAGAGCCGCCACCCTTTGGAACTCGCTTCCTGTGCAGATCCGTGGCCTTGACAACTACTATGAATTTAGAAAAGCCATCAAGACCTACCTTTTTCTGGCTCCCTAGTCACCTGCTGGCTCTCTGCCTTGTTGTCTTTCCTGCAGTAGCGCCGGGACGCCCCTTCCCTGGGGCAGCTGTCGTACTCAACAAGCTAAGATAACATAACATAACTACCTCTGCAATGAAACCGCAACAGCAAAAGGCAACCTTAGTCCACTACACTGTAGCAGGGATTCCGTTCTCTTACAGAACTGTGCATAGAGATCAGTAACCTCAGTGAATTAGGGTGACCCAAAACTCACCTCAGTATCCAAAATCCCCTTACCGAGCTAGCTACAGTGTCTCATTGGTCATAACAAACTCCCAATGACTTAGACAAACCAGAACATGAACTTAGGTTACCTCAGGTATCGTGGAACACATGAACTCTCTTTCGCTCTATAATCATTTCAAACCAGAACGTGGAGTAAAAGAGGACACGTGCACTTTTGAAATATTTATTATTCAATGCAAGGTTCTCAAACGCAGTATCTTATATAATACAAAAAGACATATTATAAGAATCAGAGCTATCAGCATAGTTACTAGTCCATAATAAGCAAACGGTGATAGCATATTACAATGCTAAAATCAATAGAAATTAATAACACCTATTTCTCGCACTCCCTAATTAGCATACTATATTATATCTAAGAAGGTCTCATTTGGGTTTTAGCAGGGCGGGCCCATACCTCTAAATGTCAGGAGGAGAGGATCACATCATCTGCTGCCTGCTCTCTGCATGCGAAGCATCATCAAGTGTGTTTTTGCATTCTCAGTAACTCTATCTTAAACACGCTTAGAGCCCAATGTTGGCAGCAACTGTATTTGTGTTATGTCTAATGTGGTGCGAGGATCAAGCCTCCCAGCAACCTTGTGTTAGGTTATTCTTAGAGGGTTCAGCACTCAGTGTGCAGACAGTGTACCGAGTGTACCAAGGACGACTGATATCAGAGCAATAACATATTATTCTCAAATAAATCACATATTTCGTCTAGGTTGAAAGCTACAATAACAATTATGTGTCGTGTGCAAACTGAAGCCGAAGGAAAATATGTTGCTTAAGCATTTAATAAACTCGTGCTAACTTAACACAGTATATAGAAAAGCAGTAACTATATGACAACACCACTACACTGCTCGCTGCCACTGCGCTGAGAGGCCGCGCCAACCACTTTTCTGCTCTATCGCTCTACTACTCAAGAAGCAAACACAATTCTTGCCAGAGTGAAACACATACAAACTTCAAATTAACTAGTGCTTTATTGTCTGGTAACTTGGTACAAAAGCAGTCAGGCTTAACTTAAAGGTAATATTTAAAGCATTTATGCAGCACACAAACACTAATAAAGTAATAACACAACACAATATTAATCCTACACCAATTCAGAAAAACAGAGTGAAATTTCATAAACAATTCGACAACAAAATGACAAAAATCCAGTCAGTGGAACCAGAGATATGCAATGTTAAAGATTTAGGTAAAAATAGGGCAGAAAAGCACAAAGCGCCAACTGTGATTTTGTGCTCACACCAGACCGGGACAAAGTCACAAATTCAGGCCAACAACGATGGGACGGATACAGGGACCAAGTTAGGCCTGCTGAACCAAGTACTTTAAATCATGGTTACAGAGCGTTGAGAAGTCCTGCATAGGGGATGCATCAGTCAGTGGCATTTCTAAGGCAGTTCTAAGGAGCTGCAGTGCTGAGATGTGAGGTTGCTGTGTCAAGTATGCATTGCACAGTGGTGATTATGCAAGGTCCTGCATCAAGATGCATCGTGCAGGGTTCTGAGGAGCTACAAGGGTGTGATTCCAAGTCTTGCAATGAGATGTGTCGCATAGTTGTTTTGAGGAACTAAAAGGCTGTGATGTGAGGTCCTGAGTCGAGATGCATTGCACAGTGGCAGTTCTGATGAGCAGAAGGGCAATGCATTGCGCTGCGTCTGTTTTGCTAGGACCACAACTGGGCTGGCATAACCCCTCCAGGCCCAATTCCAAGGGACCTGGACTGGGGTGGCATCACTTGGGGGGGGGGGGGGGCAGGACTGAAAGCAGATAGGGTCCAGGTGCAGGGTTTGGGGTGGTTGGAGCCTTTTCTGTCCCTGAGGCCAGGAGGCCAGCCAACTATTCCTTGGAGTCCTGTTTTCAAGATACAGCAATAGTCCTTCTCACTTATAGTCCTTCTCACTAAGGCAGCAGGGCAGCAGAGTAGCAGTACCTCTTGCAGCATAGCAGCAAAGCAGTCACTCTACTGAGTCTCGACATGTACAGAAGAGTTGGGGCTGAGGATCCAATATTTACGCTTGATACCTGCGATAAATAGGATAAGCTTCTAGAGACCCCCTTCGTACAGCGGTTTCAAAAACGTTCTGCCTCCCTGCCCTGGTCTCAGCTTGTCTGGCGGAACAATAGATTGTTGTGAAAGCCTTTTTGAGTGGGCTGAAGTAAAGTCATTGTGATTTGTGAGTGTGGTAGGCGAGAGTTCCTACCACTCATCTTCACAGAGGTGGTCCATCCTGCCAACACCTATCTGCCCTTTGTCTCACTATCTGGGAGTAATACACAAAGACCCAGGATACAGGCACCAAGCACAAAATGGTTAGGACAAGAAAATGCCAACTTGCTAAAAATGAGAATATCTGAATTGTGACTAAAAATCCAACTTTTTTTTTTCAATGTACAATTCTTTAGAGACCATGCTCGACTTTCCTGCCTTCTCCCCACTAAAAGATACCACTTATTAAGTGTAATAAGTTAACCCATATGGGTTAGTTAGGGCCTACCCTAGCGGGGACTTATATGTATTACAAAGGGAGGTTTAGGACCGTCTAAAGGCAGGTTGAAATTGCAGTTTAAAACTGCACCAACAGGATGAAGTGGCAGGCCTGACACATTTAAAAAGGCTACTAAAGTGGAAGGCACACTAAGTGCTGCTGTCCCAATAGTAGCCTTTCATTTTACAGGCCCTGGGTACATGTCAATAAATCAATCAGGGAATCGTAACGCATGCAGCTCACTCGTGAGGGTCTTAAAGCCCTGGGGGGGGGCGTGGGTAAGCAGCTTGGGTCAGTCGAAGAGTCGGGTCTTGAGGGTCTTCCTGAAGATATACAGAGAGGGGGTGTGTCTGATGTCGATCGGGATTTCTCTCCTTGGCCGTGATGTATGAGAAGGCTCATCCACCCGTTCTGGCTCTGCGGATGTGCAGGGTTTTAGCGAGGGCAAAATTGGCGAATCAGAGGTTTCTCTTAGGTACGTGGAAGGGGATTCTTTCATTGAGGTATTGGGGTCCGGAGTTGTAGAGGCAGTTGTAGGCGTGGGTGAGTATCTTGAAGGTTACTCTCTTCTTGATGGGAAGCCAGTGGAGGCCTCGCAGGTGTTTAGAGATGTGTTCTTGTCGAGGGACGCCGAGGATGAGTCTGGTTGCGGTGTTCTGTATGATCTGGAGTTTGTGGAACAGAGACTCGTTGATTCCGCATAGAGGGTGGTTCCGTAGTCCAGTCTGCTGGTTATGAGTGCATGGGTGACGGTCTTTCTTGATTCAGAGGGGATCCATTAGAAGGTCTTGAGAAGGATGTAGAGGGTGTTGAAGGAGGTGAAGGCAACAGCATTGACCTGTCGGGTCATGGAGAGGGAGGGGTCGAGTTCGATGACTAGGTGGGCGGGCTGCAGAGGGTTGTGGGTCACCAGGTGTTGTCCCATGGGGTGGGAGAGGGTCGGAGGATGAGGACCGCTGTCATCTCCGAGTTGAGCTTCAGGCAGCTGCTGCTCATTCAGGATGCGACGTCCTTCATTCCTTCCTGGAGTCTGGTGGTGGCGAGGTCCTGGGTGAAAGAGAGTATGAGCTGGAAGTCATCGGCATAGGATACTGAGGGAGCAAGGTTGCACTAGTAAAGTGACTTGCTTGTATTCAGCCCTCTCGAAAATAATATTAATGTACTAACTAACATATTTTATTAATATTGCATTACACGACATTTAGGTATCTAGGGGAAGCACGACAATGTGCTTTTACTAACTATAATCCGCTTGCATTAAAATGGCTGCTGCTACGCGGGATTTTCTACTGCGCGTTTGTCTGTCACACTCACGTGTTATTTCGCTTGGTGGGAAACCTTTGCTTTTGCGCACTATAACTAAGATGGCTGAACTGTGTCCTAGCGTGCAAGAAGCTTGCATCGCTGCTTGGCTTGTTTGTTTTGCCTAACCTTTAATGCAATAGTTTAAAAAAAATAATGGGAATAGAGTAGAAAGAAGTGGTATGCAGTGCATTAATTTTATTCTGTGTCTCTAAAACTGTTTCTTTTCGATTCTTGCATGTATCGTATTTGGGCCTAAATGTACTTCTGAACTCCATCTTGGAGAGACTGCGCCTGGGCAAAAGAAAACCCAGGCCACTGAAGTTGTGGCATTGAAACAGTGCCAAATCTGGCATGGACTAACAAAATGTGAAAAGCGACCTCCTCACCCTGCCAAAGGAGGCTGAATTTAATAAAATGTTAAATGTCTTATTGTTACATTCACTACTGGGCGGAATAAAAAGTACATGGGAAGAGAAAGTAATGGGAGGGAACATTTAAATATATGATTGACAAGTTACCTCATATCAATATGGTGTGATGATTTCTCCTCGTCCTTTGTCCAATAAAATTGTGGGATTCACACTTTTGCAACATTTGGGGGTGGTACACTGACCTGGAAAATAATATAACTAGGGTAGGCTTAGCTAGTTAGATTGTCCGACTTGTCTGAATAGCTGACCTGTCACTGACCCAACGCACTCAATAGATGATCAAGAGCAGAGTTGCTGGCGGAGCACTCTGTCAGAAGATACAATAACCTCATTGGGGTTCTGGGAAGGAGTTCGATGACCCAATCGGGGTTCGGCTGTTAGCTGCAGAGAGGGGTGTGATGCAGGCATTGCACTTTAGCTGTGGGTGCCGGTCTTAGCCTGTGGTGGTCCTGTCCTGATCCAATTTGGTCCGTAACCTGTCCTGATTCTGATCTGCACCTGTTATTTCTCACTGGCACCTGCACTTTGGGATTCTTATCCTTTGTCTCAGCCCGTGGTCAGGGTTGGTCATCACACCATTCTAGGTAACTATTAAGTGTGGGTTTGTCATTCTACTGTTTTCCCTTTTCTCTACCCACCCTTTGTCTAAATGATTAATGATATTTTCTTTGCATATGTTGTTCTAATCTTCATCATTCTTATTAGAACAAGAAATTATTGATTTCATGGTTTTCAAACTTTTAAAGATTTACTTAGATAAAGAACTTAAACCTTTTTCTTGAGTTTGTGGTTATTTATAGAATGTTAAATGTTATTATACTACATATTTTTCTTGCTAACTCCCTTGATCCTTTAGGACTATAGGTATCGGTGAGTTGAATTGGTAAAATAAATGGTATAGATTCCGATTGGTAAAATCAAAATTGATTGAGTGTAGGTTTGCCTGTTTAAATGTATATAGTTTATGGGCCCAGGTGAGTATGGTGAGCCCACGCTCTATCAATACTATGCTGAGACCTTGCTGTGTTATGATGCCGGCGAGTGTAGTACCATTTTACTAGGGGCTTACACGTACATTATATGTGTCATTTGAGGACAAGGTAATTTTACCATGTTTAGAAGCGAGAACCCAAGTACTTCAGCACTGGGTAGCAGTGCTAAAGTGTGCAGAATGCTAAGACCAACAAAAACAAATTCTGCAAAACAGGAGGAGTAAGGCAAACGGTTCGAGGGAAAACCACCTTAAGGCTGATAAGTATACCTTAGCCATAAGAACATAAGGCTCTGTTGTCTGACATGAGCGAAATCATAAAGCACATCCAGTCGCCTCACAGATGGTCAAGTCTGCTGGTGGAAAAAATGGGGCTTTCCAGAACAAGTCAAACTGTGGCAGGGTGGCACAGTTTTTCAGGCAATTCCAAGACCTTTGTCCCTACACCTATCCCAAATGCTATAATCTTATATTTTGAAGAAGTTTGCCTTCTCTATCCTCTCGAGTTGGAACCCACAGATATATAGCTGGGAAACAAACACATAGACGTTCGTTAGTGGAATATGCGCAACGATCCATATGGATTTTACTTACTCGGGTGAATTTTAGCTTACTAGTCCTATTGGATCTCACTGTTTTACCTGTTTTAAATTAAAATCTCTCGTATAGTACGAACATTCTATTCCACTGAATTGTATTCCGCTTACAAATACAGCTAGATGTTCTACATAGTGCATGGGTGTACTTCATTCTGTGGTTTCTAGTAAAAAGTATTATTTTTTTACTTTTATGCTTCAGAATGATTTACAGAAAATGTCCACCATGTTGTTAGATACAAAAAAGACCGAGTACAGATTGGAAAATATCACAGTGTGCTTTTCTCCTTAAAAGCTCAACATTCGCTGTGACCCTCTAAAAACATATAGAAATCCACAGCATACTTTTCAATGGGTATGCAAGGTCAATATGTGTACGCGGGACCTTTCTACTGCCATTATATTGTTCTAATAATTGAAGAATATGTAAATAGCTGCAGAGAATGCGGTTTTCGCTCTAGCACCTAGGGTGGTATGGATTACCACAAGTGGATTTTAAATAATGCCGTGATGAGGGGAATAATGAACCTAATCTATAAATACCACCCCGGCTCACTCTAAGTAGATCAATGTTGCTACAGATGGCGATTGTGCTTCCACTAGAACAATTTTATTTACACTTCCAGACTCAAAAAAAGAGTTCTCCTGAGCAAATCTCAGCTTCACAGCACTGTGTTTTGACAGAAATCTATTATTCTATGATGTGTGCCCAAAATAGGTGCCAAGAGGGGATGTGAGCCAAACCCTGACGAGAGCAGGATTGAAATCAATTGTTTAACTCTTTTCATTTATGGGTAGCTTTCTGATTAGAAAAGGAGCCTAATGGATAGGTTTGAGTATCTCAAAAGACCAGCACAAACCCTTCAAAATCGTCAAAGGAATCTTTAGCTTATAGTTATCTTTGAAAGGTCTTGCTGAGTGTGCTAAAGCTAGGATAGCTTCCAAGACAGGTGCCGGATTGTCACGTGCGCCACTCTGCTGTCTAGGGTGCGGCATTCACACCCGAACGACAATCATTTCCCAACCATCATTTCTGAACCATGGCTCCCATGGCCTAATTCATTGTGACCTGCAGTGTGCTGCTGGTTTGAAAAAAATTTCTAGGGTTGATAGTGATTTTCAGTCAAGCCCTACCCAGAAACACCAGCTAGAGAAAGACAGGACCTGAGTAAGAAATGTGTAAAATGGGAGCCATGTTGTGGATTATGTTGTTACCAAAGGTGGATCTAAATGAGCTCTCCATGTGCCTATTCAGTGGGACCTGTTAGGGCAATGATGGGTATACTATCTCAGGACTAGAAAGCACGTGAAATGAGGCTTTGCACCAACATCAACCATGAAGCTTTTGGTTTTAGAAGCAGGGAAAGTTTAAGGCATGCGTTAAGTGGGCAATTACCCAGGGGATGTTTGGATAAAATATCACACAAAAAAATATTGTGATACAAAAATATTGTGTCAAAAATATCTTTGACAGGAATATCGAAGGTAAGAATTAGACGTGGGTGGAACTTGCAGATTTTGCTTTCAAGAATTCTACAGTTACATAAAAGGAGGAGTTCTGCCCACCCAGAAAAAGTGCACCATCACCTCCCTGAACTGGCCACAATGTAAACATTGAGTATTTCATTACTAAGACTTAAACAGGTTTGTTCCCCTCTCTAACTCTGAATGCTCTTGCCATTTCCTACGATTTACGATTCGTAGCTAAACGAAACCAAGTACGGAATGGGCGGACGAAATACAAATAAGTAAAAAAAAATGATTGAGTAATAGATAAAGAGACCTGAAGACTGATAGGAAGTGCAACTTATGTGCAGTTTTAGGGCACCGCTCTGTGTTGTGTTTAGCGAATGCCATTTTTAAAGTCACACTTGGCATAAAATTCCCCTTTTGTAATTCTCTACCTTCAAAAAAGTCTTCTTTGCAGTAGATCTTTTTGTCTCCTGCTAAGCCATGTATGTTCCTCTCTCCTTCCCCGCCTTACTGTTTACGCCCGTCTCCTATCCTGCTTTACATTGAACGCCCCTGGTTTTGGCCTGGCTTTAGACTGAGGGCCTTGTTATGAGTAGGGCGGTCCTGGGACTGCTGTAATTGTAGTGGCGGTCCGACTGCCATCACCCTGGCGGTCATTAAGAGTGTGGTGGTAGGACCGTCATGAGACAGCCACCTCATCAAGGATTCCGCAGTTGTGGTGGTCTGCAAATGGCATGAATATGCTGAGCATATTACGACCTGCATATCCCCCTCCCTCTTCATGGCGGGGTGGTGGGCATGCAGATAAGATGGCCCCCAGCCAAATCTGGGCCTGGGGGTGTGCAGGGGGCATGTGTTGTGCCCCCTTGAATTGTATTCTCGTTCCTGCATGGTGTGGCATGCACAAAAAATGCATGCCACATCGTGCAGGAGCATGCTGCAGGCACTCGCACAGTGGCGGTATGCTGCTTAGGCTCTCCTATGAGCCTAACACAGCCGCTGCCGTGAGACTGCTGCCGCACCACCCACGCTAGATTACAGTCATAATCCGGTGGGAGGGCTCACCATGGGCTTGACAGTCTTCTTGGGACCACTGCAGTGGCAGTCCCTTTGGAAGACCGCCAAACTCGTAATAACTCCCTTAGTATGCACCTTTCCCCTAAGGAGATGATGAAACAGACAAACAGATTATGAAGAGCGAATGGGCTATGGGCACAGGAGCAAAGTATCCAGTTGCACAGAGTCTCATTTAGATGGTGCAGGAATAAAGTTTGCTGATGCACAGAGCCTGTTTAGATGGTGCAGTAGTAAAGTATCCTGATACAAAGGGCCCCATAGAGATGGTGCATTAGTAATGTATCCTGATTCACAGAGCCCAATTTAGATGGTACCGGATTAAAGTATCCTGATGCACAGAACCCGTGCAGAAGGTATAAAAGTAAATCATACTGATGCACAGAGTCCCGTGTAGATTGTACAGGAATAATGAATGTATCCTCCGGAGCACAGTTTAGAGTAACAAAAGCCCTCTGATTCAGGAAAGATGCTGTAGGAGGCAATTTCTGTAGAGAAATGTCTGGCAATAAACATCTGAGCCATCCTTTTTTGCGACTTCACCACCATTGCAACCTTCCCTTACAATATTTACCCCCTCCCCGGCTCCCTTTTAATTCAAAATGTATAAAGCCGCTCTGATATTTAACAGTTGGATGTGTAATCTTCAGTTACCTTTGTGGTTGTTGCCCGTTTCACCATGCGCCTGTTGCATAGTGACCACATTGGGATATAAGGTCTTTAGGCCATGCTCACTCCACGTATTTATTCATTTAATTTATTTTGGGACTTTGTATGGCATGGACTTGGACTGTGGGCATCAGGGCGCTTTACAGTAAGGAAAGCTGCAAGATAAATAAACAAATGACCTCTGCAGACTACCACCACAGTGGCAGTAAATTCGCCAACGGAGTTACCGACACCGGTATTTAACGCTCTGTACAAAGAACGGCATGCTCCCCCCTCCTATGACCTCTCCTCAGACCTAAGTCTGTCAGAGCTTTCTGTCCTAACTTTTCTTCTTAAACACATTCTGCCTTCTGGGCCCTATAGGCAGCCCTATGGTCCACAGGAGCACTTGGCCTCTACAGGAAGCAGTGAAGACTAGGGTCTCATTCCTAGCCCCACATGAATCAAACCTGGGGATTCTTAAGCCCAGGATCACGGTGTGTGTGTGACGAAGTGTTGGGGAACAAATAATTGCAGCACATGAACACAACTTTCTGAGGGGACTGGGTCATAAATGAGCTAATCCACTTGCAGCTAACATCAAACAGCACACAATAATTAAAGGAAATTCTCAAGAGAGCCCTGCCACTGAGGGGCCCTTTGGCATGTGTCAACAAAGAGTGCTCAGGGGCCAGGGAGAAAGAGGCTGATGAGACGAGATAGACCGGAGGCTCCTGAGGAGAGGAGTGCTGATTAATTCCGCCGGCGGAGCAGAATGGAGGGATTTGTTACTAATTGGCGTTACAAGAGAGAGATTGAAGTCTGTTATTTGTGATGCAATAAACTTCAATAAAAGAAGTTTTAAAAAAAAGTTACACAGAATTACTAGATTCCCCCAACTCTCCTGGCGGAATTAAAAATTCCATCTACCCCTAGTAAGAATATAGTTTTAAATGTTTTAATGTTGTAACAAATATTCATTTATAAGATATTGTTTTATGAAATATCATTTGTGTTATCTTGTACGTAATTTATTGTAGTGTTTTTGATTATCTATGTTTATATCTTTTTATTTGTGTTTTTAGGAAGATAATTTATTAATTATGAAATTATTGAAATGTGTCTTTTTTGTTGTTTACACACAATGGATATATCCTTTTTTGCAGCAGAATTTGGGTTTTTGAGGGGATAAGGGTGGAGATAGTCTTAAAAACATAATATTTTAATATAAATTGTATTTTAATGATGTGCAAATAATGTTGTAATTGTTTTAATGTATTTTGTTACATCCCTAAGCTTTGTAAATCATAATTTATAATTTATTAGAATGTATATCAGTGATATTAAATTGGGAAAATAATTATTGTATTGTAAATATTAAAACAAATATTTAGATTACTTGTTTATAAAAATCTATGATATGAAAATTAAATGTAATGAAGTTAAATAATTTCATTTCATTTTTATTAAAACTATACATTTTATATTTTTTGTTAAATACTTAAAAATCTAAATATTTAGGTTGTTTATGTTGAAAATCATAATTTCATTGTAAAATATTTTTTGTGATAATCTATTTTACATTTACATGTATTTGAAGCTTTGCTAAAATGTTGAGTAATTAATTTATGCAAATACAATATATGTCTATTATTAATGATGGGGAAGTTAATATTTTGGTGTACATTTATGTCATTATTATCTTAATAAAACCAATTGGTAACAAAAACTAAGAAATTCAATTCTTAATATTTTGAGATTATATTTTCTAAAATGTGTTAGCTTTCAATTGTTTAAGAAAATACATAATTTAAAAATTAGTTTTTATGTGTTTTTGTATTTTATGATTGTTAATTTTGGAGTATTATTTTATTTTCTATTTTATGGTTCAAAGTTTAGAAATTGTAGTGAATATTTTTTTTAACACAATAAATATAAATAGTGAGAAAAATATTCTTTATGTTAATGTTTAATTAAGAATATATGGGTTAGTAGTTTAGGTTAGGTTGTTTCTTGAATACTTTTAAGTTTATTTTATAAATCAAACATTATGCAATAACAATTTTTATTGGGTAGTACCTTGCATAACATGTTTTAGATTGTATTGGAAATAGTTAATTGCACCTATTTAGGGTCCAACAACTTCCCGAATTGGCTTAGATTGGAGTGGGAATAGTAAATGTCACCCCTTTAGTGTCCAACACCTTCCCCAAATTGGTTTAGATTGGAGTAAGAATTATAAATGTCACCACTTTTTATGCACAGCACCTTCCCCAAATGGTTTAAATTGGAGAAAGAATATTAAATGTCACCCCCTTAGGGAAGATCACCTTCTGCAAATTTTTATATATTGGAATGGGAATAGTAAATTTCATCCTTTTAGTAGCCAACACCTACACCTTCCCTCAAAAAGTTGAGATTGGAATGTGGATAATAAATGTCACCCCTTTTGTTTCAAACACCTTCTGCAAATTGTTATCGATTGAAGTGGCAATTTAGTGTTCAACACCTTCCCCAAATTGGTTTAGATTAGAGTGGGAATAGTACATGTCACACTTTTAGTGTTAAACTCTTTCCCCAAATTGATTTAAATTGTAGAGGCCATTGTAAATGGCACATTTTTAGGGCCTAATTATGATTTTTTGCCGGAGATGTGCTGCGGTGGTCCAAACCGCCGTACCACTGCTCCGCCAAAGGTTGTGCCATTCACCCATCATATTATGACAAGCGGGCGGTGTGTGGGTCCCATGGTGATACCTCTTTTAAAGGCCAGGGGTCTTTGAACAAGGCACCACAATGGGACCACACTACAAGGTTTCTGCACGTCATGGACTTGAAAGTCCATGCCATGCAGGAACCTATGTGCATGCACACTGTGGGAGCACATGCCATGCCCCCTGTGTGCATCCACATGCAGTTGAGGCACAGGTGGGCCCTGTAGTGGCCCCTTTATTTGCTCTCACTCAAGGTTTACATGGAGGAAGAACCTCCATGTAAATCCTGGAGGAGAGGAAACTCATAATATGCTTGGCAGGATCACAGCATATTGCAGCCTCCAACTGCCGCTGCAACACTAGGGAACGGCTGTTCCCTGGCAGAGCTGACAGTCCCAGGGCGGTTCGACGGACCAACTCCTAATGGGGCAGTCTGGCTGCTGGTGCGACGGTGGCTGAATCTGCTACCGCTGTGCCACCACGAGTCTGGCGGTTGTAGGACTGCCAGACTCGTAATAAGTCCCTAAGTGTCCAACACCTTCCACAAATTAATATATGGCCTTTTTACAAATTTTGCAGTCCTCTTGAGAGTCCGCCACCGCTGTGCCCACAGTAGGGCCGCCAAATCGGTAGTGCACCCGCCTGCTGGATTCCGTGTTGAATCCAGGGCGGGTGAGCGGTGATGCAGCAGTCTCATGGCAGTGGTCTTTTAGGCTTATAGGGGAGCCTTTACAGAAAACCGCCGCCATGAGAGTGCCTTCAGCACATTCCTGCATGTTGTGCAGGAATGAGGGTGCAATACCAGGGTGCACAACTTGTGCACCCTCAAATTTGGTAGGGGGCCCAGTTAAGGCCCTCTTACCTGCATCTCTGCCACCCTTTTCATGGCAGGCTCCATGACATGAAATGGGCAGTAGATATGCAAACCGAGATATGCTTGGGGTGCCGCATCGGCACCACCAGTATATTCAGGCCCCTTTCTGCTCTGCCACCATTGTGGGAACTAGGATCCCGGCGAAGGCAGTGGTCCTGTGCCGGTCCGATTGCCGCCACCATAATGCGGTAGGTGGATCCGCAGTGGTGTGGTGGAGGGATCGCCACCATGAGTACAGCGGTCCTGTACTCATAATGAGGACCATATATTGGAGTGTGAATAGTAGATGTTACCCAACACCTTCTCACAAATGGTTTGGATTGGAGCCGGAATAATAAATGCTACCCTTTTAGAGTCTAACATCGTCTGCAAATTGGTTTAGATTGGAGTGGGAATCATAAATGTTACCCCTTTAGTGCACAACAACCCCCCCCCAAATGGTTTATTTTGGAGTGGGATTATTATATGTCACCCCTTTAAAGTTAAACGCTTTCCCCAACTTTATGTAGATTGTACTGGGAATGGTAAATGGCACAACTTTATTATCCAACACCTTCCCAAAGTTGGATTAGATTGGAGTGGGAATAGCAAATGTCATCTCTTAAGTGTCCAACAACTTTTCCAAATTGGTTTAGAATACAGTGGAAAAAGTAAAGCTCTTGGTTACGCTTTGGTTAAAAAAAAAAATAATAAAGGAAAAAGTAAAGCTCACCCTTTCAGAACCCAAAACAGTCCTCAAATGATTTTGATTAGAGTGGGAATAACAAATGTCAAGCCTTTAGTGCTGAATACCTTCTGCAAATTGCTATATATTGGAGTGAAATAGTAAATGTCACCTCTTTAGTGTCCAACACCTTCCCACAATTGGGTAAGATTAAATTGGAAATAGTAAATGTAATCTCCTTAATGTCCAACAACTTTCCTAAATTGGTTTAGAATGCAGTGGAACTAGTAAATATCACCCTTTTAGTTCCCAACACCTTTTGCAAATTAGCTTAAATTTGAGTGGGAATAGTAAATGTCACCCCTTTAGTGTCCCACTTCTTTCCCAAAATGGTTTAGATTGGAGTGGGAATCATAAATGTCACCGCTTTGGTGTACAACAATTTCCCCCAAAACGGTTTAAATTGGAGTGGAAAAATACATGTCACCCCTTTAGTGTCCAACACCTTCTCCAAATTGATGTAGATTGGAGTGGGAATAGTAATAGTCACCTTTTTAGTGTCCAACACCTTACCCGAATTTGTTTAGATTTGAGTGGGAATAATAAATGTCACCCCTTTAGTGTCGATCACGTTCTACACATTTTTATAGATTGGAGTGGGAATAGTAAATGTCACCTCTTCAGTGTCCAACAACTTTCCAAAATTGGTTTATATTGGAGTGGTGATAGTAATTGTCACCCCTTGAGTATCACACACCTTTCCCAAATTGATACAGATTGGAGTGGGACCAGTAAATATCACCCTTTTAATGTTCTACACCTTCACCCAATTGGCTTGAAATAGAGTGGGAAAACTACATGTCACACTTTTAGTGTTAAACTCCTTCCCCAAATTCATTTACATTTTAGTAGTGTTCTGACCGACTTTTTCGGGCCTCCTTTGAGGGAGGATGATTGGATGTGACTCTAGTCTATTATCATTCTAGTGCAAGGATTAGAACTATAGACAGGGCCTATTCATAAGGCACAGTAATGCACTTTCGTACCCTTTTCCTTAGATCAGGGCTTATAAACTTATATTAGGGGATAGATTCATTAGTATTAGTGATAATCCGTCCTTTTGCAAGAGTGTTAGTATACCTTCTATGGAGTTATGCTTATTTCGGGCCTTGTAGGCCTCAAACGGGAGAGACTCCATCTTGCTTTCTGCCCCGGCAGCTTGAGATGCTTCTAGGTCAAGTGTAATGTTTTAGTTTCGAAGTGTTGTTCGCTTGGAGAGAACCGGCTCAGGCTGGCCCTTATCGAAAGACTGTATTTTTTTCCACTCCAAAGACACAACATCAGGCCGGCCGGCTGGGAACGTGTCCTTGGTACGGGGAGGTACAAGAATTTGGTGGGCGGCAGGTTACTGGCCGTAACTTTCCATGAAAGGACAAGCTTCGATATTAGCAAAAGCGTGAGGCAGTGAGTCAGTCAGTCTGTAGGCGGCAGCTAGCCGTTAGCATCAATGCCATTAATTATTTCCATATTTACAACAAGGGGTGGTGAGGGACAGAGTCTCTGAATTAAGCAGAAAGCTCTCACCCAGTCAAGAGATCAGGGCTAGATCCAACACCGTTTTTTAGCTCACTGCACCATCCCAGTTTCAGAACCTGGCTGTATGCAAATTAGTCTGTTCCTGTCCCAGTGCATGATGGGAACAGGGCAAACCAAACTACAAAAGCCAATTCTTACACTGGGAAGGAAACAAGCTCCCGGGGACCGGTTTCTGGCATTACAGCCGTCTTCGGCCCGGTTTGCTTGAATCCTGATGGTGCAATGAGCAAGGGTCTCACATCTGAGAATACCCTTCCACGCTTAGGGTGGACAAAAATATTTACAACAAGGGGTGGTGAGGGACAGAGTCTCTGAATTAAACAGAATACTCTCACCCAGTCAAGAGATCAGGGCTAGATCCAACACCGTTTTTTAGCTCACTGCACCATCCCAGTTTCAGAACCTGGCTGTATGCAAATTAGTCTGTTCCTGTCCCAGTGCATGATGGGAACAGGGCAAACCAAACTACAAAAGCCAATTCTTACACTGGGAAGGAAACAAGCTACCGGGGACCGGTTTCTGGCATTTCAGCCGTCTTCGGCCCGGCTTGCTTGAATCCTGATGGTGCAATGTTATGTTATGTTATGTTATTAATTTTTTATATACCGCACGGATGCCGCAGCTAAGAGGCGTCCCGGCGCTTGGAGATCTGAATAACACAACACGAATGAGAAGGCAAAGGCAAGAAGACAGACTAGACTGTGGAGAAGAGGAAGGTCTTCAAGGTCTTCCTAAAAAGAAACAGGTCTGGGATTGAACGAAGTGGAGCTGGAAGAGAGTTCCAAAGGGCAGCCGCCAGCACTGAGAACGAGCGACCACCCATTCTAGCCCGTTTAAAGCGGGGCACTGTGGCGAGGTTCAATCCAGCAGAGCGAAGAGCTCTAGCAGGAACATAGTGCAGAATAGTCTGTGAAAGAATCGGGGGAGAGGCTAGTTTAAGAATTTTAAAAGTTAAGCAGAGGGCTTTAAACTTAACTCTTTGCTCAATCGGAAGCCAATGGAGATTCCGGATAGTTTGGCGAGCTGAGACAAATTTCGGGAGGCCGACAAGCATCCTAGCGGCCGCATTCTGAACCCTCTGAAGACGGGACAGTTCGGCCTGATTTAAACCCAAAAACAGAGAATTGGCATAGTCCAGTCTGGTAAGAACCAGAGCCTGGACCATAATCTGTCTTGTCTCAGCATCAAAAAATTTAAAAATGGGTCTCAGACAATGCAAAGTACCAAAACATACGCCAGCCACGCGTTTGGTATGGGAGATAAATGAAAGCTTGCCATCAAACCACACCCCGAGGTTTCTGACTTCACTCACAGGGGTAGGGACAGGGCCAAGATCAGTAGGCCACCATTGATCTCCCCATAGACCACTTTCCTTACCGAAAATAATGACCTCGGTCTTAGAGGCATTTAGTTGAAGCCGGTTGTCCGCCATCCAGCCAGAAACAGCTTTTAACGCTGACTGGAAGGTGGGGGCGTCCATGTTGGAGTCGCCATTTAGTGCCACCGCCAGCTGCGTGTCATCGGCGTATGACACTAAGGAAAGACCAAAACTGTGGGCTACCTCCGCCAGAGGCTGAACATATAAATTAAATAAAGTGGGGCTGAGAGCCGAACCTTGGGGAACACCCTGAAGAATAGGACGTGAAGCAGAAACAAAAGGAGGAGTGGACACTTTGAAACCTCGATCCTTAAGAAAAGAGCGAAACCACTCGAGTGCCGTCTCTCCGACTCCAGCCTCCATCAGACGATGTAATAAAATCTGATGGGACACTGTGTCAAAGGCGGCACTGAGATCCAAAAGGATCAGTGCCGCCGTCTGACCCTGATCCAACATCTTCCTAATATGTTCCACCACAGCCAGGAGAGCTGTTTCGGTGCTATGACCTGCACGGAATCCATTCTGGGAAATGTCCAGTAGATTCATTTCTTGCAAGTGAGCAGATAGAATACGGTTAGCATGTGCTTCCGCTAGCTTGGCTGGCCAAGAAAGAAGGGAAATGGGCCGGTAGTGTTCTGGCTTAGTCGGATCGAGGGTAGGTTTTTTAAGGATCGGAATGACCATCGCCTGTTTCCAGGCCTTGGGAACACTGCCCGAACTAAAGGACAGATTGATGAGATCGTGTAGGGCAGGATAGCAACATTCAGCAAGTTCCCGGAATTGAGCGGGTCGCAAGGGATCATCCTGAGAACCGGATTTGACTTTTGTTGTCAAAGCTAAGAACTCATCCCAGGTCGGACTGGGAATGGTTAGCAATGGTTTAAGAGCCATTGAGCAAGGGAGCCAATGAGCAAGGGACTCACATCTGAGTATACCCTTCCACGCTTAGGGTGGACAAAAATATTTACAACAAGGGGTGGTGAGGGACAGAGGCTGAAATGCCAGAAACCGGTCCCCGGTAGCTTGTCTCCTTTCTGGTGAAGAATTGGCTTGGTAGTTTAGTCTGCCCTGTTCCCATGATGCACTGGGCCAGGGACAGACTGATTTGCATATAGCCAGGTTCTGAGCTGGGATGGGGCAGTGAGATAAATAACGGTGATGGATCAAGCCCTGATCTTTGGACTGGGTAAGAGTGGTCTGTTTAACTCAGACACTCTGTTCATCACCACCCCCTTTTCTAAATCGTTTTTGGCCACTATAGGTGTGGCAGGGTATACTCAGACATGAGTCCCTTTCTCACTGCTCCATCAGGATTCAAGCAAGCCGGGCCGAAGAAGGCTGAAATGCCAGAAACCGGTCCCCGGTAGCTTGTCTCCTTTCTGGTGAAGAATTGGCTTGGTAGTTTGGTCTGCCCTGTTCCCATGATGCACTGGGCCAGGGAACGACTGATTTGCATATAGCCAGGTTCTGAGCTGGGATGGGGCAGTGAGATAAATAACGGTGATGGATCAAGCCCTGATCTTTGGACTGGGTAAGAGTGGTCTGTTTAACTCAGACACTCTGTTCATCACCACCCCCTTTTTGTAAATCATTAATTATTTCCAGGCAGACAGTCGCCATTTTGAAGTCCGAGAACGATCAAGAAGCTGATACTCTCTTAGAAAGATTGAAGAGGAGAGAGGAGTAGTGCAGAACGGCCAGAGAGAGAGAGACTGCAGCTAATAAAAGGAAGGTTCCAGTGACTTGGAGGAAAGCAGAGAAGACAGAGCATAGCGGTGCAGACGTGTACTCGTGACTGCTGGAGAGTGACTTTAAGATGAGCCAAGGCACAGACGAGAAGGGAACCTAGATGACTGCTGAGCCCCGACTTCACGTCAATAAGGTGACTTCTGCCCATAGTATATAGTGTGCACATTCTAACCTTTCACTTTTCTTTGCAGGATATATGTTATAGTGTGGTATTGTGTTTTTATGATCATTGTAATAAAATACCCCAGTTCTTAGTGAACCAACATGTGCCTCGTATTCTTGTTCAATCAGGGTAACCTGGTCTTCTAGTCAGGCATTGTTTTCATGAACGGATGTAATCCCCGGTCAGGTAAGAGGTGACTGAACAATGAGGGAGAGAGGGACCCCTCGATGTGAAGAATAGATGGTACATGCTTTAATTTGGTAAGTTGTGGTAATTCCTAATATTGTAGTATTATATCCCGAGTAGCCAATGAGAGATTCCTTCCAAAGGTACTCATAGGAAAGTGATCGTCGTTAGTAAGCGGCGTTAATGAGAACACCAGGTGGGACACTGGTGCATAGGTCCGCCGGATTGTGGACGGGGCTGTGAGTGAGAGAACACTAGGGGGGACACTAGTTCGTAGGTCCGCCGGATTGTGGACCGGGTTGTGAGGAAGAGAGCACTAGGGCTGCAGACTAGTATGTAGGCATGCAGGATTGCGACTTGCCGAGCGAGCACTGACTGTGGTCAGTGTGTAATGGTAACTAATCAGAACTGCCCTAGGGTAGACTAGTCTGGGCCTAAGTCGCCGTGAGACTAACTGGTATGAGTGGGATATTGTAGAAAACCTATGCATGTATATTGCTAATTCCCCATCCTTAGGTACAAGATATATATATATATATACCTATTGTAAATACGCTCTAAGGAGGGAGGTGATTACGTTCTGGCTGGGTTGGAGGTGCTCTGAGGAGCTGATCCCATCTGGTCCAAGAATCCGATCGTTACAAGTAGGTATGGTAAATGTCCCACTTTTAGTGCCCCACACATTCCCCAAATTATTATTGATTGGAGTGGGAATAGTAAATGTCCCCCCTTTAGTGTTCAACTCCTTACCCAAATTGGTATACTTTGGAGTGGGAAAAATAAATGTCACCCCTTTAGTATTCAACACCTTCCCCCAGTTGGATTAGGTTAGTGTGGGAATAGTAAATGTTATCTCTTTAGTGTCTAAAAACTTTCCCACATTGGTTTAGATTAGATTGGTAATAGTAATTGTCACCCCTTCAGTGTCCCACTTTTTCCCCAAATTGGTACAGATTGAAATGGCAACAGTAAATTTCATCCTTTTAGTGTCCAACGCCTTCTCCAAGTTTTTTTAAAATAAAGTGGGAAAAACACCTCACCTTTTAGTGTCCAACTCCTTTCCCAAATCAGTTTAAATTGGAGTGGGAATAGAAAATGCCATCTTTTAGTGTCGAACACCTCCCACAAATTGCTATAGATTGGATTGGTAATAATAATGTTCACCTTTTTAGTGCCCAACACTTTCCTCAAGTTAGTATAGATTGGAGTGGGAATAGTAAATGACCCCCCCTTTAGTTGTCAACTCCTTCCGCAAATTGTTAATCATTGGAGTGGGAATAATAAATGTCAACCCTTGAGTATTAAACACTTTCTTAAAAGTGATTTACGTAGGAGTGCTATTATTTAATGTAATCATTTTAGTGGGAAGTTCTTGTATTTAACTTGTTTTTGTATGTTGCAGAAATAGTTTATCTTATTTAATTCGTGCTTAGATATATGATTAAAATGTAGTTATTTGTATGTTTATAATAAGTAATATTATTCAAGCAAAAAATTCGAAATACCTCTATAGGGACCTATATTGCTTTAACATTGAATAAATCCAAGCTATTTTTATAACAGGATGCCAAAGAGGAAAATGGAAACTTCAAAGTATTATCAAAACATACACATTTTATTTTTATTTTTTCCTTTTTTCAGGTAAATATATTTTGAGAAATTTGTGCAGCTGTACATATCATTTCATCATATATCATGCTCAACAAGTTCATGACTGTTACACAAATATTTTCAAAAAAATCTATAAAGTGCAAATGCAAAACAGTAAAGCATAAGAACAAATGTGCCCTCTAATAACATATAATCCTAACATTCATACATACATGCTCGCATACCATTCATACCTTTTCTTTTCTTAAAAAACATACCTAACAACATAAACACATAGACTAGATCTCACAAGACATAGAAAAATGACAACCCGAAGGTGTACTTGATGGAATACAGTAAGAACTAAGATGGAACAGTTCTGCCAATTAACTTTTTGGTCTAGATGGAATTGACCAGTTCATATCCAAACAGTAGATGTTGGGCCGACGTACGTTTCGGTGAATGTCACCTTCCTCAGGGCCAAGGACAACATGTAAGAAGATATATATATAACATAAATACAAATTCTCTACTTATTCTTAAAAGAGCGAGGGCATGGCACAGTTTTCTGAAAATAAAGAGAAACGTTTGTGAATATAATCTTTCTTTATACTCATTCGTTATCTGACATTGTAATTCAGTGGCATCAACTATATACATAATTTTACATCATTCGTAGGGTTTTTAACTGCTCATTTAAAGCAACAAAACAACCTTATCAGTGTTGAGTCTAAATAGGGTGAAGAGCTTTATAGACAGGAAAGAGGAGTAGTGATTTAGAAGATAGGTTCCACCAAAGTTGTTCACCCAGTGTGCAAGAAACATTTTTCTAGGTGATGTTCTGTTTTATTGGAATGACAATGATGACGTTTATACCTATTGGGTAGATGATCAGTGCATAGAGGGCACTGAAGAGCAGATTCTGGCTGTTATTTTAGGCGTATACTGTAAAAGATATAGGGGTATATGTAAATATATAATTACATTGGAATGAGGTTGAGGTCTTAAGTGATATACAAATTGCGCCATATTACCTTAATTGCATAGGGTTTTTTTCAAAAATGGAGAGTCCGTTAGAAATGAGGGGCGGAGGGCCTCTGTATGTCATGCATTCCTTCTGATCGCTTTAACTTTGTAGTATACGAATATTTGGGTGGTGCAGTTCAGCCAGCCTTTGTATCTGTGATGAAATAACAGGGTATAATATGCCTGTTACAAGGAGCTTGCTGTATTACTTATTGGCATTCAAGATAGACATATATAAGCATGCCAAGGTAGTATAGTACTCTATGGAGGCATCCTGATTAAAAGGAACAGTGTACATTACTGCACGTAATATTGCGTGTCAAATTTGTGACATAAAAAGTTACGAGAGATTGCATAAAATGCCCAAAAACAATGCGGCATTGCCATTATCACTATGTGGTGAATTAATCTCTAAACCTGCTTGCCTTAGAAAAGTAGGAGCTAGGTATATGATTCATAATACTCTCCTTTTACAGGGCATTGGATATGAGAACAAACGTTCGTAGGATATGTCTGAGAACAATATTTTGTGAAACACAACTAAAACTCAAACACACAGGGGATTTCTCTGTATTGTGCTTTAAATTAAAAGCTACAAATGGTAAGAATTAATGTAAGGCTGCAAAGGGTTTACAGTCACTAAATGCAATCTGCTAAGGTTAGGCAGACATGAGCAAAGCGTAGCGTAGTTGTCCTCTTACCTGATTATGAGAGGACTGGTGCTGCGACCGGGGGTTCCTGGGACTGAGCCCAATGTGAAAGATTTGCGAGTGTTTGTGGAGGGTTTAAATACAGCCTTAATGAGGTAAGAATTTCGAACAGGTGGGTAACTATGAACATGAAAATAGGACTGAAGCATTGGCTCAATACAGCAGAAACTAGATATGGATGACGGACTAAGGCTGTGGCAGCCATGTTAGAATGGGTTTTGGTAATGATTTTTTAGTAGTAAATGAACAGGAATTAACTACACTTGGAAAGTGTTATTATAAAATTTTTGTGAGGAAAACCAGAAATTTATGGAGGTTCATAGTTTCCAATTGCATAGATGGTCTTACGCTGGGTGTGGGGTATTTTTAGGTGGTAACCTAACCACTATCAGATAGTAACATCATTATAATGTTACTATCCAGGAGATTTCTTCATTATGTCCAAATTGGACTGTGTCCAGATGGTGAATCCAAAAAGTTTCACGTTTTTTGCGGAAATTTGATGAGTCCTTGCCTGGTGGTACATAGACATGTTCTAAAATCTGCCATCGCATGTCTTTCTCCGTATGACCGTATTGGAGAAAATGGGGTACCATAGGTGCATTTGTCTTTTGCGTTCTAATTGCAGACTTGTGTTCGGAGAATCTAGTGCGAAAACTTGTCCTTGGAAAAACCTGCCCATCTCCTACGGTTGTTTTTATCATCCTCCTTGCCTACCCTCACCATCTGTGCCTCTAGCTTAAAAGAAATCTGAAAGTGATCCGACCAGACCGCAGTTACTGGGGGGGTCGGCAGCCATCAATTCCCATTTTGGAGAAAATCGGATCTAATAAGTGGCCACGGCCGTGGGTGGGCAGTTGCGACTTAAGAGTCATTTGCATCGCTGCCAGCTCATTACGGATCTCCGGTGCCTCTGTGTTGGCGGGATCATCAAAATAGAAATGTAAGTCCCCCAAGAGTATCAATCTCTCATATCTTATAGCTGGCTGTACCAAACAGTCAATCAGGCTCTCCGTAAATCTAGTCCCTGGGCCCGGAGGCCTATCAACTAGGAACCCTTTCAGGACCTGTCTATCAAGATCTGAAATGGAGAAGAAGCCAGCTTCACTCTCCCTGATGTCAGCTACCTCCAATGTGCATTGTATTTCAGATTTAAAGATTATAGCGAGTCCACCTCTCCGCCCCGTGGGTCTGTCTATCCTCTTGATTTCATAACCCCGCGGTAGTGCATCTATAATGTCAGGAGCTGAAGAACCGGGTTTTAGAACCCAGCGGCGCCAGAGGCACGCCCAAAGTCTTCCAGTTCACCTGTCTTAGAATACAGAGACACAGGATACTTCTCGGTGACGTCAAAGATCAAATTTATTGGCTGTAACCAGGAACAGAAGTCTACAAAGTACAACACAGGTAGGTTCGTCAGAGACTGCTCAATTTTCGTATTGCGAGACAACGTCTTTTATGCTAAAAATCACATTCCGGACAAACACCCACTATTTACGAATTGTCCAATCATAGATAACATTGCAAAAGGTATCGCATATCGACAAACCCACTCTTCAGTTGTCCAGCCCACCATCAATTACACGGGAAAGCCCAACATTCTTTCTCGAACAGGCCGGACAAACCCATAATAAAAGACCACAAACCATACCATAAATAGGCCATAAAAGAAGGAACAGAAACAGATGAGAAGCAGGATAAGGGGTATGTATGTGCATACCAAACTCAACAATGTCCTGTTCTTTGATCCTAATCTCGATCAGCTACCAGACAAGGAACTGGCTTAACAAGGTTAGCTTCAGGCAACGGGGTCAGTTCGCTCAGGTCATTCAGAAGTCAGTTACCTTGTACGTGTCCTAAAGACTCGTTCGGCCGTAGTCATCGGCCTATGTGAGGGCAACCACAAAATGGCTGCCATACACAAAATGGAACCCGAGGGTTCAGAAGAAAATCCCTAAATACGTAGTGAATCCATCGATCTAACATGTCGAAAACACTCGTACTTGCCGTACTCACTAGTTACGGTTCACTACTATCAAATTCGTACCAAAACCATGACCTTTATGAAACAGGTTCAGAATTCACGGAACCTCAGAGCTGAGTCCTCATTCAGCCACGTTTCAGTTAAAAACAGAACGTCCAGCAGTCCATCTATTAGTAAGTCATGTACTTCCATTTTATGCTTCCCTAAAGATCTGCAGTTAATAAAGGACAGTCTCATCTTCTGTGCAGCGTTCGCAAATTTGGGCTGCTGGCCCAGAATAAAGGGGCAGTGATTACACCTTCTTCTTTCAGAGGTTAGCGCTATACTGTGTACACACTTATCCCCGACCCAAGGCCAGAGTTCCAGCAGTTGTTTGGCGCTATATTACATTGCAGTAGGAGAACCGGCAGGGGTTCTGGCCCCGAGCCTCGTACGGCCGCGTACGCCCTGGGTACCTAAGGTACACTATACAGGGGCTCATAAGGTGACCCAATATCCAATTGGAGATGTACCTAAAGTACATGGAGTCCATTTTACAGTGAGAGCAGATAGCCTTAGGCCCTGATTAGCTGGATCCCAGGCCAACTAAGTCGAAACCAGCTATACACTAGGCAAAAAGTTGGGGTAACCATACAGTCAGATATCCACCTTCCTACACTGAATTAGACCTAGCTTTTGAATACGCTGCATCCAAGATAGCTGCCAGCTCACGCACGAGTATGTGGTCTCACGATGACCTGCGTGTTATCTCGGCATCCACCCTGGAAGGACTACACAGGAAGTCCTTCATTCATGATTACGCTTGGCCTCCACACAGTGCAAGCACAGGTCAGGCAAATCTTGACAGCCACTATGTAAATGCCTTTTTGACTCCCCTCAGCTCACCTGACCCTTTTCCTAACATCTTAATGACATCCGATTAGCTCCAAAACCCTTGCGATGTTCAGAATGAACACATCTGTCTTAATGCTGGAGTAAACCACCAACACATCTGGCTGCGTCTGAAGCATCTGTAGTTCAGCATTCTCTGAGATTAGCTGGACCCACTTTACTCTTGACATGCCCCACCATTTACGACCATAAGGGTTCATGTAGATTGGATTTGGCGACATTCTGCTTAATGTAGCGGGTCCCTCTAGGCATACATTCACTCTACGCCTGCATTTTTACGGGATCTTGCTATCCAGAAAAGCATCACTAAAAGAGAGAAGATCAATACTTTTTCTAATCGCTGATGAAGTCCCTGTTAGGGGCAAAATGCATTGGTTGTGCAGCTATTGACTTTTGTAAAGTGTCATGCCTTGTCTCCTGCATTTTATTGAAATCTATGAGAAGAATCTTGGTGTTTGAATGATCACTAGATCAAGGCAAATTTGAAATAATACTTACTTGGCTTCCCAAGCAATTTTTGTGCATTGGCTGGACCTGAAAGAAGATGTTGCAGGATTGGAATAAGAATTTGGACTGACAGTGTATTGGGTTCATTTAGATTTCGATTACATTTTTTTGGACTTCCTAAGCACTCCCTTTTTATGTATATTTGTTCAGTTGAATGTATGGTTTCTGAGCAGTAGAAATATTAGAAAGTTGAGTGTGTCGTATTTATACTATGGAAATAACACCTGTGCAGCCAGGTAGAGCCAATACTACTCTTGTTGGATGTATTTGCCCCACCATTTAACCCTAGCGTTAAAAAAACAGAGCACCTTGAACATTCCTCCCTTGTCTACCTATATCTGTGCCATGGCAATATAGAAATGACCAATGACCCACACTTCTCTCTTGCCATGCTTATCCTGCTAAAGAGACAAAACAAACATGGTTGATGAGCTCAATCTAATATTGTTCTTGATTGATGTAGGGTCTGAATGCTTTTGGAGGCCTACTTTCTCTACTTCCTAATTATATCCTTATCTCTGTCGTACACTGCTGCAATGGTTATTCCCCCACTGGAAAGGAGTGCATACCAAATTGGACTGCTCAAAGCCCAATCGCATCTAAGGCTTTTCAAATCACCTGTTTGAACTCATATTTGCTCACTCTGAGGGCCTGATTCACAAGGGTAACACTTTTGAGCAACTTAACACTTATATATTAGTTTGATACTTTTCAGTATTCATAAACTGCACTTTTTACTTTAGGTCCAACACTGCACATGGTACTGCAACACCCTCCCATAGAAAATAATGACGGTAGGGACTTACTACAAAAGTGCAGTTTGTGAACACCAAAAAGTCATAAATGTACTCATAAGGGGAAGCTAATGCAACAGTAAAGCTTGTGAATAGGACTTTGTAATGCTTTTTGTAATACTTCTATAGAACTACAAAACATACTACAAGGTACAGTTTGAGAATCAGGCCCAGCAGGTCCAGAAAGTCACTCTCTGCATGCTTGAACATAGGACTTCCTCCAGGAGGTCTTATTGCCAGGTATGACCTTAAAAGGCATTCGGGCAGAAATGCAGATCTGTGAGGCAATCCTAGCAGGTCTCTTTCTTTCCCTAGTTGGTCATTTTTTTTTGCCTCAGTGTCAGGTATTTTTCATGCCAAACTAAGTCTTCCAAAAGGAGTCATGAGTTGCCTAGAAAGTAGGTCTGGGCAGAATTTCAATTACACTGGAATAATCAAAGTAGTTTCAGTAATTCTGCATTACTCTTTGATGTGGAATTACCGATAACTAAGCAGTTACTCCTGCTTGCATAATTAGGAGTAATCTGGGGGACACAAACTCACCCCAAGTGAATGCAAACAGCTACTTGTACTTGTTATTCATGAACTGCTGTATTTGACACAGTTTCTTAGGACAAAATACATTCTCACATACATTTTGGACATGAGGGGGTATTTTTGCTCCAGGAAATAGCACCAATCGCATAATTACTCTTCTTATGCAATTCAAGCATAATCTTGTGTAATTCTTAGGGAATCCCACATGATTACGTTACATGGAATTATGTGACTTATGCCTACCCTACAGTGGCATATTTTTCCTTGTCCCCTAATTGAGTAGGCCAGCCTGTTGAAATTGATCGGTGACTTCCTATCCTTTTAACCTGCCTGAATGCAGCTCCAACTGTCAATTGATGCCCACAGGTAGTGTTTCTTTGAGTGGTCATCTCCACCTTCCATTTTTGTGAAGTATGCTTCTGTTGCCAGGTATACCTGTACCCATGTTCTACTCTTGCCCTTTCAAAGGCATACTGCCAAAACACTCTGCCCATCTCCATTTCTCCTTGATCTCCCAATGTTTGAACCCATGTGACCTGCTGAAATGTGCCTAGTTACTTACCATACCCGGTGACTGTGTGAGGTGCTAGGGCTTTGTTGATTTAGGTGTATAGGTTAGGTCTACCAGATCCCAAAGTTCCAGTGGGAATTGCATTATCTACTCATCTGCATACGATAACAAACTTCACCACTTGCTCCACTGTACCTAAGAGAGACGATCCACCAGTGAATAAACCATCTGCTCTATCTGAGCTCGCAACTAATTTCACAATTGTCTCAACAAAACAAAACAAGCACCTTGGGGCAGTTTCCTGCACCATTGTTTATAGGCTGAACTATACTCTGATTGTTCAGCGTAATCTTTTTCTTACTTAGCCACTCTTACCATAGGTGACAGGCTACTGCTACAGGGAAGAGTGTAGCAAAGTTATATACTTGGTTAAGTCTCACCACTTCCAGCTCTCACTGACTGTGGCGGTGTGTACAATTCTAGCTTTTGAATTGATATGCATGGCTCCCTCCATATGAATGTACCTTTAAACTAGTCAGAAATGTCTCCTGCATCAGTAGATCCCTGCCTCAACCCAGGATTTAGGTGAATGTTGTGATGCTTCATCTGAGCTGCTTTTGTTAACCAGGACAACCGGCTTGTGAATTACATTTTCCCACTAAATCTGGAACTACTCCCAGTGATACTTTGCTTTTCCATGCTGTACCAGCAACATCATCCCTACAGGCTTCTCATTTTAGGGACACCTTCCTAGAAAACTATTCTGTCCTCAATTACTCCTATACTAAGAAAACATAACATAAATTATATCAAAACCATATTGATTAAAAAAGGGTTTCTCATCAATTGACTTAATATAAACAATTTCTTAAACATAAAATCTCATACATATTTTGTCATAAATCACAACAAATAATATTCAATACATCAATGTACAGAAAGTCAGTTAAAAAAGCCAGTATTGTCGACGCGTTTCGGTGCTTTGATGATTAGAACACTTCTTCAGGACTATGTTAAAAACATCTTCATTATTTATAGCATTTTTCAATTTGCTGTACCAGTCTTGATCCTGGAGGTGAGGTGGCCTTATATAATCTCCTACAACTCTGCTTTTTCATCAAAGGATTTTGTGATTGTTCTCAGGGTCATACGAGTTAATGGATAAACTCCACGGGGCTTCGTTTTAACGGTTTATGCCGGTTGTATCCACGTTCCTACTCCTTAATTTATATGGGGATTGTTGTGGTCATCTTTCCTTGTTTTACTTTTAGGCGACCCTGCGAACAATCACAAAATCCTTTGATGAAAAAGCAGAGTTGTAGGAGATTATATAAGGCCACCTCAACTCCAGGATCAAGACTGGTACAGCAAATTGAAAAATGCTATAAATAATGAAGATGTTTTTAACATAGTCCTTTAAGAAGGTGTTTTAATCATCAAAGCACCGAAACGCGTCGACAATACTGGCTTTTTTAACTGACTTTCTGTACATTGATGTATTGAATATTATTTGTTGTGATTTATGACAAAATCTGTATGAGATTTTATGTTTAAGAGATTGTTTATATTAAGTCATTTGATGAGAAACCCTTTTTTAATAAATATGGTTTTGATATAATTTATGTTATTTTTTTAGTATATGAGTAATTGAGGACAGAATAGTTTTCTAGGAAGGTGTCTTACGCTACAAGTTAAACTCAAGATCTAAACTAGAATACACAGAAAGGAACCTTGTTTTTTGTCACAATATTTCCCAGTCCTTTCTGGGTTTATTAGGGAAAACTCTCTCTTTTTTCTGCTTCTCATTTTAGGGAGCCTACATACACCAATGTACGAATAAATCTCTATCCCTAAGAATGTAATGGAAATGGCTGGGACTACCATTTTGTCTATTGCCATTGCAACACTAATTTTTTGAAGGCATCGAACAAACACATGTTTATTCTGAGTGTGTCCCCCAAGAACAAATCACCTAGATAATGCAATTTTGCATCAGCTGGGTGTTTTAACTGCAGTGCCCACTCAATAAAGGCACTAGCATTTATAGGTAATAACTTGTCATACAAGTACTGACTCTCAAAGTAGAAGCTGGCAGCCTGAAATTGTTTGGGTGAACTGGAAGCATGGGAAATGGTGATTCTACATCAGATGTTGCCATTCAGGTACCTTTACCTCTGAACCTAGCCCAATTGATGGCCTCACATATCCTCGATTAGTCCACCTAGCAACTGAGCCAGGTGTTAGGTGTGATGTATTTGGCTGACTTAATCTGCTTCCTTTTTGAAGACCACCCCCAGTGGGGAAACTATTAACTCTGGTTAAGGCATTTCTTTCGAAGGGATCGTCACCATGCCTTTCCTCAGTTCCTTTGTAATCTTTTCTCCCACTATGTCAGGTTGCTTAAGTGCAGATTTCAAGATTTTACATGGTCTGGACTCTGACGCTTTTGCGCCCCCCATATGGGTGAGTTATGATTTTCTCCAATTTCGCCTACCCTTGATTATCTCCTGGGTCCTTCCCTTGCTCTTGATCCTGGGCACTACTGGGAGAGGTGAGCAGCACTCTGACTGAGTTGTTACTTCTTGAGGTAGTCTTTCTTCTCTACTGGGCCTCATAACCTCTTGCACTTGCTAATTATATGCCCTTCACAGGTTCAAATTTGGAGGCTCTCCCTTTTGCCATTTCGAACATATGGGACTAGTACCCTTTTGCCCTTTACCACTGGAACAAAGCATGTTCTTTTATGTGGTCTTCTGCTTTTCAGACTAACCTTTAATGGGGTCCCACCGAAAGGACTGCTCTGGTTTTGTTACCTCTCCATTACTGCCACCATTTTGTGGGTGTACCCTATGATGTCCCATGATCCCACTCCATGACTGGTCATATCTGCATTTGTAATCTTAAAGCCTTATCGTGGCTTGAGGAAGCATTCACCCCCTAACATTATAAAGGCTTAATGAATCTCAGCCAGCCAAAGACCCGGGGCGCAGAAAAGTAATTTCTCACAAGTATGCAGTCCAGCAGGCATAATGCTTCTGACCTATTGTGTAGGTTAATTTATTTCCTAATTCACTTCTTTTCCCTAAATCTAATCTGGCCCTCTGTATCGCAAGGAGTGTGAAGATATCATTTTGCTCCTTATGCCAAATCTTTTCTTTTATTGTAAAGGGAATCATGCTGGCTGCCATGCCGCTATTTTTGCCATCAAGGGTTCACCTGGTAATGGCCTTGTGTAACTGCTTGCCACCTGACTGGCACAGCTGCTGGTTGCTTCTGATCTCTATCCTGTCCAAGCCTCTATTGGGTTGATTACTTGCTTTGTTGTTCCATGCAAGTTAAGCCTGCCATGGGCATGCCATGAGGGTGTTGTATTGCCCCATTAACATGGCCTGCTATCCTTGCTAAGCTTACAGTGCTTGTTCTGTGGTGTATGCTGCATGATGTGCTGATATACAGTGTGTTGCCTGCAGCCCTGCTCCAGGCCCAATGCTTTGACTGGTGTATGCGATTGGTGCCCCAATTGCCTGTCTCAGCCCACTCAAGTAGTGTGGTTGTGCCTACTCTAACAATCCTTGTTGTTTACCAAACCTCACCACTCCTGTGGCACCTGTGGTGGAAGCCTGTGCTTCTCTGTCTGTTGGCCACCAATCTTCCAGTGGTTAGCCCTAGATCTGTTGTCTGGGACATATTACTGTCCTGCTTTGCTCAGGCCCACTTGCCCATTTGTGGGCGGCTGTAACTGCTATAAGCCTAACCTGAGTACTGCATCCTATCCCATGAGCTCATATGTATTTTGGAGCCCTGACAACTGTTGGATAACTCAATCACACTCTATTTAAACTTCCAAGCTCACCTCTTCCTCCCTCTGGACAGATGCGTTGTCCCAGGACTGCCATGAGGCTTCAGATGAGGTGCCGTGCCAATCCTTGTGTTCACTTCCTGTTTGCTTCCACCTTAATGGTGGCTCTCCCTGCTGTATGCCTTTTCTTTGTTTACTTCAGTTTGCACTCCCCATCATCTCCCTCCGAGGGGTAAACTTAGTGCCCTCTCCCTACTGTCTTGACTTGACTATCTCCATGTCCATCGCTTACCTTCTCCATTGTGTCAAGGACTTGAATCAGCAACCATACCCTGCCATGGACTCCAGCTGCCTCTCATACCATCTTGATGATGCTCTGTAAGTCCCCTTTGGTGTCTGGGTAGAACTGTCTGTCTCATTTCATGGTCGTACTGCTGCTATTCTTGCTTCTGCTCCACCCCCTTGTCAAGGGACTCTCTTCTTCCTTTGGCTTTGCTACAGAAACAACTTATCTAGCAACAGAGCGGGTTGAGGACTGTATTTGTCATTTATCGTTTCCAAACTTTGTTTGCCAAACATGCCATAAAAATTACTGGCAACTGTAACATTTGAAAAATACCTTAGAATTGTGTTAAAAAACTATTAAGAATTATACAAAGAAATTTAAACAACTCAGCAATCCGAGCACTTCACACAGTGTGGCACAGAGCCTCACGCCAGGGATGTGAGTGATAATTACCATCATAAAAGCTATTATCAGGGAATCACATCATAACAGTGGCGGCCCCTCCGTTAACGCGGAGGAGCATCGCCCCACTGCTCTCTGAGCAGTGCAGAAAGGAAAAATGTAATGATAATAACACAATGTCATTATCAATTTATTTTTCAGCACTGAATTTTTATTTACCTTCCGGAAAGTGTCTTCCTTCCTTTTAGATATCTACGGCGGGTCAGAGAACTGGTGAGATCTTTCTAACTGTCCATGACGGTTTGGCCAGCCGCTAGGACGGCCAAACTTTCATGTGCGCTCAGCATTTCTCCACCTGGCTGAGGTGGAGAACAGTCCCAAGGCTCCCAGGCACTGTCTGAGTGGCCAAATAGGCCGCTCAGAGAAATCACAACACTGCTGCCATGCAGTGCCATGATTGGCTTAGGGGTGTCTGGGAAGTGTGCTTCCCTGCTGCGGGAGTCAGAAAGGATGGAGGAGAGGCGCGGCCAGCAGGTAAGTAATTTGTTCTTATGCCCGCCGCCCGTCTCCCCCCTCCTCCCCTTTCCCCTGCTGACCCACTCCTTCTGCACCGCAGCAGCCACCCCTACACAATATTGGTAAGCAATCAAAACAAATCTAAGGTATGCTTTGATTTAAAATTGCTCTGTGCAGGTAAGTAATTTTTTCTTATTCCCACCACTCGTCTCCCCCTCCTCTCCTTTTCCCCTGCTGACTCACCACTTCTGCACCGCAGCAGCCACCCCTACAAAATATTGCTAAGCAATCAAAACAAATCTGATCTAAGGTATGCTTTGATTTAAGGTGCACTGTGCATTTTATGTATTGTATCTATTCTGGATATAATTCACACATCCTTAGAAATATGAAAGTGAACTTGATAGAGTGAACTGTAAATTAATACAGAAGCAACAGAGTTCAAGGTGCAAAATTAACATATAGGGCTCAGCACCAAACACGGGTCAGCTGGACATATGGTAGAGAAAGCATAAACGTTAAACACAATTCTGGTTGCAAAAGACCTATTTCTTAATTAAACAATATAGGATGAATAGAACTACAAAAACTAGTTAAAAATGACAATGTTAAAGTGCTAATTAGCCTATGTGCCAACACCAAAAATCAGGCCGGAGGACAATCAAATTCGGAATACACGCTTGTTCTACAAAACCTGATGTGGACTTGTTTTGTGTATCAAAGTGAAATCCTGCCATGTGTGAGTTGGTATTTGCCTTGTGTGTTGTGTGGGTCTCATTGTCCAGGATTCCATGGCTTTTTTTGTCCCAACATGTGTAATAGCAAAAAATTGTATTGGGAATAGCAATCGGCAAAGCAGTGTTATTCTATGAGAGCACCAAATCAGCGGTCTGCTGTACTATTTCACTTTATTCCAACAATTACTGTATGAGAAGGAAGGCTGTGCAACTAACATACGTGCTTAATAGGGGGAGGGGAGGCGGGCTCCGCTCAGGGTTACTTCTGTTGCGCACTGACACCTGCTATGCAGTACTGTAGTATTATGTGTTGGCTGAGAATTCTCCTTGGAATTCTCTAAGTTCATTCTAGGTAGAATCTTTCATTTTTTATGTTCTATCTCTCACTTGTATGTCTTTGAATATGTCATGTTATGTTATGTCTTGAAGATCAGTCAGTTGTCAGTTACACTGCTGATCTTCAAGAAGGTGGATGCTCCATTAAATACCTGCTTACTTCATCTTGGAGTTGTCTGGATTTTATTCCTTCTGAACCACTACTACATATTGGCGACATTTGGGATTTATTTCAACGTGTCTGGAGCATCTACAGATCAACTTTTGGGGAATTTTTGATATAATTTTGATTTTCAACTATTTGAATTATTCTAAGGACATCTTGGATAAAACTCTTCTCTGCAGTGCACTCTTTGTATGGATTTATTTCTTATTGAATATAAAATGCTGGAAAAGTTGCTGATTTACAAGTAAGATTTTTGATTATTGAAAGAAGAAAAACGTTATACTTCATCGTGCAGTTAAGAAAATTTCATTGAAGTGAAAACTGCATTGTTACAAGCAAGACTGTATCTTTTTGATATCTTTTATGAACTTAAAAGTGAAACTATTTGCCTTACTTTTATAAAAATTGCGCTTTAAGTATTGGCACTTAATCGGAAAATCGAAGCTATTTTCTGCAACCAGAAGAAGAATTAAAGATCGTCGGTTTTCTTTCACATTTCAAAAACCGTTTCTAAAACTTTTGTCATTTTGAGTCGTTTTTCCAGCAAGTTCGACTTTTGACAAGTTTTATGTGACTAGAGAAGTGTCATGGAAATGTTTAAGCCCGCATTCGTTTGATAACTTTCCGATTTGTATTATTTTTCCCCTCAAAGGATTGTCAGGATTGTGTTTGTGTTCAAATCGATCCTAGTCACAACCGAGCAGACTATCAGTTGCCTCCGCGCATTCTTTGAAGCATTACAAAACGTACCTCGGTACTCGAATTCCATCTCCGTAAGGATTCGATCTTCCTGAGCATTCTTCTTCTCCCAGCTTTATCGGCGCGTCACGGTGATGCGCACATCTTCTATTTGATGACTGTCTGTATTCAGCGTGTTGTCGTCATCACGTTTAGGCGGCCATTTTGTTTCTATTTTAGTTACCTAGCAACCACGCGATCTTTATTGCGATCATTTTCTTTGGAGGGTTTTATTTGTTTTCAACAAGATATCTTTTCTTTTAAAGTTATTAGGAAGAAATACTGAGAAAACTTGTAAGGTAATTGTTATTTTTTCGCAGGGAATGTTTTAATGTGTTTCATTTTGTTAACTAGTTTTAAGTTCAATATGAGTACAGTTTGTGGCACACCACCTCCTCCTTTTTATTCAGGTCCTAATCAGCCTAGCATGAAATGGGAAAAATTGTATAGTTTTTTTGATCACTATTTATTGGCAATTGATGGTGCAAGTTTTTTCTTCTTCTAGGAAGTTGGCTATTTTATTGAACACCTTAGGGGGTCATGCAGAAGATGTATTTATACATTTACCAGTTTCTCCCACTCCTGTAGGAATGGATAGCGGAGACTATGATTGTTTTAATGAAGCTATTGATAGGTTAAAATAAAGGTTTACTGAACAACCTTACATAGTAATGGAAAGATATAATTTTTATACTAGACATCAATTAGTCAATGAACCTGTAGATACTTATGTTGAGTGTCTTAGGATTTTAGCTGCTGTTTGCGATTTTGGGGACCAAATTGATAAATACATTAGAGATCAATTAAATATTTATTGTTCTAATAAAAAAATCCAAGAGCAGTTGTTTAGACAACGAAATCCCTCATTAGATGAAACAATAAGGATTGCAAAAAGTGTAGAACGTTCTATTTTATCTTTCAACACTATCAATGTTGAGAAAGTCTCTTCTGGGATAGCTGTGGATAATGTTAAAGACACAAAGTTTCAAGTTGTTGATAAATATAGAAATAATGTAAGAGGAACTTTTATTCAAAGCAATGTTAAACCATCTAACAAATTATTTTGCAATCGTTGTGGTTCAAGATCTCATTCTTTTCAATTCAAACAGTGTCCAGCTAGAGGAAAAGAATGTTTTAAGTGTAAGAAAATAGGTCATTTTGGTAACTATTGTTCATCAAACAAGCGTGTAGCTTCACTATCGGATATGGAAGTTCAAGAAGAACTTCTTGTTGAGTATCCTGATAAGAATAAAATTCTTGCGATAACTGAGATTCATAGATTAGGTCAAGTTATGACTAATGAAATGGATGTTGACTCTGAAACATACGTTTCACCTATGTGTACCATTACTGTGGAAGGCAGGAACATTGAAGTTATGGCAGACTCTGGGTCACCTTATACTGTTATTTCAGATTCTTTCTTCTATAAATCTTGAGATAACAAAACTCTGAAGCCCAATGATATTCGTGTTTTTGGTTTTGCTGGTAAGGAAATTAAAACTTTGGGGTGTTTTGTTTCAGATATTAATTTTAAGCATAAAACCATTTATGGAAAAGTGTATGTTGCTGTTGAAGGTTTGCAAGTTTTTGGTTGGAAACATCAAGGAAGGTTTAATATCATTTTACGTCCCAATGCAAAAGAACAAGTGTGTTTTTTGGAAGATTTGTTTGTAAATAGAGTCTTATTTCAGACATTATTGGTAAACATAGTAATGTGTTTAAAAAGGAACTTGGAAAAGTTAAGGGGTTTTCACATAAAATTGTGTTGAAGAAAAATGCAGTTCCTTCCAAACATAAACTGAGAAACGTGCCATTATCAGTAAGAGGGGAGTTATTTGAAATGATTGATAAATTATGCAAAGAAGGAGTTATTGAACCTGTGAATGCTTCAGAATTGGTTTCTCCAATTGTTTTAGTTAAAAAAAAGAATAGCGAGTTGAGAATGTGCACTGACCTGAGGTCTGTTAACAAACAAATTGTGGTTGAGTGTCATCTGTTACCTAAAATACAAGATTTGTTGGTAGAGTTAGACTGGGCAAAGGTTTTTAGTACTATTGACCTTAGATCCGCCTACCATCAGGTCGAGTTGACAGAAGATTCAAGGAATATTACAACTTTCATTACCCCTGATGGTACATTTAGATATATCAGAATGCCTTTTGGCCTCTCATCAGCTGCTTCTGTTTTTCAAAAGTTAATGAATTCCTTATTTAAAAATACCAAAAATGTTATTGCATTTCAGGAGGACATTTTGGTGTTTTCTGAATCTGTTGAAGAACATCAAGTAACTTTAGATGAAGTCTTATCAATCTTGGATGAAAGAGGCATGACAATAAGGTTAGATAAGTGCAAATGTTTTGCATCTGAAGTAGAATATTTGGGACATATGATTAATTTTCAGGGTATTCATCCAAAGAATTATTTACTTTCAGCTATCAAGAATATGTGTGAACCTAAAGACAAAGATCAACTCAAGTCTTTTTTAGGACTGTGCGAATACTATTCTAGATTTGTGCAAAACTTTTCAGATATTGTATCACCTTTAAGGTCACTTTTAAAAAAGGGTTGCAAGTTTTTGTGGACTAGTGAACATTCTCAAGCTGTGTCCATTGTGAAATCTGGAATAATTGATTGTAAACCTCTTTCTTCGTTTTCACCTTTTGCATCAAATGTGATAACGGTGGATGCAAGTGCTACTGGTTTAGGTGCTGTTTTGAGCCAAGTTAAGGGTGATAAAGAGTTGACAATTGCTTTTGCGCAAGACCTTTGACGTCATCTGAATCTAAGTATTCTACCATTGAAAGAGAGGCTTTAGGTTGCTCATGGGCTGTTGAACACTTTAAGACGTATCTTTGGGGAAAGTCTTTCAAAATAAAGACCAATCGTAAGCCTTTGATTTCTTTGTTATCTAACAATGGTGTTGGAAAAGCTTCTTCTAGATTGGTGCGTATTTTGGCTAAACTGTATGAGCATAATTTTGACATTATCTACATTCCTGGTTCGCAAAATTTGAGAGCTGATTGTTTTTCAAGGTTGTTGCCAGAGTTTAGTTTTGTTAATGATTGTGAAAGTTTGGATGAGTGTGTCGTAGCATCGGTTGAGGATGTTGTTTTATCTATGGCAGATTTAATTACAAAGGAAGAGTGGTCTAAAGCTATGGAATTGGATGAAGATCTCAAGATTGTTTCTAAGTATATTGTGGATGGTTGGCCGGTTGAGAAAAATCTTTCTAAAGAACTTGCTGTGTTTTGGAAGGTTAAGGATGAGCTAATTTGCAATGATAGTCTTATTTTGAAAGGTGATTGCTATGTACCTCCTATGTCTGTTAGACAGAAAATCATTTCTATTGCTCATTTAGGCCATTTAGGTCAGTCTAGCACAATTAAAAAAGTAAGAGACATTTTTTGGTGGCCTTATATGGATGATCACATTATTCATTTTGTTAAGAAATGTTCTTTATGTGCAAATTCGGATAAAGTTTTAAAACCTGTGCACTCTAAGTGTGAAAATATTGAGATTCCTGATGTTCCTTGGAGTAAGATAGCAATTGATATTTTAGGTCCTTATGGAGGTATTGAGTCTTGCAAGATGTATATTATTGTTGCTATTGATTACTTTTCTAAATGGGTCGAATATAAATGGTTGACACAAGTTGATTCTGTTGCTGTAATTTGTTTTTTAAAGGATATTTTCAAAAGAGAAGGTTTACCTTCAACTATTGTTTCTGACAATGGAACACACTTCACTTCTTATTTGTTTAATACTTTATTCAAAAGTCTAAAATTAAACATATCAAAACTGCTCTATATTCTCCGAACATGAATGGTTTTGTGGAAAGATTTAACAAGATTTTAGTGGAAGGAATACAATTGGCTTTTAAAAGTCATATTGATGTTAAAAGTCATGTAGCAAATTTAGTTTGGTCTTATTTGTGTACTCCACATTCTTCTACAAAATTTACTCCATTTTTGTTATTTAAAGGATGAAATCCCCAGCAAGAAATTTTTCTTTCTTGGTTGGAAAAAACTAATTTGAAATCTGACTTAAATAGCATTTATAAAAGAGCTAAAGAGAATACTTGTGTTGCTAAAACAATGGTTTCTTCTCCAACTAATTCTAAACTATGTGTTGGTGACATGGTAAAAGTTAAATTACCTTATTTTGTTAAAAAAAGGTCAATCAAAATTTTCAGATATTGTTTTAATTTCTAAAATTGGTGAAACTTCTGTTCTTTTGGATAATGGTTCTTGGTGGAACATTTCAAGAATTGCTAAAGTTGATCCATCAATTTTCAAGAAGCAATTATCTTTTGATCCTGATTTTTCAAGTGATGATGTTGTTTTAGAAAAAGAAAACAATGTTTTCTCAAATGATCACTTGGTTAGTGATTACAATATTGAGCCTACTTGTTCTGATATGTATTCGAATGTACAAAGTTCATTTAAAAGACAAAAACGTTTACCTAAAAGATTTGATGATTTTGTTTTGTATAGACAAATCAAGTTGTTTTTCTATTTTTTTTCATTTTATAAAGGGAGGGGATGTGTAGTATTATTTGTTGGCTGAGAATTCTCCTTGGAATTCTCTAAGTTCATGCTAGGTAGAATCTTTCCTTTGTTATGTTCTGTCTCTCACTTGTATGTCTTTGAATATGTCATGTTATATTATGTCTTGAAGATCAGTCAGTTGTCAGTTACACTGCTGATCTTCAAGAAGGTGGATGCTCCATTAAATACCTGCTTACTTCATCTCGGAGTTGTCTGGATTTTATTCCTTCTGAACCACTACTACAATTACTCAGCTCACACAGTTGTGTGACGCAGCTTCTGGGTGCGCCGCGATGCCTTGGAAATACATGCAGGCCGCTAATTAAGATCTTAAATGAAAAAGATCTGTGGCTCGAGCTTATTAGTTTTAAAACAACGGTTAATCAAACATAGTTCAATAAGTCAGCTTCTCAGTCACAGAGCATCCTTTACAAGTGCGCCACATCACTTACTGCCATTAGAAGAGGCAATGGGATGTAAACTGCCCAAGCTCTCCAGATGCTGCTCAACAGGGGGGACACATGCTATTCTCCAGCGGACTTCACTTACACCTCAGTCTGCTGAATGGTGCATCCCAACCACATCTCCAGGAAAAGAGTTGTAATTCAGATAAAACACTATTGGGTCTTCTTACTTTGTTTAATGGCAGATGACCAACCTCTGCCTGTCAAGTCAGACACCTTCATATGGGCCACTCCAACTGCCACAGAACCACGTGACCTCAACACCCAGATCCCCAGTACATTCCAATGACATTCATAACATTCTACAGCGTATATCCCTGCAAATGAAAATCGTACATTAAAACAGAATAGTACCTTACTAAAGGCCATGCTCTCTTCCCAGTCCCCACAGCTGAAGGTGTGCACAGAGGGTAAGAGATATAATTAGGGGATGTCCAGATGCCATCCCCTGTGCAAAGATACATATCTACATTTCAGTCATCCATGTTCAGAAGGCTGGGAACATAAGGAATTAGCACACGGCTCGGCTGATGGACAGTGGTCTTGGAGACATAGAAAGTGGGCACGGGGTATGGATGAAGACACACCATTGGTACAGTCCCCAGTGTATAGGCAAAAGCCATAACAGTGAGCCTGGGGCAGACAGACTAGGTGCAGGGTAAATATAACCCCATTAAATAATCTGCCCATTACATCACCTTTACTACATTGTAAGAACAACTACTTCACTTAAAGTGAGCAACATAATTCATTTTAGGCTCAGGTTGTTAATCATAATCAAATAAGGTTAATTTAAATTTGATTATGTCAATAAAATTGGCTCAAGGTGTTTCCCCTGCGATGTATTATTTTCATATACACATCGTAAAGTAGCAAGGATAACATCAATTATTCATATTTTCAGGTTTCTTTATTACATTTAAATAATCACAAATGAGTAGACTAGATAAAAACATAACGGCTATTATCGTTGTTTCAATTAATTAAACAGCAACATAAATATATAGATAACTAAGGTTAGGTTTTCAATATGAAATAGTTCAAATTGATTGCAACTATTGAATGTTTACGATATGTGATCATATTAAAAAGTATCAATGTATCGCATATATTTGAAGGAAAGGTACAATATTAAATTAAAATAATATTACATTCACAACATATTTTTTCAATTAAAGCATTAGGTAAGAATAATACATATAATAGATCTAAAAATATAACATAATTCCCAAGTAGCCAAATACAGAACACAATAGCCTAAGCTTTCTACTTTATAACAATTTGAACATTGTCAACTATGAAGAGAAGTTAGGGTTAAGTTAATACAACATAATTAAACACTACTTAAAGAGATTCAAAGGTTAGAGTGCTGCATTAAATTAATAAATTAAATATATATAGATTCGATAATACACAATTAAAACACATTTAAATGAACAGATGAGGGAGCAAGATGGAATTCGGCTGAACTCACGCTGCTCGGCTGCTCACGCCTGACCCGTAACGCTCAGCTAGCTGCCCTGCGCCTCCTCCAGAGATGCCAGATGGTCACGCACGCCAGTTCTGCTCTGTAACACGAGCATCGAGGCTGTTTTCTTCCGAAGGAGACATTGTTCTGGGGATCTCCTGCCGGTCAAAAATCAATCGGATTGCCCTCTCTGCCCGAAAGACACTGGGGACGCAAGTACGGGCCGCTCTGCACTTCTTTACAAAACCGATCCTATGCCCGGCTTTTCCCGCATCCCTCACAGTCTTGAATGAGGTCAACGAACTCTGGGACCTCTGGATTTTTCTTCTGAAAGGCTTCAGGGGAACGAAGCCACTGGAATCCCGCAGGACCATTATGAGTGCTCGGGGGGCCCGCAGAGGCTTCAAACGAAAGACTCCTGTTGCCGCCTTGGACCCTAAGGACATCAAAACTGCCAAAGATGCCACCTCTGCCACTGAGGGAGCTCCTGAACTTAAAACCGAGGTCAGTGGGGATAAGAAAATGTTGGGAAAACTGTTGGGCAAACCAGGGGATGGGCTCCGCCCAGAGATCCTAAAAACACTGAGACTGCTCAACCCCCCCTGCAAAAATCTCACCCACTATACCAGTAAATGGCACGGCTGAATTAACAGAGCCTACAGGGGTTCAGGATGGGCCCCCCAGTCCCGGTATCAGCACTCCCACTCGCAGACACTACAACTCCTTTGCCACAGCCTACCCAACAGGCACAGGCACTAGGTAATATACTTGCCGAGAATATCATGGAGGTCCTGCTACTCATCCCTGACTCTGGCGAAGCAGGGACCATTAAAGTGATTCAAAACTTGATGGTCCCCCCTGGCTCTCAGACTCCCTGGACACCTGAAGCAGGAGGGGAAGATTTTTACTCTGTGTCAGATGGTACTCCAAACTCTTCTAGTGAAGATGGCTCTGAGGAAACCAGCGAGGGGGACAGTGAGGTTTCATATCCAAATACAGGCATGGTGCAGCGACCGAAAAAGCCCACAAGCAAAAGCAAGCGCCGCAGTCAGCTAAAGTGGGATTACTCAGACTCCCAGGTATCATACCCCCTAGATGAAGACGATCTAAACTCTACTCAATGGGGAAGCACCAGGAACCTGCAAGCTGACACCTCTGAACCCTCTCTAGCGTCCATCCTGACCTCCATCAAGGAGTTCCGCGAAGAAGTCCAGGCGGACAACCGTATTGCCAAGAATGCTGCCAAAAGCTGCAGGGTGGGCTGAGGCGTTTGAATAAAACCTGCGCAGACATCAGTGGTCGGGTCACGATGGTAGAGGCACAAACTGAACATCTGGAAACTGAAGCCTTGGCCACCAAACAGCAGGGGGATTCTAATACTGCCTGCATGATGGATGTGATGAAAAAAATGGAGGAGCAGGAAAATCGTCAGCGCCGGAACAACCTCCGCCTACTCGGTATTCTGGAGGGGAAGGAGGGGGACGACCCCAGGCTCTTCATAGTTAAACTACTAAAGGATTTCTTCCCAGATCATCCGGGATGGGATTGGGACTATGAAGTTCAGAGGGCGCACCAATTCCCTTTCCATCAAAAGTGGCAACACAGTGGTGGCAACACATCAGGAAGATAACCAAGGGTATTTCTTGTGTACTTTGGGAATTTCCTCCTTAGACAGATGATCTATGACCAGGCCCGCTTCAATTCCAAGAAAGGAGCAAATGGTGTAACATTCTTTGCTAAACCAGACTTTTGCCATCAGACTGTCGAACGGAGATGGCGAATGAGACAGCTATTCTCCCCTTTCAAACAGCTGGGTGCGGAAGTGTATCTTATGGTTCCCTCAAGGCTACAAGTAATTTTTAACGGAAGTGCTAAGGTTTTCCTCTCTGAGATTAAAGCGGGGGAGTATCTGGAGGAACTGAAATCCATGAAGTAGTAACATATGCTCGCTCTGTCCAATGAGTGAAACCAGAACTAAGCCGCACTCACTTTGACCCTGACTCTGACATTAGTTTACCCTATTTTGATACTCGCTCTATTTTCTATTATGCAGCTTCTTTATTCTTCTATGGAAATATTATCACACTATCTAACTTTATCACTTTTTTCACTGAGCACAGTCAAGAAAAAGGGGCACGCGGCTGAACTGATAAACTAGAGATAAAGTTCCTATCAATCCGGCGGGGCTGGCAGTCGGGGCTCAAGTAGATTACCATCACTCAGGCTCTGCTTGATTGCTCGAAGAAGGGGAGGGGAGGGGGGAGGGATGGGGAAGGCACCTCAAGAGAAGAGTTTCGCACAGAAAAATTAAGCACAAGCACTTTTTTTTTCTTGCACATACACATGTATCCTTAAGACACACTTGCTATGGTACAGGACAAAATATTAGGAGTCTGTTGTATTATTATTCTTTGGTTATTTTTTTCCTCTTAAATGGCTTAGCTAAACTCATTAAGAATTGTCTCTGTTAACATATGCGGGCTAAACAATCGCTTGAAAGACAGAATATGGCGCTTGGGCTTCGTTCTCTGGGGGTAATATTGACTGTATTCAGGAAACTCATATTGAGGGCTCCCAGAAGCACCTATTAGACTTCTTGGGTTTCCAAGTCTTGGGGCCACCACACAGGGCTCTAAAACCAAGGGGGGGGGGTATACTGCCTGAGAAAAAACTTTCAATCTCTTCACCCCGGGTCAAGGCTCATTCTTTAGGCAGATGGGTGATTACTGAATGTCATGTTTCTAATAACCCCCCTTTTACACTTTGCTCAATTTATGGGAGTAATGTGGACGACCCAGGAGTCATTAACTTGGTTTCAGGGGAATTATCACACTGGCCCACCCCCATTGTCCTTTGTGGTGATCTGAATTTACATCTACCCTCCAACTGGGATAGTGTTAGCCATTGGAAATACAAGGGCAGGAAACCCCTAGTATATCAGGCTTTGATAGATCTTGCGCAGATGCATGGTTTATGAGATTGTTGGGCAAGACTGAACCCCTCCCGGCCTGGGTATACTTTTTTTTGTGCTCCACATCACACCCTTGTTAGACTGGACTACTTTTTCCTTAAACAACTGTACTATCGAAATGGCACCACGTTTTATGTCCGACCACAATCCCCTTATCATTAACATTAAAGGTCTAAGAAAAGCTAGAGAGGCCTCTACCTGGAGCTTTGAAAAAGCTTTACTACAGGACCAGTTGTATAAAACACACATGCAAGGATGACTAGAGATATTCCTGGAGATTAATGTTGGCTCTGCCCCCCTTATGACAGTTTGGGACGCTTCAAGAGCGGGAATCAGGGGCGAGACTCTGGGATTCTCAGTGCGCAAAAATAAAAAAGAGAAGACTGTGATAAGCAGCTTACAGGGGAAGCTTAGGGTGGCTGAAACTAAACTGACTCACTGCATTCAAACAGGACAAGACGTCGGGACAGTGCAGAAAGAGGTAGTGCTGGTCAAAGCCGAAATTGGGGCAATTTTTGCTGAAAAAACTGCTGCAAAATGGGCAAGCACTCGGGAAAAGAATTTTGAGTGCAGCGACAATATTGGGCACCACCTGGCTGTTAGGACTAGGCAACAGGTTTCCTGCAGTGAGATATGCACAATTAAACTCTCATCAGGGGATGGGACTAACGACACAGATCACATACGAAAGGGATTCCAGGACTTCTATTCTAAACTTTATACTGAGGAGAATCACAGTCCCTGTGACCTAATTGCTAACGAGATCATCAAATACCTTAGTGAGATCAACCTCAGGTCTCTCTACTTAGAGGACAGGGAAACGTTAGACTTAACTCCCACATGGGACGAGATACTGAAATCCCTCAACAGCCTGCCTGATGGGAAAGCTACTGGGCTGGATGGCATCCCAGTAGAGTTCTACAAGACCTTAGCTCCACAAATTAAGACAATTCTTATAGAAGTAATAACCTCTATCTTTAATGGGACTTTACCACCAGCATCCTGGTCTATGGCCAGAATATCTATTTTCCCAAAGAGGGATAAATCTCCATTAGAGATGAGTTCTTATCGACCAATAACGCTCATTAATTGTGATTCAAAGATCTTTTCCAAACTGCTAGCAAACAGAATCTCTTCAGTGGTTAAATCCTTGGTTTCAGAGTGGCAACATGGGTTTATCCCGAAAAAAGGAACAACTGAACATGTTAGAAGGGCCATTACTCTTTTTGATGCTGCACAGGCTACCGGAGACCCGATGTCACTTACACTCTTGGACCCTGAGAAAGCCTTTGATCGGGTCTCCTGGCAATTCCTGTGGGCAGTCATAAAGAGAATGAGATTCGGGCCAAAGATTACGCAGGCAGTACAAGCCCTTTATGTAAAACCAACAGCTTGTGTCTCAGTTAATGGACAACTTACCGGGCAGTTTGAGATCTTCCGAGGCACCAGGCAAGGCTGCCCTTGCTCCCCTCTGCTGTTTGCCCTCTATTTGGACCCCTTCATCAAGCAAATAGAGAGAAATAATGAGATTCTCCCAGACAACTTCCAAGGCAGCTGCACCAAGATCATGGCTTACGCGGATGATCTGGCCATCACTTCACCTGATCCCTTAAACACCATAGTGGCTATTGAAAGTAAGGCAAAAAAATGTGTGAGGTCCTCTGGCTATGCCCTGAACCAAAACAAAACCCAAATAATAAAAAATAGCCAAGTACCCTGGACCTATTATAGAGTGGTTTCCAAAGCCAAATATCTGGGAGTCTCCATCTCATCAAATCTAGATGGAATTGTTATAGATAACCTAGTTCCTCTGGCAGCACACACTAAAAAAGCTCTGAACTAAATCAACAACCTACATGTAACTCTTGTTGGCAGATGTAATGTCATAAAAAGACATACTTTCCCAAACTCCTATATTTCTTCCGCACAATACCTCTGGAATTTAGTAAATCAAACCTGCAAAAATGTCAACAAATATTTACACAGTTTATCTGGTCATACTCCCAACCCAGGAGGGCATTAAGGCAGCTGTGTTTACCAAAAGAGCGAGGGGGTTAATCTTTTCCTAACATCACTCTTTACTTTCTGGCTTCAGTTGTAGAATACAGCACAGAATTGTTAAGAGAGGCTTCACCCCCACGGACAGTAGAGCTCCCTACGCCCTTCCAGCTACTGTTGGGAGAACAGTCCTGGGGCTGTCTTTTCCAGGAAACTGCCTACGGATACTACAAAAGGGTGAGATTTAAGACATTATTAAACTCTTTTAAAACCTTCCGCAGTATCCGCAAATTCTTAGGGCTGGGCAGATTCAACTTTTATACTCCCACGCTGAACAATGGCAACTTGCCTGCTATCTTCCGCAGGGCTTATTTCTCAGACTGGCATAAGGTCGGCATATAAAAATTAGGAGACCTCGTCACCTGTGAAGGGGTAGTCCCTTTCTCTGAGTTACTGGCTAAATTTAAACTAAAAAATAAAGACACATTTAAATATCTTTCTGTATTTGATTTCCTGTCTAGGAAGGCAGGGGGGGCCTTAGGATTTAGGGAAATTGACCTGCTTAATACCTTACGTAAACCCTTAACCCCTCGAATTGGCCTGTTACACAATATCTTAAATAAACAGACCCCCGACGACTTACAGAACATAGCTGATAAATGGCACAACAAAACTGACACTCCCAGCAGCCCTTTTTTTAACTCATTTGCCCTCTCACAGAACATTCTAATCTCTGCCAAACTACAGGCGCAACATTTTAAAACTATTTTTTTCTATATCTCACTCATAGCAAAATTGCAAAGTGGGGGGCCGGTCAAGGCACCCTATGTCTTAGATGTTTGAAATATGGGGCAAACTCTGTCCATATTTTTTCCACATGCGTAAAACTCTCCATCACTTTAAATCGAATACAGGAATTTTTAAGGGAAGTTACAACGAAACCTATGACACTGAATCCAACTATTATTTTGCTAGGAACGCAGACCGAGACCTCTCAGCTGAAAAGAGATGGTCTAACTTTTATCGCGATGACAGTGTGGCGACTCTGTGTGGCCTCTGCCTGGCTTGACCCAGAGCCCCCATCTTTTTCACATTGACTAGCCAGATTTATCGCTACATATCACCTAGAAATCGCTGTGTACGCAAAGAAAGGAAGAAAAGGACAGAAAAAGGGACTGGAGGTGTGGGAAAAATTGACCTCTTGGCTGGCACAGTCAGGATAACTTTAATTTCGTCCCGCTTCTCCTCCCAAGCGCTGTGCAAACCTTAGTTTCTCTTTCTTTTTTTCTTCTCTTTTGACTCCTAGGCTTCGGTGCTTTTCATATACTTCATACTTTTTCTTTTTTTTCTCTCCTCTTTTTTCTTTCTCTCTTTAATTGTATGTGCTCTCTCTGTATTTTCTTCTCTTTCACTATGTTTTTATCTCTTCTCTAAATTATATGTCGTTTTTTCCTTTCATTGAGGGGTGGCGGTGGTTGCTTTATTGAAATGCTTGATGTATCATTTTTTCATGGGAAATAAAAATGTAACAATAAATAAATAAATAAATAAATAAATAAATAAATGAACAGATGAGAAAGATTTTACAAGTATTATTTAAATTTAGCGGAAAGTAATTAAGAATTATAAATGTAAAATGACCAAAGTAGGTTAGGAAAGATTGAGTCATGTAAAATGCATGTAAAATATAAATAGATGATGTAGTCGTAGAAGATGGAGTGTTGGTGATGTACAGGTGGGGAGATGTATTTGAAGATGATATATGGTAATATACAACCACAGAATAAGAACATGATACACTTCTGTCAAAGTCTGTTTACAGAGGGTCAGGGATAAGAGTAGAGGGTGCAGGTCATGGCATAAAGTGAGGCCCGCACCAATTGCCCACTGTACATGCATGATGTCCATGTGCATCTGGTATGGGGTATAACAACTGAGCACAGGTCATTACTGATGTAAAGGCGTTACAGCAGGTGTACACTGTGCGTGGACAAATGCTTTGATCAGGAGGTCCTACACTTGGGTACCAGGCACGGGGTATGGATTTTTGCCCAGGACCCACTTCATATAACATAACAGGGGGCAGGCCATTAAAAGTCAGTCTGACAGCAATGTGGGTAGGGTGAAGGCTATGTCCAAAAAACGCAATGTGCACCCATCTGCTGCTACAAAATTGTGTCCAGTTAAATCTGGGATCACAAAGGTAGGGCATATCATTTAAATATCACAGAAATTCATTGAAAAATCGTATCTAATGTTAGAATTTGGTTGCTTTAGGAGGGGCTGGGTATGGCAATTAAACAAAAAAAGCCTTCACGATTCAGTGGCTATAACTCAAAATGAGAAAATACTTGGAATTCACTTGCCAGTCTTAACTCCCACACCTAATTTCCTGCCTGAGGGCATCAATATCCCATATCACCTTCAAGGACATCAGGTGTGTTACTATGAGGCAAGGGGTCCATGAATTCAGAGAGTGCTGGGCACAGAGAATGACAACACAATGGGTTGCAGGAAAAGGGATGCTGAGTGAAAAAATTGTTAATAAAAGAGTCCAGGTCTCTAAACTTTCTAAGGAGGCCAGTCAGGAGTGGGTGAAGAGATTATAGAGCCTCATCTCTCCACGGCACTACCCCCATGGGCCGCTACTGTGACTAGACACAACTAAGCTGGTCAGCAGTGTGACAAGAGGAGCACACTGAAGTGAGCAGCCAATCACGTGGACAGGATTAGCAGTATCATTGTCTCTGTTACTGGGTGTTATTTATCGTAGTTGTGGTGAATGGCTCATCCTTCCATGTGCCATGCCAGTGACACATTTTGGGGCCTATTTATGAGAATGCCCCACAGTGCAGTGCAGCAAGTCAGCTTGCCACCCTGCACTACCTGACAGGGAAAGGGCAGGAATGCACAATTTGTAGGGCAATATGGCACATAACTGCATTTTCCCCTGCGCTGGTGCCCTTTTGGCAGCCTAGCGCCAATTTGTCCCTTTTGTAAGCCTAGCGTCAACTCAGGCACCATTGCACCATGTTGCAAGGGTGCCTGTGTTGGATGCAGGATTGTTTTTGTACATGAATGGACACTTTCCTGCACAAAAACAATCTTGAGAGGCATGTTCTTCTTTCTAGGTGTGCTGCACATAGACAGCGGAAATAAAGTTGAGAAATAAAGATATTTCTCAATGCTACGCTTCCCCTGGGAAGGTGTATCCTTTTGGCGCATACCGAGGTCCACCAGCTCTAGTAAATCTAGGAATTTGTCAAACACCATGGTAGTTGCGTGGGATCACCTGTGTAATGCCCATGTAATGCCTTCCCAGGGCAGATGATGGCAACGCAGTGATTTGCACTGTGTTGCTGTACTCCAGACTTATGGAGCCACTCAGGGCCATGCAAAGTGGCCTTGGGTGGCTTTATAAATCACATGTAAGGTTTGCGTTGCTTATGCATCACGTTGCGTGGTGCAAGAGCAAGACACAAACCGACTCATGTATTGGCCCGCTGGTTTCTTGTGATTTTAGTGCACAATATATAACTTGACCACTTTAACGATTAAAAAAACAATGGTATGAGACTTCCACCTCAGGACCACCACAATACTTTAGCTGAATTCACACCTTGTCTACTTGAGCCATCAATAATCCTCCTATAAGTAGGCTGAAGGGACTCATGGGGAAAGCAGAAGGGTCCACACCAATCAGTACTGTGTAGTGAAAAGATCGAGAGACTGCACCCTGGACCAAATAAGAAAGGAAGGAGAATTGAAACCATGAGATGAGCTGAAGGAAGGAGAATAAAAACCATGAGATGATCTGAAGGAAGGAGAGTAGAAACCATGAGATGAGCTGAAGGAAAGAGAAAAGGAAGGAGAATAGAAACCATTAGATGAGCTGAAGGAACTAGAAAAGGAAAGAGAATAGAAACCATGAGATGAGCTGAAGGAAGGAGAATAGAAACCATGAGATGAGCTGAAGGAAGGAGAATTGAAACCATGAAGGGCCAGATGTAGGTAATCCCCGATTACCGATTCTTAAATACCGCATCATACCGATTTGGTATTTAAGAACTGGCAATCGGGATGTAGGTATATTTACCGAATCAATTACAGAATCGGTAAGATTCGGTAATTGAGGCCTTGAGGCCCATAAGAACCTATGGCAAATACCGAATCGGTAAATACCGATTTGGTAAAATTACCAAATTTACAAGGGGGACAGGGTGTCACTTTGACACCCTGTTGCACCCCTGATTCAGGCTTGTGTGCCATGTGACACACAGACATGCCCTAAGGGCATGTCTGTGAGCCACATGGCACAGGTGTACATGCACAGATGTGCATGTACACAGGTATTCGTTATTTACCATTAGATAGTATTTCATGGTAAATAACGAATTCTTAAGGGCCTGTGGCACTATTTTAAGTGCCACCTACATCTGGAATTACCGATTCGGTAGATATACCGAGTCTGTATTTTACCGAATTTGTTACTTTACCGAATCGGTAAATTTACAGATTCTGTAAAATTCGGGCCTCCTACATCTCAAAAACCAATTACCGGTCGGTAACGGACGAAATCGGCCATTACGACCGGTAATTGACGACCTACATCTGGCCCGAAATGAGCTGAAGGAAGGAGAATAGAAACCATGAGATGAGCTAAAGGAAGGAGAATAGAAACCACAAGATGAGCTGGTTGTGTTCTATTTCATTTCCTCCATGCCCTTCTATTTTATACCGTACATAGATCTCAGTAAACAGCAACCCCCGACTGTGTGTGTCTCTAAAGTATAGAAAACATACCTTTTAGCGATATATACATATACAGCTATAAAAAGAGCTACCAAGCACTGTTTACTGCAAATCTGCAAATATGTTCATTACGCGTGTAACACTTTGAAGTCCTTCGCATGTTATAAAGTAGGGTAGGATCTCTACACTAGCTCTGAAAGTTTGAATGAATAGTTTACGTCACCCACATAGCTCCTTAGTGGTACCAGGGGTCGTGTGAGAAGTTGGCCTGATATGTGATGTTTCCAATTCTGGAACCACCTTGTATCAGTCAATCCCTTATGGTGTCTGGTTGTAAGTCAACCTTATTAGACAAGCTATCCTAGTGGTAGCATGGCCTAAGCAGCCGTAACGGCTAAACTCAAGATGTCGTGTTAAGCAAGCTGTTTTACCAATCACAATACTTCAAAACCAAATGAAAGGACACCACACAAGTATATATTATAAAAATATATGTATTTATTACTAGAATAATCCCCAGTACTCTTTATGAGCAAAGGGGCACAAGCGTTAAACAAAAGCACAGTTAAACATATAAAAGTTGCACAATTATGGATGAGGGCGGGTGGCCACTCAAACCATATATTAAAAAAAGTGGTATAAGAGATACCAATTGAACAGTGGTTAGGCCTAGGGCCTAGGGAATCGCTGGGAGCAGTCGGGACTAGCAATGCTGAAGTTGGGAAAAGCCCGCGGGATTCGGGTGCAGCGCTTAAAGCACACGCATGCACCAATGCAAAGTCAATGGTGCGTAAAAGTTATAAAGTTACTGTTTAAGGAGACTTCCGCTTAACCTAGAAGGACGAAATTTAAGACACATACACTAGAGGTGTGTACCAGTGTGGGAACACTGGCGTTGTTGAGTTACCTCACCCACACAAAGTGGGTGCATAGGGTCGAAGTTGTGTTGGGTTTCGTCACGCAGGTTGTTGGTGCTTGAAGCTGAAGATGCTGCAGGTGATGTGAAGGAGAAGTGTCCGGGGTGATCCAAGGGTGGATCAGAGTTATAGAGTACCTGAAAGCAGAGGGAACAGAGCCTGGGTCACTCAGCAGTGACCAGGGTGGAACCAGGACGGAACCAGGCAATGTCGGGCGCAATCAGGGGGTTATTGAGAAGCTTCTCTCCGCTGCCACATGGGCTCTAGGGCATCTGCGATGTCCAGGAGAGAATCACGAACTGTCCCACAAAGGCTCTCACCGTCGGCACTGTCGGCTTCAAGATTGGAGCAAACAACACTTGGCAAGAGCAATTCACGCAGGACTAGAAGATTGCTTCTCACTCGGACCAGGAGGGTCAGAGCGGGTGCTCCTTTTCAGAGGAGAAGGTGCAAGTCTAGAGCAACCAGAATCACAAGTCAGATTTCAAGTTTCGTTGGCACAGGGGCCACAAGCCAGCGGGCAAGTGACCGGTCTCACGCATTGAGCCAAAAGAAGCAGAAGGGCCCCACGCAGCACTCGGTGAGTGTGGAGGGGTGAGCTTCAGTGCAAAAGTGGCTCAGGGCTGGGGCTTCTCGAACCCCGGTGTACAGCTTCAAGGGTCACTCGTGGGCTGCACGGTTAGCATCTCGTGGTCTTTTCAAGATGGCGGGCCCCACGCTTCTGGTCGCCTCCACGGTCTCAGCTGTGCAGGGACTGTGGATCAGGCTGGTAGAAGGCATGCAAGCTTGATCTCGTTGATCTCTGTCACTCGAGTTCTGGCGGGAACTGCAACAAAGCAGACGTTGAGGTGGTGGATGGTGCCTGTTTGCACAGGTTGGTCACTCCTTGACCACAAGGGAGATTCTTCAGTGTTCTACGTTGAGTAGGATGTCGAAGGGTCCAGAGTTTTGTTTCAAATGTTTCATCAGGATAATCTGATTGCTTTGGCACTGCTCCCATTCTTATACCAATCTAGGGGGCTGGATTACCTGCTAGGCCCCCTCCTATGGGTGGGACCCAGGAAGGGGGTGGATACACCCCTTTCCCTTTGTCCAGGCCGCGCTGGGACTGGGGCTGGTGTGCCCCAGAACCGGCTTGGCCGGATTATGCAAGGGGTAGCCTTGTGCTCCCCAGGCAGTGTCTGGTTTCTTTCAAACCTCCCTGCTACAATCCACTATCTCCTGTCTGGGGTGGCGTAACACCTCCCTGCGACAGGAAATCCTTTGTCCAAGCCTCCTTGGCTGAGTCTCGGTCAGCTGCAGGAGGTCAGACTCGTGTCTGTGGCAGAAGCATCCATTTTGTGGATCTGAGGCTCAACCGCGTTTTAGCAAAGTAGCATGTCGTCTCCCTCTAGAGGGGTGGAATGTTATCCCCGTTGTCGAGGGGATAGTATTCTAAATCGTATGACACCTTACACGACATGTTTTGATAAAGCCAAACCAAAGTTGACATATAACCGCGAGGATTATAATGCACTTAATAGTATATGGTATGGCATTATCCCGGAACAGCTTAGGGACTTGTTACCGACAGCTGCAGACAAGCTCAGCTCATGCTAGAGCACCATCTCACATTAAACCACGCACTCTGCCTCCAGGATTGATAAGGCCTTCCATAGGAGTGGCTCACAGGTTTATATGTGTCCAGATATAGGTTTAGATATAGGTATACTATATCTAAGCAAGAGGTGATTACACCAACTTGCCCCAGCTGAGTGTTCAGCCAGTTGTGTCAATCAATTTAAGAACCAGCCAGGGGTGGCAAAAGATGTGCTGCAGCCCCTGGTAGGCCTTGGATGCACCTATGCCCATGGCACCTATAGTGCACTATATAGGGGCTGACAAGGTGTCCTGTACCAAACAGGTTATGCACCTAGGGTGCATGGAGTCCATTTTAAGGAGTGAGCAGAGAGCCTGGGGCCCTGATTAGCAGGCCAACAAAGTCGAAAACCAGCTAAACACAAGACAAAAATCTGGGGTAACCATAGTCATGTAGCCACCTTCCTACAGGTCGTTTCCACTGTTTCTTTATAGTAGTCGCTATACCAAAATCTGCATGTTCCCATGTAGTCTACAAGGCAGAGCGGCTCCCTTTAGTTCAGTACGGTTACTGCATGAGAGCATCACTTTTAAACTTCCATGGCAACCAATCCAACAATGCACTCTTGTTGCTCTTCCTGATTCAAAGGATCTACTGCAGCCAATGCTTACATTGGGAACTTTTAAGTCTTTCACTGCCAAGTTGTGAAGTTAAAGCTACATCCATGTAAGCCTCTTAAGTTCTTTACGCTCAGGTAACTATGACTCCATTCTGGTGGCCCACGTGGTGTCCATTAAGTGTGAAGTGACATCTTCTGTGCATATGCATCTATGAGTGTGATATTTCTATAGCACAACCCCAGTCAAAAGGCTGCGAGGCGCTGTAGAGGGACAAGGCAAGATCCTTCCTTTAAACAAATCCTCCCGCCTGCACAGTAGAGCGTTTAGTGTCTCTTTCTTCTACCATAATTCTTGCCACTTATGGAACACAGGAACAATTAATCAATCTGTCTTCTCTGTTCAAGGAGGGATGCGGTGCATTTGTAGAAACTACCTCCAAGCGAAGGTAATTACATACTTCATGTTATATGTTATGTTATAACCTATTTGTAAAGCGCACTTCGACCAAGGTTTCATGGCGCTATTTCGAGCTGTTCTGAGTTGACTGTTCTGACTTGACTTAAGTGGGGTCGGTTTACTCATGTGCCTGTATGAACAACCATGTCTTAAGCTGCTTTCTAAATTGAAGCAGATCGGGGCAAGAACGGATCTCTCATGCGAGTGAGTTCCAGAGTTGTGGTGCCAGATATCTGAAGCGACACCCGCCATGCCGCTTTCGCTTGAACTTTGCGCTCACCAGCATATTTTGATGTTTAGAACGGAGATCAGGGGTTGGACTATATCTCAAGATCAGTTCGTTAATAAAAATAGGGCTATAACAATTTAGGGACTTGAATGTAAGACAGGCAGTTTTAAAGGTGGCCCGTTGAAGCAGTGGGAGCCAATGTAGCTTTTTCATCAAGGATCTGGCCGATTGCCACTTAGGCTGCTGATAAATCAGTCGTGCTGCCTGGTTTTGTACAAGCTGGAGCCTCTTGAGCTGATAAGAGGGGAGGCCTAGATAGATTGAGTTTGCATAATCTAGATGGGACAAAACTAGGCCGATCACAACTTGTATCAGTGCTGCCTGGGTGAGCAAGTGATGTATCTTCTGGATCTTTCGTAGTTGGAAGAAACATTTATTAACTACTGTACCAACTTGATTGTTTAAAGACAGATCTCTGTCAATAGTCACCCCCAGACTTCTTACGGAAGATGAGGTTTTAGGGAAAGGCCATAGTTCTGCTGGCCAATAATGAGGGCCCCAGGAGATACGACTATCTCCTATCAGCAGTATCTCCGTCTTTCCAGGGTTCAGCTTCAGATGGTTATAATCCATCCAATGGAACGATGAACACCATAGTATCCTGAAAGTTGGTAAAAGATTCAGTGGAATTATCTATGGTGAAGGAAAGCTGCAGATCGTCTGCGTAGTTAAATGTTGTTACTTTCCTCTGTTTTAAGGCTTTGATCAGGGGGAGTAAATAGATGTTAAACAGATGTGGGGATAAGGAAGAACCCTGGGGAACCCCACATGTGGTTTTCAGCCCTGGCGCTGTAAAGTTAGCCAGGCGAACAGCCTGTGTACGGTCTTCCAGAAAGGAGGTGACCCATCTCAAGGCTCTGCCCTGAAAGCCTGCACGTCCGACACGGTCCACCAAGATCTTATGGTCCACCGTGTCGAACGCGGCTGACAGATCTAAAAGAACCAAGGCTTGAGGGGTTCCAATGTCAGCCTCCCTACGGAGCTCGTCCAGGACTGCCAAGATGACCATCTCCGTCGAATGACCTGGACGAAAGCCGGCTTGGTTGGGGTCCAAATGTCCGGACTGTTCTATAAAGACAGACATGGATTTTGCGACATGTGCCTCCAAAACCTTGGCTAAGTATGGAAGCAAGGAGATGGGACGGTAATTAGATGGATCTAATATGTCGGCGCCAACCTTTTTTATCAGAGGGACCACTGTGGCGTCCTTGAATGATTTTGGGACGCTACCTTGAGTAAGGGATGAGTTTAATAGGGATAAGCAGGTTGAGGAATAATGGAAAATACTTCCCTCATTATATGTGGGGGGCAGCAGTCTCGGGGGGATCAAGATTTAACTTTGGACATCAAGGAGATGAATGATTCGGCATCGATCATAGGAAAACTGTCCATAGTATAGGTATTCCTGAAGGAGTCAGGCAGGATCACAGCTGATGGAGAGCATGTAATACTGGCTTTAATTGCTGTAATCTTTTCTAGGAAGAATGTGTTCAATTTATCACATAATTCCTGTGTAGGAGTTGGTTTAGATGACACTCTATCAGGGTTGGATAGTTCATCCACAATCGAAAAGATCTCTCTCGATTTGTTAGTGGACGTTAAGATCTTAGAGGAGAAATATTCTACCCTGGCTGCCTTAATAGCTCTATTATATTTTACCTGTTCTTGTTTATAAAGGAGCTTATCTTCAGGGTCATAGCGAGCTCTCCATTTCCTCTCCTTCTGGCGGAGTGATAGTTTCATCTCCTTTAATTCTGGAGATTAGTGACCTCCCCCACCACCAAAGGATCAACTCCCCAACATCCGCTACTCACCACAAAGCTTCCACCACATCCTCTACAGCTTCCCAGCACTTTCCCCAAGACCTGTTCATACCACACCCAGCCAGTTTAGGTGTACATACTGAAATCTCACAGCTGCCTTCTCCAGCGGTTACTCTGGAAGAACATGTGAAACATCAATGTGCACCTTGTGTGGAAGGGATGCTGTTAAATAGGTCAGTCAGAACATCAGCTAGCTTCTGCCTCACCTCCATGATATATCTTCAATAAAGAAGCAGTTCCACAATAACAAAAAAACTAACTACAAAATAAAAATAAACTTGTCAAAACAAGGACCAAGCAATATCAAAAGTACTGCGGTAAAAAGAAAAGAAGTTAGCAGGATACAAGAAACAATGTGCACAAATACATATTTATTCACAGTTACACACCTCTTTAAACAAATAAACTAATAAGACAAGCATGTGTAATGCAATATGTCTTGCTTTTGCGAGAGTTAGAGCTATTGGCATTGTAAATGACAATGTTTTTTATCTATGTGTTTTGGTTTGGAGTGGAGTGGGTGTATGTGGTCTGTAGTGAAATAATGTAAGTTGAATTGGAATTCTTAGTTCTGGAATTGTGTGGTGTGCAGTGTATTTGTGTAGTGTAACTATGTGACAGTATGCACTAATAGAGGTGAGAGCTGCACAGAATAGATAGAAAGGAAGATAGAGATTGGTGGGTAGCTTGTGAATGAAGTGGTGATTGAACTCTAGACAGAGGAGCAGAAAGAGTGTGTGAGAAAGAGAGAAATAAGGGGAGAACAGGCCACAGCCGCACAAAGACAGAACGCGTGTCTATGCAGTAGACTGTAAGAAAAGGAGAGCGTGGGTTTGAGGGACGGAAATTAGGAAAAAAGCACCGAAAAGAGATTGTGCTTGAAGACATGAAGTGAACTAATATGAGAATGGCATGAAGAGGGCCTGAGAGTGAGAGAGAGAGGTGTTAGAGAGAGTAGGAGAGAAAGAAAGAGAGAGAGGGACGAGGAGGCAGGGCACCTAGAGGGTGGGAGGAGAAGTGGACCTTTGCACAGAGCGAGGTGTTACAGGAAGGTCACATGTGTGAGCAGGCAGTACAAAGGGGAGAGACGGAATGTGAGGGAGGAACGAGAGGGGGTAGTGTAATTGCGAGATGAGAGGGGTAGTGGCAGTCTGAGGGAGAGATGTGAAGGACTGTGGGTGTGTGAGGGAGAGATGACAGAGTTGGTGGAAGTGCAAGTTAGAGATGTGTTGTTTTGGAATTGTTTGTTGTGAAATTGTGTGGTGCAGGATAGTGTGGTGTGGAGTTGTGAGTTGGAAATATGTGTAACGGTGTGCTTTGGTATTATGTGGATAGCAATAAAATGATATTAGCTGTTGTGCAATTATGTAGAGTGTGAATTTGTGTTATGGTGTTAATTATGTTGAAATGTATTGTTTATTGTGTAGTGACATATTGGGGAGATAAATTATGTGGTGTCCTGTTAAATTTTGTGGCATGACATGGGAATGTGTGGTGTGTAATGGAGGTGTGTGGTGTGTTGTGGAATTGTATTGTGTAGTTGAAAAGTTTGGAGTGGAATTATGAGGTGTGTATTAGAAATGTGTGGAGTTGAATTGTGTGAAGTCTGTTTGGCGCTGACTGAAATTATGCATATTGGAATTATGTGTCATGGTGTAAAGCGCATTTATGTGGATTGCTATTATGTGATATATATAGTGCTTTCATGTGGGGTGTGTTTATGGTGTATTGAATTGAGCGTAAAGCTGTGGAGTTTAACTATGTTGCACTGAGTATTATTATGTGGAGTTTAATTATGTTGGGTGGTGCTGAGCTGGTGCTCAGGTGTTGCTGTGTGATTCTGAGTTGGTGCTGTGCTGAGGTCATGCGCGCTGAGGTGGTGCTACACTGACGCTGAAGTGATATTGCATTGGTTCTCAGTTGCTTCTGTAGTGGGGATGCACTGGTAGTGGGCACTTATGAGGAGGCGGTGCTAAGCTGATGCTGAGTTGGTGTTGTGCTGAAAAATGAGGTGTTGCTGTGCTGATGCTAATGTGGTGCTGAGGGATACAGAGGTGGTGCTCAGAGATGCTGTGTTGGTGCTGAGTGAATCTTTGGTTATGCTGAGTGATGCTGAGGGTATGGAGCTGCGCTGGTGCTCTATTGGTGCTAAGCCGGTGCTCAGGTGGTGCTGAGTGATGCTGAATTTGCACTGTGCTCAGGTGATGCTGCACTGATGCTGAGATGGTGCTGTGCTGGTGCTGAGGTGGTGCTGGTGCTCAGGTGGTGCTGAGTTATGTTGAGGTGGTGGTGCTGTGATGCTGCTCAGGTGGTGCTGAGGCTGAGTGATACTGAGTTAGTGTGGTGCTGAGGTGATGCTTCACTGATGCAAAGGTTGTGATGCACTGATGCAGAAGTGTTGCTGCATTAGTTGCTGAGTTGCTGCTGAGGTGGGTCTGCGCTGGTGCAGAGGCAGGGCTGTGCTGGTGGTGGTGCACTGATGCAGAGGTTGTGCTGTGCTGGTGCTATGATAGTGCTGTGCTGATGTTGAGGCAGTGTTGCACTGGTGCTGAGGTGGTGCTGCTCCGGTGTCCACTGATGCTGAATTGGTGCTGCACTGATGGTGTTACACTGAGGAGGTGGTGGTGCTGTGCTGATAATGAGATGGTGTTGTGCCTATGCTGAGGTGGTGCGGTGGCGAATGCTCAGCGATACTAAAGTGGTGCTGAGTGATGCTGAGGTGGTGGTGCTGTGCTGGTGCTCAGGTAACCTGGGACTATAAGGAGTTAAATCCATGGGAGTATAGTAGACAGTGAGGAGAAACAATACACTGGGAGAGACACAGAACAGTGAAGAGGCACATGCAGACTGAGTGGGTACAGGGAAGTGGAAGGAAGAGGAGTGCAAAGGCCGGGGGTGGTGAGTAGCTAAGGAGGTTAGTGGAGAGGGAAAGATAATGGTCTGAAAGAAAGGGTAGCAGAAGATAAAGGGGATACTGTGCTGGGAAAGTGGATGTGCGGTGCATGAGGAAGTGGATGTGAGGAACATGAGGATGTGCATTTGCAGTCCGCTCATATACACTGTTAGAAGCACTTATGGGATGCAGTAAAGCACTCACCCCTCCTTAGCAATATTTTAACGCTGAGCTCCAACCGAACTTAATAACACAGGCCACAACAACCTTTGATGGATGGTGAAGGAGACGATTGGCCGCAGTAATTGTATAGTAAAATGACTGTTACCATCCCCACCCTCTGTTCCCGTGCCATTGGCTGTATACTTACCCATGGTTTACCCCCGATTTGAGGGCAGCGGTTCTCGGTGTACAAAAAAATGAACACAAATCCACCAGGATTCAGAATTTGTTTTAAGGGAAGAGACATGGCAGTTGCGCAGACACCCTTTAATGGCCCTGATTCTGAAACCTTGGAAATAAACTGTCAAGTTTGACACAAATCTCAGATGCAAAGAGAGCAACACTCGTGGGTCTGCGACACCACTAATTACAACCTCGTTGTACCCAAGAATGTAAGACTATATGGATAAAAGCAAAAGACAAATATAGAGAGATTTAGGGAAGAGAGTTTCACTTAATCTACTTTGAAAGTTGCTTCCTTCACAAGCGCCTTGATACTTCGCTGTTGCTTTATAAATTCAGAATTAAATTGCCAGAGATACCGAGGCACCCTATGCCAGGTGTGAATAGCTCATTACCATTGTCATCTGGGTCTTGCAGTTTCCAGCATGGAAGCTCCAGTTCACCAGTAGCAAAGGGTGTCTAGTGTGTGGTGCTGCGTTAGTAGAGAGGGCAAAAACAAGGCAGCAAACTCTGTAACAGTGGAGCTCAAAAACACTTTTTTTTTTAAAGATGGGACAAGATTTGGGCCACTGCAGTGCTGACAGAATCCCAAGAACAAACACATCCAATAAATGATTAAAACGAATTCCACTTTTAAGACAGTCCCACTCACTTCCTGGGGTCCGAACATACACAAAGAGGTCAGAATTTGGCCCCAGCTTGTTAACACGTATGCTCCATATGATCTACCACTGCTGGTCCATCTGCAGAAATATTTAACATCCAAAGATGGCAGTTTGTGGATTCGCAATATCCAGCTGTGGTCACCTCTGCAGGCAACACGCGCCCTTCTGACCCCAAGCTGAAAAAAGTTAAATACAAGGGTCAGTAGAAGGAACAGTTTCCCCTCACCAGCATCATAAATGGGCATAAAAGGGTTAGCAAAGGAGGACTGGTGCCAGGGGGAGGGAGGCGGCCTCTGTGCACTCAGATCCAGTCCAGAGGAACTGCAGGAAAAAAGTTAATATTGTACCCAAAGCCCCCACTGCCTGCTCCTCTCCCTGCTGCGCGTCATAAAAACAAAATCACTCAGTTACACAATGGGTTTTCTGAGGGTTAAAAATACACACATTCACCACAAAGTCCCCTTAGAAATCATTCAAAAACCTAATGCAGATGCACTTTCATCCATCAGATGGTCATGATGAGAAACTGAAGGAGGGATGTCCAGAAACATGCAAGTCTATATCTACCAAACGTATGCAGTCCTGCATAGATAGTCGCAAATCCATTAAACGTCAATTTTCTCACATGGAGATTACAGTCACGGGGTGAAGGCACAAGCAGGTCCCCTGAGATAACATTAAACGTGTCATAAAACTCCAGTTTTAGACAAGAGAAGAGAGATATGCAGAGTTTGAGATTAGGGACGTGCCAATAGACTGCTCAACTCCTGTATAGATAAACACCTGGGCCCCTGGTCACTGGCACTCACAGCCTGCACCACACTTTACAGATGGACAGTAACTCACATCGGAGCCGATCCTTCCACAGAGGCCATCCCCTACATCGTAGTGGTAGGTAGAGTCCAGGCTGTGGCAGGAGTCACCCCCAGCTTAGGCCATATGGGTGCCAGCACATGCCAGTTTAAAGAGGCACAGGTGAGAGAGGAGGGGCTGAGGAAGAGAGGAGAGGCCATGGAGGACAGGCAGAATTGCTGGATGGGAGGAGGGAGGGACAACGGAAGGGGGATGTGACCCAGAGGGCACGAAGAATTACAGAATAGGAGGGACGAAGGCCGGCCAAGGAAGAGGACGGTGGAGCAAGGAACCTTAGTGAGTGATAGGAGCAGAAAAAAGTCACTGAGGTGGGAAAAAAGGCATTCATCACAACATCAGCTATTTATAAACTTATAAGGAAGACTGCTGCAAGCAAAGCGCCAACAACACAGTCAATTAGGCACCTCAGAATTGAAAGTGTGAATTAGCTGGGTTGTCAAGGAGTTGGTGGTTGGAGGGAACGAGAACTAGGACAGGAAGTGGAGGAAGGTGGAGAGACAGTTAGGGGCCAGGGTGGAGCTAGTGGACAGAACTGAACTTCACTGGGCAGAATACAGGCCACGCTATGAGGAATCAAGTCTCCCAGTAGCAGCAAGACCTAGAAGTACACTTTCTCCCTCAATACCCGGTGTGAGAAAGGGAGAGCAGGAAGGGTAGAAAAAGCTGGGATGGGCACAGACAAAAAGGGCAAGCATAAGCTACAAGCGGAGGAAGGGGTGAAGGTGAGCTGGGCACAAATGGAGAAGTCTAGTGACAATGACGCCAGGGGCACGTGCAAATGGTATTAGATAGAAGGCAGTTGCACCAAGGGCTAATAAAAAAGGAGTGCGCAGAAGCTAAGCATACGGCTAATAGTCAAAGGATCCATGTAGCAGGGGTGTTATACAGGGCAGGAACAAAACAGCCAAAAGGTGGGACAAATATTATCTACTGACCAATGGCACCAAAGGAATTTCGAAAGGGAAACGAAAAAAAACCAATGAAAAGCTCTGGGCGTGTTCAAAGCCCACAGAGTGAATAAAGCCTGTCTCGAAGACAGTGCATGGGCTCTGCCTAGGCTCGACCTAAGAAATGAAATTGCACCCCTCTCGATGTCTTTGTAGAACACAATTTCACCTCTTCTCCAAAGGTGGATTTGGCATGTCACCCTCTCTTTCAACAAAACACAACTCACAAGTGCTCAGGAAGTGCCCAGCCCTAAATACATTAACAGCTCCATGTGCATAAATACAGTCAAAAACTCTTTCAGTGTCTCCAAATTTTGAGGACCCCTCACTCAGCCGTGTCTTGAGCATGTGCGTGTACAAGAACATTGAGTTCTAAATGCTGTGTACAAAAATATTGCAGACAAAATATTTGTTACCAAAAAGTATTGTAATTGTAGGTTTATCATGGTAGGAGTCAGATTTTCTAAACTTAAGTCCCCTTATATGCAACCTTATGATATATAAACTGCTAAGGTATGTAGATGTACTCTTAAGATTAGTAAATGTGCACTTATCTCTTTATATTCACATCACAAAACTTTGACTGTCAATATTATAGTCTAACTGAGTGACCATGGGACCTGTCAAGGTCCTCTGATCTGGCCTTCAGGTTGAACAGATCGTGTGAGACAGAAATACGTTTGCCCTCAGTAGTGTGGTAGCAGAGTATTGTTTTCAGAAAATTGTTTTACATAACAAAGTATACTAAATATTGTTTTAATCTGCGCAATAGCTCGCTTATTCTTCCAGATGGCCAGCAGAGCCTTGAAACCCTTAGGGGTGATTAGTCTGCGCTGTACAAATACCAGAATATAAAAAACAAAATACTGCCTCATTAGAGTTGGTAATAAAACATCTACACCTAATTGGATAGAATCTTTGTAAAAGATATTTAGATCACAATGTTTATGTCGGATGATATTTTGACCTACAACCTTCAAAGTATGGCACATAATGGACTCTTGCTCTATGCCACCCTTTATATCTACAGGGCAACGATCCATAACATTGAGGTACACAGTGATTCTGGCCTGCAGTACAATTTGTAGAGTGTTCATTTCGTTGGCAGAACTATAACATTGGTTCATTTAAGTCTACAGCATGTCAAAATAGCTATTCTATTATAGGTTAGCCTGTCCTGACTGCACTTGAAGGTTCAACTTTTGTTAACAAGAATGTGTGATTGGTGCTGTTTTAGAAAGGGTGCATTCAATTGCTCCCATTTACATCATGATAAAATGCCAAGCAGTTCAGACCACTGCAGTGCTTGTGTGTGTCTTTCTTTCTTCCAGCTCTTGGCTACTTTAACCCTCTCCAGAGCAGCAAACCCTATCATAGCCTTCTCTTTACATTGCAAAAGCTATGGGCCTATTCACAAAGCCATTTCCAGGTGAGTAAATCTGCATATGTAAATTTACCCTTACACTTTGTAGAAACTATATCCGAGTGTAAAGTTACTACAAAGTGTAAACAAGAACATCTCTACCCCTGTATTCAAGGGGAGGAGCCTCATTTTTTAATGTAAAGTTACTACAAGTACCTTTTTACACGAAAGTGGAAGTCCCTGCCACATTGGGTGAGTTTTTACTATGATAAAATAATTGTAAAAATGTTTTCTGATAAATCTCAAAGTAAATGAATTGCATATATTTATTTTAAATGTAGAACAACGCTTGTAAAAATGCTACTGCACTAGTGGATTAAGTTTGAATTAAATATTCAATTAAATATACTGAATGAAATAAAAATAAATTTTTCAAAGATTTGTTAAAAAATATAATTCCCTTCCAAACAAAATATTTGTATTTATTTAATATGTATTAAAATGTATTAAATGCATGCATAGAATGCATTTTAATTAGTTTGTTTTGTGTTTAAAATATAGTTACATTTTTATAATAAAACATTTAAATATGTTATCATACAATCATATTTATTTTTTATTTCTACATATGTTTTAACATTAAATTAAATGTATGTTTATTTTTAAGAAGTGTAAACAATTCTTTTAACATTATTTCATATGGGCTTCTGTTTTAAGCCCCTGTGTCCATTATTTTTTATTGGGGGGTATAGCATTGCCTGTGGTTGGCTGTGTGTGGTGCTGTATGTACTTCAGGCCTGAGATGGAATACATTTACAACTGTTTTGGGTCCTTTTTGGCTGTGGGAAGGATTGGCATGGAGTTTGTGGAGAACAATTGGCTTTCTCGTTTGTAGGTGGTGCATGTCCCTCCCTTAACCCCTCCTTAACCCTCTCATAACCCCTTCTGAACCCTCCCTACACCCCTCCCATTCGGTAGTAAGTATTTCCCACTTTACAGCTACTCCCACTGTCTCTCCCACAATTGATACTAAAATGTGGGGATACATGTGCGGGATCTACGTATTTAAAATATAGGAGAATTGGAAGCAGTGACCCCCCTGACATAGGTTGGTGAAAAACCTTTGTTGATTGTGATTAGTGGTATTGTACTACTACTAAATGTACTACAAAATGCAGTTTGTGTCCGGCATCACTGGTTGATAAATAGTTCTCTACAGTATCATATAATGCTCCATGTGTAAAAAAGAATGGACACTCCAGTTCTTCTATTACATTACATTTTACATCATTATATTTATGGTTTTTGTGTAGCACTTGTACAACCAAATGGTTGTTTCACAGTTCCCAAAGAAAGAATGATGGAGAAAGAAGATGTAGCAACACAGAGGGAACTTTTATATTATTTTACCCCATATCTGAGGCAAAAGTGGTAAAACCTCATGTGTTTGTACTACTTTCTAATGCCCACTTTGAGGTGAGTGTGCAATGGGAATGAGTTCCAGAGGGTAGAAGCTTGAATGTGTAGTTACCTTTTCCCAAAACATTTGTAGACTAACGAAAGCAGCAAGAGATGATTTTGAGAGGCTGGCCATAGGCATCTGGTGGTCACAAAGGAACATTTTGGATATGTATTCAACTGCAATAACGCGCAAGGCTTCATGGACAAGGTGCATCATTTTGGACTGGACTGTCTGCTTGGGCCGCAGGCAACGGAGCACCATCACTACAGACAAGACGAGACTAGTTTTCCTTAAGCCCAGCATAAGGTAGCTGAAACGTTTTCCTCCTTTTGTAGTGTGCTAATCATTTTTCCCAGTAATTGATTTGAATGCAGGGTGATTAAATTGTTCAACTTGTATCAACTTGACTCAAATGTGCAAAATGGCTATCCAGCATCCTGTACTCCCAATGAATTCCATCTTGACTGACTCCCATGCACCGTTACCTCTCTGAGACATTAAGGTTGATCTGAAATCTCAGACTCATCTTTGACTCAATTTTGTTGGTCATATTGCACATAAACAACAAACCCAGAATGTGCTCATGCACATAAGTAAGTGCTCAACAGTGGTTTGACCCACCGTATCCAAGGAATGCCCCAAAAGACTTATTTTCTCTGAGCCATAACCTTATAAGTTTCAGTGTCACCCAAATAGGCACCATGCCTTGGCTCGTATTGGGTACCAATCATCGTAAATTATTGCTCTGCAGAAATTGTCACAAACCAATGTGAACTTGACAGAGCTACACTTATGTATCACCACTAGGAGTATGTACTGATGGTAGTAAATACTGTAGGTGGTAAAAATAAAGCCAGTGAACAAGACAAGTCTATGCTATTGCATCATTTCCATGACAAAACCAACAGCTTATTCTACACATTCTAAATAGTGGAAAACGATGTGTGAATTGAATCAACAGAGCCCTTGTAGCAAAAAACACCAATCAGTAATCCTCATTGCGTGCATATTTGGTAATCACACAAAGCCTCACCTCTGGTAGCTGCAGCTGGGTCTAGGGTATTAGACCATCCTTAACTTCTGCTATGAACTTTTAACAGGTGCTCCTTGTAATTCTGGTTTCCCTGGGGAGTTGATGTTCACACTTATGTTGTTTTGTCCTGGTTTATGAAATCAGATCTTTTATGCAGAAAACATTTTTATAACATTTATTTGTCATTTTAAAAACACATGGCAATGAACAAAAAAGCAACACTCAACAAGGTTGAGTGCACATGCAGCAGAGCAACTCAAGGCTGAAATCAATTGCCACATTACAAAAATAAGATAATGTAGGGGAAACAAAGACATTTACCTTCATCATGGTAAAGATACCAAGACAAAGGAATTAAGTTCATAACACCCCAACACAGCCTCAACCCCCCCACCGCTATGCTCACCCATCACTACCCGCGGAATCTTTCCCCACCCCTCCTCTCTCCTGTCCAAAATCATTTGACAGAGCAATCCCCGAGCTTCTAAGTCAACTGGAAGTTTGGCATCAGATCTAAATAACACTTTGGTGAGAAAGATGGCCGATTGTGGCTGAGCCAGCATGGAGGTCCAGCTCCCCGAGCCTACTCAGCTCACATTTCGATGCCCCTGGGGTCCAACGGCTGGTTGTTGGCTTCTCTGCAGGGGTGGCCATGGCTGGGGAGGCGACCCAGATCAGGTGATGTCCTGGCAGAGTGCTGACTGTAGTGGGAGCCGTACTTGGCTCTTGCCTCCACCTCCTGGCCTCTTCCTGATGTACCTACTGAATCTTGCTGGCTGAAGAAGGCTTCTCCTGAGGTTGCAACTTCGTGCTGGGCTCCTCCCCCACCCAGACTGTATGAAAAAAAGCTGAAACATCTGCATGACTTTTTCCAAACATATACAGAGTGCTGGACTGGGTGGCAACAGGGAACCAGGTATATCGCTCCCTATCAAATGTTTTCTTTACCCCAAGTGAGGAAGGAGGATGTTGTCTCGACAAAGCAGCAAAAGTGCTTCCAGATTGGATTCTTCCTTATTAACTGTTAAATTTAACTCAGTTTAAGTCTCTTTGGTGGATAACTCTCTCTGGACATTTATTGGATCCCCTGGGTGGCAAACATTCAATCTAGGCTCTGCCCAGAGTTTTATGGCTCCAGCAGCATTTTTTCTTGCTGGTGTTGTGTGTTTGGATCCAAATAAGGATGCCCATCAATGGAAGGAAAAAGTGGGGGTGGGGGGTGAGCTGGGACTGATACCTTAAAAAATCCAAGTACTCCTCTAAAGGTGGAGAGAAAGCAAGTACTTCCTGGTAAGCATGAACACCTGCTGTGGATTAAAAGGGGGAAAAGTCACTGTCTGAGCTCCGGCTTCTGCCCTAAGCACTCAGGGTACAGTGGATGACCCCCAGCTGGTAACACCCAGGATGTATCCTCCTACCTCCCATAAGGCCCACAACTTTGCGCCTGCAACGTGCAATGGACTCAATTTTTACCACAGGCTCATCTATCTCCTCTGTCAATGGGATGGCTGAGTTGGGTAACAAAGTTGTTTTTCATGTTTTGGATGTCCCCCTTTCCAATCAAACAGAAACCAGATCTGGTAGTCAGGGTTCAAAGGTCTCTTCATCATTATTGCTGGAACTGCCTGAGTCACACCCAGATTCTGTGAGCTCTCTTACTGAAATAGACTCTCTAACAACTCATCAGGTCTTGCCACCTCAACTGCTGTTACAAGCTTCCCAGTTTTTGCAGCTTCTGTGCTTAGAAAGCACAGAGCCCACTCTGACAGGTCCCGATGGGAAAGAGGTGTTCTATCTTTTTCAGATCTATCTGATAGCAAGGGTCTGGACAAAGCTGCCCATTTAATTCTGATCATGATTGTTAGTGGCATGATTGTTAGTGACACTCATTATAAATCCCTGACTGTGCCGTCCCTGGACTCTGCCTGTTGGATTATCTCAGCCTGGGTGCCAGCAGGGCATCAGGCTGAGGAATTGATTGCAGTAGCTTTTGAACAGGGTGTAATAGATCCAGTTTCTCTGTCTGTCAGAGGAAGATGATCTGTTCGGGGACCCAGAAGGGACAGAGCTAACCCTCAGGCCGTACTACCAACGGAGTCATCTTTGCCTGCAACCCAGGTCACTTATAGCAATGCATCTTCCTTCGCAGGTTGTCAAGCTGGGACCTCATCACAGGAAGTTCCTACCCTCTGTGCCATCTACAATCTCCTTCTGCAGCACAGAGAGGACTATCATAAGGATTCAATCACCTGAAGGCTGCCCAAAAGCTCTCCGAAAATATGGACATTGTTCAGTCAAGACTTGTAGTGGTTAAAGCCTCGCAGGCAGCTCTCCAAAAGGTGGTTGATTCCAACAGCACCGTTATCGCTCAGCACGACTCACAGATCATGGCTCTATCATCCAGGGTGAAAGATCTGAAGAATAGGGATCAACGCAATAACCTGCGGGTACTAGGGATATCAGAAGGGGCAGAAGGGTATAACCCCACCTAGGCCCTATGGTTCGTCTGCTTCAAGAGGCGCTTCTCACACTAAGTGACTGGAATAGTGATTGTATGATCCAGCGGGCACATCGCTTTCCATGTAGACCTCCCAGTAAGCCTTCTCTGTACCCTCAGGCTATTCTAATTTATATTGGGAATTTCATATTCAACAGGAGATCTTCTGAGCTGCAATTCCTAAGGTTCTGGTCAAAGCATATGGGATCGATTTATTAATCCGTTCTGATTTTTTTCACCAAACTGTAGTTAGATGCTGCCAACTCCAGGAGCATATACCAGCACTTCAGAAGCTGGGAGCTTTAATCTGCCTTATGGAGCATGTAACTTTGGGGATTAGAAAGGATGGCCAGACTCTGTATTGTTAAAACGGTCAAAATGTTGAGATGCTGCTAGCCAAGTGGCTAACCGGGTTGCTGAAGTACCTGTTTCTCTTTCTTTATGCTTTAGTTTGCACATTTGGGGTACACTAACGGTGCCTATTATGAGCTGAGCATGGGGCAGGCTCGGAGAGGCTTCAAATTTGACTTGGCTGATGGGATGTGGAAAGGTCACTCCTTATCTGTCCCCACTCCTTTTTTTCTCCCCCTTTTTTTGTTCTCTTTCTTACTCTTTTTGTATAAATGCTGGTGCTGGTGGGGTGCCGGGTACTTTGGTGGCTCAGTTATATAAATAGTAATACTTCAATGAAAGGTGTTTTTTCCCCTAGTTCTAAGGGGAAGAGCTATGGAGGGGGGTTGTTTACCTCTCAGGGGACCGGGTGTTGGTTCCGGAGGGAGGTTCTGGGTAAAGAGGTGGCAGAGGGGGACCTTGGTTTATTTAAACAGAGCTCTTTTTGTATTATCTACAATAATCTGATCCTGAGTAATTCTGAGCATGATGAAAAAAATGGTTAATTTGTAATGGCAGCATATTTATAGATATTGTCTATCTCAATATGGGAAACATCACTTACAACGCAACTTTTACAACGACATACTATTACAACGCAACTTTTACATCGCAAAAACTTTTACAACGCATGTATTTACAACGAATGTTTTTACAACGCAGGTACCTTTACAACGCATACCATTACAACGTAAGTATTGGTAAGTATATAATTATATTTTAAATGTTATATGTTTGGGGTAAAGGGGTATTTTTAGGGTTCAGGGTCAGTTTTGGGTTTTTGGGTAAAGGGGTATTTTTGGGGTTCAGGGTCAGTTTTTAGTTTTGGGGTAAAGGGGTATTTTTGGGGTTCAGGGTTAGTTTTTAGTTTTTGGGTAAAGGGGTATTTTTGGGGTTCAGGGTCAGTTTTTAGTTTTTGGGTAAAGGGGTATTTTTAGGGTTCAGGGTCCGTTTTTAGTTTTTGGGTAAAGGGGTATTTTTAGGGTTCAGGGTCAGTTTTTAGTTTTTGGGTAAAGGGGTATTTTTGGGGTTCAGGGTCAGTTTTTAGTTTTTGGGTAAAGGGGTATTTTTGGGGTTCAGGGTCAGTTTTTAGTTTTTGGGTAAAGGGGTATTTTTGGGGTTCAGGGTCAGTTTTTAGTTTTTGGGTAAAGGGGTATTTTTGGGGTTCTGGGCCAGTTTTTAGTTTTTGGGGAAAGGGGTATTTTTGGGGTTCAGGGTCAGTTTTTAGTTTTTGGGTAAAGGGGTATTTTTGGGGTTCAGGGTCAGTTTTTAGTTTTTGGGTAAAGGGGTATTTTTGCGGTTCAGGGTCAGTTTTTAGTTTTTGGGGAAAGGGGTATTTTTGGTGTTCAGGGTCAGTTTTGGGTTTTGGGGGTACAGGGGTACAGAGTAAAAATAAATTAAAATTAAATTTAAATTAAATTACATTAAATTATATTTTTTTAAATTAATTTACGATTATAAAATTAATATGTATTTACCAATACTTACGTTGTAATGGTATGCGTTGTAAAGGTACCTGCGTTGTAAAAACATTTGTTGTAAATACATGCGTTGTAAAAGTTTTTGCGTTGTAAAAAATGCGTTGTAAAAGCATGCGTTGTAATAACATGCGTTGTATCAACATAGATCCCTCAATATATATGGTGGTGGAGCATTTTGAGGATTTTTATCTTATTATGGTTCCAATTAGAAACAGTGGCAGTCCTTGTTGGCAGTTGCATATACTAACCGGGAATATTAATGGGATAAAGGTGCCACAGACACATAAATTGGTTTGGGAAGAACAGCATATACTTAGACCACAAATTCTTTGCTTGCAAGAGGTGCATCTGTCTCAGACAGACACGGTATTGTTTAGGTACTTGGTTAACCGGTTCTCTCCAATTCTTGTTTCACCTCCGCTCAGATTGGGTGGTGATCCTGGCACATAACAGTTCCTGGCATGTTTTATGACACAAAACTGACCCGGAGGGGCGATGGGTGATGGTGACTATCCACAAGGATAGGGATCACTTCACTATCTGTTCAGTTTATGGACCAATTACGGATCAACCAAAGATTCTGGAGTTTTTACTGTCTGAGCTGCGTCTTTGGGCTCCACCTTATATTGTACGTGGGAATCACAGCATGACGCTTGTCCTGTCAGGGACTCTGTGTCTCAGAACATACCCCACCTTGTCTCTCCTGACTTGATTAAAAATGATCCAGTTTGCTGGGGAAAGTACCTCTTCGTGGGCGGTAAACCAATTAACCCCCTAACATGTGCTGGTTGATATCTGGCATCGTCAACACCCTAAAGAACAAGGATTTTTGTTCTATTCTGTTTCTTATAAGCCTTGTCAAGGCTGGATATGCTTTTGGTCAGTAACACTTTAATATCCTCCTCTAAGGTTTTACTTAACCTGTGGGTTCTATCAGATCACAATTCAGTTTTGTTACTTATCTTAACCAGTAAACCTACTCAGACATGAGGCCCCGGGGCTGGACATTTAAGCGTAGACTACTGCTTGTACCCGATTTTGTTAGTGTAAAGAACATTCATATGAGTGAGTTTCTAGAATGTGGTCTGGGATGCTTTTAAGGTGTCTTATCATGGACAGACCATCCAATTTGGGTCAAGGCAGCGGAGGCTATTAGTTGTGGAAAAGGCAGCGGGCCGTTGGTTTACTGAAAATCGAATTGGGACAAAGTATCATGTTTAACTGTGGGTTTCAGGCCGATCAGCTCCTGGAACAGTCCACCATCCTTAAAGACTCTATAAAAAAAAATCTGGGGAAGGGTGGTTAAAAATGTCAGGGCAAGCCAGATGGCTTATGTTGAGAACAGTTAAGAAATGGGACAAATTCATTCTTTCAAGGTTTGTTTTTTTTGCAGCGTTTTATATAGCACGAACTAGACCCAAACCGAATATCAGAGCGCTTTACATAGCACCAGTTATGTTACATGAGAACACACATTAATTTTAGGCACGGAGATTAGGTGATTTGCCCAGAATCACAGGAGGTTTTGGCGTCGTTACCGAGACTCTAACCCAGATCCCCAGGTCCGAGGTCGAGCTCCCTAGCCGTTAGGCCAACTCCTCTCCCGGACAAACAGAACTAGCTACAATACTATCCAGCAGATTATGGATGTGAATGGTGTCCTTACTACCGATCCAGCCTCAATATATGAGGTCTTTTGTCAATTCTATCAGGATCTTTAAAATGAGGATTGCTCCGCCTCTATCAAGGAGATCTCTCGATATATAAGTCAATATTCTGACCAAAAGGTGACTGTTAGTCAGTGATATAAATTGGATGTACCTATCATTCTTCTGGAAGTTGGAAATGCCTCTCTAGCCAGTGGGACGCATCTGGCCTTGACCAGATTCCATAAAAGTTTAATTCCATTTTCATGCAGATTTTGTCTCCAGTTTTAAGGGATCTGTTTAATTCCTTTGAGTCTTCTGACGGGGTTCCGGAGTCACGGAGAGAGACAAATATAGTAATTTTTCCTAAAAGGGGAAAGAATGCCACTCTCTATGGATCATACCATCCAAATCTCATTAATCAATGCCTACACTAAAATCTATACATGTGTTCTGGCGAATCCATTGTTGTTGATCACTTATTTGTTGGTCAGTCAAAACCAGCATTGTTTCATCCCAAGCCGGGACACACATTGCATGTCAATACAGCAACCTCAGCTCTCGAGGTTGATTCTTCAGGTGGGGGTCAAGTTGGTATGATCTGTTGGGATGCGGAGAAAGCATTTGACTGGGTCTCCTGGCCCTTCCTTTGGGGAATTATGGAAGTCCATGGGTTTAGGTTCAATTTTTTTCTCCACAGCTAAGCGTTTGTATACCGGTCTTCAGGCACAGATTCACAGCAGTTTCAGAACTCATCAATATTCTTTGTGGTACCCGGCAGGCTATTCCCCTCAGCTATTCGCACTATATATTGAGCCACTCATTCAATCTCTTATGTGTTCAGAAGAGATACTGTCCTTGAAACTGCACCTTTATAAGGTTAACATTCTTGCATATGCTGATGATGTGGCTGTTTTGACACCTGCTCCAATGAGCGGTTTAAGAGCAGTAGTTTCTCCCATTCTGGCATTTGGGGAGGTATCTGGCTATAAGTTAAATCCTGACAAGACCAAGGTATTATCAAATGTCGTTCCATCGACCAAGGTATTATCAAATGTTGTTCCATCAGTACAGGACGCGAGGTGGGTCCAGTCACTGGTCTATCTGGGGGTTTTCTTTACTATCAATATCCCTGGGATCCCCAAGAATAATTATGGGTAGCGGTTTCAACACTCTTTTGATGTTTTTCAGTAGTGAAATCGTCTCCATTTTGGACTCATCGGTGTTGTAATCTCATCAAGAGGATCATCCTCCCTAGGTATTTGTACTTTTTTCAATGTATCCTGCTCTTTCTTTCCATGGCCTTTTTCACTAAAGTGGAGGCCTTATGGCAGAAGTTTATATGGGGTTATCGGAAGCCCCGTTGTAAAATTCAGGTTTTACTGCAACTTAAGGAAGATGGTGGGGTCTCACTCCCTTTTTTAGGTTCTCTTATCTCTCAGCATTTTTTTCACGCATGCTGCTAGTATTGGGATGTGGTCAGTGGCCTTAGGGTACATGTTTCATGAGTTCTTACCTTTGGAGCATTCTATACCCACTGGTGTGGGGATTGTGGATACCTCATACTTTAAGTGAACCTGTTTTAAAACTATAAAAGTTTTTCCTCATCTGGAAATCATATAAGTGTTTTTTTCCAGGTATTACTCGATTTATTCAGCTTACGTATCTGGGCCATACTTTTAATACCCCTTACTGTGTTCTTTAGGGCTTCAGGGATGCAGAGGGAAGGGGCAACCTACTTATCTTAGGACAGCTATTTGAAACAGACGTTTTCTTTTCATTTTCGAGTATAGAACAACAGTTCTCTCTCCTTTAGTTACCATCAGATGAGGCACTTTAGCTTTAGTCTTAAAGATGAAGATCATCACTGTATTGATAGCCCCGGCCAACACCTTATCATGAATGCTCATTTTAAGAGAAATAATTGGCTGGTCTAAATAAGTGAACTATTGGTCATCACAGAATAATATGGTCAAACCATTCCAGACATTTACAGATAAATGGAGTTCTCTCCTCTACACTGAAGTAAATGTTCCTTAGGCACTGTAATGTACTATTTCATCTAGCCTTAAATGTATCTCGTATCAAAGTACACCACCTGAAGTGAATTTTCAATTGGTTTTATACCCCCATCATCTCTCCGCAATGAAGCTTTGACCAGATGACAGGTGTTTTAGTTGTGGATCGGCTGTAGCCAATATAGTTCATATTTTTGCATCTTGTTCCGCACTGCGTCTGTACTGGGAATTTGCCTTTGGTAAGCTTTATTCTATTTTAAACCTAATAGTGGTAGGGGATCCGAAGTTGATTATTTTGGGTCATCCGCTAGTTATTCCCCCCCATCTTTTGGGTTTATACTTCTTTTCTATCTAGCTAGCGAGAATGGTTCTGACATGAATTTGGCTTTCTACTGAGTCTCCTGATCCTTGAATCTGGTGGTCTGAATTATTGAGCATAAGCATATTGGACATGGTCCTCATTAAAAATGATTTTCTCAGAACAAAGCTCATTTGGATTTGATACCCCGTTTGGGGTTGGTTGGCTAATGTACCTACCCTACAGGACATGTCTGCTTAGGTATATTTTTGTTAGCTTTTTTTTTTTCCTTTTGCCATTTTCTTCCACCCAAATTTTTCTTTTTTTCACTACTTACTATATGTAGGTTTATTTTTCGCTCTTTTATTGCTGGGAGGGATTATTTTAAGACAAATTGTTTCTCTCTGGGTCGGGGTATTATGTTTCATTTTGCTATTGCTATATGAGTGCTCTCATAGATATACTCTTTTTCCTTAAAGATTGTATTTTGTCCCCCTATCTCTGCTATGTTGTTGTTTTCCCGTTCTATTGGTAAAAAATAAAATCAGTTAAAACAAAAAAAAATGTACAGGCTGAAAGAGAAAATCATTCAGGGAATATGCAATAAATTAATTAATTAATGTATCCATAAATAAAGGGTAATTATTCATTAAAATAAAAAAAGATCTAAACAACACATTTGCATTTTTTCTGGGGGGCAGCCCATTCTGAGACATCTCTAACTCAAATGCCACTTTTAGAAAGTTTCTCAAAGTGGTATTTTCAGAATTGTGACCTAAAATCCGACTTTATCATTAAAGAAGGTTTTAAATTACAATTCCTTAGACACTAAAATTTGCATTCCTGCTTGCTACCAATTGAAAGTTATCACTTAATAAATGTAGTAAGGCAGCCCTAATTTATCCTATGAGAAAGGTAGCTCTTGCAGTAATGAAAGGCAAATTTAAGATTCTTTCACATCCAGGACATAAAAAATGTAAAAGTGCATGTCCAACTTTCACAATACACTTAAACCTGCTCTGTGTGCTATGTAGTGCCTACCCTAGGGGTGGCATATTAATTAAAAAGGAAGGTTTATGTCTGGCAAAAGTTTATTTTGCCAGGTTGAAATGGCAGTTTAAAATTACAGGCTCAGGCTGCAATGGCAGGCTTGAGACAGGTTTAAAAGGCTGCTCAAGTGGGTTACAATAGGTGTTGCAGACCCACTCAGCATTCATTTTACAGACCATGGGTAAAGGCAGTACTACTTTACTAGGGTCTTACAAATAAATCAAATGTGCCAGTTCAGTGTAAGTCAATTTTGCCATGTGTAAAGGTAAAAACACAAGCACTTTGGCACCGTTTAGTAGCCCTAAAAGTCAACAAAACGGGGTTCAGAAAATAGGACATAGAAGGCAAAAAGTTTAGGGATTTCCCCGCAGAGAGTTCCATGCCCTAACAAGCTGTTTATATGTTTTGCAAAATATGTTCTAATGCATTTGGGGTTGCTGCAGGCAAAAAACGTCCCTCAGACCATAAAACAGGCCGACAAACAGCTCAAACACTGCCCAAACATTGACCTGTCAGACCAGCTCTTGGGACAGTCCGACCCTGGGTATTTATTGAACTGTGACACAGATCTCACATAGATGCACAAGTGCCAAGTGCCATTGGACAGCAATAGGGAGGATGATGTATTAATTTACTTCTATTCTGTTTACATTAGACTATTAGATGACGAAACTTTTCTTTAGTGGAGCTGAGTGCAGCATAAAAAAATAGCCTTGCACAAAAGATTTTCAACTCAAAATCACAGGCAGCAAGCACTTTGAAGACAATTTCCATTAACATGATGCATTTTTCACTTGTATCATGAATCGTAGGTAACCAGCCTGCGTGGTCCAAAAACGTACTAGCCTTATTCAGAGATCAATGTATTGTCTTCTATGCCAACAGCTGGAATGAGCCCTGACTCCCACCCCTCTCTCAGCATTGATAAGAAAGCATGTTCCGAGTTATGTCTCAGTATATATGATCAATAACAAGGCAGCCTTTTGCTATGCACATAAATACATACTGATGGACCTAAGCGTTTTCTTGGCTTTTCAAAGACCAAAAAAGGCTTACAAAAAATTTAAACAAGCAAATGAAAGACTACCTATGCTAAAAAATTACTTAAATATGATGTCTCTGTAGCATTCTTAAACTTGGGTATGTCCACTTTTATTGTCTGTCTGAGTACCTCCTTCATTTCTTTGTGCTCAAATTTGGACTCGTACAAATCTTATTTTTTTTTATGTTTGAAAGCTTTATTAATATACCTAAATAAACAAGGACAAAAGGAACTGTATGCAGAATATACAAAAGCAAGAAGATTATAACATTCCTAATGTCAAGAATCAATACATAAGCATTTTATAAGTTTTAAAGAGAGGGGAGGGAGAGGAAAGAAAGAAAGAAAAAGAAAGAAGGAATAAGAGAGAGAAAAGAAGAACAGAATATAAGTTTTAAAGAGAGGGGAGGGAGAGGAAAGAAAGAAGCTAGTTATTTTTTGACTGCTCCTTTTTCCGTTTTGCTCTCAGATTTTAAACTTTTAGGATAGAGCATTCCAGTGGGCATCTCACCTAACACATGACTTCTATTTTATTTATTCTGGAGGAAATTGACTTTCAATGTTTGTGCATGGGAGTAATTGGATGTACGTATGTATGAATTTATTGTATGTATATGTATATAGTACTTGTGTAGTACAAAAGTTAGACACAAGCAGCCCAGCTCTGTACATGGCCAAATATAAGGATTCAATCATTGAGCTTTTCCTAGCAGGGTGCTGCCGTGTTAAGAGAGAGAAGGGGAGTTTTCTATGAAGTGTCTTCAGCTCCTTCGTGAATTGGAGAGGGTGAGGGTAGTCTTGATGAATATTGGTGTGTTGTTGGAGATCCTGGGTCCTTAGAGGGGAATGACCTATTTCCTGTTTTCTAATTCAGTATTTCACATTTCTTCATGTCCATTCTGGTGGTTTCCTTGCTCCAAGTGTGCCAAGAACCCCTGGAGATTGTCTATTTATTAGCCTGGTAACCAATGGCACACTCTTGACATTCTTGATGACTAGTATTCAGATGAACTTGCAAATGGTGCATGCTTTAGTTGCACTTCCTCTGGCCCTTGTTGAGGTGTGCTGCAACTTGTCAGATCCCTCTCAGTGGGTTGACTGTGGTGTGTGTGACACCACAGAGCAGGGCATTGCATTCAGCCAGAGGGTTTGGATAGCAGCTGGGATGCCGCTTTTTGGGAGCTAAAGGGTAATTAATTTAAAGAGAGAGTGGGAACTAGGTTATCTTTGTCTTACCAGCGAAGTGCTTCTTAAGGGTGAGGTTTTTTTTGTGCTCTTCCATGATGCGCTTAACAGTAGAACAGAACCGGTAATATCACTGACTTCAGGGCAGCATTTAATATGTTGCTTCGTTTAATCATGAGTCAATTGTAAAAGCAGGTTTTTTCCTGAGAACTGCTGCCCGAGCACGATTTTCTATTAAAACTGGCTACATTTGAATATATAATCTTGTAGTTCTGCCCTACGCACGGTTGATATGTTATGATGTTTTAATCATGCATTTTATGAACTGTTTTTAGATGTCTTATTATATATTTTGGGGCAGATTTACAAGCCCCTTGCGCCTCTTTTGCGCCGCCGTTGCGTCACTTTTGTGACGCAGCGGCGGCGCAAAAGATGCACCATGGTGCGGGCTATTTACAATGTGACGCCTCAGGGAGATGTGTCACGTTGTAAAGCCCTGCGCCTTGAGGAGGCGTTCCGGCGCGGGGGCGTTCCTGCGCAGGAATGCCTCCTAAAAGTGGCTGAGTGAAATCTACAAGATTTCACTCAGTCACTTTTTGGCCAATGCTACGTCAAAACCCTGCGCCTTCTTGAAGCAGGCGTAAGGCTTGACGCAGCATTAGTAGAATGGGCCCCCCAGGAGCATTGCTGGAGCTGCATCGCGCATGTGACGCAACTCCAGCAATGCGACACCTTTACGGCACAGATGCGTGGCGCATCTCTGCCGTTCTTGCCCCATGGTGCGCCGCATTGTAAATGCGGGGAACCATGGGTGGCGGAGGCATGGCGCACAATTACTGGCACATCCTTGCTAATTTGCAGGGATGCGCCAGTAATTGTAAATATCAAACCCCCCAGGATATAGCAGCATTGATTAGCAAATTTAGCGGCACAAAAATGGAAATTTAGCGGCACAAATATGGAAATTTAGCGGCAATTTTGCAGCATTTTATTGGCCATTTTTTCTACAACAAACACAGATATCTTCGTTTTTTTAGTTATTTAACAACATGAAGCTATGTATATTTGGTTTATTTACAATGTAGACACTTTGTTTCCCTCGAAAAGCAAGACTGCCCGCAAGATAGCAGACATCCACAACAGCTTCAACGCCACAACCGCCCCAACAAACACAGAGACCTCTGCCCCTACGACCACCACCAGCACCAACCGCATACTCTCCTGGACCAACATCAATGACAACGACACCATCACGATCATGAACACCATCCACTCCGGATCTCCGTCAGACCCATGCCCACACCACATCTTCAAGAAAGCCAGCACAACCATCACACCCCATCTCCGGAAAGTCATCAACATCTCCTTCGAGACAGTAAACTTCTCGGAGAGCTGGAAGCACACCGAGATCAACGCCTTACTCAAGAAACCCAAGGCGGACCCCAAGGACCTCAAGAACGCCCGGCACATCTTCCTGCTCCCGTTCCCGGTGAAGGTCATTGAGAAGACCGTCAACAAACAACTGACCTGCTACCTCGAGGAGAACAGCATCCTGTACCCTTCCCAGTCCAACAGTGCCCCTCATCTTTACATAGCCCCTCTCTCATATGCATTTCATTTTTTGTATAGCGCTACTCATAGTGTAGTGTGCGTCAGTACTTTACATCACAGACACATTATACAGACAATGAATCATACAAGTATGTAAATCAGCCTATAGGGAATGTCACATAAGCCAATGAGGATTACAAGGTGTATGAATCACATGTCATCCATACTGGTGGGCAGTATATTTTAAAAGGGTTTGGCATAGGGAAACACAACCTTAGGATTTAAAGACTATTCCATGGGGGTCAGCTTTACTGATGAAAATGTATATCTGTCCAAACAACATTAGAATAATGAAAGACTGGGGGAGTTCTAACTATATCACAAAACAAAAAAAGCGAAGTTCTAACTATACCATTCATGTTTGTAGGCAGCTCTTAGATGACAGTTCATAGGTCACTGTCCTATGATACGATTGTAACTTCTGAACTCCAAGTAACACAAGGATCTCTGTGACAAAGGCAGTAACCCACTGAGCTATCCAGATACATTACAGTTCATCTGCATTTAAAAACTACTAACAAACAAATGATTGCTCTCCAGAAGGATCATCAATCACCAGCGTTATCTGGGCATTTCGTATTGTCTTATTGCTGTCCTGCATCGGCCATGATAAAGATAAAAACTGTTTAAATGAAGCTCACACGAAGTATGTGTCCTGCAGGGCCTGTGCAGAGTTTAAAAAGCAAAAAATGTAGTAACACATTCTCTTACATACTCTATTAGTCAAACTTCGTGTCACAGCCTGATGTGATAAGCCACTGCAAGGGTTAGGAAAGGTGACTAAGAACAAACAAACTTCTTTTCGCCTGAGCTGCATAGAAAAAGAAATATCAACGCAGCAGGACAGTACGCAAAGGTTACCAAAGGTTACCAGTGTCAAAGAAAGGATTTGTCACCTTTCGCCATGCCGAGATGAAGGAGTGAAAAAACTAAACCAAGCCTCGTTAAATGTTAATGGTCTTTAAAGACCTGTGAAGTACTCCGGTGGGGGGCTGCGATAATCTCTAAAACTGTCTGTGTGTGTGCGACCGGGAAAGCTGCCTCGGCCAGGGCTGACACACACGACCTGCGCGTGGTGCGCCTGCCTTCAGCCCTCACTACTGAGGGCCAAGGCTACTGTTTGGCTAGAACCGGGCCTGCTGCGACTCCTGCATGGCTTGTCACAAACGTTGTGTGTTGTAGGTGACCCAATCAGAAAGGTGTGTTTGAACGTCATACTCCGTGACCGTGGAAGCCACTGCATGCCTAAGCGGTCAAGCCTGCTTAACACACACTGAAAATGCCCCCCCGGCGCCCCTCTTCAGAGGCAATATATCCTCTGGGAGGGGCTCCCTGGGAGGTGCCAGGAAGCGCTCGATTTGACTGCTAAGCACAAGAGCAGTGATAAGGGTCAGGGGCGCCACGCCCCCAGCTCTTTGCCTTTTAGTGGGGGCTCACTGGGATGCATGTTTGATATTAACTCTCCCTTATCTCGGCTTCTGCTGATAACGGGTTTCTTTTCTTCTTGAAGGGAATCAAACAGCAGGACGTATAGTGTTTTTACTCTGTTTGTGGCCCTCTGATGTTTTAAGAGGGGGAGGCGGGGGGCAGTGAGAGAAGGAGACAAGTGTTGACAGATCCTATTCAATCAGACTCCCCAGGATATAGCGGCTTTTGTAAAAATGCTGCGCGTTTTCTACAAAAGTGCAGATTTCGCGGGCACTTTTGTAAAAATCAAGGCATTTTTATAAAAGTGACGATTTTGCGGCAAACCGCGAAATCGCGAAATCCTGGAGGGTCTGAAATATGCCCCTTTGTGTTTTTACTGTGTTTGTATGGACTTTTATATATACTTTTGTATCTGAATAAAGATGAAATTGTTTGTTTGATAGAACAGAACCGTTGAGCGGGAGTGTCTGAATTTGCATTTGAATTCTCCTGCTTTAACATTGAAACATAACCATAGCACACCCACGTTGTATTAAAATCATTGTGTTAACATTAAGAACAGAACAGTGAAACTAGAATGACATTTTCCTAGTGTACATATCTGTAGCAGTGGCAGCATCCTTTACAGTGATGCTGTGCATAAAGGGGTGGGCAACTCCTGTTATAGTGTGGCAGAGAATGAAGATCTGGGTTGTAGCCATTTGTAACAATGTTCATGGATTTGGAAGGGAAGCAAGGGAAAAGCAGGGATTAGGGTGAACAGAGCAAGGTTAGGGAGAAGATAGTAGGTGGAAAGTGGAAACTTTGAAGAGTCATAGGAGCATATTTCAGCAAAGCAGTGGGAGGGAAACAAGAAGGTGTAAAAGTAGAGAGGGGAGACATAAAGACATAAGGACAGGGGGTAATAGGGCATATTTTAGCAGAGCCAGACGAAGGGATAAAAGGTAGTGGCATGGAAGAAGATGAAGAGGAGCAAGAATGAAATGATGGGGTGAAGGGCAGAAGAAGAAGGTATAGAATGAGAAGATGATGGAATTGGTAGAATAATGGAGGGGGATCTGTTGGGTAGGAGAGTGGAAAGACAACTAGGACAGAAATGAGACAGAGGGAAGGGTAGAGGGAAGAATGCGATTTTTAGTCTTTTAGAATAAAGTCTGAGAACATCTTTGCTTACTGGTTGTTTGTTTCCTCCAGAGATTTTTGAGGTAAAGATCAGTTAATCTGGCAGGGTGCAGAGAAATTCTTTGAATGTTACACAGGGCACATTGAATTATTTGATTTTGACTTGTAGTGGAGAGCACTGTTGTTCATTGAGAACAGGAGTGAGACGCACAAAATGTCTTGTTCCAGATCAGAGTAGAACTATCAAATGTAGGAAGGCAGTGAGTGGGGAGAGTAGCTATCCGAGGACTCTTGTGGTGGTGACATTCCGATAATTGATTCAAGAGATAACTATGGGTTGTAACACTAGTCGAAAGTCAATAGGCAACAGAAAGGATTTGAGTTACTTGGCGCAATAGAGTTGATTTGGAGGATTGTACAGGGCAGTCAATCTGTGATGACAGATGGAAAGGGGTCTATCCCTATTCCAATTGATTTTACTTCACTTAATAGCTGAGGGTTAAAGCAATCTGAATTCAGTTCATTAAGCATTACTCACTCTGTTCCCACATATATTTTTAAATGTCTGAATGTCAAAGTATGTTGTTACTGGCCTGAGTTGAGAGAAGGCAATAGAATCCAGAACATTTATATGTGTTGGGTTTCTACAGAAGATGTTTGGACCATTTCATAAAAAAATAGAAAAAAGTATCCATGCAATATTTCTTAGTCGTGTTTCCTCTTTTCTATAAACCCTTTATCATTATCGAACCTGGCTGGCATAGTCACCCAGTGTGAGCACAAATACCAAAACAAGTGGATCTGGAACACTCTCTCTTTTCTTGAAATCAAGTGTAAATTTCAAATACATTTGCCTAGTATTAGAAATTAGGATGGTAGGTGACTGGGGTTTGAGCAGTGGCGGTTCGTCCATTGGGGGCGTTGGGGCGTTGCCCCACTAGCCATGGACGACCGTCACTGCATACATACCAATTACCGAGTTTATTTTATTTATTTTGCATTTATTTTGAGCCTTGACGTCAGTCAGCATCGCGGAAGGGTGTGGGGGGCGGGCCTGCGGCAGTGAGTGGCAGGCTGGGCTAGCAGATGGCAGCAGCGTGGCAGGGAGGGCAGGGGGCAGCAGCAGTGTGTGCGTATTTAGGACAAGTCATTTTTATGACTTGCCCACGCATGCGCACACACTCAGTAGCCCCTTCCCTCCTCCTCCTCTCCTTGCACTCACCCAGGGAGAGACCCGGGGGAGCCTGGTCTCATTATGGGCAGTATTAGCCCTGCTCGATGTAGTCAGTGATTGGCCGGCGCTGTTGGGACGTCACCACGCCCTGGCGTGGAAAGGACTGCTACAACAAGACCACCAGAGTCACGAGGAGAGTGATGGCACGTGCTCCCCCTGACCCGATACGGCTGAGTGAGCTCTGAGTCAGACGGATGGAGCGAGGATTCCTCCTCATAGTCATAGTGAGTGAGTTTAGTTAATAGTTAGTATTTATAATTTATATTTTGTAGCTGGCAGTGGCACAGCAACAATGTGGTGCACAGCGTTGTGAGTGGTGGATGGAGGGGAGGGAGAGAGGCTGTTCTATGAGGAGGGCTGCAGGTCTGAATTAGAAAATGGTGGACGGCGGGAATCGGACTTGGGACCCACCCAGAAGCAGGACAGTACGTTTTTTAATAGTTTTCTTTAATTAAACCCCTCCCGCCTCCCCCTAATCTCTCCCGCGATTACCCCATTTCCACCCCACCTCCCACCCGCCCGTCATGCCGGCAAATTGCATGGAGTCAAATATAAGCATTTTAACCAGCAGACCCCTGTGCTGATGATATATGTCATAGCAGCACCCGTGGAAATACATTATGGTGAGTGATGAGGCTTAATGACGTTATACAGTGCGTGTGCGAGTTGGCGTGCGCATTCAATCCCCCCGGCCAGGACTCAGTGTTCAAACAGTTTGCTTTTATGCAAAAATTCAAACGTACATCCCCAGTCATAGTTTCAAGTATTTTTCTATTAAAGCGCCGATTAACCGTTTGGTTTAAGAAAGATACATTTTCAGTCTCAAAGTGGTAAATGGCGCTGCCTTTCATCTTATGCTCCGGCCTATGTGAAGGCAGCACCAGTAAAAGCAAATGATAAATCACATTCAATCTGTCGGATCGTGAAAATACTCCAACGAAGGTGCAGCATTCTTCAAACATGAAAAGCAGTGCCCGAGCAGAGGGAATCATCTGTGTGTATTTTTTTTATTTATCACTTTCAAGAACAAATGTTACATCAGCAAATAAGTAAGTGCGGAAGAGTTGGGTCACCGAGGGTCCTGCCAGCTCTGCATTTCATCCTAATGGGCACATCAAATCGAAGCGTGTAATTAAAAATCAAGCATGCTAACGCAAAACCTGGCTCTCTCTTGGAATCTGGCTATTGCAGCACGAGCCGGGGCTCAGAGCAGTGAAAAGCTCTGCCACGTCGGAGCCACAGTAGCCGGACAGAATTCTGGTCAGTGGCATGTGTCACCATATGGACCTCACTGCTCCTCGGCAGGGGCAGGTGACACTAGCCAGATCGGGGAACTGGGGCACCGGTCAAGGTCTTGTGTGCTTGTTATGGTCATGTGACACAGGTCGGGGTCCTGTGACACAGTCCAGAGCCCTGTGAGGTTAGTCAGGGTCATCTGACACTGGCCATGTGCCACCAGCCAGGACCCTATGACACTTGTCATGTAACGATATCTAGGAGCCTGTGACACCAGTTTTGTGAAGTTGGAGTCTCAGAGACATGGCCATATGCTCAGGGGTCACCGAGTGCTGGGTTCTGACAGACAGGGAATCATCTCATTGTAGGCAAGCTCTCCGTGAAAAGAGAACCTGCTTTAAGGGATATCTGGGCCCTCCATGCTAGCATAGTGGTGTACCAAATTAAAAGGGGCACAAGGCAGGAGAACAATTAGCCGGGAGGTGCTTGGAATGTTGAGAACTTTCTTGGTAGCATTAAAGTATACAAAGAGACAAGCAAGCCCTGACACAAGTTAATACAGATTTCTGTATGCTATTAATTTGCAAAGTGCAGAATACTACTACGTCTTGCATTTTTCAATCACACAGGCAACATTTCTTCACAGCCCCTAAAAGCTATGTGCATAGTTCAAGGGCATGTCTTTGTAGTAGTAAAAGAAATGGGACACAGCGACCAAATAGCCTCATGAAATGTGCGTCATGCTAAACTAAGGACACTTTTCATAATGTTATTTTAAAGCCCATAAAAAAAATGCCTGTAAGAATTATGCATTTTCGTAATTTATTATAGACATTGAGCTGGAAAATGCACCTTTTTACAACCCTTTTCAATAAAGATTCTCTGGGGGAGAAACTTTCCTAAAACAAATTCCAGCTTGCTCACATGTGTCCCAAAGCTCATGAATTGCTCTTACGCCCCACTAGTTTCAAATTTCACCAGCCGCCAGCCCTAGTTAAACAACAGCAATAGCAATTGCAGTCAGGGTACAAAGCAGGCAAACCCTAAATAAACATTTGCTCACCCTCTGATAACGTGGGACAGCGCAGTCAGGCTTAACTTTAGAAGTTCAAAATCCTGACTAACGCCTTTAAATGCCTACACATCAACAGACAGAAATACCTCAACAACAGAATAAACTTCCACATACCCAAAAGAAACCTGTGATCTTCCAACCTCGCACTGGCTGAAACCCAGCGCATCTACAGAGCCAGAGCAGGCGGAAGATCGTTCTCCCACATTGCAGCCAATACCTAGAACGAGCTCCTGGCAGACATCAGACAGGCCCTCTCCCTGAACACCTTCAGGAAGACTCGCAAGATCTGGCTCTTCGACTGAATGGATCTGCGCACCCCGCCCGTCAGCGCCTTGAGAACCTCAAGGTTTAATAATTCCCTGATTAATTGATTCATTGAAGCAATGTGTAAGGTATTTGTGCAATACTTCAAACAGTAAATCAGTGAAAACAGCACCGCAAAAGATTCCCCACCAGGTTAAAATTCCAAAATGAAAAAACCTAATGAGTTGATTTTGAGATATTGAATTTCAAAGGTTTTAGGTAAAATAGCAGCAAGAAGCAAAAAAGCGCTATTTGGGATATCTGGTCATGCTGGACTGGGACAAATTAAAAAATTCAGGCTGACTGTGATGGAGTGCAGGTGTGGGCTGAATACAACAACCCAGCTAGGCCCACTGAACCAAAGTAACTTAATCCTGGTTGTGGAGCACTTGCAGTGATCCGCATTGAAGATCCGTCACTCGGCCGAGGCACTGCATCGGTTCTGAGGATGTGACCAGGCTGCGGTCCAAAGTACTGATGCGTTGTCATCAAGGAATCTGTTGGTAGGGCTTGCGATGCAAAGTCTGGTGTCAAGGATGCTAGGTGCAGCAGAAGCAATGCACCGTTCTGATGAGCGGTGAAACTGCGATGCGGAGCTGCCATCGACAAGGGATGCGAGGAGCTTATGCCAGGAGGAGCGTTGTACAGACACGGTTCCAGATGCAGAAGGCTGCAGTAATACAAATCTTTTGCGACGGGTCCAATCCACAAAACAGCATTAATGCGGTGGTTCCTCTCAAAGATACGCCGCCCAGGCAAAGAGATGCATTGGTTCTTTTCAAGGATGCATCGCTCAGCAGAGGATGTGACAGTTCCGCTGGCGATACACCTTAGGGCCACTCCCAAGGATCTGGGACTTGGGAGTACCACTTGGCAGGGCAGACTCTCAGATGACAGAGTCTAGGTGCAGTGGCAGGTTTGTTGAAAGTTTTTTTTTATCTCCCAGACTTAAGTTCAAGTAATGCTAGTCCAGTCCTGCTCACCCAGGCAGAGGGTCAGCAGGCCAGCAGGTTAGCAGGTCAGCACAGCAAAGCAGGAGTCCTGCTTAGCAGCAGCCTAGTAGGGTGCAGTCCTTCAGCAGCATAGCAGTCCTTCCTCCTGCCAGACTAATTACAGGTCCAGAAGAGGACTAACGTGGTGGTGTCTGAGGTCCAGTAATTATACCCACTTGTGCCTTTGAAGGGGTGGAGACTCCAAAGATATGCCTTTAAAGTGCACAGAGTCTCTCCCTTTCTGCCCTGGGTCCAGAGTCAGTACATGGAGGCATGCTGCTCTTTGTGTGGGGACAAGAATATAGCCTATTCAAGTATAAGTGGGGCTGGGTCCAGCTTCTACCATCCATCCTGCCAGAAAGGCCCATCAAGTCACATCTAAGCTCCCGTTGTGTGTGGCTGTTTAGGGGGTACACACAAAGCACAACTGTAACCCATCCGAGACATGTGATCAGAGGCAGGCAGCAGGCACCAAATGGTTAAAGTAAGAAACTACCAACTTTCTAAAAGTAGCATTTTGAGAAATGCAATTTTAAATGCGACATCACTATGAATTTGGATTTTATATTGTGATTCCAGAGACACCAGACTTGAAGGGTTTATCTCTTTCAAATTGAGAATTAAACCTGGAACTGGGAATTAAACTTAAAAATTAATAAGGTAATCCCAATGTTATCCTACGGGAGAGACAGGCCTTGCAGTAATGAAAAATGAGTGTGAAAGTTTTCCTCTTCCATGACATGAGATGTAAAACATTACATTGCACCATGCCCTCTGGGATGTCAGGGCCTACATTAGGGTAGACATTTATTCATAAAAAGAGAATGTTTGGGCCTAGCAAAAGGTTTATTTTGCCAGATCGAAATGGCAGAGTAAACTGCACACACAGGCTCTGCAATGGTAGGCATGAGCCATGGTTAGATGGCCACTTAAGTGGGTGGCACAATAAGTGCTGCAGGCCGACTAGTAGCATTTAATTTACAGACCCAGGGCACTTATGAGTAAACTAAATATTCCAATTGGGGATGAATCAATATGTCCATGTTTTAGGGAGAGAGCACATGCACTTTAGCACTGGTTAGCAGTGGGAAAGTTCTCAGAGTCCTAAGACCAGAAGAAATTAGGTCATAAAAAGTGGAGGAGGAAGGCAAATCGCTGGGGGGAAGACCACACTAGGGCTGTCAGGTCTAACATCTATGAAATTAATGATCTTACCTAATAACTAATGCTCTTCCCTATATTTCTCAAAAGGAGATAAGGGCCTAATTTAGAGTTTGGTGGACAAGTACTGCAACAGAAATCCTGAATTATTACAAGTGCCATAGGTTATAATGCACTTGTAATGAGGTGGATGAGATATCTGTCACATGTGTTAAAGCAGCCCTCCTGACAAATTGTAAATCTGTCCCTTGGTGTCTTACAGCTAGTCTTTAGTTCTGGGGATGGCTCTGTTATGTCCCTCAGGGTTGTTTTCAGAATAATCCGTATTGAGAGGGTTTGAAGTGTAATCTTTATCAAGCACTCATTGCTGGTGAGTGTGCCAGATTTAGTAGCTGTTGCAGGGATGGTCGATCAAGTAGGATGGTAAGGAGTGGAATGCAGGGGATAAAGTAAAACAGGTCTGAAATAGTGAGGGGGAGTCAAGTGAGTGTGGAAGAGCAGGTGGGATGCACAAGTAAGACACAAGTGAGACAGCAGATCCAATGGGATGCCTAAAGTGTGTCAGAAGTGTAGGTGAAGGAGTGGTCTTGATGGGTGCTTGAGCATGCTGCGTCCCCATGGGCCACCACAACAATTCCAAAACAGACAGCTGGCCCTCAGTCCTCTAATATTTGAATGATCACCTCTTTTACTGGCTATTTCAGATTTATTACTTTCCTCCTTCTGTTAGCTTATTTAATTTTTTATGAAGCTACACAATTTGAGAAGACTATGAAATACATCAGATTCACTGAAAAGCACCCTGACTGACCTTTCATTTTGGACGGTTTCATACAGTGAATTGCGATGCATTGCAGAACATGTTCCTGATACAAGAAGCAAAGGCCTTGGCAGAATTTTGTACCTCTCAGCATTTAGATTTTTCAGAAGCCTGGCCTGGTAGTATGCATCTCTCAAAGAAAAGAACAAAGCCAATGTCCCACACGTAATGGTGCATGCAATGGGTGTGTACACATAGCTGCCATTTTTTTCCTTCATCTCTTCATCACAAAAACACTTCACAATGGCTGTTGTGCTGTCATACACATGCTCTGCACAGACAGCCTTCTTGGAATGGTTTTGTGATAACGTTTAACAAAAACAATTGATATCAGCCATGCATGAACAACCATGTGCATCTTGGAATGTCTTTTCTCCTAAAGCATTACAATACGCATTCCCACATGGCTATAGTTTATTATTATTGCTCCAAGATGGCTGACAGCATTTTAGGACAATAATCTATACTACTATTATAAAGAGAGAACACAAACCTTTGAGCCAGGTAAACTCGGGAACCACAGCGCCAATCCACACACCCGATACATCGTTGAAAAGGTCAGGGTGTGCAGATGGACATAGGCTATATAAAATAAAAATTAAACGTAAATTTAAAAATGTAACTTAAAATAAAAAAGTAGTAACCTGGAAGTAGCGCCGGCTGCAACGTATCGCTGGCTGCGACGTAACGCTGGCCGCGACGTGCATGATGATGAGGGGGAGTGGCGGACAGGCAAGGAGGAGCGGCGGACAGGCGGGGAGGAGCGGTGACGAGCGGCGGTGAAGTCAGGAGCGCCGGCTCAAGTAAGGCAAAGGGACACGTAAAATGTCGGGGCAGGAGGGGGCGGGAGGTGGCTCTGGGACACGGACAATGTCGGGGTGGGCGGGGGCCAGGACGGGCGGGGCCTGGGCGGGCGGTTGGCCCTGAAGCCTCATTGCCCCGGGACAACGTCGGGGCGGGCGGGGAGGAGCAGTGACGAGCGGCGGTGAAGTCTGGAGCACAGGCTCAGGTAAGGCAAAGGGACACGTAAAATGTCGGGGCGGGAGGGGGCTGGGGATGGCTCCAGGACACGGACAATGTCGGGGCAGGCGGGGGCCGGGCGGTTGGCCCTGAAGCCTCATTGCCCCCGGACAACGTCGGGGCGGGCTGCTAGTATAATAATAAAGTACGCACAAGATGCCACACGTTTAAATGCAAGCATGCTGCCAGATAGCAGTGTGCACTTGCTTGGCTATCGCAACAAAAGAAAGAAAGCAGAATATGCAGTGTGGGAAACAGAAAGTGGTTTGAAAATCAGAGAGTTGGGAAAGCACCTGATGAGTAGGGAGGGCATCAGGTTCCAGTGGAGACACAGACATTATAGCATGCTCTGGGGCTTGAAAGGGTGAGAAAACTGGACCACTAACTACACTAATTCATTCTCACTTCAAGGTGTTCAGGTCACATATGGGTTAACAGTGGCACACCCATGTTTAAGCTCATTCAGGGCTCATTGTCTTCATCAGGAATGAGTAATTCATTGCATTTGCTCTGTCCATTGACATGCCAGTTTGTACTAATGTCGGATCATCATATTTGTTGTGTTTTCAATCTTTGATTTCCTTGGTTCTTCCCCTTTTTAGTTTTCTAATTCCGTTTTGCAATGCTACCTTTTGTTGGGGTATTTGCCTCTTGTAGTTTGATATTAACTGTATGTTTGAGGAAGGATTTAGGCATTACAGCTGGATTCCTGCTTGGCCAGAACTTCAACATGGACATTTCTGCAGCCAAATCAGGTAAGCTTGTATTTTATCTGGGATTGTCTCTTCCCTCTGGCCCGTTCAATATACTCACCTGTCCTTCTCTGTTTTCCAGCTAGTGAGATTAAACTACCTTCAAGGTTGCACTGCGCCCTCCCTAGGCTGGGACAATTCCTTCTAGGAATGAGCTCCAGTCTAGTATTTCTCTCTTTCCCTGTCTTTCCCCAGATTCCTATCACTGGCAGCATGTCCATCTCTGCTTGCTGGTGTATGTATACAGGGACAGCAGCAGTTTTTTGTGGGTCTACATTATCAGAAAATGACAATTTCTGAGGTGCCTCAGATGGGATAGGTCATCTTATGCAATGTTACTTCGACTTTCCCACTAAATCAGCGTGGACTCAGCCCATACTCGAGGAGGCTTAAGTACTATCCAAATTGTGTCAGCCTTTTAGGCAACACTGCATAAAGGTACACCACATGTAGGGTATCTAGTGTTTGGATTATCCTTGATTCTGACTCAGGTTCCAATCACTATGTAGATTACAATTCAACCGTCCTGAAGATTTGCCACTAGATCATCATTGACTATTTTCACAGCAAGAAACATATTGACTATGTTTATTTACTTATTTTATTTATTTATTTAAACAGTTTTATATAGCACTGGCTAGACCCAAGGGTATCAGAGCGCTTTACAGGAGAAGGACAAGATCGAATAATACAATGATAAGTTCGAACAGAGAGGAAATGCAAAAAATTAGAGCAAAATGTCAAGAACAATACATATTACATCAAAGAGATAGGCAGTAAACATTCAGAACCAGACTGGGAATTGAATAACTGTGTAAGTGTGTTAGGCCAGAATAGAGGGGAGAAGGAAAGGGGGTAAGGTGGGGCTAGGGAGGGAGAAAGGCGAGAAGATAAAAAGAGGGGGAATGTGGTGAAAGGAAGATGGAGGTAGATATTGGGAAATAAGTAGGGGTGGCAGGTCAGGTAAAAAGCAGAGAGGAACATAAACACAAAATGGACAGGATATGAAGCACCTGGGAAGTAACAGGATTAAGGACCCCAATATTTGAGGAGAAGGTGACGTTTGAGATCTTTTTTGAAGCTGAAGTATGAGGGGTTGCAGCGTAGATCTTTGGGGAGAGAGTTCCAAATGGTGGGTGCATTGCAGGAGAAAGAACGTGCTTGGGTGGATTTCTTTTTAACCAAGGGGGGGACCAGCATGAGGGCATTGGTGCTTCTCAATTCTCTGGAACAGCCAGCTTTGTGAAGTTTTTAGGAGAGATACAGTGGGGTTTGAAGATGCAAGGTTTTGTGCGTAATGCAGGCGTTTTTGTAGATGGATCTGCCATCCAAGGGAAGCCATTGGAGATCTTTGAGGATGGGTGAGATGTGTTCTCGCCTCTTAGTATCAGAAATAAGCCTGGCTGCAAGGTTAAGGACTGACTTGATTGGGTCTAGGTGGGCTTTGGGTGTACCTATGATGAAGCATGACATCCACATGGGTGTGTGAGGGCCCTCATTCCTAAAGGAACGGTCCTCCCACTCTGGTTCCTTTGACACTGACCTGAGACACATTCTTCCTTCCTCTTCTTAGGAACTGCATACTTTTATTGATAGAATTTGCTAGGCCCACCATTAACTTGACTGAAAATACTCTTAAGGTTATGGCCCAAACCATAACAAAAATTCCCAGAAAATTAGAAATGGCTTGTCAGGGATCAGTGTTTTGTTTTTAAGCAAGATGTGTTAACTTGCACCTGGTCCCACTGGTCCAATTTCATATTAGCTGTTGATTGGCAATATGAGATTGAATGAGTATTCTGCCACAGACTAATAACAGTGACAGTGCAGGTGTGGATTGTCTTTGGAATAGCAATAGTGTGGTTTGAGCCCCCACAGAGAAATTGTAATGTGCTTTTCAAGCTTTATTGATCAAAGACAGTTTTAGTTAAATCACAGTTATTTGTAACCAATGCTTCCAAAATCACATTTGTTTTTTCACAACAAACAAGAATGCATTGGTATGGTCACACCTCTTTGAATTAGAGGCCCTGGCCAACTAATTGGCAGTCTTTGACTAGATGCACACCACACAATCTGCTCAATCAGTTTATTTAATGTTACATTGTAATCTGGAACTTGTTAGGTGACATTAGTCAATAACAACAGATGGCTACTGAAGCAACTTGGACTGATAATTCTGCAGGGCCTGACTTTTATCAAGGACAGCAAGAGGAATAAAAAGACACCCATTTCCTGGTGGCAAATTGATCCACTACTTCCTCAAACAATCTAACTTTACAGATAGATGCTCAACAGAAAACCCACTGTGTTAGAGCACAGAAATATGTATTGTTTAACATGGTTCCCAAAGCTCCTCTAGAATAGTAAAATAAAAGTTTCACCTGAAAAACCTGTGTAAATAGGAGAAAAATCGAAGACACTCCTGAAGAAAAGGAGAGATGGAGAAAGGCAGGACTCTGCCTCTACCTTGGTAAACTGGGACACTCTGATAGAAATTATCCACAATTACCAGGTAACAGTTTAACTTGTCCCTGAAAGACATATTAGGATTGAATTTATTGATTACTGAAGAGTCGATTGACAAGAGGGCACACTAGTTCTTCAAAGTAGTTATCACAACACAGCCTGAGGGCCACTTACAGTGCAACATTCAGTGGATTCAGGTACTTCTGGAAGCTTTATGGATAATAAGTTCCTTGCAAAGGTTGAAATTCCTACTAGAGACAAAGCACAAGAGAAATGTTTGAGAAATAGATAGCATACCTTTTATTTCTGGACCAGTGTGTAGGGAGGCTTTACCGCTAGTGATGGCCCTTGCAAACTCGTTATGTTGAATAAATCTGTTTTGATTTGATTGATGCACCTTTATTTGCAATCGTTTTTGGTACTATGTGACTGAGACTGCATAATCACCAAACTGTGCGGGATTAATAGATCACTTCTGTTTCTTCTTTTTGTGAGAAACACTACTTTCCAACCAAGACACATCAAAAGACTCAGCCATTGACTTGTTTCCCCTGCAATTATACTCAGCTGCTGATACTGAGAGAAACAAGTTGGATGAACATATAATCCCTGTACCACATAAGAAATTCTCTGATGTATTCAATAAAAGGTACTGGTTTCCCTCTTCCTCACAGAGAGTATTAATGATGAATTAATTTTTAATTCTAGGAGAAGTAATCACACATGGTTGAATTTATCATCTGCAAGAAAATGTTGAGAACAGATTTATACCATACTGAATTTCTCCAGCGCCAATTTTCTTTGCTACTGGTGGCAGTGAGGAATTCAGACCTTTTATTGATTACAGGAAACTCAATGCCATCACGATTCATGATCCTTACCCCCACCCCTCTTTTCCATTCTCCTCAATTAGATTAAATGATCTAAGATCTTCACAAAGTTGGATCTGAGGGATACTGTGAAACTTAGTATGCATTCATGAGTGGGGTAATGTAAAATGGCCTTTGTGTTCCTTGTAATATTCTTCAGCCTTTGCAGCGCTCCTGCTGCATTTCAACAATTTTGAATTATATATTTAGAGCTCCATTGATTTCTTTTTTTTATATATATAATTTTTATTGAGCAGAGCATTAGGTTCAAGGTATACTAAAAAAACATTTTCCCTGATCTTTAAAACCAGTTGCAGTAATCAAAAAGACAGTCCTCACAATACATAAAATAAAATGACAAAGAGCTAAAACTAGAGCAGCTAATTATATTCTCATTCGTGAAGCAAGTACAAATGTATCCTAAAACACAGCAGCAATAAGGAAAATGACTAATACATTCAAATTGAAATACCAATAAAGTGCTAGTACCATCTTATCGCCTACAGCTATAGCAGTTAATCACATCTTTGACTCAAGTCCAAAATGCATTCTATAAAGTGGTAGAGAAAGTGCTAGTGCTGCTAAAGTGCCATAAGAAAAAAGTACTAGTGCAATTTAATAAAAAGCTGCAACAATAATTTGTCAGCCCTGGTGCTATGATCTCTCTTTAAATTCTTCAAGTTCATTAAAAACTTCCAATTTGTTTAATTTTTTTAGTAGCCCCTACCTTCCTAGCGTAAGCTTCCTCATGACACCCAGGACAATAGATGGAAGGGGAGAAATGTGGATAGCGTGGGTCGTAGGGTTTTCACCACATTTCAAGGGGTGGGTATTTCTTTTTTTGTAGTATGAAGGGTGGGAAAGGTGGCACAGCAAGAAAAAGAGCATGGACAGAAGGTTCTGAAAGTTCAGGTAATGCGCAAAAAAGGATTAGTTATGGAAACCAGTAAATGTAAGATCCTATCAGTCAACACTAATGGAATACTAAACAAAAGGAAATATGGAGCTCTTATTAGATGGCTATTTTCTTTAAATCCCCAAGTTTTGTTTTTACAGGAGACACACTTGAAATCTAATTCTCAAAATCTTTTTATACCTAAGACTTTTTCTAAAGTTTTTTTTTTGCATCTGCAGGTTCTGCGGTGAGAGGAGTAGCAATCTACTTTTTTAGTAAACTTCCCTGGAAATTATACAAGTACACAGGGATATACATGGGAGATGACTGTGGGTAGTGACTAAGTTACAGGGGAAAAAGTTACATTTTATAAATATTATGGTCCAGCCTTAGATGACACGGTACCCCAGACTCAAATTAACGATTTTTTGATAGGATCTCCTGGGCATGCGGTATTTGGCGGGGACTTTAACTATATACAGGATATAAGGAAAGATACTTCGAATAAAAATTAAAAACAACTAAAACCAAATACAAAAATGATAATGGGAACAATTATACAAGAACATCAATCGGTAGACCCATGGCGGGAAGTTAATCCAGATAAAGAATTTTATACTTGTTACTCACACTGTTTTCGGACGGCATCTCAAATAGATTATTTTCTTACTTCCAGATCCCTCTGTATTCAAGATGCCGGCATAGGCTGCAACCCTTTTTCAGACCATGCCTATGTGGGGATAGATTTGGTGCTTGGGGGAAGAGGTAGGGAACCTCCTATGTGGCAGACCTCCGAGTACCTCAGTACCCGGGGGTTTAAAATAGCTCAATTGCAAACTAATGTGGATCCAGAACTTCTGCTTCTTCCAAATCCATACGAACAGGCAAAAACAGAGCTGAGGGACCTTTTTATTTTAGAAGAGGTTTTGCAACTCACAAATTTTCAGCGGGTCTGTGAAGAAAGCCAGTTAATTGGCAAATTCCTGGCAACCTTCACAAGAAAAAAACAAGAGTTAGCTATGATAACTAAAATTATGGACCCTCGGACTGGTCAAGAAATAATAGTAGTAATATTTCTCAGACGTTTGTGGAACATTTTTGCCAGCTATACTCGACTGAGCACTTAGTGGAGGAGATACAAATCCAGGAATATTTTATATGTCCCCAAATTATCAGACAACCGGATTGGCGAACTGGGAAGGGAAGTAGAAGCTACCGAGATTTTAGCGGCTATTAAATCAACAGACGGGGAAAAAGCTTGTGGCAGGACGGCTTTCCGATTGAGTTTTATAAAGTATTTTTAAAAGAACTTGCCACCCCGTTGAAAAACTTATTTAACTTTGTTAAAAAGGGTGGTGAAGTCCAAGAGGTTTTTTAAGAAGCAATAATTGTTTCTTTCGTTAAAAAAGATAAAAATCCGGAAGATGTGAATTCATATAGGCCCATTAGTCTGTTGAATTCGGACTATAACATTTTGATGAAGGTATGGGCAGAACGTTTCTTACTTGCCGCGCAAGAAATAATTCATAGAGATCAAACCGGTTTTATAACCGGGAGATCAATGGCGGCTAACACCCAGTTTTTAATACATGCACTGGATTATTTCAACACAAATTCCATCCCGGCTAGTATTGTAATGGTTGATGCGGAAAAAGCCTTTGATGTTGTGAATAGGAAAACCCTGTTTTTTCCCCTGGGCCGGTTCGGATTTCCTGCAGAAGTAGTCAATATGCTACGTAACATCTACCAGGGGGCTACTGCCCAGGTTATAATTAACTCTAACCGTGCAGGAGCCATAAGTATAAACCGTGGAACCAGGCAGGGCTGTCCGTTTTGGACATTACTTTTTTTTATAGAACCTCTGGTTTTAAAGATTTGAAATAACGCTGCTATCCAACCCCCAATACCCGGTATGGCTAAATTAAAACTGTTCGCTGATGATATTATTTTATACCTCATTCCCGACAGAGAGAACCTTGAAGCACCTCTGAGGGAATTCTCGGAGTTTGAGCAAATAGGCGGATATAAAATAAATGCCAATAAAACTGAGGTTCTAGCTCTTAATGCCGATGTGAATTCATTCCCATCTTGTTTAAAGAAAGAAGCAACAAAAACTGATCCTATAAGATACCTCGGGATATATGTATCTAATCAGTATCATCAGTTATTTGAGTTGAACTGTCTAAAAATGAAGGGCAAGATTAAGCAGCTGCTAGAACAATGGACATTACTCCCCCTGTCGGTCGTGGGTAGAGTTTCAATGATTAAAATGAATGTTCTCCCGCTGATTCATTTTTTGTTTTCTAACGTCCCCATTAAAATAAATCAGTCATACTTTAATAAAATTGATACTCTACTCAGGGAATTAATTTGGGGTAAGAAAGCTCCGAATATTAAATTAAATGTGGTCCAATTACCCATAGTCCAAGGGGGTTTAGCGTTACCTCATTTGAGAACACACTATGAGGCTGCCTTTTTAGATTTAGTGTCTGACCTGATTGAATCTAATTTTATTAGTGACAGTTTTTTTATGGATAAAATGACACAAGAAATTGGATCTCTAACCCAAGAATTTTTAAAAACTTCCAAAAAAGACATGTTATTAGACTTTAAAAGATTATATTTTTAGACTCCAGTCTTTTTTTAAGAAGATGGGCTCATCTGGTCTCCAATACTTAAAATTAAGAGAATGTATGAGTCTCGGCCTACAGTTGCAATCGAGACATATACGTATTTGGGAAGGCTGTGGACTCTCCGAGTTAAGGCATTTTATAGTTCAAAATAGGCCAATCTCCTGGCAAGAAATTATGGCAAGGGCGGAAGGCCACTGGAAACTGGCTTTTCTTGAATATTTAAGCATTGTTAATTTGCTAACAAATACCAGTGGTATTTTGGACACCCCGAGTCAATTCATGGTAGATCTTTATGGGGCTCATATTACAGGGGTGGGAAATGGTATAGGCTGTTACATAAGCAGGGGCAGGCTTCCGTGATAGAGACTCATCTGGACAAAATATCTTGTGAGACTGGATGTAGGCTGAATATAAAAATGTGGGAGTCGATGTGCTTCCTAGGAAGTAAATCTTTGCGCGCTGCAAATTTTAAAAGGATGGCCTACCTGTCGAGATGGTTATCTAATTTAACTCCGGCCGCTTTAAATAAAAGGTTTGCAGACGTAGAAAATAGGTGCTTTCGTTGCCAACAAAATAGGGAGGGCGGGTGGCACCATATTTTTTTGCATGTTCAGGACTCAGGTTTTTTGGGGGGGAGGTTTTCTCGGATATCGGGCAAGAAATCGATTAGAGTATTTCGCTCAAGGCCGAAGCTGTCTTGTTTGGCATCAGTAGAGATGAAAAGCCACTATCCAAACCCGAAAAAGCCTTCCTATTCATTTCATGTACAGTGGCCCGCTCCCTAATTCTGCAGAATTGGAAATCTAGGAAATACCTTCTCGTCTGAAGTGGCTCAATAAAATGAAAAAAACTCCATTGATTTCTTCATGGGCATATATCTGGATGAAATGTTGATTTGCTCACAAACTTTGGAACATTGAAGGCAAGTTAATGAAATACTCACTAGATCCAAAAAACATTGTTTTATGCTAAGGCTGAAAATTATTTATTTGAGGCTCCAAATACCAGGTTTTCAGATTTCAGGTAAAAGTGTCAGTATGCACCCAGTGAAGAACAGCAGTCTTGGAATGGCCGCCTCTCGGTACAGTAAAGGAAGTACAGAGATGTATTGGATTTGCCCATTTCTATGGAACATTTACTCGGAATCAGGGGCATAACATATGTCCATGCAGCCCAGGAATGGTTCTAACCCTTCAGAGGCCCCCAGTATTAACCCACGGTCAATGAATATCTATAAGATATAAGAGTTTCCGTCCCCTTATCTCAATCTGTAGGTGGGGCCCCTTCATTTCTGTTACAGCACTTTTCCACAATCATACAACTTATAATTCAGTTGTCTCAGAAAGGAGTGAAAATTTTTGTGGAGAACAATATAAAGAAGCATTCACATAACTAATAACCGTTTTAACCTCCGTTCTTATCCTAAGATACCCTACTGGCAGACTTCCTTTTGCTGTCAAATCAGATGCCTTTCAAAAAGAGTCAAAAAGAAAAATTGATGGACAGAATGCAGAACAATGTCATACATTCACCCCAGTACAGAGATCTGGGCCTAAAGCCATCATTTTTTTGCTCACTATTCCAGTTAGGACCCAGCCATATGCAAATCAGTCTTGACCCTGCGCACAATGGGAACAGTCCAGCCCAAACTGCAAGGCCCGGTACTCCCTGAACTCGAAACAAGCATCCTAGGACCGGTTTCAGGCTTTCAGCCTTCACCAGCCAGGATAGCTTGTCTTTAGTGGCATGGAGAGCACAGGAACCACGTCTGGGCATACCCGTCCCACTCGGGGAGAAAATGCAAAAGGAACAATTGATGGACAGAATGCAGAACAATGTCATACATGCACCCCAGTACAGACATCTGGGCTTAAAACCATAACTGTTTTGCTCACCATGCCATTCCAGTTTGTACCCAGCCATATGCAAATCAGTCTTGACCCTGCGCCCAATGGAACAGTCCAGCCCGAACTGCTAGGCCAGGTCCTCCCTAGACTGGAAACAAGCATCCTAGGACCAGTTTCAGGCTTCCAGCCCTCATCAGCCAGGATAGCCTAACTCCAGTGGCATGGAGAGCACTGGAACCATGTCTGGGCATACTCGTCCCACTCGGGGTGACAAATGCAAAAACAACAATTGATGGATAGAATGCAGAACAATGTCATACATTCACCCCAGTACAGAGTCCTGGGCTAAAGCTATCGTTTTTTTTGCTCACCATGCCATTCCAGTTTGGACCCAGTCATATGCAAATCAGTCTCGACCCTGCACCCAATGGGAACAGTCCAGTCTGAACGGTCAGGCCAGGTCCTCCCTGGACTGGAAACAAGCATCCTAGGACCGGTTTCAGGCTTTCAGCCCTCATCAGCCAGGATAGCTTGACTCCAGTGGCATGGGGAGCTGGAATCCACGTCTGGGCATACCCGTCCCACTCGGGGTGACAAATTCAAAAAGAACAATTGATGGACAGAATGTCATACATTCACCCCATCCATTAAGATCTCCTACTCTCTTGAAATTATTATGCAAAGAGACATCCATCAGGATTGTGACCTCACTTTTATTTACACCACTTCATTAATAAAAGTCAGTGGAATCACATTTGACATAAACTATCTATTGTACGGTAGAAAGGTATTGATTTAAAATTGTATATGACTTGCAATGTCTAGGTGAACCATGCATAATAGTAATGAATGCCTTCCATGTTGCTTATGGAAGGATATGATCCAATATTGAAGATGTTTTCTAAGAAAAGAAAATATATGAGCTCAACTGTTGTTCGCAGTTTTAAATATATTACAGCTCAGAAGACATATTATGTTTCATATCAGATCTGAGAGTGTGAAATACAGAGTACCAAAAGGTATCAGATATTATATCACAAGTTAGTTGCAAATGTCAACACTGCATTGACACTAAAAGCCCCTTGTTGTGTATCGATATCAATGCGCATGCAGTGCAGATGAAGCCCAATTCTACAACTAGGCAATCTAACAATATTCAATGTCTCTGTCTCCCTCTCTTGCCCCATTCCCCTATACCTGGCTCTACTTCAAACCTATATGTTGTTAATGTAACGTTGGCTGTGGGTTCGGTGAAATGTGGAAGCTCACATCACTCTTGTTGGATCTGAAATACAAGATTTAGCCCATCTTGACACACTGAGATTGTTAATGGTCATTTTTAATAGCCATAAGACTGCTAAAGACAGTCACTTGGCTGCTAAGTAAGTACCTTTTGTTTTTAAAGACTATAATATCAACATATAATGAGCTATGGTCAGCCTCCTTTAGCCAATGGCTTCTTCGACACATGACCCCCGCCTCGTCATTGATTGGACATATCGTCAATCACATCTTGTATCAGCCCACAGAAATTTTTTAGACACTGTCTTTCCATTGGCCTTTTGGATGTATTCTTCAGCCTCCAATTAAATGGACAAGGGACTTTTTTACATCCAATCAGTACTGTAAGACTATTCAGATTATCTCGTATATGGATTGTACACAGAAAACGTTTTTTTTCAATGCATCAAGTTTTATTCTTTAACACTTTATTCAAAACTTAGATGCAAGCCTGACTTCAAAATGGACATTCAATTGGGTTGTCCCTTTCAGTAAGCAACGTAGTTTCAGTTCATTTAAGCTCTTATCACGTTCATGCCTAATTTAGCATTTATCCATACATTTGGAGCAGAGGTTCAAAGCCCGCAGCAGCCGCCATTAATTGTATTTTTGTTTCTCTCCCTCCTGGCACCATGGCGCCGAAAAATCACTAACACCATGGTCATGGCCATTGATTTTCTTCGATGTCAGAGAAAGAAACAACCCAGAGCCAGGCATCGTCATTCTGCTGCCGAACCTCTCCTGCCCAACATTAATGTTATACAGACAAAATCAACTTTTCAAGTGCGCTTTTTTTTAAATGTAAGCAACATTAACGGACATACACCGATCAACAAGTAAACTATCACTGATGCTAAAAAGCAATTTTGTCTAGAATTATCTTGTGAAACCTACATCATTGAATCACAAAATGTGCGATTCAAAGATGCCCCCTGTTCTATCAATATAAAGATGTTTACTTTGCAGTACCATGTGTAGTTCTAACATGGAAAGCAAGTCTGTTCTGTATGTTTAACATACTTGCTTTAAAGCCAACAAAATGGAAATCAAGAAAACGTGAGATACAAACTACAAAGCCAATGGCAAGCAATGGACACAATGCATTCCTAAGTCCATTTTCTGAAAGCCTCCGAGATAGTGGCAGCTGCTTCGGAACAGGGGTGTTAGGGCGGGGGTGGTTAGGGATGGATAAAAAAAAAAGAAAAAACTAACTTTCTCTGCTGCGCCGCCTCTCCCGCCACGCACGTCTCTCCTTCCTCCTGGAAGGAAGGCCTACTGGAAGCACCGGTAGTACCCAAGCTTCCGGATTCTCCCAGCCAATCACCATGTTGCAGAAGCAGCGTGTCGTGATTGGTCTAAGTGTCCTGTTTGGACGCTCAGGCAGTGCCTGGGAGCCTGAGCATTTTCCCCACAGGGTTATGCAAGACAGCCCATTGGAGAACATGCCAAGTGTGCATGACAGTTTGGCCCGCCCTAGAGGGCCGGGCAAACCATCATGTGTACTCAGAGGAGGAAAAAACTCTCCTCCCCTGCTCTGGTGTCAGAGCCTAACCCCACCCGACTCCCGCATAGAAAAATAAAATGATAATAACATCCTGTTAATCCTGTTATTAACAATTTATTTTAATTTTTTGCACAGCTGAAATAGCAGTGGGGCGAACCTCCTCCAACTGAGCAGCCACAGCCCCAAGATGTCTTCAGTAAACTACTGTCTGGTAGTCTGTATTTCTGTTTTTTAATCCGGAAAAGCCGGCTAACACATCTTGAAATCAAAGTCTCCCAAATTAAGGCTCACTCGGGATCAGTTATGGTGAATGTGAGCTTTATTCCAACATCATCGCTTGGTGTGCTTTAGCCACCAAATGCCGGTGATCAAGGCCTTGGGTGGCTGAAACACATCATAGGATGCTGTTGGAATAAAGCACACGATCCTGAATAAGCCTTTATTTAGAATACTTTGATTTAAAGATGTGTGTGGGTGTGGGTATACATATACACCTGGCAGCATTTCACTGGACGCAAAATCAAAGTATTGAGTGAATGGGAGCAAAATCCTATAATCATCACTGATGTATGATTAATGAACAATGCACCTAAATCCAGACTCATGCACCAATGTTGTTTTGTTATGGTTTATTTGAAATCCATCTGCTTTGTTGCTTCTGAAATTAGGCCAACTTAAAACATGCCAAACTAATGTGCTGAAAACACACACTCATCAGACTGGAGCATGGAAAGACGTGTGCACCTGTGCAATCGTGGTATTCAAAGCTTAATGATGTGGATAATTCAGAAAACAGCCATAAACGCTAATGGTGTAATTAGTATTTCCAACTTAGTTATTTTCAGCTCCATCGTTTACAGTGCATCATTTGAAGGTGAAGTGAGTTTATTCAAATCCCATGCCATTATAGTAAAAACAGGCATACAATATGTTTGGTCTACAGTTGTTACTCTCACATTAGACACTCGTGATTAACTTGGTCTTACTCTTCGTAGGTTCTTGGTTCTAAGAATGTATACAATTCCAAAAAAGGTGGTTCTCACTCCTAATTTACCTTTGAGGCAGAATTAATAACTACTTATAGCAGGTATTTGATTTGAAGTAAAACACCTATTAGGAACAATCTAATCGCGCGCAAATAATTAAATCTGTTAATTTTATACTTAAACATGAACAAAAAGCAGAAGGCTTGGACTTGCCTCTCTATGAAGAGTCAACCCCAAACAGTTTGCCTTCACCCCTCTTGTTATTTTATTACATTTTCGTTGGCATTAGGCCTGTGCACTTTACCACTGCTAACCCGTGCTAAAGTGGTTATGCTCTTTCCTTTCCACATTATCAAATTGGCTTATACTCAACGGGAACATTTCATTTACTTATAAGTCTCTAGTAAATTGGTACTACATGTACCCAGGGTTATGCTGCTTGTAGGCCTGCAGAATGGGGGAGTCAGGTCCTGGGACGTGGGGCTAGCTGGACCATTAATATAACTAAGTACACAGATTGCCAGCCACACACTCACTTAAATCCTCTATTTTTGAGGGAACAAACCATAAGAGACTTCCTGGTTCGTTCGGGTATATCACTCAAACCCTTTTATTATTTATTTGTTTTTTGTCTTTTTTTAAGTATTGATGTATGAAAGGGACACCTTATCGTTTTGTACACCTTATATACAATTATTTACAATTCGCGATTATTTACAACACAAACACATACACATACACATAACTAGTTGTATTATACAAAGTGAATTGCTCTGATATATATACACTCAAATATTCATACTACGAAGAAAAAAGAATCCGTAATTCCATAAAGACCAGAGTCAAAAGTATAAACTTGATGACAATCATAAATCAATGAACTACAGTTGAATGTAGGCAGTTCAAAAAAGGAAAAATAGACTTCAAATTAATTCATTCAGTCCATTCAACCAATAAATGGCTAATCTTTTTACGCCAACGCGTTTCGAATCCGGTATGTCAACTCTACGGATTCTCATCAGGGCTCTGTCTTAATACGGGATATCTGCAAGTGTATAAAATAAAACTTGTTTTAGCTACATTTCTGACAGTTGTTTAGCTTCCAACTACATTTAACTCGGATTCCTCATATTACCTGTTGAACCAGCAGCCGCCGGTCAAGGGTAGGGTATTAGTTCTCACTGAGTTTCTTTTCTTTTCGATCTAAAAACAAACGCAGGTATCATGACCTGTTCTTGCTCACTTTCTAAGACCAGAATGGGGCACATATGTTATCAACATACCTTACTGGATCATGCTCGTGATCCTACGTTTCCACCAAATGGGAGTTAATTTTCAGTCTTGTATTACAGCCTGAAAATAATGAGAATAACGTTTTACGCGCTTTTTATGCACAGACGGAGAGAGTATGGCACTCGTTGCTCTACTCGGCATACCTGCTCTGAGGGATTCCTCGCTTGGGCTGTTCGTGTTCTAATCGGTTGGAGCGGTAAACGCTTTCTAACCATGTAGGCACCGCTTTCCTCAGTCCTTATTATTTGCGCTCGCTTTCCCTAGAGGAAATAACAGCGTTTTATTTGGTTTCTGGGGCTACTGCAATATTGGTGGCAAATCAAACCCATGTTAGCTCTAGACTTACTTGAACAAGCTGTGACTCAGCATCTAGCTCTCATTCACTTAGCTTGGCAGCCATGTTGTAACATGGTTTTGGACCTACTTATAGCTACTTGCTTGGCGGCCATCTTAGAGTGGGGTCGCTAGAGAAAGCTCTCATTCACTTAGTTTGGCAGCCATGTTGTAACGTGGTTTTTGACCTACTTATAGCTACTTGCTTGGAGGCCATCTTAGAGTGGGGTCGCTAGAGAAGGCTATCATTTAGATGTGAAAAAAGGTGAATTTAAACCACATATGAAAACATACGTGCAATTACCATCGACCCTTTCTTTTGGAGGCACTATACTAGGTAAAGCTCACACTCTAGATATTTCAGAAAGCGAGTTGAGCCCGCTGAGTGCGCTATTAAACTTAAGTATAAGGTAGGCCTCTTTTTTTAGTAGAAGTTTATCATGGTCGATGGGTCTAGACTGTTGCAGAACATATAGAATTGACCACTTTAAGTCATTCTCAGTGTGTTTATTTTCAATGCAATGCTCCACAATAGGTGCTGTAAGCACTTTATTCGTGATTCTAGACTTATGTTGCGTTATGCGCATATTCACTTGTTGTGTTGTCTTGCCTATGTAAATCTTATTACATGGGCAGATGACTACATACACAACATTTCGTGTTTTGCAATTTGAGAAACTTAAGTGTTTCCACTTAATATTCCCATGTTGGAATTCCTTCCCTTCCACAGTAGTCCCACAGGCCACGCATGTCCCACATTTATGATGTCCCTCAATGGGTTTCATTCCCCATTGAGACAATAGGTCACTCTTAGGTTTGGGTAATGCCATCTCGGCTCGGACAAGATGTTGTCCGATGCTCCTGTTCTTACGATACGCGAAAAGAGGACGGGGAAATGGACAGTCCAGGTTTTCTAGTAAGTGCCAATTTTTTAACACGTTTTGTCTGAATTTGTTTGTATCAGGCCCAAATGTGGTGACACAGACCATCCGGTCTAATTCAGCCTTTGATTTTGTTTGTAGCAAACATTCGCGTTGTGTACATCGTGCCCGCTTGAATGAGTTTTTTAACAGTTTTTTCGGATAACCACGGCTTTCCATTTCGTGACAGAATGTGTCAGCATGTCTTTCATACTCTGACAACTCCGTGCAGTTTCTCCTGATACGGAGCAGTTGGCCATAGGGCAAATTAGCCTTCAAGTTTCTGGGGTGGTCACTTTGGTGGTGCAGTATTGTGTTTTTATCAGTCTGCTTCTTGTACAAAGAGGAGACCAACTTCCCGTTTGAACATGTGATTTCCACATCCAGGAACTCATTCAAGCGGGCACGATGTACACCACGCGAATGTTTGCTACAAACAAAATCAAAGGCTGAACTAGACCGGATGGTCTGTGTCACCACATTTGGGCCTGATACAAACAAATTCAGACAAACCGTGTTAAAAAATTGGCACTTACTAGAAAACCTGGACTGTCCATTTCCCCGTCCTCTTTTCGCGTATCGTAAGAACAGGAGCATCGGACAACATCTTGTCCGAGCCGAGATAGCATTACCCAAACCTAAGAGTGACCTATTGTCTCAATGGGGAATGAAACCCATTGAGGGACATCATAAATGTGGGACATGCGTGGCCTGTGGGACTACTGTGGAAGGGAAGGAATTCCAACATGGGAATATTAAGTGGAAACACTTAAGTTTCTCAAATTGTAAAACACGAAATGTTGTGTATGTAGTCATCTGCCCATGTAATAAGATTTACATAGGCAAGACAACACAACAAGTGAATATGTGCATAACGCAACATAAGTCTAGAATCAAAAATAAAGTGCTTACAGCACCTGTGGTGGAGCATTGCATTGAAAATAAACACACTGAGAATGACTTAAAGTGGTCAATTCTATATGTTTTGCAACAGTCTAGACCCATCGACCATGATAAACTTCTACTAAAAAAAGAGGCCTACCTTATACTTAAGTTTAATAGCGCACTCAGCAGGCTCAACTCGCTTTCTGAAATATCTAGAGTGTGAGCTTCACCTAGTATAGTGCCTCCAAAAGAAAGGGTCGAAGGTAATTGCGCGTATGTTTTCATATGTGGTTTAAATTCACCTTTTTTCACATCTAAATGATAGCCTTCTCTAGCGACCCCACTCTAAGATGGCCTCCAAGCAAGTAGCTATAAGTAGGTCAAAAACCACGTTACAACATGGCTGCCAAACTAAGTGAATGAGAGCTTTCTCTAGCGACCCCACTCTAAGATGGCCGCCAAGCAAGTAGCTATAAGTAGGTCCAAAACCATGTTACAACATGGCTGCCAAACTAAGTGAATGAGAGCTAGATGCCGAGTCACAGCTTGTTCAAGTAAGTCTAGAGCTAACATGGGTTTGATTTGCCACCAATATTGCAGTAGCCCCAGAAACCTAATAAAACGCTGTTATTTCCTCTAGGGAAAGTGAGCGCAAATAATAAGGACTGAGGAAAGCGGTGCCTACATGCTTAGAAAGCGTTTACCGCTGCAACCGATTAGAACACGAACAGCCCAAGCGAGGAATCCCTCAGAGCAGGTATGCCGAGTAGAGCAACGAGTGCCATACTCTCTCCGTCTGTGCATAAAAAGCGCGTAAAACGTTATTCTCATTATTTTCAGGCTGTAATACAAGACTGAAAATTAACTCCCATTTGGTGGAAACGTAGGATCACGAGCATGATCGAGTAAGGTATGTTGATAACATATGTGCCCCATTCTGGTCTTAGAAAGTGAGCAAGGACAGGTCATGATACCTGCGTTTGTTTTTAGATCCCGAAAAGAAAAGAAACTCAGTCAGAACTAATACCCTACCCTTGACCGGCGGCTGCTGGTTCAACAGGTAATATGAGGAATCCGAGTTAAATGTAGTTGGAAGCTAAACAACTGTCAGAAATGTAGCTAAAACAAGTTTTATTTTATACACTTGCAGATATCCCGTATTAAGACAGAGCCCTGATGAGAATCCGAAGAGTTGACATACCGGATTCGAAACGCGTTGGCGTAAAAAGATTAGCCATTTATTGGTTGAATGGACTGAATTAATTAATTTGAAGTCTATTTTTCCTTTTTTGAACTGCCTACATTCAACTGTAGTTCATTGATTTATGATTGTCATCAAGTTTATACTTTTGACTCTGGTCTTTATGGAATTACGGATGATTTTTTCTTCGTAGTATGAATCTTTGAGTGTATATATATCAGAGCAATTCACTTTGTATAATACAACTAGTTATGTGTATGTGTATGTGTTTGTGTTGTAAATAATCGCGAATTGTAAATAATTGTATATAAGGTGTACAAAACGATAAGGTGTCCCTTTCATACATCAATACTTAAAAAAAGACAAAAAACAAATAAATAATAAAAGGGTTTGAGTGATATACCCGAACGAACCAGGAAGTCTCTTATGGTTTGTTCCCTCAAAAATAGAGGATTTAAGTAAGTGTGTGGCTGGCAATCTGTGTACTTAGCTTGTAGGCCTGCAGCACCAATTGTGCCACCAATAGAGTAGCCCATTTAAACATGACCCAGCTCTGGTATTGCAGCCTGTGTGCAGTTTTAAACTATCAATGCTATCTGGCAAAATAAACCTTTTGCGAGACATAAACCTCACTTCATAATACAGATAACCCACTCTTAAAGTAGACCCTAAACAATACATAGGGCACGGTGTGTTTAATTTATAATGTAGGACATGTTTTTTGAAGTTTTACATGCCCTGGTAGTGTGGATCTCATTACTTTGAGGCATACCTCTCCCATAGGATAACATTGGTTTACCTTATTACATTTAACACACGTTAACGTGATTGGAAACAGGTAGAAATGTAATGTTTGGTCTCTGACAAATTGTATTTAAAACCCTCTTTAATGATAAAGTCAGATTTTAAGTCACAGTTCTGAAAATGGCACTTTTAAAAATGTATAGAAACAAACAATGCCAATATTCACCAACCCTTCTCACAACCTCAGTTTTTTTCGTGAACACTATAATCAATAAAAGTGGTCACCATTTATTTCCAAAAATCATATACATTATTTTGTTATTTATCACACACAGAAGTATAGTACAAAACATGTCATCAATTTATCCTCTCCCACTAACAATATTTATACACAACAGTGGATACAAATAACAAAATACAAACACACATCTTTAAAACCATGCACAAACAGAGAAAATAAACAACTATCAATCAGTTCTGATTTTTCAATATCCAAAACAAGAGCTAAAAAGTGAAATTTTTCATTACACTGCAATAAATTTGTTAGCTCTTTATACATGGAAAGGCGCACCTCAATCTACGCACAGCTGCTGTACACAGGATACATTTAGACAACACTTTCCATTATTTTATGCCCTGATTCTCAGTGCCAGTCTTTTTGCTCTTTGGATGCACACGTTTGTCAACGCATATCGAACCCCATTAATTATTTTAGGGTTCTCCTCAGGTACAAGAATTGTTATCCACTCTCTTGCTACTTGATATCTTGACAAGAACGGGGTGTTCAAATTCTTTGTAACGGTTCTGAATAAAGGGACTGACAAATCTCTTTAGTCGCTCATATCTTTGATTGGCCTCTGGCTCCACTGTTTTCAATGGAGGATTTTAATTTTGCTAATATAAATCAGGTCCTCCATTGATTCACTTCGCAGGAACTACTGACCAGTAGCAATGGAGGACCTGATTTAAATGAGCAAAAAGTGATCTGAGAACCAACACCTGCTCGCTGGTCCGCCCAAGGTTCATCACTGGTTGGCCTGACTGTGCAGTAGCTCCCACTACGTTCTCCCCTGCACCAGCAAATCTCGTTCAGCGTCTCCCTTTAGGAAGGGTTTTCGTCTTTGTGGAGCCATTGTTGACAACAGCCTGTGGCTTCTTCCCACTGGAGTTTTTCAGTTTCTGAAAAAATGACGAAGTCCGAATGTAGAAATCTTCATGATGACTTTTTCCAGCAACTCAGCAACAATGCTGCAGCCTCCTCAGTCACTGTTAGCTGCCTGGCCCCTCTGAACTTTACCTTCTCAGAAACTTTTCTTCAAAATTTCCGCTAGGTCTAAAGGTAAGCCGAGACCGGATCCAATCCTCTTTCATGTGGCCGTACCACAATCCATCAGAGTTGACAAGGATTGTCACTGATCTTTGAGAAGGGTTAACACCCCCTCAACTAAAAACACAATTGCCTACAATAAGTAAACGTAATATTATAATAAAGATTTCATAATCTATTCAACAGGTGAGATAAATACTTCCTTACATTGATATGAGCCAGTCGCACTATGAAATACTGAAGAAAGAATAAAGCTTATGTATAAGTGCTAAATAGAGGTGTTAAGCCAAAAAGCCTATATAAAAATTAGAGTCAAGGCAATGCTCAGTTTGTGGTGAAAAATGGATAACCATTGAGGAATAGAAACATAAAATATATGAATATAGCAGTACACACAGATATGCGTATATTACCAGTGTTTCATTTGTAAGAAGATCAGAAAGCAAATGATAAAAGAGAACCCACAGTTTATGCTGCGACAGAAATACACATTGCCAAATAACAGCACCAAACCTCAGAGTTAATCAAATGTTATTTCAGAATTAGAGGCTCCAATCGTGTGCAGTTTTCATTAATGCATTCACATATGCACCTCCAGCTTCGAAAGTATCCCTATCATCTATTGAGTCCCCCCCCCCCCCAGGGCTACATACTTCTTCATGGAGCCAGTTAATGTTATGCTTACAGCATCAAAATTCACCAACATGATGACGATATACAAGTCTTCTCCCCTCCAAAAATGCAATACCTCAAACACTGCACGCTTGCATCTAATCCAGACCTGGAAGTTAGACTTATCTGAAGCTCAACCTTACCAAGACAGAATTCCTGCTAGTTGCTAAAAACAGCAAGTGAGAATTCGTTCAAACCAGGTTCAATAACATGCACCTTGGCATCTTTAAAACCTAACTTTCCCTGAAATCCAGGTAACTTGTATCCACCATTGACACCAAACTCACCTTCAACTCTTTTATCAGTTCTCTCTCTTCTATTTAAAGCAAAAAGGGTTCTTCCGGAAAGTGATTTCTTAACTACTATTCAATTTGTTCTTTCGCTTCTGGATGGTGCTACACACTGTTCGACTGAAATCGAGAATACACATTGGCTGATCATGGGACTGAAGAAATATGACTGTATCACCTTGATGGAGCGCTACTGATTGCACGTGATTTCATGGAAAAACAAATCCATGGAATACCCTTACTGAGAAACCATTTTGCCTAAACTGTTGAATGAAAATTTGCAGGATGATTGGCACTTACCATTTCATAGAAATGAAGTCACTGAATGTCTTTTTTTCAAAATTGGCTTTTGAAAAGTTATTTTTTAAGAAGTAATTGCAATGGTTGCAGGTCTTACTTTTAGAAACATTTTTGTTGGGGTATTTATTTCAGTGCTTTACTTCAGGGGACATTTGTTTGGATTTTTATTTTTTACTTTGTTAACAATGACTTTGGAAGCTTTTAATTTCTTGACCCCCTCAGTCTCCTAAACACCATCCATCCCTGCCCCCTAAAAATCTCTCACCACATCCAAACTACATCTATCCCTGACCCCTAAAATACCACCAAACCCTGAAACGCAAAAGCCAATTCTGTCACTAACCCCCACCCATCCCTGAAACCTGAGAAACCTTCACTATACCTAAACTACACCTATCTCTGACCCATACATTCTGCCCATCCTTGAACCCTAAAATCCCTTTCTACCCCTAAACTCCACCCATGCCTCAACCCTAAAAACTATCAATATCCCTTAACTCCACCCATTTCTGAACCCTAAACTCCCCTTTCAGTGCCTAAACCCTACCCATCCCTGAACTCTTAAAACCCCTCACAACATCTAAACTGCACCTGTTCTTGACCCCTAAGAAGACTCTTACCATCCCTAAACACCACCAATCCCTAACTCCTAGACACTCTCACCAACCCTAAATCATACCTATCACTAAACCTTAAAAACCTCCTTCTATGCCTGAACTCTACCCATCCCTGACCCCCCAAAGTCCTCCATGCCCCATAAACACCACCTATGCTTTAACCCAAAAAACCCTCAATCAATCAATCAATCAGTGACACTTATAAAGCGCGCTACATACCCGTAGGGTCTCAAGGCGCTGGGGGGGGGGGGGAGCCGCTACTGCTCGAACAGCCAGGTCTTCAGCTTCTTCCTGAAGGAGAGGTGGTCTTGGGTCAGGCGCAGGTCGGTCGGGAGGGAGTTCCAGGTCTTGGCGGCCAGGTAGGAGAAGGACTTTCCTCCTGTGGTCGCTCTTCGGATGCGGGGGACGGCGGCGAGGGCGTGGTTGGCTGATCGGAGGTGGCGTTTGGGAGCGTAGAAGTTGACTCGGCTGTTGAGGTAGCTCGGGCCTTGGTCGTGTAGGGCTTTGTGTGCGTGGGTGAGGAGGCGGAAGGTGATTCTTTTGTTGACGGGGAGCCAGTGAAGGTCTCTCAGATGTCCGGAGATGTGGCTGGTTCGTGGGATGTCGAGGATGAGTCTGGCTGAGGCGTTCTGGATCCGCTGGAGTCTCTTCTGGAGCTTGGCGGTGGTACCGGCGTAGAGGGCGTTGCCGTAGTCCAGTCGGCTGGTGACGAGGGCCTGGGTGACGGTCTTCCTGGTCTCGGTGGGGATCCACCAGAAGATCTTCCGTAGCATGCGTAGGATGTTGAAGCACGCCGAGGAGACGTTGTTGACTTGCCTGGTCATGGAGAGGGAGGAGTCCAGGATGAAGCCCAGGTTGCGTGCATGGTCTGTCGGTTTGGGTGCGGTGCCCAGGGCGGGAGGCCACCAGGAGTCGTCCCAGGCAGAGGGAGAGGAGCCCAGGATGAGGACTTCTGTCTTGTCCGAGTTCAGTTTCAGGCGGCTGGTTGTCATCCACTCGGCTACCTCTTTCATCCCTTCGTGCAGGTTGGCTCTGGCGGCGGCGGGGTCGTTGGTCAGGGAGAGGATCAGCTGGGTGTCGTCGGCGTAGGAGATTATGCTGAGGTTGTGTTTGCGTACGATGGCCGCGAGGGGGCTCATGTAGACGTTGAAGAGGGTGGGGCTCAGAGATGATCCTTGGGGGACGCCGCAGATGACTTCGGTGGCCTCTGACTTGTACGGTGGTAGGCGGACTCTCTGTGTTCTTCCGTCGAGGAAGGAGATGATCCATTCCAGCGCCTTGTCCTGGATTCCGACGCTGCTGAGGCGCCGTACTAGGGTGCGGTGGCAGACCGTGTCGAATGCCGCTGTTTCTCCGTTGTCCATCAGGGCTCGGATGTCATCGGTGGCGGCGATGAGGGCGGTCTCGGTGCTGTGGTTGGCTCGGAAGCCGGACTGTGAGGGGTCGAGGGATCCGTTCGTCTCGAGGAAATCGGCCATCTGCTTGTTGACGGTCTTCTCGATGACTTTGGCTGGAAACGGGAGGAGCGAGATGGGGCGGTAATTCTTGAGGTCGGTGGGGTCCGCTGTTGGTTTCTTGAGTAGAGCGCTGAGTTCGGCGTGTTTCCAGCTCTCAGGGAAGATGGTGGTGTCGAAGGATGTGTTGATGATGTCTCGCAGGTGGGGTGCGATGACAGCGTCGGCCTTGTTGAAGACGTGGTGAGGGCAGGGGTCGGTCGGTGATCCGGAGTGGATGGAGTTCATCGTGCGGATGGTGTCTTCGGTGCTGATCGGGGTCCAAGCGTGGAGGGTGGTGATGGGGGGTGGTTGTTCGGTCATGGTGTGCGTTGGTTGGTTGTTGAAGCTGTTGTGTATGTCCGCGATCTTGTTGTGGAAGTATGAAGCGAGGGAGTTGCAGAGGTCTTGCGATGGGGTGATGTCGTTGTTTCCTGCGCTTGGGTTGGAGAGCTCTTTGACGATGTTGAAGAGTTCCTTGCAGTTGTGTGCGTTGTTGTCCAACCGGTCCTTGAATGCTGTTTTCTTGGCGGCGCGAATCAGCTGGTGGTGTTTCCGGGTGGCAAGTTTGAAGGAGGTCCTGTTGTCCGGTGTCGGTTCCCTTCTCCAGACTTTCTCGAGGGCTCGGCAGTTCTTCTTGGAGCTCTTGAGTTCGTCGGTGAACCATGGGGCTTTCTTGCTGCCGGGTCTGCTGGGCGGGGTCCTCAGTGGGGCGAGTTCGTCCGCGCAGTTGCTGATCCACTTCGTGAGGTTGTCGGCGGCCTGGCTGGGGTTCGCTGAGCTGGCAGGAGGGTGCTGGCTCAGGGAGGTGGCGAGCTGGTCTGCTGTGATCTTGTTCCAGCTTCTGCGGGCGGCCTGTTGCTGGTGGTGGTGGGTCGTTGTTTTCTTGAAGGTGAAGTGGACGCAGCTGTGGTCCGTCCATTGAAGCTCTGTGGCGTGGCTGAAGTTGATGTCCTTGCTGGATGAGAAGACAGCGTCGAGTGTGTGTCCGGCGAGGTGGGTGGGGGTGGACACCAGTTGCTTGAGTCCCAGGTTGGCGAGGTTGTCGAGCAGGGTGCTGGTGTTGCGGTCGTTGTTGTTCTCCAGATGGAAGTTGAGGTCTCCCAGGAGGATGTAGTCAGCGGAGGGGAGGGCATGCGGGCTGACGAAGTCGGCGATGTCCTCGCTGAATTGTGTGCGTGGTCCAGGGGGTCGGTAGATCAGGGTATACTAAAGTCCACACAAGTTTAATGTAATTATGGATTCTTCCTCATAATGATCATTTCCTTAAAATGTTTCCTTTCATTTTCATTCCCATTTACACCATTTACAAAACCCATCACGACTATTGCACCGCTTCTCTTGCAGACACGCTCACCATCTCTGGTCACTCTCAGCAGGAAGAGTATAAAAGAAAACAACTAAGCTGCAGTCCTTTTCCAAATGTGCATCCAGGATTTAGAATAACGTCCCCATATCCATCAGGACTGCCCCAACACTGCTTCAATTTAGGAAAGAGTTGAAGACACATAACATCATAATTCATTAACGGTCCTCATTCTTTGATTTTACTTATTGACGTTAAACTTGTTATTGACCATGTACAGTTTGGATAGGTTTGTGCTGTAGGAATACCATATACATGCCTTACAATGAGTAGCAACTTTCTGTTCCTTCCCTTCAAACTCCACCACGGTTTGTATACTGATTGGTTATTTTGAATTCATACACTAAAGGGAAAACATAACTTATGATTTTACTGCATCACCCTTTGCACTATTCAAGAAAATCAAACCCATATTTTGTAAGCCATTTTGTCAGATGGGCTGATGGTTGATGGAGAGATAGCGGCACTGGATATAAATAAAACTACATGAATTAGATGATCTGCCATATTTTTAACATGTATTTTTATTTTAAATTTGTATTGTCTTGTTGCTTTTATGATTTTAAGTAATCGAATAAAGCTTGCTTTTGACTTTGACTTTGGATATAAATATATATTTTACTTTTTAGATTCTATTGTTGTTGCTTACTGATTGACACTGGAAATGATAATGTACAGTGGTGCTACCTGACCCTGGATTGCCTATAGTTCATGCCAATTGAAGGTAGGTTTGTGCACGCCTTACTCTGAATGTATTTGGTGGTGGTGGGACAAGGGGTGGATCTTGAATATGCATTAATTTTCTTTTTGTTCACAGTGTCTTCTTTCCTGCAACTATCTATTCTGCTATTCAGTATCTATTATTCCAGATTTTTATTTTACTTTCCTGGTCTCATGGTTGCTGTCTTGGGTGCTCCAGGGGCCTTGTCTTGACCTCCCCAGTGATATTATTACTGATTTTTCCAATTGTCTATAGTCTGCTGCTTTTTGCCTGGGTGCATATAGGGCCTTGTGCTGTATGTAGGCCAAATATATATATTTTCGACATATCTATTTCATTTTTCAAGTCTCCTTGTTGCTCCCCACTGCATCCCTGAATTATCAGTAGGCTTGATGCATTATTAGTGTATTTTCCCAGTTGCCCTGTATATACTACCTATTGTATTTGTGTGTGAGGGACCTTGTGATGTGAGTAAGCTACACATATTATTTTTCTAGATTTCTAATCAGCATTTTGCTAGTCTTCCTTTTGCCTTTCCAGGGCCTCAGGGCCCTGGCTGTTCCCCAGTTATTAAAATTGTTTTTTTCCAAAGTAGCTGATTTCTTTGTTCCATAAGGGATTTATGCCTATGGCTGTATGTGTAATGCTATGCTCCAGGCACTGACTCCATTTTGTCAGCAATCACAAGTTTCTTCAATGTGGGACATTCTTACGGCCTGATTATGAGTTCTGTGCCTATGGTGACAGTCCCCAGACCACCATACTGGCAGTCGGGCTGAGGTATTCCAAATACAACAGTGAGAATGCCACAGAACCGCTACAACCACCATGGATCATGGATCCCACATGGTGGCGTGGCGGCCAGAGGCCCCAATATGCTGGTGGCGCCACTGGGGGATCCATGATCCCTTGTGGTGCAGCGGTCCTGTGGCAGTCTCACCACTGTATTTGTAATACCACGGGTGGGCCGCCGGTCTGGCAGTCCAGGAACTGCCACCACGAGCTCAGAACTCATAATTATTTGGCATTTTCTCACTGCCAAAGTTTTCATAGTGGTGAGGCCACCATGAATTCTTTGGCAGTGAGGAAACAAAAGGGGCCCTGCAGAGCCCCCATGTTGCCTCATGGCCATGTTGTCCCCCCTGTGTGCAGTCACCTCTTTTCCTGAACAGCATACACTTTACAGTCAATGCTGTGCAGGAACAGGCTTTGGCATTCCTAGTGTTGTGCTTTTTGCCCATCAGACCACGAGATAACTCGCAATCTGGCGGGTGGCCGGCGGTCGAGGTTGCTGTTCTTGGAGCGGGGCGCTGGAGGTGACCTGCTCCAAGATCGTCAAACATGTATTCAGGCCCTTAGTACTTTCCTGTGTTTTGTATCACTGGGCTGTCTGAGTTTTTTGTCATGGGTCTATGTGGGTGAGGTTGGAGTTTGGGGTATGTTAGACTCATTGCTAACACACAAGCTTGGCGTAGTTAGTTTTTAGTACCTAATTTAAAATGCTCTGTAAAACCAACATTTTATGAAGGACTTAAATATAACTACTGCACAGGGCATTAATATTATGTCTAATGTCATGTTTGCCTTCCACTACAGTGGGCAAGTCTGACAGTCTTTCTTCATATTTCTTCTTGCCTTCTGGTAGACAAGCTGTGGCTCAGGGAGATTCCCGTCCTTCCCTCCTAGCGAGGATCCTGACCCTGGTCCTCCCAGCTAATCAAGAAAGAAAAGGTAAGTTGGCACCTGAGAAAGTTGTTTCTCTCCAGAAAGTGCGCAGTGAGATGTCTTACACATCTGAAAGCCGCATCACCAATGCACAGTCATTCTTTAGCTTAAGTGTGCAACATGGAACATTTTGGTGCACCCTCTCCTAGTCAGCCATATATTGGAAGTGCTCCTGGATCCAATCTACCATCATCAAAATCAATAAAAATGATTGGCCCTTTAGAGGGTAAAACAATAATTCTTTCAAAGCTTATGTGATGGCAGCCAGGGTTCAGAGGCAGACAGGGACATCCCACAAAACAGAACAGGAACAAGAGTCCAGCACATCAAACGTGTGAGCAGAGAAGAATGTTTAGTTTATTGTGTTTTCTTTTTCATCAATACCTCCTTTGCCAAGAAAAAGAAGTGCAACTCCTTTGAATTTTTAAGCTGCTCTTCAGAAGATGGCGACATGAAATGAACCAACAGACACCGCTATTGGATTCAGAACATAAAGAAGCTTATGGCTAGCACTGGCAATTGAATAGGTCTCTGTAGTTCCCGAGCTCTGAGCTATTGGTGCTGTCAAAGTGAATGTCTTTTAGCCATATGTGGTCCCTTAAGTGATGTAACTGTGGGGCAGATGTATCAAGTGTTTTGCATGTCGCAAAAGCTGCGAATCTCTATTTTTCAGCGTTTGCGACATGCAAAAAATAAATTGGCATGTATGAAAGAATTCGCATCGCACAATAGGGATTCGCATGTTTGCGAATTCCTAATGTGCGAGAATGGAGAAGTCGCAGAATATTTAGCGAATTCTGATTTAGCATTGGCGCATAATAGCGAAATTCGCAAGGAGATGTAAGAAATTATCGCAAATTGCGATTTTGCCTATTTCGCACATTAAGGAATCGCTATTAACACCAGGTAGAAGCAGGTGGTAAAAAAAAAATCCTATAAAAGAAATCCCAGAATGCATTTTCACTGTTTTCAAAATGGCGGCACTGTACCTGATTGCCAGGAGGATGCGCATCCAAGCTCTTGGCCAGAGAACGGCAGGAAAGGATATTCAGATTACGCATTACGCTGTTCCAGCAGACACAGGAGGAGATATATGAAAAATACAGGCTACATCCTCACACCATTCTTGACCTCATCACTGAATTGAAACCTTTTTTGACACACCCAACTGCCAGAACACAATCAATACCAACACATGTGCAGGTATTGTGCTCACTGCACCTTTTGGCTTCTGGCTCCTTTCAAACAGTAATAGCAGAGGTTGGTGGAGTCTCACAGAGTGCCCTATCACGTTTCTTCCATGTCTTCTTGGATGCAATGATCAGTAGACTTCAACATCATATCTATTTTTCAAATACACATCAAGCCATACAGGAAGCCAAGTTGGATTTCTATCAAATTGCAAGATTCCCACATGTGATTGGATGCATAGATGGAACCCATATTGCCATCACCCCACCAGCACCTATTGAATATGTATTCCGCAACAGAAAAAGCTACCACTCAGTGAACATCCAGGTCATATGCAAAGCTACATACATAATCCAGGACATTGTGGCAAAGTTTCCAGGGAGTACACATGACTCTTACATCTTCAGACATAGTGCAATACATAGACGTCTCAGTGCTGGTCAGTTTGGAGATGGATACCTGCTGGGTAAGTAATACTCATCCATCCTCCCTTCCACCCATCCAATGTAATGGAAATTAAAGTCACTTTTTCCTCTCTAACTTGCAGGTGATAGTGCCTACGCAGTGCGTGATTTCATACTCACCCCATACTTGAATCCTGCAAATGCAAGTGAAAGACGCTACAACAGGGCACACCGGTCCACACGTGGGGTAATAGAACGCACATTTGGAATTCTGAAAAGCCGTTTCAGACGCATACACAAAAGTGGAGGTGCATTGCAATACAATCCAGAGACATGTTGCAAAATAGTGACAGCATGTGCAATGCTGCATAACATGGCAATCCGCAAAGGCACAGAAATTGAAGTGAGTGACTCAGACACATCTGATGATGATAACCCTCCCCCAAGAATGGCAGTGGCAGGAGTAGGAGCCATGGCTGGTCGTCAAAGGAGGGCAGAGATTACACGTAACTATTTTTAGGTGAGAAAAAAAACTAAACACCATATTCACTTTGCTATTGTTCTTTTATTCAGAACATGCAAACAGTGCAATATGTATGTTTAATTATTTCTAATCATTCTGATTTGACATATCCATACTAGTAAAACCAAACAAAAAATAGTATCAATGCATGACTGCTGCATAGGTACTTCAACATGGTAAGTCATTTTTTCCGTTGGCGGCTGCAAGCATGTTGCTCAAGTGGAGGCATGGCCTCTTGCTCTGCTCCAGTAGTGGAACGCCTTCCACTCCTGCGTTGCACCATGAGGTTTGTTGGTGTGGGGTTGTTGCTACTCCTACTGGAGTTGTCCTCGCATTCTCCCGAGCACAGGAGAGCCCTTGCACCAGAGTGGGTTGTTTGCATACTTTCCAATACTAATGTCATATTGTCCACACTCTTTCCAACTGAACGTGTGCATTCACTCAATTCACGCTGCATGTTCACACTGCGACGTGTGAAGTTGCTGGTGACTGCACATAGCCTGTTGATGGCTTTGGTGTAGTTGTGCATTGTGTCCTGCGCAGCCTGTGCAGCCCTGTTCCGTGCCTCCTCTGTGTTGACAAGTGTCAGGCAAAGTTTATCTCTGGCATCAGCCATGCGTTCCTGGTTCTTGTTGGATTTGACTAGCTGCCTATTGATAGATCTCAGAGTCTTATGTTGAAGGCGTTGTACCTCAAGCATGTTGTGCTCACGGCCTGCAAACACTGTCACTACTTCACCTTGTCCTGTGTTATTTACAGATGGCTCAAGACGGAATGCACGTGCCCTCCTTGGACTTTGTGATTGCTGTTGTGCATCTTGGGAGGACACAGTGACTGTCTCATTGGACACTGCTTCTACATCTGAATTTTCATCCTCTCCCATAGGTTCTAGAGGTAGAACTCGTCGGCGCTTCCTTTGTATGGTCACAGGGGCATTAGTGACTTCATTTTCTACATCTGACATCACATGGGGAGGTGACAATTCAACATCATTGTCAGTCCTGTCCTCACTGGTATGTCCTGTGAATGTAGAGTGCAAAATATGAATTTGTGTTCATGACAAAATAAAAAATCTCATGGCAGAGTATTACTTGTACTGCACTGTTTCAGCATTACGAAGTCCCAATTTAAAAATTCATATCAGTGACTATGATTGAGAGTGTTACTATGTCAATGGGACTACCACTCCCATAATGCATTGCTCTGTTCTTGTTTCACAGTGTTAATGGACTAATGGTAATCTTACATGCAGTGCACACACACACACACACACATTCTTTGTACACACACATGGGTGCACTTTCAAATCCTCTTAACTTGTGCTGTTGCTGTGGGTTCTGAGCTGTCTATGTTTGCCACTCCACTCACACTTTCAGTTGTCAGTGTGGATTCTATCAGTTCCTCATGGGGAGTGGGTTTGTCCACCATGGAAGTTCCACCACCTGTTAGGTTGGCATCTTTGATCCTCTCAGCCAGTCTTTCTTTAGATCTGAGTCTCATGTCATACCACCTTTTTTTTATTTCATCAATGGAGCGAATGGTGACTCCTACTGAGTTGACTTTCTCCTGGATCTCCAGCCATATTTTTCTTTTCCTGGAGTCAGGTACCTTAAATGATTTTTTCCCAAACAGGTCCTCATGGTTACACACCATTTCTTCTATTAGCACTTCTTGCTCCTTTTCTGAAAACTTCTGCTTTCTTTTTCTTTTTTCAATTGGCTGCTCCTCCTGTGCCTTCTGTGACTCCATAGCTGCACAAACAGGTCTGCTCTGCCTCAGCACACTCTTCCAACTGCCACTGGGTGTGGCTCTGGGTAGCAGGTGCAAGCAATCACTGGGACTTCCTGCTTGTGATGTCATCAACTTGTTCCTGCATTGCATGATTCCCGTTTTAGCGAATTCTTAAATTGCGAAAATCGCAATTATGCGATTCGCACAATATTCGCATCATTTTCTGCGATTTTTAAGAAATCGCTATTTTCTCGCAATGTTTTTGTTACATCCCATTTTGCGATTCCGATATTGCGATTCGCAACAAATCGCAATTACGGACTCGCAAAATGTTTTTTTGATACATCTGCCCCTGTGACTGTATTGTGTCTTAAATAGGAACAAATGTTAAAAAGAAACATGGGTTCGGTAAAACATCAAACATTATACTGCAAAAAGAAAGGAACAGGGAGGCACACATTTTAGGAATAAGGGATTGGTCAAGTGAAACTATTTGGTTGAATTAAACGGAAAGAGACAGATTTGTGTTTTTTAAGTTGCAAAGTGACAACTAAGCTAATGAAACAAACATAGAAAAATGATAAACACAGAGGCGAACAGTACAGGACTCAGGGTGGCTTAAAGGTATGTTGGGCAAAAAGCCAATAGTTCTCGTTTACCGGAGGAATTGACTTTAAGAATGTGGAGCCATGTTGTACAGCAGCTGTGCTGCTGTACAATATGGCTAAAACATTTGCAAATTTGATACCTCACTTCCTTGCAATCTGCCTCTGGTTTGTGAGCTGTTCTTTGTTTTGCAGCAGGGCTTTGGCCGAGCATTGAATGTCACATAATAAACCGAATATAATACATAGTGCAACAGTTTACCATCAAACTTCGAGCATGACAGTTCTCTTCTCTGCGAAATAGAAATCAGTCTTCAAAACGAGTCAGGGCGACTGGAATTGTGCAATTATGCATCTGGGTGATTTTTTAACAATCATAGATTGCCACATTTGTCACATAATCCATGATCTTCCGCATAATCTGCAGAATTGAAAAATAACTATTTTTTGTTTCTAGATCAAACGTTTCAAAAATTACAAAAAAAAATCAGCAACATGTGTTGGCGTGCAGTGGAAGGCCTTTTGAACAGCTGGACTGGTCACATTTCTGTTGCTTATTGCTATACAGGAGTGTTAAACAGGTACTAATGAGGTGTAACCTATGTCCATACAGTGCTTCCAAGTTTAAAAATGACGAAATTATGAAGTAATGCTTTTACGAAATTTACCGCATTATTCTGCATAATCTGCCTGTCTTGATGCATAATTTAATCAAGACTGCCACATAATTTGTCCCACTCCTGCCGCATAATTCCAGTGGCCCTAACTAGAATATATACCTGAGTCCTATAGCATCAAACCTTTGAAGACAAGAAGAAAAGGCTTAGGCAATCATTAGTTTGCAAACAGTTTTAGACATGTCTGCCTGTGCAGGGCCTTTTGTTTTCATTTAACTGATGTGGACTCCTTTGAGCAGCATTTCAATTAACCCAAAAGTAAAAGTTTGTGGCTTTTCTTGTTACTTTGGCTTGCTGTCTTTTGGCTAGCATTAGATTATTAATCATGGATCTGCGAAATGCACATGTAGCCTTGGACATCACACATGTTAACAAAGGTAAAGCAATTGCCAGTTGTTCTCTGGAGGCAAACAAAACAGGAAACTTTGAGCGACATGGCACAGATGAAGCCACTGGGGAAGCAATGGCATGAATGTAAGTACGCATAATACCCCAGACCCCCTCCTTCATTGGTAGGGTAGTAAAAGAGGCACAACTGGGGTGCAGTGGGCACCCGCAAACATTTGGCCTTGTTGCCATTGCACCTGCCGCTTTATTGATAGCTGATCTCTTGGATTCAACACAATGGGTGCAAGCTAGCAGCTTTGTGGGATCAGCAGTACAGAGCCTATTAGAGAGCGGTGTCAGGATGAGAAAACCAAGAGTGAGAGTGGTGAGCTGGGAAAGCATTTGGTCCCCTGGTGTAGAAAGATAGGATCCTTCTGCATGGTTACCCCCACTTTTTTCCTCGTGCTAAGCTGTTTTTACCTAGTCTGACTGGGATCCTGCTAATTAGGACCCTGTGTCTCTGCTTTCTCCTGTCAATTGGTATGTCAAGTACCTAGGTACATCCCAGATTGGATACTGGAGTACCCTTATAAGTCCCTAGTAAATGGTACTAAGGTACCCAGGGCATAGGTACCCAGGGCATAGGTACCCAGGGCATAGGTTGAAGCATGTATTATACCACCCATGGAAGACCATTTAAAACATAACTACTGGCCTGCCATTGCAGCTGGAGAAAGCTGGTGCTAGCATCACTTACTAAAGATATAGGTTTCCTACATCTAGGGCCATTGCACTTAAAACCTGTAAGTCACCCCTATAGCAAGCCTTTGCAATCCTGAAGGCAGGGTGCTAAGTGAGAGGCTGCCAGTGCATGAGCAGGACACCCTTACAGCCTACGGAGTCCATTCTCCCAGGTTGTCAGTGAAGCAGCCATATACCATATAAAGGGGCACATGGTAATTACACGATGACCATCTCGAAATTGGGTGCAACGAATCCTATCATATTTGGTATCAAACATGTTCGAACCATACCCCCACACCATAAACGGTGTGGGAGGTATGATTCCAAGCAACATGTTGGAATCATCCCGCACACCATAACCGGTGTGGGATGTATGATTTCAAGCACTGGAAAAAACCTCCGTTAGGCTCTCAGTGTTCCCTGTGCCAACCTTCTAGACCCGGACAGCACAAAATGGTTGCTGCTGACCAGAGACACCTTTCTGCCCTCCTGCTGCTGAGCCAAGCTTGAGCAGGGGGGCAGAACAATAGGCATCCTATCACAGGGAGGGATAACCACCTCCCAGACAGGATTTAGTTTAAATACTTTATTCGACAACATTGTCATAAAAGCATATATCCCTAAGCTAAACAAAATAAATACTAGTCTAGAATAAAAAAGATATTAAATTCCATACAATTTGTACTTTGTTGGCGAATAACACAATAAAAATGCAAATTTTTTTTTTTTTTAAATAGCGACACAGCACAAAGTTTAAAAGAAAGGTTTGATGATCAAATAGTTCATGGAAGTTTTAAAGTGCGCGTGCGTATTATCCATGCCCACCCCATGTATTTAGCTACAGCAATTGCAAGGTTAGGGGCACAATTTGATTTTAGGATCCTTAAGGCCTCTAAATATTTCCTTGTACCCAAATTTCTGCATGCAGGCTTCAACCAGCTATTCCTTGGGGCAGCATATAAGGGGCATACAAATAGAAAATGTGGGATTTCCTCTACATGTGTTTTACAATAAAAACAAGTATTTACATTATCAGGAGACCATTTGACCGTGAAAGCATTTAGAGGTAAAGAGCCAATTCTAAACTGGAAATACAGTTTCCTATCTAGAGGCTTGGAGATCAAATCCCAGTACTGTTCAAATTTTGGAATCGTTTTAACTTCCAAAAACTGGGATGTCAGGACAGATAGTTGATTGGAAGTCAATGCAGCGTTGTTTATCATGTCCCAGTACAATTTTTTCAATGTAGTCTTTGATGGAAAATCATCTGGGTCTACTGCAGACCACAAGTGTTCAAGGTGCAGTTTTTGAAGTAGTTTCCTCACTTCTTTAAGCCAAAGTACTTTATGGAAAGTATCAGAGTTATCAACATCCAAGAGGGCAGCTGCGTAATGACTCAGCTCAGGAGTAGTTTTTATGCGCCTCCAATATAGGAGGGGACGCAGTCTGACCATATCCTCGATCCTTTTCCTCCCAAGATCGTAGTGGAGTGGGGTCGAGGGGGTACTCTGTGGAACACCAATTATGCGCCGTAGAAATTTATTTTCTGCAACTACTAAAGTGTTCAAATTGGTGAAACCCCATAATTCTGATCCATAAAGACATGCACCCAGCACTTTCATACCATAAATCTCCATTATGGGCTGAATTGGTTTTGTAAATGAAAATTTGTGCTTTTGGGCTATTGCCCCTGCCAGCTGGTTAAATTTTAGCACTACAGAGTCCATATGTGATCTCCAGTTCATGTTAGCATTTAGAGAGATGCCTAGGTAGGTAAAAGCATCCACTTCTTCCAAAAAGGCCCCATTGTAAACCATTTTCCCCTTGAATTTCTTAGTGGGATTCAGATTCATAAATTTAGTCTTTGATGTATTTATTTCCAAGCCCCGAATCCGGCAGAAGTCACCAAAAGCGTTTATTGTCTTTTGTAAACCGCTGGGGGTCCGCGAGACCAGCAAGGTGTCATCTGCGAACATTAGTACTGGAACTCGCTTCCCGTCTAATAATGGAGCATCCGTCGGAAATTGCTTCAAAAAGTCAACTATGCCATTAATGTAGAGAGAGAATAAGGTGGGGGCCAGGACGCAGCCCTGTCTCACGCCTCTCTCAACAGGGAAGGATTCCGTGACGTCTCCCTGGGCTCCCCACCTAATCCGGGCATAATTGTTCTCATGCAACCTAACAAGCAAAGTTAATAGTTCAGGACTTATTCCGAGTTCCCTTAAGACAACCCAAAGTTTTTGCCGGGGAACTAAATCAAAGGCTGATTTCAGGTCAACGGAAACAGCAAACAGAGGACCATTTAGCAGGGTTACATTTTTCCAGTATATAGTTAAAAAGTGGAATACCTGATCGACAGAGCTAGTTAAAGGGCGAAAACCAGCTTGGTAGGTGGAGAGGATGTCCTTGTCAACTATCCAGGCTTGTATCTTGTTTTGTACCATCCTGCCCATCAGTTTTTGGGCGCAATCGATTAGGCTGATGGGCCTATAGTTGCTTGGTAGAGCCTTATCCCCTTTTTTGTAGACTGGTATTATTTCCGCTCCTTTCCATGTTGCTGGTATCTTTGCCCCTTGTGCAATGTCATTTCCAAGCCATACAAAGTATTTACACCAGCTATCCCTGTCCGATAAAAAAACATCTGCCGGTATTCCATCGATTCCTGGCGCCCTACCTCTGGTCACTCCATCCATTGCCTCATGTACATCTTTCAATGAAAATAGTTCGTTGGTAAAAAATACCCTTTCTGGAGGAGAAACAGTTTGCGAACCTGAATTGTCTGCATATTGGGGTTTGAAAAAGTCCACCCAGGACTCCTTTGCTACATGATTTTTCGGGCAGTCAGCTATTCCCCCTGAGCCCCACTTTAATATGGCCCAAAACTCTTTCTGGTGTTTATCAACACATGCTTTCTTCAAATCTAGCCAAAGGTTCTCATCCCACCGTTTTTTTGCCTTAATCTGGGGTTTTCTATATTCGTCCCTAGCATTTAAAACTCCTATTTTAGATCTCAGTGCTATACTGAGATTTTGTCTTGCTATTCTGCAGGATTGGTCGTACCATCCCCTCTTTATGGGTGGTCCAGTGCCCTTCCTCTTCTTAATTGTTTTAAAGAATAGCTTCTGTATGTTAGCAAAGAACTTTGGCTGTGACTCTTCTATTCGTAGCTTAAAATTTGTATCATTCATTAAAACCTGTAGTCTGGTTACTTCATCAATAACTAACCCCTCAAGGGCCTGCCTATCCTCTGGGTTATCTACCAAAGTTATCCATTTAATGTGACGGAGGTTGTTAGATGGAACAACATCTAGGGTCGTGAGGTTCCTAGCTGAGTTTTCTGAAATTGCTCTTTGTTCCATGTTGAATAGCAAAGACAAGGGGTTGTGATCGCTCTCCAACCTGGGAAGGACCTGCATATCGACCACTTTGCTCCAACCTCTAACATCTACCAAAATGTAATCTATCCTACTACTTGATCTTAGGTTATCAAAGGTATGCCTGCCCTGTGGGTCAGAAGGAGTGCGGCCATTGGCTGCCCTCAGTCCTCTGGATAGGAATAAACTTTTAACCTGTATTGCTACTTCTGTCCACTTTTTTACCAACGGAAGGTCTAACTGGGGGATTCCCCATTTGGTATCTTCCTCTCGTGTCAGATCGCTATCCTCACAGCCTAAGGGTTCAAATGTTGTGTTTAGGTCTCCACCCACCAAGATAGTGTACTGCGTAGGTAGTATCTCTAGGTCATTATCTAGAGCACCTATTATATCAGAGAATGTGCCCCCTTGGGTTCCCCTTGCATAGATATTATATATTGCCAGCTTGTAACCGTCAACCCAGGTGAGCACAATAGAGAGTAGGTCGCTATTGGTAATATGGCTCTGCTTGATGGTACATTGCAGAGATTGGCGTATCCATATGACTAGACCCCCTGAAGGGCGTCCCTTGGTATTCTTTTTCGCGGGCATGTAAAAATTTAGAAAGCCCTGGCGAAAGACTGGTGACACTGACCATGTTTCCTGTAGCAACACAATGTCGTAACGGTCAATAAACTCGCACCAGTCTGGAGTCTCTATTTTATGTTGGATACCCGCAATATTCCATGAAATGAACTTAATGCTACCTTCCCTTTCCATATTCCTCTTATTTAAGGGAATAGTCAGGTTAGGGAGAAGCGCACGAGGTGGAGAACTAACTTCAACTACGTTAATACTAGTATGAACAACTAATGAGTTGTTCTCTACTGCATTAAAGGCGTGATCTCTAGGGTCAGGTGTCTTGCCCTCGCAACAATCTATTCCTAATGTCGTGAGAGTACTAGTATTTCCATGTTTAACCTTTACAGTCTTAGTTTTCCCTAGGCTCCTTGATTTTTCCAGTCAATCACATTGGCTTAGACCTGAAAGGGCAGAGAACCTGTTTTCTATCGAGATACCCCAATTATTTTTATTTTCAGGGATTTTGGCTTTTCTTATTACAGGGTTCCATTTCGTTTTCAACAATGTTGGATTTAGAATGTTTCCCTTTTTTATGTAAAAGAAATCCAACGTTAGTGGCACTATTTCGGTGGATCTACGCTGAGGGGGATATATATTAGCTAGGATGTTTGGTAAAACTTCAGGATCTGAGAAATGTAGGACCACACAATCCCCCTTAAACTTTTTGATGCCACCCCCGATCCATTCAACCCTTCTAGCTTTTACTACTTCCTGTGCCAACTGGTCCCTGCCTCCTGGTTTAAAAGCCATATTCTTTGATAACCAGTGGAGTGATTTATTTATCAAAGAAGGGATGTTCTCTACTTGCCTTGGTTCTAGTTGAGGAACGTTTGCTAGAACCAATATTAGTGGGGAAGCTTCCACTATTAATTCAACAGGCCCTTTCTCTATATTGTCTAGATCTTTTGTGCTTCTATAGCTGGGCCCTGCAGAGTCCTCAACAATGGTAACTGGGTTTGGGATTCCCGACCCCTCCCCCCCTTGGACAGGCCTCCACATGGTGTTCTGGGAAGTATTTGCAGAAAAATCTGACCCAGGTGCAATTTTAGTGATTTTCGGGTCAACTGTAACCGGGTTTAATAAACCAGTATTTGATCTTTCTTCTGTTGTTTTTTGCAAAAGTACCCCCAGTCTAGTAACCTCTTCTGTGAGCTGGTCAATTTTACTTAGGAGTGGTTTGGTAATAGTTTTAATTTTATTGTCCATGGCATTCAGCAGCTTCTTAAATTGATCTTCGTCCAGATAGACCTTTCCTCCCCCATTACTCCTAGTATCATCTCCAATATTCCCCTGCGGGGAAGCGTCAGGGCGCTTTTTACCTGATCGAAGACCGCCCCTTTTTGGTATGTTCTTTCCCCCTCCCTTTGTTACTCTAGGAGCTGGGACCGGTGTAGGGGTTTCTTCTTCTAGAGTAATAATGTCAGTATCAGTTGTACTTTCGGGAGCTGGTTCATTGATTGCTACTAGTAATTGGGTCAATGGGTTGTTGTCTGGAGTCTGGAAGACCTCATTGCTAATATCAAGAGCTGGGGTAGGTAGAGGTGTATTGTCAATAAGCAAGTCTGGCGAATAGCTAAGACCCAAAGATGATCTCCTGTCCTGGTTAATTTTGGCAACTTTCTGTACCATGTAATTGTCTATTGTATTAAGTGGAGCCGAAGATGTTTTCGCTTTAGACATTTTACAAGGTTGCAACAATGCAGGTCTATGGGGTTTTTAAATCAATAAGGTATCCCAGGCACTTACAGGGATGAGGGGAGTGTATCACTTACTTGAGCGTTTTTGGGCAGCGTTCTTGGCCCTGCTCCTGCCTCTTCCTGCCGATGAGGGCCGTAGAGGGCCCGCCCTTTGCCCGGGCTTCGCTCCGGGCGTCCCGCTCGTGTCCCGCGTAGCGGGTTCCTGTGGCGCTTATGTGCGCCTCCTGTCGCCCTCGCGGTGTCACAAGGCGCGCCGCCGCGTAGGCTGCCGGGAATTGTGGTCCCGGAGTGGCGGCGGATGTAGTCTGCTGGTAAGTGACTCTTGGCGGTGGCGGCGTGCTTTCGCGGTGCTTGGCTGCCTTCCTATGACTCCTGGCGGTGGCGGCGTCTGGCAGGTAGGTTTCTGTTCGTCTCCCCCGCTCCGCCGGCTCCTGTGGCGCTTATGTGCACCTCCTGTCGCCCTCGCGGTGTCACAAGGCGCGCTGCCGCGTAGGCTGCCGGGAATTGTGGTCCCGGAGCGGCGGCGCGTGTAGTCTGCTGGTAAGTGACTCTTGGCGGTGGCGGCGTGCTTTCGCGGTGCTTGGCTGCCTTCCTATGACTCCTGGCGGTGGCGGCGTCTGGCAGGTAGGTTTCTGTTCGATTTAGTATATTGGGACTAGATGGGTGCGCTTGCCAGCACCACTGAGTCTGCATGTGGGGCACATTTGGTCAAGTTCAAACCAGTCCTAGGAGCCATTGGCTCCCGCTGTGGAGCAAAACTGGACAAGACATGCAAGTAACCTCCCCCTGTCCATACCCTCCCCTGGGAGGGTACTTAAGGGCCTACCTGTGGGTGGGTCCCTAGATTCGTTGTGGGATAAGATTCAGATCAGACACTACTTCTTCTTCTACCATCTGGGCACTCTGGACTTCGCTAGACTTTGTTTGAGCTTCACTTTGTCCCCCTTTCGGTCTGCTGCATCTTCTTTGCCTGTTCACCAGACAGGAACCTTCCAAGGCCTGTGGGCATCAAATGCACTTCAAGGAATCTCCCTTGAAGTGAAGGAGTCACTTCCCTGCATCCACAGGCCCAGAAACTAAGTCAACCAGTCTGCTGATCCAGAGCTCCTCCGGACTCCAAAGGCTCTGCAACACAGGTGGTGGTTTTCCACAGCTCCCGAGGACAGCCCTGCCCTCCATCAAATTTGAGGCCAGTATCCCTCGTGGGGGTTACAATAACCGAACCCCTGTGCACCGCGTCAACCTGCAGTTGAAAAGACTTGTAGACTCCCTTCCAGGAATATCTTCGGGCTCCCATTAGCCCCAACCTTGCGCACCTCCAGTAACCAGAATCTTGGTCCACACCACATCATGTGCATCATGGCCTGCATCTTTTGGTGAGCTGCTTGAGGTCCCCTCAGAACTCCAGTGCGTCCAGCCTGTCGGTCCATTTGAGAGTCACCTTTGCTTCTCTTGGGCTCCCCTGATTGCTCAGTCTGGCTCTGACTCTACTGCTTGTGGTGAGTCCCCTGGACCTTGCTGGTCCCGACATTGCAACGTCTTCAATTCCTGCGTTGGCTGCATTTTCCAAGGCTTGTTGGTGCTCCCGCCAGACACTGACCCCTCCGCACTCAACATCATTCGTGGGACAACTTGTGCACAGCTCCTGGTCCTCCTCAGTATCGCCTGGCCTCACAGCTGCAGAGTCAAGGACGTCATCACCCATCCTGCAACACCCAACATCGGAAGGCATTCGTCTTCCAAGTCTCTTGGTCACCTCTGAGTGACATAGCCTCTGTCCCCTTGCTTGCAGATACCTCTCAAATAGAATCCACCTTCAGATTACACTGGACACTTTCTCCTTCATCAGCAGCGGCACTTTCCTGAAGTCCTCCATTGGGTTCGACAGGGGTTTCAGACCCCACTTCACACGTATGTACCTGGCTTCCCTGGTGTCGGTGACATGGTAATAGGCTATCCATGGGTGGGGTCGCTCTCCTACCTTCTGTCTTACACTGGGTTTCTTCAGGGTCCAATCGGAAGTGTCCTTAATCTTAAAAAATCCAACCCCGACTTAGACCTAAATTTGTACAAGCACACAGTTGTGTTCCCACACTGCACACATGCTCCATTGGGTCCCTATCTACTCACCTTGGTCGGTTCCTTGGGGCCCCAGCACTTCTTCATCCTCTCGACCTTGTCTTGACCCGAGTCGTGGTTCTTTTACTATTTTCTTAGTATATGGATTGGTCCAACCCTGGGGTCCACTGTGTATTATGTGCTATTTCCTGTGTTTCTTTGCTAAAGTATTGTGTGCATTGTGCAAATATCCAGATAGGAGATATTTCTATGTGTTAGAGAGTGTTATATAATAAATACATATTTCTATAAATAACTTGTGTGGCTCTTTTTTGCTTAATCTACACTATAAGATTGCATTCTGCTGAAACAAGCAGCTCTACACTCCTCCTGGACTATGCCTGAAGGCTGCTCTCCACAGCTACCACTTACAGAGCTTTCTAAGGTTGTCTTCAATCACCATAAGGGTTGTCTGGACTGGTACATAAGTGTACATCATATACCAGGCCAGGTTCTCACACCTGGGCACAGTGTTCTCCACGTTTTACATCATGTTGGACCTAGCATATTTTGGCATGTTTCCCCTGTCTTTTTACTTTCTGATCTCCTGGCTTAGGCTCTGTTTTTGATGGTTTAGTGACTCTGCGCACTTTCCTCATGCTGATCAGTGTTAAAGTGCAAGAGCTCCTAAGGTAAATTGTGTTATGGATTGGCCTTTCAATGATTGACTATTTAATTTATTGCTAAGTCCCTAAGGCACTAAGGTACTAGGTTTACCCAGGGCCTGTAAATCAAATACCACTAGTGTGCCTGCAGTACTGGTTGTGCCACCCACTGAAGTAGCCATGTAAGTGTATATCAGACCTGCCACTGCAGTGTCTGCGCGCAGTTTGTAACTGCAATTTCGACCTGGCATGTGCACCCAATTGCCAGACCCTAACCTTCCCTTTTCTTACATGTAAGACACCCCTCAGGATGGCCCAGCATACCCTCATGGGCAGGGTGCAGTAGATTTGAAAGGTAGGACAAGCACTGGTGTTTGTGACATGTCCTGATAGTGAAATACAGTGTATTTTATTTTTCACTGTTAAAAGACTATCTGTCCCATAAGAATGAATGGGAATTGCTTTGTAACATCTTGCAAGCTTAACTTTCCATTGCGACAAAATAGGAGAATGGAGTTTAGTATACCTGAACTCAAAATGTAATAATACATGTTTTAGTAAAGATGGCTTTTAAATTGTGTGTTTGAAAATGCCACTTTTAGAAAGTAAAACCAACGGTGGTGATGGACGGAGCGTTGACAATACAAACACTCACCCCCAGTCAAATGATCTAGGTTTAATCCATCATGGTTCTTTAGCTCACTCTGCCACCCCAGTTCAGAAATGGGGTGGCAGAGTGGGCCAAAGAACGGTGAAGGATTAAACCCAGATCAGTTGACTGGGGGTGGGTGCTTGTATTGTCAATGCTCCGTCCATCATTTCCTTTGGTTTTACTTTTAGAAAGTAGGCATTTTCTAGCTTAACCATCCTGTGTGCCTCTGCTGGGTTGTGGATTGACTCTCTGGCTTTGGAGTGACAGGGGCTGGGGATGTGCATGCACTATAGACAGCCACTTGGGGTGGTGGGGAGGGGTTGAGGTGTGTCCTGCCCTTCCTGGATGAGTCAGGGCTTGGCTGAATAGACCTGGGCTGCATTTAGAGTAGTGGGAGGAGATTTCCTTGCACCTGAATAGGCCTGGTCTGCCTTACACAATGCTGTCTCCACTTCCTGCCTGGAAGCTGTGCCAGGGAGGACAGAACTGGCCTGAACTAAGCACAGAGACTTTCTTCCATAAGAGAACAAAGGGAAATGAGGCCTATGTATTGGGGCCCAGTCCCCAGAACTTTAAAACTCCTTTGGATCAAGGACCCTGCCAAGAAGAAGAGCTAGAGAAGCTGTAAGGAGGAGCTACCGCTTTCAGGCGTGCTTTGCTGTGTTGACCTACAGTGGTTGTGTCTGTCTTGGGCTGAGAAAGGAATGGACTGAACTTTCTGCAACTTCTTTGTTTGAATTTCTCCAAGGGCTTGGGTTAGAGATTTACCCCTGTTCAAGAAGTCTCTGGAACATCAAAGACTTCAAGTTCATCTGCTACGAGCACTGGAAACTGTGTTTTGTGCTGCGATAGAAGAAAAAGCAACCCAACATCATCACCGATGCCGCTGATGTTTCCGTGTCCTGAAGGCACCGCAGAGGGCACCGCCGCATGTCGCACTGCAACCCTCGTCTTACCGACGATGACGCCACCACGTCGCTGCTTGCACCGTGACCTGTGAGTACTGCGTTTCACACCACCTCGCTTCACACTGCCGTTCTTGTAACCACGACGACGATGCTCCATGCCGGTGGCAGATCTTTCTTCCACCTCTCCGCCAAGACATGGAACACCCTCCCCATCCACCTGTGGCAGACCCAAGATCTGTTGACCTTCCGGAGACTTCTCAACACCTAGTTGTTCAAGCAGTAGCAGCAACCCCCCCCTTCCCAGTGCCTTGAGACTCTTACGGTGAGTAGTGCGCGTTACAAATGATTGATTGACTGATTGATTGATTGATTGATTGGTTGATTGATTGATTGATTGATTGATTTATTGATACCAACCTTGACGCCACTGCCTGCACCATGACCTGCCAGCACTGCAATGAGCACCTCATCACTTCACAGCCCTGGTCTTGCCAATGCAGCTTGACGACTGTCACTGAGCCGCTGCATGCACCGTGACCTGAGGGCACCACACGCTGCAGCGCTGCACTTTGCACCACAGCGCCGGTGCTCCCGACTTCAACCACAAGGAGTACGATCTGCAACTCCTGTGACTTCAAGGGCTAGACGACCCCGGCACCGACCTCCAACATTAACGCCTGCTGACGCAGGCTCTTCAGAGCTCAACGAGAGGTCGCCAATGCCCTGCATTGCTAAAGGTACTGTTTTTGCGGGTCTTCCTGACACCTTAGTTGGCACACAATGCTGCGGTCAGCCAGAACTGTTTTGATTTGTTGTGCATGACGCCATGACAGCCCCGGACGTAGCTATCAACTTCAAGGAACTTTATTTTTTGCTTATTGATATTTCTAAGAACTGTATGGTGGAGTTTTAAAAAAAAATGTTGGTCTTGTTTTGCAAAGATTAAATATTGGATATTTTTCTAAGAACTGGGGTGGTGTCCTTTTGTAGTGTTTTCACTGTATTACTGTTGGTTATGTGTAAATGCTTCACACATACCTCTGAGATAAGCCTGACTGCTTGTGCCAAGCTACCAAGGGTGTGAGCAGAGGTTATTTTAGAAGTGAATCCCTCTTATCCTGACTAGGAAGAAGGGTCCCTACTAGGACAGCCATTTCTAACACCTCACATAAACCAACAGGTCTCTATTTGCTGCTCAAGTTGCAAGGAGTGTTGTGGGAAATGACTGTTTGTGCAAGCTGTTATAAGCGCCTTGTTGTGATTCTGTTGACTCCCAGTTATGAGATACTGCAGGCATCAAGGGATTTCATACTTTTTATTCTCTCTTGTCATGGAAGGACACTTCATTCATCAAATTGTGTTTGTGAGGTTGTGGATGTGTCATGTCTGCCTGTATTTAAACGTGTGTGTTATTACTTTTGAGGAGGTGCCTGTGTGTTATGTGTGCATGTTTGTGTGTGTTTACACACACATGGTTGTGTGATATCGCAGTGCTAGTGCATTATTGGGTGTCATAAGGTGCCTGTGCATGTGTGTTTTGTGTGCATTTACACATACTCATGTGGTGTTCCTTATAAATGTGAATTTATTCACCAGGATGGTGATCTAAATGTGCAAGCCCAGAAAGGAAGTCACCAAGAGTCCTACAAGGAGTCGATCATGTTGGCAGGCATCGCACAGTCCCTTTGTGTCTGCAGCACTGTGCAGCATAATTCAAGTGCATTTTACAAATCAGAGATCACACACAGAAGCTAGCATTACCGAGCTCTCTGGTTACGGCAGATGTGATTATGTAGAGAAATTGCATTGTTGAGAAAATGTAATGAGGAGGGAGTGTGAGACTTCAGGGTGTAGATGTCATGCCTAGTCGGAGCACTAAATGTTTCTATTCAAACCACTGCTGGCATATAATGTGGATGTCAGGACTGAGGGTCATTTCTCTAACTAAATAGCCTTCCTGTAAACCGCAGGCTGTAATTTTGTTTCCACAGTGACCATAATATCAGAGAATGAAAATCACCCAGTTACAATTGGTGGCTACATTTGGTTGATTCTGGATGCGAGACAATTTAGTCCGTGTTACTCAGTATCACATTTAATGCGAACGTGCGTGGAGTGTGCCAAATGGAACACAGTGCCACCAGAAACCCTTTCCCTCCTACCCTATAAGCTCACACTGCCCTGGTATGCAGCACTGTGAGGCAGATTCTGTGGTAAAGCTTTAACACACATTGTTTTAGGCAGCGCCATGAAGCAGAATCTGTGGCAGCGCTATTAATACACATTGTTTTAAGCATCACTGCGAGGCAGAGCTGCGGCAGCACTATTAAAACACCTTGGGCCATCTGTATGAAACGTAGATTTTGCGATTCTCAAATAGCGATTTTTAGAGAATCGCTATTTGAGAATCGCAAAATGCTATGTATGTAGGATTTGCAAACAATTTTGCGAATCCTACATATTCCTTAATTGCAAATAGCAAATTGCAATTTGCAATTAAGGAATACCTCCCCATTCATTCCTGTGGGCCTAGAGGCCCATAGGAATGAATGGGAGACATTCTCAGTTTGCGATTCTCAATTAGAGAATCGCAAATTGAGAATGCAATTTCAAGGGTGCCAGGGTCTCAAAAGGACACCCTGTTGCACCCCTGAAATGTATATGTGTGCACATGTGGCACACATACATGCCCTAAGGGCATGTATGTGAGCCACATGGCACTTTGAAAAATGCAAAAAAGTGCATTTTTCAAAAAATTCGCACATTACCACCAACTTGAAGTTGGTGGTAATTTGCTTTTCCTTAAGGCCAAATTGCACTTTTTCTGTGTTTCTTACATTGCATTTAAGGAATAGGAATTTGAGATTCCTTAATTGCAATTGCAAAATAAGGAATCACAAATTTTGCGATTCCTTATTTTGCTAGGCAGTTTTGCTTTCATATATACCATTAAGCCTAATTGCGATCGCAATTAGGAATGATACATATGGCCCATTGTTTTAGGCAGAGTTGTGAGACAGATTTTGCAGCAGCTCTGTTAACACACATTGATTTTTGCAGCGCTGTGAGACAGATTCTGTGGCAGCGCTATTAATACACATTGTTTTAAGCAGCGCTGTCAGGCGGATTCTGTGGCAGCACTATTAACACACATTATTTGAGGCAGCACTGTAAGGCAGATTCTGTGGCAGTGGTAGTAACACACACTGATACGAAAGGGATACCAGCCCCACACAAAATACAAACTTTGATTATCCCATTAAGATGGTTATTCACCACAAATAAATATGTTGTCTTGCTTGGATGCACAGGAACATTCTATTTACACCACCCCTGGCCTCTAGCTCCCAGAGTAAGATAGTTTGTGTAAAATAAATGCGGAATCCAGGGTCCTTGCTTGTCACAAGTGCATACCTGTGCCAACCAGAGACCTCCGGTTCCAACAACTAGGATGTGCAGAATAAACAAGCACTCCTTTCATTGCACTTCAGGCAATGAAAGGAGTGCTTGTTTATTCTGCACATCCTAGTTGTTGGAACCGGAGGTCTCTGGTTGGCACAGGTATGCACTTGTGACAAGCAAGGACCCTCAGCTCCATGTCAGGGCAAGGGAACTACTCCTTCGAATAACCCCTGCTCACCCTCTAACTAGTGTGGCGCGAGCAGACAAGGCTAATCCTCAGGGCGATAGTAAGTTAAGCATTTATGATCACACACAGTAAACCCACTGACCCACCACAAATGGACACCAGTCGTATGGTTGTATCAAAAATACGTATGCTTTATATAAAAGATAGATTCACGCAGGATTATTACAAGACCAAATAACGTTTAGTAAATTGAGGTCACCAGATTACAGTAGGCAAACTTAGTCTTTCAATGTTCGTTGTTTAGCAAGGTACCATGACAGGGAAATAAGAACGTTGTGGACCCTGGATCCGATATGAACTCGGGACGGAGTTCAAGTGTATCTTGCCGGTGGAAGTCCGAGACGTTTCAGGCGCGGCTACTTGTGAGGGCGGATCCTGAACGAGGCCGACGGTTCTCCAGAGGATCTCTACGGCTCAATCCCCCTCGAGGAGCGAGGTGAAGGAGCTAGACTGTGGAGGGTTGCTGCGATCCGGGATCGATGCAGCTCACGGGGGCGAGGCGCCGTTCAGGCCTGCGGGACGAACTACTTCTTAGTAAGCCTGGGCGTAGTTCGCGTAGCCGCACTCCGCGAGCTACGCGAAGATGTACTTGCACTCCGCGAACTACGCATAGCTCCGCGAGCATGCGTAGTAGCTTGCTTGACCCGTTTGCAAGCCATTTTTCATCTTCGGGAGCGCCGTGGAACTCTGGAACCTGCTCGACACCACATCTCCAGACGTCGCCTTCCTCACGGAAACATGGATGAATGCCTCCTCAGCGCCCGACATCGCCGTCGCCATCCCGGACGGATACAAGATCACCCGGAGAGACCGCGTCAACCAGACAGGAGGAGGCATCGCCATCGTCCACAAGAACACCATCCGCATCACGACCAACTCAGACGACACCCTCACAACCGCTTAACATCTTCACTTCCAGATACACACCGACCCCAAGACCACACTCAGAGGCACCCTCATCTACAGACCCCCAGGACCTCGCACACAATTCAGCGAAACATCGCAGACTTCATCAGCCCGCACGCCCTCGCCTCTGCTGACTACATCCTCCTAGGGGACCTCAACTTCCACCTGGAGAACAACAACGACAACACCACCACCACCCTGCTGGACAACCTCGCCAACCTCGGACTCATGCAACTGGTGAACACCCCCACCCACTACGCCGGACACACGCTTGACCCAGTCTTCTCCTCCAGCAAGTACATCTCCTTCAGCCACTCCACCGGACTCCACTGGACAGACCACAGCTGCGTCCACTTCAGCTTCAGAAAGACCACGACTCACCACCACCCGCAACAGGTTCCCCGCAGGAACTGGAACAAGATCACCACCGACCAGCTCACCACTTCACTGAGCCAGAACCCGCCCGCCAGCTCAACGGACCCCAACCAAGCAGCCAACAACCTCACACAGTGGATCACCAATTGCGCTCGCCCAACCAGCCTCGACCACTCGCAGTCCGGCTTCCGCGCCAACCACAGCACCAAGACCGCCCTCATCGCAGCCACTGACAACAACCGAGCCCTGCTCGACAACTGGGAAACAGCGGCCCTCATCCTCCTGGACCTCTCCGCAGCATTCGATACGGTCTGCCACCGCACCCTAGTGCAGCGCCTCAGCAACATCGGAATCCAAGAGAAGGCACTGGAGTGGATCATCTCGTTCCTCACCGGAAGAACCCAGAGAGTCCGCCTCCCCCCGTACAGATCCAAGGCCACCAAAGTCATATGCGGCGTACCACAAGGATCATCACTCAGCCCCACCCTCTTCAACATCTACATGAGCCCCCTTGCAGCCATCGTACGCCAGCACAACCTCAACATCATCTCCTACGCCGACGACACCCAGCTGATCCTCTCCCTCACCAACGACCCAGGAACCGCCAGAACAAACCTACACGAAGGGATGAAAGACGTAGTCGAGTGGATGAGGAACAGCCGCCTGAAACTGAACTCAGACAAGACGGAAGTCCTCATCCTTGGATCATCACCCTCCGCCTGGGACGACTCCTGGTGGCCCCCTGCCCTGGCAGCGCACCCAAACCAACGGACCACGCACGCAACCTGGGCTTCATCCTGGACTCCTCCCTCTCGATGACCAGACAAGTCAACGCTGTCTCATCATCATGCTTCAACATCCTACGCATGCTCCGAAAGATCTTCCCATGGCTCGCCACCGAGACCAGGAAGACGGTCACACAGGCACTCGTCACCAGCCGACTGGACTACGGAAACACCCTCTATACCGGAACCACAGCCAAACTCCAGAAAAGACTCTAACACATCCAGAACGCCTCCGCACGACTCATCTTGGACATCCCCCGACACAGCCACATCTCCGGACACCTGAGAGACCTTCACTGGCTCCCCGTCAGCAAGAGAATCACGTTCCAACTCCTCACCCACGCACACAAGGCCCTACACGACCTGGGCCCCAGGTACCTCAACAACCGCCTGACCTTCTACACTCCCACCCGCCAGCTACGATCGACCAGCCACGCCCTCGCCGCCGTGCCACGCATCCGAAGATCCACCATGGGAGGAAGATCCTTCTCCTACCTGGCAGCCAAGACTTGGAACTCCCTCCCCATCCACCTCCGCCTGACCCAAGACCACCTCTGCTTCAGGAAGCAACTCAAGACATGGCTGTTCGAGCAGTAGCGGACCCCCCTCCCACAAGTGCCTTGAAACCCTCTGGGTGAGTAGCGCGCTATACAAATATCCTGATTGATTGATTGATTGATTGCGAAGTTACCCATGAGGTTTGTCCCGCCCGCTCGCGTCCCCTTATTTCCGGTCACTACTAACGTGTTCGCGAGTTATTCTGTGCCAGATTGCAGTTTCTGCGTGTTCGGCAACTCGATCTTACCGACAAGCATCCTCGCGCACGCGAAAATGCTATTGAGCGCGCGAGAACTACGCTACGCAGCAGTTTGCGGAGTATTCGACAACTTCGCGTTCTCCGCGGAGCGCGGAGTTGCCGAAACTCCGCAAACTCCGCGAACGGAGCGTAGTTCTTCGCCCAGGGTTACTTCTTAGCACACCGGGTCGTACTCATGGATCTCTGAGGGACGTCGAGTTCTCGGGCACATGGGTGCAGCACCAGGCTTCCGGTACCACGGTACAGGTAGGCCTTTCTTGAGGTGCGGCACGAGCCTTGGTATGCAGGAGCGCAAAGCGAGACAGTCGGGTACGTTATGACGTACGGACCGTCCAAGGCTATAAAATGCTCTCCGTGCAGATTCTGGCTGGAGAAGATGAGAGGTACACAGCGCGCTCCGTAAGCGGCGAGGTGACAGGAGAGCAGGCGGCCCGGCACTGAAGCGGAGAGCGACTCAGGGATGAGCGGGGCTCTGTACGCCAGGGCGACCAAGCTCCGAGCTGTCACGACCTGGGAGGGGGCGAAGGCACCTGAGTCACAACTCTGGCGAGGGAATAAGAACTGAGGCCCAACAGCAGACGGGCACAAGCAGATAGAACCCAATGGTCCAGGGGTTCCGTTCAGGGGGCAAGCTCTCGATCAAGCCCTTGGAGATCGTTTCAGGCACAAGTCTACAAAGTCCTTTCTGGTCCTTTCCTCTCCATTCTCAGCAAGGCACCATTGCAGGTCAGTCCAACAGGATACAGACTGGTTTCCGTCTTTCAGCTTCTCTTGGTCCTTCTAGTCAGGCAGAGGTTCGTCGTGGTCAAAACTGGATCTGATTTGTAAGGAGCGGAGCTCCTATATTTATACTGCATTTCTTTTGTCTTTGCAGGCCAGGGGGCCTAAGCCTGGTTCAACCCGGTTCTGAAGTACGCTGCCGTCTTCTTCCAGGGTGCAGGGCAGAGACATCAGACGCCCCGCAGGAGGTGGAGCCAGCATTGTGGTGGTGGAGCACAACCCTATTCAGAGTCAAGGACTACTCCGCCCACCCATCCTGGTGTAAGCATCCCATTCACCACCTGGAGCACCCGACTATCCCCGGGAATCTCCCAACCCTGTCACTCACACAAACCCAGACAGCAGATACACATCCTGGCAGAGGCGGGATGAACAGTTAGGCGAGCAAAGGCTAACTTTCTAAAAGTAGCATTTGCAAACTCAGGATATTAAGATAAACCTTACTAAAGGAAGTATTTTATTATTCTGAGTTCAGGCATACTAAACTCGACCTGCTACCGTGTTCCCTGAGCCTGCGGGGACTATAGCGTGTAATAGCTTTGACAGCTCATCTGGCCTAAGAGAACAGGTAGCCCTTTAATAGTGAAGAACGAGAAAGGACGGTAATTCACTACTAGGACATGCCCCATTCTAGGCTTGTCCTACCTTACGCTTACAATGCACCCTGCCCGTAGGCCTACCATAGGGGTGACTGATATGAAGGTGAGGGAAGGTTCTGGGACTGGTAAGTGTGGGCACTTACACAGTCAGCGTGAGAGTACGAGACTGTACGCGGGGTCAGCAATGGCGGACCCGAGACAGATCTTACGAGGCCGCTTCTGTGGGTGGCGCAACCAGCGCTGCAGGCCCACTAGCCGCATTTGTATCTACAAGCCCCGGCACGCCTCGCGCACTTTATTGGGGACTAACAGTAAACCAAATAATCCAATCGTGGAAATCAATTACACATACACTTTACATTGGGAGCACTTGCACTGCGGCACGGATTGGCCGTGGCGCAGTGCCCTGAGCATCGAACACCAGCAAAACATCTGAGGCACATCAGCAAAAAGTGGAAGGGAAACTCACGCCAAGGTGCCAGGTCTAACACGTGTGCCCTCCAGCTGAAAGATGAGGAGAACTACCCTACCCCAGGGAGTTCCTCATCACTAAGGCGGAAAACCTCGACAGACCATCAGCATTGGCGTGGTCTATGCCAGGGCGGTGTTCCACCGTAAAGTCCATACTCTGTAGAAAAATGGACCACCTCAACAGTTTCGGGTTCTCACCCCTCATTTGCATCAACCATCTGAGGGGCCTGTGGTCCGTCTGAACTCAGAAGTGAGACCCGAACAAGTAGGGTCTTAGCTTCTTCAGGGCCCAGACCACAGCAAAAGCTTCTCGCTCAATCACACTCCACTTCTGTTCCCGTGGAAGTAACCTTCGACTGATGAAGGCCACAGGGTGATCCCAGCCCTCCTCAGTCGTCTGTGACAGGACAGCCCCTATCCCATGCTCTGAAGCGTCTGTCTGCACTAAGAACTCTTTGGAGAAATCAGGAGCACGGGCGCCGTGCACATGGCCTTCTTCAGGGTGTTGAATGCTTCCTGACAGGCGTCGGTCCAGATCACTTTCCGGGGCTGCTTCTTAGAAGTCAGCTCTGTCAAGGGGGCAACGATGGTGCCGTATCCCTTGACAAACCTCCTGTAGTACACGGTGAGTCCGAGGAAGGCCCTCACCTCCGTTTGGGTCTTGGGGGCTTCCTAAGCCAGGATGGTCTGAATTTTGGGTTGAAGGGGCGGCACCTGGCCGCTCCCAACTTGGTGTCCCAAATACACCACTGAACCCTGCCTGATCTGGCACTTGCTTGCCTTGATCGTGAGGCCTGCCTTGCGCAAAGCCGCCAACACTTCCCAAAGGTGTCGCAAGTGTTCCTTCCACGTTCCGCTGAACACTGCAATGTCGTCCAGGTAGGCAGCACTGAACACGTCCAGTCCGACCAACACCTGGTAGACAAACCTCTGGAAGGTGGCAGGGGCGTTTTTCATCCCGAAGGGCATGACCCGTAATTGGTAGTGCCCATCTGGGGTTGAAAACGCTGACCTCTCCTTGGCCCCTTCAGTTAAGGCAATCTGCCAGTACCCAGACGTTATGTCAAACGTACTGAGGTACCGAGCAGCTCCCAACCGATCGATGAGCTCATCAGCTCTGGGGATGGGGTGCGCGTCAGTCTTCGTGACCGAATTGAGTCCTCGATAGTCCACACAGAACCGGAATTTGGGTGTGGCTCCCGGCGTCGCAGCCTTCGGGACCAAGACAACTGGGCTGGCCCAAGGACTGCTGGAGGACTCAATCACCTCAAGAGCAAACATCTTTGAGACTTCCTCCTTGATGCAGGCTCGTACCCTGTCAGTCACGCGGTAAGCCTTGTGCTTCACCGGTAAGCTGTCTCCGGTGTCCACATCACGGACGCACCAATCTGTGACACCCGGAACCAGGGAGAACAAGTCAGAGAATTGCCCCAGCAGCTGGCGGCAATCACTCTGCTGCTCAGGGGTCAGGGAGGGTGAGAGGTTAACTCCATCCACTGACCCATCTCGCTCAGAGGCCACCAAGAGGTCCGGAAGAGGTTCGGTCTCCTTCTCCATTCTGTCATTGGTTGCCAACAGCATGCCCACTTCGGACCTCTCCAAGTGGGGCTTAAGGCGGTTAACATGTAGGGCCCTCAAAGGGTTCCTGGGGGTTTGCAAGTTCACCAGGTAGGTGACAAGACTCTTGCGCTCCACAACCTCAAATGGACCCGTCCACTTATCCTGAAGTGCACAGGGCTCCACTGGGGCCAAGACCCACACCTTATGTCCAGGCTGAAGCTCTACCAGAGTGGCATTCTGGTCGTACCACCGCTTCATCTCCTCCTTGCTGGCTTCCAGGTTGCCTCAGCAAGATGCCTGAATCCCCTGGTCTGGTTTCGGAAGGCCAGCATGTAGCTATATACATTCTGGGGAGGTTTCCTGGGAGATTGCTCCCAGCCTTCCCTAACCACACTCAGAGGTCCTCGGACCGGGTGACCGTACAGAAGCTCGAAGGGACTGAACCCGAGCGACTTCTGTGGCACCTCTCGGTACGCAAACAGTAGACATGATAAGAGGATGTCCCACTTACGCCTCATTGGTCCTTCTAGGCCCATAATCATGCCTTTCAGGGTTCGGTTGAATCTCTCCACCAACCCGTTTCCTTGGGTGTGGTAAGGGGTGGTGAACTTGTACGTTACACCACACTCTTGCCAAAGGGACTTCATATATTTGGATATGAAGTTGGTGCCCCTGTCAAACACCACCTCTAGAGGGAATCCTACTTGTGAGAAAATTCCCATCAGTTCTCGTCCCACCACGGGGGCCGTCACTGTCCTCAGAGGGATGGCTTCAGGGTACCGGGTGGCATGGTCCACCAAGACCAGGATGAACCTGTTGCCCATGGCTGTCTTGGGGTCCAGAGGCCCCACAATGTCAATTCCCACTCGCTGGAATGGGGTACTGACGATGGGGAATGGTTGGAGGGGAGCCTTGTTCTTCCCTCCACACTTACCACTTGCCTGGCAAGTCTGGCAAGTCCTGCAGTGAACGTCTGAGCTCCGGTGCATCTGAGGCCAGTAAAAGTGGGTGACAAGCCTGTCATAGGTCTTGTCCATCCCCAGATGTCCTGCTAAAGGCACATCGTGATCCAAACCCAGTAGGAAGGCTCTGAACTTCTGGGGTACCACCAGCACACGGGCTGACCCAGGTTCAGCAGCCTTAGGCTCTGAATACAGGAGATCGTTCTCCCAGTACACCAAGTGTTTTCCGGGCTGAACGCCGTTGGCCTGGTCTGCAGCCTGCTGCCGCATACCTGCAAGAGAAGGGCACGTGTTCTGCTCCACACAGAATTCCTCCCTGGAGGGACCCCCTTCTTGCTGCCAATGGGTCAGCTCAGGCAAGTCTCCCAGTTCGGCGATCTGTTCCCCGGTAGGCTCCAGGGCATACCCCTCGAGGTCTGCCTCCTCCTGGGCCGTGGGAACTTCGGGGACCGGCTGTCCGCGCCCCCTGTGCCTCCTCTCTAAGGCAGGTTCCTAGGCCTCTCCCTCAGGCTCCAGGACCTCTTCGACACCCCTACTGGCTGCCGTGGACCGCGTGGTCACGCACGCCCAGTCAGGTAGACCCACCATCCACAGGTGAGCCGTTTTCTCCACCTTTCCCCAAGGGGAGTTCTCCAAATCGTTCCCTAGCAGACAATCTACAGGCATGGAGGTCCTCACAACAACATGAAGAGTACCTGAGACCCCCCCACTCAAAGGGAACCTGGGCCATCGGACACTGGCTCTCAGAATTGTCAGCATTGACAACCTTACAGTAGGCGTGCGGTACTACCTGCTCTTGAGACACCAGGTGCTGCCTCACTGCAGTCACGCTGGCTCCTGTATCTCAAAGAGGCTCCGCCTTCTTACCATTGATGGTTACTACCTGCCCATATTTCTTAGTGTTACTGGTAAGGTAGTTCTCGGGGACCATCTCACTGTCTCCTAGCGAGACTAGGGTCATCTGAACGGGATCCCCACCCATTGGGACGGCTACTTCCTCCCCAAAGTTAACATTAGCTAGTTGCTGGGGTGGAGCACCAGTGGGGGCGGGTTTTGCAAACCAGCGACACTTAGGGTCAGAGGCAACGTGACCCAGGTCGCCACACCTAAAACAGGTGCTGAGCCCTCTTTGAACACGTTTACCTGTCGGGGCCCCGGTTTATTTCAGGGGTGGAGGAGGCTGAGAACCTTTCCCTTGGTTCCCTTGGGGATTACTTTGGGGACCTTTGTAGAATCCTTTCTGTTTTCCCTTGTCCCCCCCACTCTTCTGCTGGGAACCCTGCCCACCTTTGGCTGAGTCTCCCACTGGACCCTTGTGGACCCTGGTGCTGATCCAGCAGTCCGCTTCCTCAGCAAGCTTCCTCGGGTTGGACAGCTTGCTATCGATCAGGTGCTGGCGTAATTCAGGAAAACAATTATCCGACAAGTGCTCCCATGCCATCAAATCAAGCAGCCCTTGAAAATCATTTACCTTACTGCCCTTCACCCATCCATCCTGCGCTCTGCAGTTAAAGGTCACATACACCAAATACGTACCCCCTTGAATCTTCACACACTTTCTAAACCGCTGTCGGTACATTTCAGGCGTTAACCCAAATCGATTCATCAGGGCATCTTTCATGTGGGGATAGGAGATGGATTCTTCAGAAGGAAGATCTAGCAGGGTATCCCGCCCCCCGGTCAGGAACCGTCCCCCACATCCCCGCTCCCCAGTCTTTCTCAGGGACCCGGTAGGAAGACATGGCTACCTCGTAGGCTCGGAACCACTGCCCTATGTTATCTCCCTTAAAATACTCCTTCATCACATCTTTCGGTACGTAGACCCTTGACTCTACCTGGGCTGGCGTTGTGCTGCCACCAGGAGCTGCGTACAAGCTCTTTGCTTTCAGCTCCAATTGTTTCAGGCGTATCGTGTGCTCCAGCTGGAGCCTTTTCTCCTCCATGGCCATCTGACCTTTTAATCTGGCCATCTCCACTTCATGCGCTCTGGTTGCGGCCCTGTCTGCCAGCTCTTCTGCCGACGGGCCTCCCTGCACTTCGTTGAGGCTATGTAAATGTAAATGTAAATGTATTTGAGCTTATATAGCGCACAGCTACCCACAAAGGGTTTCCCGGCGCTTGCTTAGGGAACCCGTCCTGGTATTCCCCTGTGAGATAACCCCGGCAGGGTATCCACAAGGTGAAAGCCAGGCATCCCGCCGCGAGGGGCCGATGTGGAGATTAAGCAAGCTATTGCCCAGAGTCGCAGAGTGTGAACCCGTGAGTCAAGAAGGCACCGGAGCGAGAATTATCGAGTCCGTGGAATTTTTGAGCCCAAGACCCATCGAGGCGGGGAATTGAAGCCTGGTCCAGGGCTGATCTCAGCTTCCGGGTCTGCCGCCTCTAACCCCTGAGCCACACTTCTCCACTATTGGGTGGATCCACTACCACCTTATTGTCGGGCTCTCTGGACTCTTTCAAGGCTCTCAGTGCTGTGATGCGCTGGGCTCGGGTTTTACCGTTTGCTTTAGAAACTCGGAATTTTTCGCATAGGGCTCTCAAGTGCTCGGCTTTGCACTTTTCCAGCCCTTCCCAGTCAGCATCGTCGATTCCAGAGATAACAGAGAGTGCTCTTGAGGGAAGTGAACCAGGCATGCTTTTGGAGATTGGAGATCTCTCGGCAAGAATGCAATCTGGTCGCGTTATTGGTCTGCTCTCACTACGTGGTGATCAGTAATTCACTGTATATGAATCATAAATGCAAATCCGAAATCCTCACCGTTGGTACCAATGTTGGAACCGGAGGTCTCTGGTTGGCACAGGTATGCACTTGTGACAAGCAAGGACCCTCAGCTCCACGTCAGGGCAAGGGAACTACTCCTTTGAATAACCCCTGCTCACCCTCTATGTAGTGTGGCGCGAGCAGACAAGGCTAATCCTCAGGGCGATAGTAAGTTAATCATTTATGATCACACACAGTAAACCCACTGACCCACCACAAACGGACACCAGTCGTACGGTTGTATCAAAAATACGTATACTTTATATAAAAGATAGATTCACGCAGGATTATCACAAGACCAAATAACGTTTAGTAAATTGAGGTCACCAGATTACAGTAGGCAAACTTAGTTTTTCAATGTTCGTTGTTTAGCAAGGTACAATGACAGGGAAATAAGAACGTTGCGGACCCTGGATCCGATATGAACTCAGGACGGAGTTCAAGTGTACCTTGCCTGTGGAAGTCCGAGGCGTTTCAGGCGCGGCTACTTTTGAGGGCGGACCCCGAACGAGGCCGACGGTTCTCCAGAGGATCTCTCCGGCTCAATCCCCCTCGAATAGCGAGGTAAAGGAGCTAGACTGTGGAGGGTTGTGGCGATCCGGGATCGATGCAGCTCACGGGGCGAGGCGCTGTTCAGGCCTGCGGGAGGTACTACTTCTTAGCACGCCGGGTCGTACTCATGGATCTGTGAGGGGCGTCGAGTTCTCGGGCACACGGGTGCAGCACCAGGCTTCCGGTACCACGGTACGGGGAGGCCTTTCTCTAGGCAAGAGCCTTGGTATGCAGGAGCGCAAAGCCAGACAGTCGGGTACGTTACGACGTATGGACCGTCCGAGGCTATGGAATGCTCTCCATGCAGATTCCGGCTGGAGAAGATGAGAGGTACACAGCGTGCTCCGTAAGCGGCGAGGTGACAGGAGAGCAGGCGGCCCGGCACTGAAGTGGAGAGCGACTCAGGGATGAGCGGGGCGACCAAGCTCCGAGCTGTCACGACCTGAGAGGGGGCGAAGGCACCCGAGTCACAACTCTGGCTAGGGAATAAGAACTGAGGCCCAACAGCAGACGGGCACAAGCAGATAGAACCCAATGGTCCTGGGGTTCCGTTCAGGGGGCAAGCTCTCGATCAAGCCCTTGGAGATCGTTTCAGGCACAAGTCTACAAAGTCCTTTCTGGTCCTTTCCTCTCCGTTCTCAGCAAGGCACCATTGCAGGCCAGTCCAACAGGATACAGACTGGTTTCCGTCCTTCAGCTTCTCTTGGTCCTTCTAGTCAGGCAGAGGTTCGTCGTGGTCAAAACTGGATCTGATTTGTAAGGAGCGGAGCTCCTATATTTATACTGCTTTTATTTTGTCTTTGCAGGCCAGGGGGCCTGAGCCTGGTTCAACCCGGTTCTGAAGAACTTTGTTTACAGGACGCTGCCATCTTCTTTCAGGGTGCAGGGCAGAGACATCAGACGCCCCGCAGGAGGTGGAGCCAGCATTGTGGTGGTGGAGCACAACCCTATTCAGAGTCAAGGACTACTCCGCCCACCCATCCTGGTGTAAGCACCCCATTCACCACCTGGAGCACCCGACTATCCCCGGGAATCTCCCAGCCCTGTCACTCACACAAACCCAGACACACATCCTGGCAGAGGCGGGCTGAACAGTTAGGCGAGCAAAGGCTAACTTTCTAAAAGTAGCATTTGCAAACTCAGGATATTAAGATAAACCTTACTAAAGGAAGTATTTTATTATTCTGAGTTCAGGCATACTAAACTCGACCTGCTACCGTGTTCCCTGAGCCTGCCGGAACTATAGCGTGTAATAGCTTTGACAGCTCATCTGGCCTAAGTGAACAGGTAGCCCTTCAATAGTGAAGAACGAGAAAGGGCGGTAATTCACTACTAGGACATGCCACACTCTAGGCTCGTCCTACCTTGCGCTTACAATGCACCCTGCCCGTAGCCCTACCATAGGGGTGACTGATATGAAGGTGAGGGAAGGTTCTGGGACTGGTAAATGTGGGCACTTGCACAGTCAGCGTGACAGTACGAGACTGTACCCGGGGTCAGCAATGGCGGACCCGAGACAGATCTTACGAGGCCGCTTCTGTGGGTGGCGCAACCAGCGCTGTAGGCCCACTAGCCGCATTTGTATCTACAAGCCCCGGCACGCCTCGTGCACTTTATTGGGGACTAACAGTAAACCAAATATTCCAATTGTGGAAATCAATTACACATACACTTTACATTGGGAGCACTTGCACTGCGGCAAGAATTGGCCGTGGCGCAGTGCCCTGAGCATCGAACACCAGCAAAAGATCTGAGGCACATCAGCAAAAAGTGGAAGGGAAACTCACGCCAAGGTGCTAGGTCTAACACTAGTGATTTCACTTTGTGTCGACACTATGGGTGCACATTAGCACCCCTTTACCTTAGGAGCGACCTGTATCTTACAGTTTGTTTATATAATCTAACTGTTTTGGTGGAAGGTGCTGTGAGGCTCACATCAGCTTCAACAAGCTTTGATGTGACAGGCAGCTGACAAAATTGTGCACAGCTATTACTGTAAAATGCAGCGGCCATCTGTGACTGAAAGGATTTTCTATTCCTGTGAAAGAATGATTTAATTGACAACCAAACATACTTACCAGAGCTACCAGGAACGGAATGTATCCTTTTGTAATATAACTAGTGCTCATGTAAAGTGCTCCAATCCCTTTGGGTTGAGTTAGCGCAATAAGAAAAGTGCCCAAAAAAAAACCAGCGAGAGACAGAGAGAGGATGCAACAACAGACATTGAAAGAATGGAGAGCACACTGCAGGCTCACTGCAGAGCACATTTACAAGACCACTGCAGAGCGCAGGTAAATGCACACTGCAGGCTCACTGCAGAGCACAACGCAGGCCACACTTACAATCAAACTTTTAAGCACACCATTGGCGTAACATGAGCTCCAGGCGGCCCCCACAGCACAGTACTCTGGCCGGAGAGCTCCTAATTGAGCTTGGAGGGGGCCCTCAACGTGCCTTGCAGGGGCACCCCCTCCCCCAAGTTCCACTACGCCAGTGAAGCACACTGCAGACACAATGTAGACCACACAACCAAAGTTTTAAGCACACCAGTGGCGCAACACGAGCTCCAGGGGGCCCCCTCGGCACAGTACTCTGGCCGGAGAGCTCCTAATTGAGCTTGGAGGGAGCCCTCCACGTGCCTTGCAGGGGGGCCCCCTTAAGTTCAGCTACGCCAGTGAAGCACACTGCAGGCTCACTGCAGAACACAATGCAGAGCATTCTTATACACACTGCAGGCTCATTACAGTGTATGCTGCACTGCACACTATAGAGTACGCTGTAGAACACATTTACCAGCCCACAGTTAGGCACTACATTTAAAAGCGAATTATGAGGCATTCTTAGGGGCTCACTGCAGGGCATGTAGAGCAGGCATATTAGCTCAATACAGAGCATGCTGAGGAGCCTGCTGTAAGAAGGCAAAATTGTACTGCACTTTAGTGCTGTGTTCGCAGCCTCTACAGTGGTAAATAGGTGCTACCTTTTACATCACATTGCTTTGTTTGAGCGCACATGAAAACTTCTGCAGAGGTGGACAGAGTGTGCCGAACTCAACACAGTGCCCACCAAAACCCTTCGCCTCCGGCCCTGTAAGCACACACTGCTTTGGTACAGATACTGCCTTAACCACAGGGTGAAAATTATGGGAGCCCCCTGCTCTGTCCTCAGTGCTACATTAAAAATAGTATATCAATGTCCTCGCCATAGCATAACAAGGCCCATGTCATCAGGAGCTAGTCTCGCCATGACCCTAGACAAGCAGCGGTGCTCTCACTTGGAGTCCACGGAGTGGCCCCTGCACTAGGGCATAGTTTATTAAGCAGAGCAGGACATGCTGTCCCCAGGTCTGCACTGATCATTTCCCAGCTGCTGGAGAGAGGATATGGTGTAATGACCAGAGCTGCTGATTTTGGATCTGGGGAACCAGGTTCCAATCTTGGTGTCGGTTCAACATGCTTTGATTCTGGCCACATAATTTTAATCTCCCCAGGGCTACCGAGAAATTAATGTATCCTTGTGTAATGTAACTAGTGCTTATATAAAATGCTCCAATCCCTTGGGGTTGAGTAAGCGCTAGAAAAAAAGTAGAACATAAAAAATCTAGTGGGAGACAGAGAGAGGATGAAGCAACAGACAGTGAAAGAACAAGCAGTGAGAGAGCAACATAAATGATTTTGAGAGGTTAAGATAAATAAAGAAATAATGAGGTGGCATGAGCAGGAGACAAAGAATGGCAATTAAAAACAGTAGCATTTTGAAAAGCGCTCTTAAAGTAATTATAAAAGTAGTCCCAAAATAAATGCCTTAAAATGGCCCCGGGGAATATTTAACAGTAATTATTCAATGCTCCTAGGGAGGGCTAAAGACAGGAAGAGGCATGATGCATGCAAGCCATGGGCAAATTGGGAGAATGAATAACCAAGCGAATAGGGAGCCAGCAAATGGCAAGCACTTGGGCGGGCTGAAGCACCCAAAGTACATACAACAGGTCTCTTTTCGAGTCTAGAGCCGGGACCTAAAAAAGGACAGTGGGATTTCATCACATTAATGACGATGAAGCTGTCAATGTTCATGTTGAGAGTAGCACTTATTATGTGAAAATGCCCTCTATTCATACTACTAAAGTACTGCCAAATCATGTCATCATTTTGAATTCAGAATAAAAAAGGAATAACAATTACCACCATAGTCCATGTCCGCACCAAGCCCATTGAGTCTGTCTCTAAAAGAAGTTCTGGCGTTGATGTTATAATGAAGACCTAATTTCTGTTTTGGGATTTCTTTACCATTCCGGTAAATTAGAAACAAATTTCAATATGCCACACTGGTGTGTGTCATGCGAAGCTGAGCACTCATCTTTGCACAATGGGCCAGTTGGTTCATTTGAGAATCAAACATTCCAAATATTGAAATGTACCAAAAGAAGGTGTTGATACAGTTACAGTATCACGAGTGAATGAGATAATGATGGTGATCAAGATAGTGGTCGAAAGACCATCGAGCCCCAGATGTCATGACATCAAGCCATTTGCATGCTGCTGATAACCTCTTTTCAGCATTAGTAACCTTTTGCTGAAACAAGGAGAATGGTTTTCATCATTTCAAACTGCTCAATTACCACATCTTCATAAAAATTAAAAAGCACTATCAGAAATCTTTTTAGCAAGGAAACACTGTGCCACCAGAACTACAGGCTGGGTCATTTATAAAATGTAAGGTTAGATGCAGGCCTTCCTCTGTCTTTTATTGTGGAAGGACGAGTGTTCTGGAATTGTTTGGCAACGGTTTTTTAAAAATGAAAGGTTGAAAGCTGGACCAATTTTTTTCATAGTTGGTCTGCCACAGTTGAACAAAATGATGCTCATATTAAGCATCAAAGTAGAGAGTCATGAACACTATTCATATCACAACATACATGTGAAGCCGTAGTCAAGTTACAGACCATAACGGTATTACTGTGACATTCCGTGATTCTGAACCCGTTCAATAAAGGTCGTCGTATCAAGACGATTTTGGTATCAGCGGACCGTAAATGACGAGTGCGGTATGTACGAGTGTTTTCGTCATGATCGATTGATGGATACACTGTGTATTCAGGGATTTCGTTTGAACTTTCGCGTTCCATTTTGTGTACGGCAGCCATTTTGTGGTTGCCCTCACATAGGCTGATGACTGCGGCCGAGCGAGTCTTTGGGACACGTACACCTTTAGCTGACTTCTGTGTGACCTGAACGAACTGACTCCATTGCCCGAAGCTGACCTTGTTGAGCCAGTTCCTTGTTAGGTAGCTGGTCAGATAGAGATCAAAGAGCAGGACATTGCTGAGTTTATGGTACACACACACACCCTTCTATCTTGCTTCTCAACTGTTTCTGTTCCTTCTTTTATGGCCTATTTATGGTTTGGGTTGAGGTCCTTTTATTATGGGTTTGTCCGGCCTGTCCGAGCAAGAATGTTGGATTTTGCCTTGTCATTTATGGTGGGCTGGACAACTGAAAGTGGGCTTGTCGTTATGCGATATCCTCTGAAATGTCACTGTGTGATTGGACAGTTCATAAGTAATCGATGCTTGTCAGGAATGTGATTTTTAGCATAAAAGACGATGTCTCGCACTACAAAAATTGTACAGTCTCTGACGAACCACCCGTGTTGTGCTTCGTAGACCTCTGTACCTGGTGGCAACCAATAAATTTGGTCTTTGACGTCACCGAGAATTGTCCCGTGTCTCTGTTTGCCAAGACAGGAGAACTCGAAGACTTTGGGCATTTCCCCTGGCGCCGCTGGGTTCTAAAACCCGGTTCTTCAGTTGGCGCCCAACGTGGCGGACTTCAGCGGTACCGGTCCAATCCTGAAGATCGTGAGGAGCTTCGTGTGAAAATTCTGGAGGAAGGCTACCACTTCATCGACCCCTGTATGTCGTCGTGGTCCGAAAGTCTTTGCTGCGAGGTTCCCCGCTTTCCGACGGCTACGAAGGACTGCTGCCCTGACTTGTAGAGTGAGACAATAGACGGGTCTTCTGGCAACGTCATTGATATTTCAGTTAAGTATGAGTGGAGCGTCTCCCAGTTTTGTTTTGGGTATCCCCTTGGAATCTTTGATTTGGGACTTGCAAGCTCCAAAGCCGAGGGACTTGTGTATTCACAAGGCTATCGTATTTAATATTCCCTTGAAGTTTGAAGCTAGACTACTGAGCGAAGATGCCTGGTCTTAGCAGACTTGCAAAGATATTTTGTTGTGGTTGTAATAGGGATTCCCGATTGGAGGACTCGTGTCCGGTACCTCCGATTGGAACTCCGACTTATGAGCTCTATTTGAAACATGGCGTGGGCCCCATCACGTATAATGAAGTATGGATTAGATATACTAGGAAGGATGGTGTCCTAAAGTGGCCCCAATATGGTAGTTATGACACAGAGATTTTAGATAATTTAGAAGTTAGACACTTTAAGAAGAAAGCCCGGTGTTTGACTCTTTCCGCCTATGGCGAAAGCAAGCCAAACAGAAAGAAATTAAGTTAGCAAAGAGAAATAAAAGAGAGAAGGGTATTTCGATAATGCAAGCTGCTATTCAGTTTAAAGATAACGAAGAAGAACAAGCGAGTGAGCAGTTGCACAGGCAACGTAAAATGGCGATTGATAAGTGTTATCCAGCTTTGCCACCTCAGCAGCAAGGTGCAACGAAGGACCTTGAGAAAGATCCTTTGATGTCACATTTGTTGAGTTTGTCACCCCCTTATGTGCAGAGTGCTACAGCACCTCCGCAACCTTTAGTTGAGCAACCTCCAGTTGCTTTGCCTTTGGCTATTGTACAACCGCCAGCTCCTCTTCAGTTGGCTCCTATTCCTTTGGCGCAGCCTTCTCAAGGGCCGCCGACTTTGCTACCTGTTCCGTCTCCAACTCCTATGACTTTGTCTCCTGTACTTGCTACTTCGTCTGCTACTGTTCCTACGTTGGTTTCCTCTCAGTCTGCTTTGTCTCCTGTCCTTCTGTTAACTTCTCCTTCTGTTCGACAGAGAATGACTGATACCGTTACTGGTCTCTTTTCTCCTCTCTTTGGGTCATTGGGTATGACCCCTGTTTCGGCGCGTACACAGTTGCGTAGCCAACTGCCTGGTCCCAATGAGCGGGAAGTATTGGATCATTTAGCACGTAAATGGGTTACTATTCCTTTACGATATGATTTAGAGTCTGTTATGGATGTCTTCCGTCAATGGGATGCACCGAAGCAGAGATATGTTTTCGAGAAGATGTGTACTTTCCTTCGTGAAGAATGGGAAGATGGTGATTTGGGACAGACTCCGTCTGAGTTGTTCCGTGTACAGTCCGAGTTTGCGAAGGGAACTATAGTGGGTTTCGAAGTCGAAAGAACAGCTGCGACGTTGTTGTCGTTTAGGAGTGAGTCTCCTTCTCAACAGTTGTTTTAGTCTGATCCTTCTGTTAGGAGAAAAGTGCGACAATTTCCAATGAGAGAAGTTCCTCCGGTGTCGAAAGATGCAGTTCAGGGCGATGCCGTTGCGGGTATTGCAGCTGTACCGGCTTATTTTCAGCGTGTTTGGGTAAATGTTCCATGGAAGCGAGCTGAAGTTTTGGCCCTTAAGCAGACTTTGCCTGATCCATGTAAAAATCCTGCAGGGTACTAAAAGGAATTATCACAAACTGCAGATTCATGTATTATGAATTTAGCTGATATAGACATGTTGTTTGGGAATGTAGTTCCACAGCCTTTATGGGGATTGATTCGTCATACGGATCATGCGCAAGAGTTAGGTGATACATGGAATAATATTGGTGCTGCGGATGGCCGACAAGTTGGTGGTGCTAAACCTGAGCCTTTAGTTGCAGAACTCCCTGGTAGGATTATTAATTACATGAGGATTTGATGCCTGCTATGCGAGTAAACTGGGACAAATTGTCTGCATGTAAGCAGAAGAAAGACAAAAGTGTGTCTGATTTCTTCACTAGGTTTGAAGAGACGTTTATCGACCATAGTGGTCAGGACATGAGTACGGAAGGTGGTCAACGGTTGTTCGTCGATAAGTTTGTGCATAATTTGCTTCCAGATTTGTGCACTAAGTTGAAGGATTCTGAGAGTTCTTGGGCTGTTTCTTCGTCAGCACAGATATTGGCTACTGCACAGTACTATGAGAATAGGGATAAGGATGAGAAAGATAGAGCCGACAAGAAGACTAAAGAGTTAAAGACGAAGGTTCTTTTGCAGCAAGCGTATCCACCTCGTAATAATCAGCGTGATTATCAGCAACCTCAGCAGTATCAGAGAAACTCGCAAAGGTTCGAGTCTTCTCAACAGCGTTTTCCTGTAAGCCCTAATCAGTGTGCGTATTGTAAAGAAGAGGGTCATTTCAAAAATAGTTGTCCGGTTCTGTTACAGCGCACGAATGGTGCTTCTGGTGTGGGAGGTCGAAGTGTTCAGCAAGCTCCTAGAGGTAGAGGACGTGGTGTGTTTCCTTGCCTCCACAGAATTCTATGAATAGTTTTGATCAACAGAATGGTGCGTCTGGTAGGACGGCTCAGTACTATGCGGACGACTATTATGTAGAAGGTGAGAATATGGATGGTAATGATTGCTAGGACAGCCATAGACAAAGAGAGGGAGTTGTTTCAGTTCCAGTAGATAAGAGTGGACCTTATGTTGAAGTGATTGCATCAGGTGTGTCAGAGCCTTTTCTGATGGATACTGGTGCTGCGAAGAGTTCTATTATGCACTTTAAACTCCCTGGCGCACCTTTGTATGGCTTGACGTATGTTTCAGTAGGTTTTTCTGGCGCCCCAGTTAGTAATTAAGCATGGGCGAATTTTGCGAATATCGCGTTCGCGAATTTTGCGGATTTGCGAACTCGCAATCCGCAAAATCCGCAAATTCTCGCGAATTTGCGGATTTTTTTTTTTTGTGTTCGCGCGGGTTTCTGCCAGTTCGCAAGGGTTTTGTACAATTTCGCAAACGCGAACTTACCTGTCGGGTCGCAAGTTTTGCGAACTTGTTGTTTCTACGTGTCCAGCCTGTTTGGGACACTCTTCTTCATCACTGCCACTCTCTGTCACCACTGCCACTCTCTGACTACTCATGCCACCCTCTGGCCCACCCATGCCACCCTCTGTTTCATCACAGCACCCTCTGGTTGTCCAGTCAGTGTACATTATTGTGGCAAAGCAAAGCACACCTTCCCTGCCTCAAGTGACCTGAATTAATTTGGGGCTGATTAATGTGTCACAGAATATTTTTTTAGCTGGCACCTGCTTCCTTAGTGCTTCCTGATTAGTGATCTTTTGCACTTGCTAAGTGCTTTCATTGTTGCAAAATTAGTTACAACGCCTGCCCTGCCCCAACTGACAATAATGAATTAGGGGCTGATTAATGGATTTGAACTTCCAGCCTGGCTCCTGCTTGTCTCCCTTAGCTGTAATTCAGGACCTTTGTGGCATATGTGTAACTATTCTGAGGTTCAGAGCAGGGTCACATAATAGTTGCAACTGGCAACTGAACTCTGGAGGGGCCCCTCAGGAAGCACTACAGGAAATGGCTACTAATGAGGAGCCTGAACTTTTGAACCTGGTAAGTAGTTTCAGTTTTTGCTAAGATCGTATTTCTGCAATTTAGCGCTTATTCGCGGGGCGCGAAGTTGTACTGGGAAGCCGCGAACAGTGCGAGCAAGCCATAAAATCCGCTGCTCGCGGATTTGCGGATTTTGCGGGAGATTCGCGAATCTTGCGGACTGCGAATTTACCGAAAATCCGCAAAATCCGCGAGCGAAACGGATTTTCCGCCCATGCTTATTAGTAATCCGATTTCTAGTCCGTTGTCTCTTTCTGTTGGACCTTGTGAATTCGAAGCACCCCTTATTCTGACGACAGGTTGTGGTGAGAACTTGTTGGGATTGGATTTGTTGAAAAGATTGTATGTGACGTTACATTGCTCTCCTTCGGGAGTACAGCTTACATTAGGTAAGAAAGTGATCTCTCCGATGTACTTGTCTAAAGATCGACTTCCAGCTGAATTGTCTTCTCTTCCTGATTCTCTTTGGGCTACTGGTCCTAATTATGTGGGTCTTTTAGAGATTCCACCATATGTTGTGACGTTGAAAGCAAATGCTAGATTGCCACGTATTCCCCAATATCGGATCTCTAGTGATGGTGAAAGAGCACTTCTAGTGATTATCTATGATCTGATTGAGAAGGGAGTGATTGAACAAACGAGAGGTAATGTGTGCAATAGTCCGGTTGTGCCTGTTCTGAAATGTACAGACTCTTCACAACCGCCTGTGTATAGGTTTGTGATCGATCTTCGCGAGGTGAATAAGATCGTAGTTCTGCAATTTCCTGTTGTGCCAGATATCACTGCTTTACTGACTTTGATTTCAGCTTCTGCCACATGGTTTTCTGTGATTGATTTGAAGAATGCTTTCTTCAGCATCCCGATTGCCGAGGAGAGTAAGGATATTTTTGGCTTCTCTTTGGGAGGCCGAAGTTTCCCGTTCAAGCGCGCTCCTCAAGGCTATTGTGAGAGTCCATCGATCTATAGTCAGGCTTTGAAAACACAGCTTGATACATTTGTTTTACCTGATGGTGCTGCCCTTATTCAGTATGTCGATGACTTGTTAGTTGCTGCTGATAATGAAGAGATTTGTAAAGAGGCTACTTTGTCGTTGTTACGTCATTTGTCTGATTTCCATCATAAGGTGTCTCTTTCGAAGTTGCAGGGTTGTCGACAAGAAGTGACCTACTTAGGTCATCTCTTATCGAAGGAGGGAAGAAGATTGACTCCAGAAAGAATTCAAGCGATTGCGAAAATGAGTGTGCCAACGACACAGAGAGAAGTGCGTGCTTTCCTGGGTATTACATCATATTGTAGACAGTGGATTCCGAATTTTTTGCTTCTTGCAAAGCCTTTGATAGCCCTTACTGTTAAAGATACTCCGAATCCTATTCCTTGGACTGACGAATGTCAGAAGAGTTTTTCAGAATTGCGTGATGCATTGTGTTCGGCTCCTGTGTTGGGTACTCCCGATTACAGCAAGCCTTTTACACTCTATGTCCACGAGAGAGAGGGATGTGCTTTGTCAGTTTTGACACAGCAGTTCGGCGATAAGCAACGGCCATGTGCGTATTTTTCGTCGACTTTGGATCCGGTAGCTAGAGCGTTGCCGAGTTGTTTGAGAGCTACAGCAGCAGCGGCTGTTTCTATTCGACAGTCTGCTAGCTTGGTGATGGATAATACTTTGATTGTGATGGTTCCACATGCAGTGGATACCTTGTTGAATCGGACAAAGACACAGCACTTAACTAGTGCTCGATTGTCAGGTTATGAGTTGACACTCTTAGCGAGTCATGTGCATATAAAGAGATGCAATACGTTGAATCCAGCTACGTTATTGCCGATTTCAGTAGAGGCAGATGTTTCTGAACAGCATGATTGTTTTCTTAGGACAGGGGAAGAAACAAAAGGGAGAATAGACCTTAGGGACACTCCTCTTCCAGAGTGTGTCGGTACCTTATGGGTTGATGGTTCGTGCTTCAAGCTTCCGAATGGTGACACGACTGCGGCATATGCTGTTACGACTTTGCATACGATTGTTGAAGCTGCACGTATCCCACATAATTCAGTGCAAGCAGCAGAATTGATTGCATTGACAAGAGCTTGTGTGTTGTCGAAAGGGAACTGAGTGACTGTGTACACTGATAGCCAGTATGCGTTCGGTGTGGCTCATAGTTTTGGACGTTTGTGGAAAGAGCGTGGGTTCCTGACTTCGCATGGAACTAAGATACAGCATGGTCAGTTGGTGAATGAACTTCTTGAGTCACTTACCTTGCCGTTGCGATTGTGAAATGCAGTGCACATAAGAAAGTTACTGATGATGTTGGTCGTGGTAATGCGTTTGCAGATGAAGTTGGAAAAGAAACGGCGAGAGATGTGATGAGTCGAATGTATGTTGCGGGTCCGGCGAGATGGGTTCCGGATAGAAGTATGTGTGAAGATAGCATAGAGAGCGTGAAGTCCATTCAAGCTGAAGCTACAGAGAAAGAGTTGAATGAATGGAGAGAAAGCAAGGGTTAATTGGATTCGAATGGTTGTTGGGTTGAGTTGTCAAAACATCAGCGATGGTTGTTACCCGATGCATATGTGCTTCCAGTGGTTACGATGGCGCATGGAATGGCTCATATCAGTGTGAAAGGGATTTGTAAGTTGTTAGCTCCAGTATGGCAAAATGCAGGAATTCCTAAGTGTGCAGAGAACCTGGTTAAGAATTGTATGGTTTGTTTGATGTACAACCCTGGTAAGGGAACTCCAACTCCAGCTGGTCATTTTGCGCCTCCGACGTATCCGTTTGAGGTTTTGCAGCTAGATTTCATCCACATGGAGAGGTGCAACAATTTAAAATATGTGCTCGTGTTTGTTTGTGCCTTTTTGAGATGGGTGGAAGCATATCCCCTGAAAGATAACACTGCCTTGTCCACAGCCAAAGCCCTTGTTAAAGAATTTTTCCCTAGATTCGGTTTGCCGAGAATGGTCTGGAGTGACAATGGGAGTGAATTTGTGGGTCAAGTGATGAAGAGAGTGTGTGATGGTTTAGGAATCCGTCTGAAATTTCATGCTGCAAATCACCCCCAATCAGCTGGTTTGGTAGAATGCTATAATGGCACCCTTAAGCTGAAACTGGCCAAGATTCAGGCGAGCTCCGGTCTACAATGGCCCAATGCCTTGCCATTAGCACTTCTGTCAACAAGAATGACTGTGCATTCGCGAATGGGACTTAGTCCCTATGAAGTAGTTTTTGGTCGCCCGGCAAATATATGGGGAGTGCCGCGGCCGACCATATTTAGTGAAATAGAGCACCCTGTATTGCTTGATTACCTTTACGAATTGACGGCTAAATTGCGTGTTTTGCATCAACAGGTTCATGATACACTGCCACAAGCATCTGGAGATCCAGGACATGTTATCGAACCTGGATCCTGGGTTTTCGTGAAGAACTTCCAGCGGACCAAGAACGATCAGCCCCGCTGGATTGGACCCTACTTGGTGCTACTGTCCACGCGATCAGCCGTGCGAGTGCGCGGTAAAAAGAACTGGATCCACGGCGTACAGTGTAAGAGAGCTCCTTTGCCTCTGCCGTACGACCAGTGGGTCCAGAAGGGTATTCCAGACTCTGAAAGTGAAACCGTGCCTCGTTTTCTGCCATTTAGCTATGCACGTTTGATTGGGACAAACTCTGAGCGTGAAAGCGACGATCTTCTGCAAAAATCTGTGCCACTGACAGTTCGACTGGATACTTCCGAACCTGAACTTTTTGTTTCTTGGTATTCTCTATGCTATCCTTCTCTACCTCTATTGGAATGTTCATGTGATGCACCTTTCAGTATGTTGGTGTTCTGCCTGACAGATTACAGTTGGCTGGGCTGAGCACCATGTTGGATGCTCCTGGTGGGGTCTCTCTCTACATAACTTGGAATAAAGCATCTCAGAATTACATCATTACTTGTGGTCATTTCATCATTACACTTTTGTTCCGTGATCAGACATTGCCTGGCAAAGGCCGTTATAATTTGCGACCAAGAGTCGTAGGACTAATAAAATAAATTCTTTCTTTGCTATTTTTAAGGTTAAGCTCTCCTCCGAGAAACTGTTTTGACCGATTTTTGTTTTTCAAACCGCCATCCTGGTTCAGCTGTAAGGTCGTGGTGCAAAGACTTGGGAGTGCAAGCCGAAGACACTAGGTCGACGGTTCTGGTTGGTCTTAGGGCGTTCCCTGGACTGACAGACGCATTCCTTAGCACGGAACACCCAACCGCCGCGAACAGCACGGTTAGAGGATGGAGTTTTTCGAGATGGAGAGACCTGCTGAAAGAATGAGCTTCAAGAGCAAAATATGTACAGTGATGAGCAGAAGATGTTTTTTAATATTATGTTTGTTGATGCTGTTTCGTTTAATGATGTTTTTGATGGGATATATAATATTCTCCTTTCAAGTGACGTTTGCACCCACTACACAACCTATGCCTCCTCCTACTAATTCCTCGCATTCTTTTCACCCTCTGCCTGAACATAAGTCCATTAGAAGGTTAGAGTTTGCTAATAACTCCTTTGTTCAGCTTCTGCACCAACACCAGCTAGTAGTGAACACGACTAATTGTTGGGTGTGTGGTCTTATGCCTCATACTACTGATAAAGGTATTCCTTACCTGGTCCTGCCTTTTAGCTACAATGGTTCTGTGTGGGCATACAGAACGATGTTCATCTATGCCCGTGAAGTTTATCCCCTACGTTCTGTGAAGGATAGTCCAAAGAATAGTGCTCTAGTTTAGGGTATAGTAGACATGATTAGAGAAATGAGTTCCTATGAGACTGTCCCGAAAGATGAGACACTAGCGTATATTGGATGGAACGTTACTGGATATGGAGTTAGTCTGAGTGAGAACCAGCGAGCGAAAAGATCCTCTCCGATTTGGATTGTACCCCATCTTGGTCAGTTAGGGAAGAGTGTTTGTACTGAGACATATGTTTTTGCGTCCCAGACTTCCCCATCGTTTTTAGCAGCTAATGGTACCTATTTTGTCTGCTACGATAGAGCGTACACATGGTTACTCCCTGATTTCTCGGGCACATGTTTTGTCTCGTTCCTGTTGCCTCCTACGTATACAGCTGCGGCAGATTACCACAAGACGAGAGTTGTTAGAGGTGTCTTCAGTAAGGAAGATACTGCAGGACAAGAATTTGTAAATTTTATGAAGGGTTTTCTGCCGTTTTGGGGACCTATGGTCAACAGCAGGAACATTCGACAACTGACGAGAGTGGTTGAGTCCACCATAGTTGAGACTGCTGGTGCCCTTAGTAACGTGACTGCTGAGCTCCAGTCGGATCGCCAGATGACTCTTCAGAACAGAGTTGCGTTAGATGTCATACTTGCAGATAGAGGAGGGGTATGCAAATTGATTCAATTGAGCTGCTGCGTTTTCATTCCAGACAACGCTCCGACAGTGTACCAAGCCATTTCCAAGCTGCATAAGATCTCCGAGTCTGTACATGTAGAGGAAGGAGATTGGTCGTTAATGGGATGGTTTTGGGGATTTCTATCCACTTGGGGATGGAAGATTCTGATGATCATTGGGATGATCTTAGCTATCCTTTTCCTGTTCTGTCTTTGCGTACAGTGTGCTCTTGCTATATGTGGCCATTGTGCTACTTCGTGTGCAAGGAGACCTGTCCAGAGAGAGTTGCTAAGTACTAGGATGATGCTACAGCAACATCTTGATGATCTGATGAATATTGACCTGGATTCAGACTGACATGAGCTTGGGTTTATTGCCTATGTAAGGGCAAAAGGGGGGTCTAAGGTTCTGTGATTCTGAACCCGTTCAATAAAGGTCGTCGTATCAAGACGATTTTGGTATCAGCGGACCCCAAATGACGAGTGCGGTATGTACGAGTGTTTTCGTCATGATCGATTGATGGATACACTGTGTATTCAGGGATTTCGTTCGCACCTTCGGGTTCCACTTTGTGTACGGCAGCCATTTTGTCGTTGCCCTCACATAGGCCGATGACTGCGGCCGAGCGAGTCTTTGGGACACGTACACCTTTAGCTGACTTCTGTGTGACCTGAACGAACTGACTCCATTGCCCGAAGCTGACCTTGTTGAGCCAGTTCCTTGTTAGGCAGCTGGTCAGATAGAGATCAAAGAGCAGGACATTGCTGAGTTTATGGTACACGCACACACCCTTCTATCTTGCTTCTCATCTGTTTCTGTTCCTTCTTTTCCTTCTTTTTGCCTTGTCATTTATGGTGGGCTGGACAACTAAAAGTGGGCTTGTCGTTATGCGATATCCTCTGAAATGTCACTGTGTGATTGGACAGTTCGTAAGTAATCGATGCTAGTCAGGAATGTGAATTTTAGCATAAAAGACGATGTCTCGCAATACGAAAATTTCCCTGGCGCCGCTGGGTTCTAAAACCCGGTTCTTCAACTGCACACTGAGTGACTTTCAGAAGGCATTAACAAAAGCACATCTGCCACAAGGACTGTTTATCAAGGCAGTCGTCAACATGCAATGGTTATCATTTTATTCACTGATAATTCGCATACTGTTGCCAGCATCCTGGAAGAATTCAATCACTACAAATTGAATGGACCCATGGAACATAGAAATGCATTTGTTGCCACTGACAATAGAAGTAACATTTTGTGTGATATGGTCAAGTGATATGGTTTGCCCATTTCATCAGCCTGATTTTGCAAGGACATTCACAAAAACAAACAGCAATCCCTGACATACTGCTCCTCTACCACACGTTTACATACAATTCAGCCATTTGTTTAATATCCAGTATCAGTAGAGGAAATGTCAACACACTAATAAAGTAACTGTACAGGGTCTCATAAAGAAGGGTCCCACCCACTGAAACTCCATGTTTACATGCTGCAATGTGGGTTTGAGCAGTAAAAGTATTTCAATGACTAAGTGATATGAAAGAATAGTTACATGCCTTCTAAAGCAAAGTCATTAATTATGTTGATTGCTAAACAATGCAGGTTAATGCAGTGCATCATCAAAATACTGGCCTTTTCCAGGTTTTCGCATATGCTGTCAAATGGAACAACTCTACAGATACTTCAAGGAAATGAGAATGATGAAGCTACTGGTTTTATCAAGACCTTACTCAATCACCATTCACTAATAAATAGGCTGTAGCAAGAGATAATATTCTGCTAAATTGACAACTGTGCTACTCTTCTGGTTCAAGGCCTGTCTGCATTTGTGAATCACTGTGAGCTGACAACAGCAACTGCTGTAGGGCTTTAGAGGTTGCAGTTCATTCACAATAAAATCAACATCTCCAGCATCAGTAAAGGTGTCCTTATTCATAGGCTCATTTTTCAGATGTTCCCCGACTTACAGCGAGCTCACATTTGCAGTGACTCCACAAGATCAATAGTTATCTATGACAAAAGAGATGATGTTACAGGCACATTTCGAGTTAGGTAGTCAGATATAATTTCTAGTAGACAACGAGCTGTTGATGTAGTGGCATGGGAGAATGTAACAGTGGCCAGAAGTTAGCTGGCTGGTAATAAAATATATACCATGTCCTATTGCCAGAGTATTCTCTAAGAATGTTTTCAATGTTGCTGGGGAACTTTGACTAACATAAGGACTCTGTATCTCCCTAAAATGTGGAGAAACTGACCATCATCAGCATGAACAAGAATGTCCTTCAACAGAAATTAAGGCTCTCCAGAAATGCAAAAGGATTATACACATATAATCTTCACCAATCATGCATAATGAGTCTCTGATGAAGTCAAATCATAAATTAATGCTGTAAAATATGGACTAAATATATATGTTCACACAAAAATACAGTTAAAGTGAAGTTATAGTTACAAACAAAACCTTGGAAGGGGAACTATTAGCCTGGGTATTTGTTGTAACCCCAATCTTCTGCCTAATCCCCAGTGCAACAAATTGAACTTGCTCTTTCTACCAAGCTGTCAGATCTGGTTTGACTAACCTGTGAGTCTGGTCTGGCAGGCAATGGACATAGACAGTTTGTCCACTCCCCCTGATGCTCGACCGAAAGAGAGCAAGATAGAACCACTCACCCAGGGAGGTCACAGAGGGGAATGGAATAAAACAATAAGAGACAGCCAACCGGTTACCTCTGTGGTTGATGATCATCTATGGTCTCACCACCAAGGTTTTTTCTGCAATATCTCTTAAATACCATTTTTGTATTGGCATAAAAGGTAATAGTCACCGTACATTCACTCTACCTGGTCCTGTTGCAAGGATTTCTGCTCAAACACAGAACTGAGATCTGGACATTAGTGAATTGTGGTGTACCAGAAACTCACCTCAGTACCTAGAAAACCCTAACCAGCTAGCATCAGTGTCACATTAGCTCTTCGCCCTACAGCAAAGTAACCAATGATTAGACAACTTAGAACTTGCGACTTAGGACCATCTCAGGAATGGTGGGAAGTGAGAACACTCTTTTGTTATACTGTCATACCAGTCAACAGGAGTAAAAAAGAGACACGGTAAGTTTAAAATATTTATTTTAACGACGTGTTCTCATGCGTGATATTTTAGTCAACATAAGCAGACATATGATTAAAAATAATATGGTCGGCATGGTAACAATTTCATAAAATACATAAGGAGGAATCATATTACAATCATAGTGCAAACAGGGGATACAGCGCCTAGTTTAAACACCCTCCCTATATAGGAACTATGTATTATAAGATATAGAAGGTCTCTTGAGCTTGTTTTGGGGGACCCCATTACCTGCCCCCTCAGTAAGTGTAAATTACATCTGGATCGGCTAGTCTTTCTGCATCCCTGGAATCTTCCAAGTGTGTGAAATTATGGCAAGTGTGCTATGATAAAGGCGCCAGAATCTTCCTCGGCTCGCAGCTGCCAACATGTTGTGTCTAGAATGTATTACACGGACACGCCTATAAACAGGCTCACATGTTATGATAACCTCGGTGGCTCATCACTCACTGTACAGAATGGGGGCACAATGTATGTCTAGAGATGTCGAAAAACAAACATTTTCTCATGTATAGACTTGGTGAAAGCTAACTTGCAAAAACAGCTAAGCAGTGTTGTGTGCAAAAGCAGCAAAAGGTAAAATGGCGCTTAAACTTCTAATAAGGCATGCTACCATAACATGCACGCAAAAAGAGGCCCTAAACCATACTACACCCTCCCTTGTTCTGGGAATGCACAATAACTGGGGGCAAGCTTCATAGAACACAGAGTTCAAGTTCGAATGAGATAGAACCAAGTTCAGTGAACTCAAGCACGGGCAGCCATGGTGTGAAAAAAGACCTCAAACAGTAAAAAAAATTAAGGCATTAAAAGAAAAAATATTCACGAGTTCAGTACGTGTTTATGAAGCAGAAAAATAATCCGTACTTCAATCCAACAGTGTGTAAGCACCATACGTTGCAACTGCCTCCAATAGGAAATCGTTGTCATCATCCATGAACATTTCAGCTCTCCAATTAAGTAAAGGGAAAGAACACACATGTGAGTGCAGCGTGAGCTCCCTTACTCAGTGGTGCCCTTCCTGGCAGCAAGGACCGCCGTGGAGCGGAGATCCAGCGGAGGCGGCTGTGTGGCCGAAGGAAGTGCGGAGGCCCGGAAGAACGAGGTGATTGGGCCGTGGCAGATCCGACCTGCAGTGGTCTGCCGGGCCGAGCTGAGGAGCCCCCCGCAGGAGGTGTGCGGTCGGGAGAGGCGCCGGATGACTGGCTGGCTGTCCTGGGGTCGCGGGTCCTGGGAGCGACTGGAGCCGGACGTAGGCTGGCTGCGCGGAAGATGGAGGCCCGGCTGCTACATCGGACCGCAGTGTAGAGGAGCAGCGCCTGGAGCTGTGCGAGTGCCTGGAGGGGGCAGATGAGGTGAGCAGGGCCTGGCGGTCAGCGAGAGGGGCGGCGGGCCTGGCACCTTCAAGCCCCTTCCTTTGTGGTAGCTGCTGTTGCTGGGATCGGCGGTGCGGTCGGGCTGCGGGGGGGCCCTTGGGAGACCTGTCTGCTAATCTTGCCCCTGGTGTTCCCCCCTAGCTGAAGGGGGAGTATTGTGGCTCCTTCGGGGGCTGACGGTGGCGGGCGCTGAGCGGTGGGCCCCCCCCAGAGTACATGTGGCATATGGCGGGCTGTGCTGGGACTCCCCCGTGAACGGGAGTCATCTTTGCGGGCCGGTGAGTCGCGCTCAGAAGAGACCCTTCTCCCCCCCACAGATTGTGCTGTTGAGGGCAGGTTGCGAGGCTCTCGCCAGGGGGACGGGGGCTGGGATGGGGGCTAGGCCTCTCGAGGCTGGTGGAGCAGCGGTGGAGGCAAGACACAGGCAGTGCTGCTGAGCAGTGGGGTCGGGGCCCGGGGGTTTGGATTGCTGGCCTACTCTAACTTTCGTGCCTCGTGGCGCATGGCTGGTCCCCTCCCCCAGACTGGACATAGACACACGACGGATGCCCGGCCAGGCCTGTGGGTCAGAAGGTGCGACGAGCGGACCCTTCAGAGTGGGTTAGGCTGGCTGGCGTGCCCGGGCGGAGCTGGGGCCTGGCGAGAGACAGTACGGCTGGGCAAGAAGATACGACCAGGGAGAAAGGGGGCCGCGGCACGACTAAACAAGGGCCCATAGACAAGTTCACTGGTCCGGGAGGAGGGCCTATAGGGTCTGGGGGCCAGCAGGGAACGATGCCTGACAACGCGGCCCTCATGGCCGCCATTACCCAGGCCAGCGACTTGTTGGACGCTAAGATAGGCGCAGTTGGGGCGGACGTCATGTTATTGCGCAAGGAACTGCGGAACGCAGTATCCCACATCTATGAGGCAGAGACCCGCATCTCGGGAGTGGTAGACGATGTCACTGAACTCAAGCAGAAGGTGGCGGCGATGGAAATGATCCAGATGCGTGGCACAGCGGCGAGGGCGTGGCTGGTCGATCGTAGCTGGCGGGTGGGAGTGTAGAAGGTCAGGCGGTTGTTGAGGTACCTGGGGCCCAGGTCGTGGAGGGCCTTGTGTGCGTGGGTGAGGAGTTGGAACGTGATTCTCTTGCTGACGGGGAGCCAGTGAAGGTTTCTCAGGTGTCCGGAGATGTGGCTGTGTCGGGGGATGTCCAAGATGAGTCGTGCGGAGGCGTTCTGGATGTGTTAGAGTCTTTTCTGGAGTTTGGCTGTGGTTCCGGTATAGAGGGTGTTTCCGTAGTCCAGTTGGCTGGTGACGAGTGCCTGTGTGACCGTCTTCCTGGTTTCGGTGGCAAGCCATCAGAAGATCTTTCAGAGCATGCGTAGGATGTTGAAGCATGATGATGAGACGGCGTTGACTTGTCTGGTCATCGAGAGGGAGGAGTCCAGGAAGAAGCCCAGGTTGCATGCGTGGTCCATTGGTTTGGGTGCGCTGCCCAGGGCAGGGGGCCACCAGGAGTCGTCCCAGGCGGAGGGTGATGATCCAAGGATGAGGACTTCCGTCTTGTCTGAGTTCAGTTTCAGGCGGCTGTTCCTCATCCACTCGACTACGTCTTTCATCCCTTCGTGTAGGTTGGTTCTGGCGGTTCCTGGGTTGTTGGTGAGGGAGAGGATCAGCTGGGTGTCGTCGGCGTAGGAGATGATGTTGAGGTTGTGTTGGCGTACGATGGCTGCGAGGGGGCTCATGTAGACGTTGAAGAGGGTGGGGCTGAGTGATGATCCTTGTGGTACACCGCATATGACTTCGGTGGCCTTGGATCTGTACGGGGGGAGGCGGGCTCTCTGGGTTCTTCCGGTGAGGAATGAGATGATCCACTCCAGTGCCTTCTCTTGGATTCCGATGTTGCTGAGGCGCTGCACTAGGGTGCGGTGGCAGACCGTATCGAATGCTGCGGAGAGGTCCAGGAGGATGAGGGCCGCTGTTTCCCAGTTGTCGAGCAGGGCTCGGATGTCGTCAGTGGCTGCGATGAGGGCGGTCTCGGTGCTGTGGTTGGCGCGGAAGCCGGACTGCGAGTGGTCGAGGCTGGTTGGGCGAGCGCAATTGGTGATCCTCTGTGTGAGGTTGTTGGCTGCTTGGTTGGGGTCCGTTGAGCTGGCGGGAGACTTCTGGCTCAGTGAAGTGGTGAGCTGGTCGGTGGTGATCTTGTTCCAGTTCCTGCGGGGAACCTGTTGCGGGTGGTGGTGAGTCGTGGTCTTTCTGAAGCTGAAGTGGACGCAGCTGTGGTCTGTCCAGTGGAGTCCGGTGGAGTGGCTGAAGGAGATGTACTTGCTGGAGGAGAAGACTGGGTCAAGCGTGTGTCCGGCGTAGTGGGTGGGGGTGTTCACCAGTTGCATGAGTCCGAGGTTGGCGAGGTTGTCCAGCAGGGTGGTGGTGGTGTTGTCGTTGTTGTTCTCCAGGTGGAAGTTGAGGTCCCCTAGGAGGATGTAGTCAGCGGAGTCGAGGGCGTGCGGGCTGATGAAGTCTGCGATGTCTTCGCTGAATTGTGTGCGAGGTCCTGGGGGTCTGTAGATGAGGGTGCCTCTGGGTGTGGTCTTGGGGTCGGTGTGTATCTGGAAGTGAAGATGTTAAGCGGCTGTGAGGGTGTCGTCTGAGTTGGTCGTGATGCGGATGGTGTTCTTGTGGATGATGGCGATGCCTCCTCCTGTCTCGTTGACGCGGTCTCTCCGGGTGATCTTGTATCCGTCTGGGATGGCGACGGCGATGTTGGGCGCTGAGGAGGCGTTCATCCATGTTTCCGTCAGGAAGGCGACGTCTGGAGATGTGGTGTCGAGCAGGTTCCAGAGTTCCACGGCGCTCCCGAAGACGAAAAATGGCTCGCGAACGGGTCAAGCAAGCTACTACGCATGCTCGCGGAGCTATGCGTAGTTCGTGGAGTGCAAGTGCATCTTCGCGTAGCTCCGCGGAGTGCGGCTACGCGAACTACGCCCAGGCTTAGCAAAAACCCAAAGTGGGGGTCCGCCTGCGGCCAGTTATTGCCAAGTTACTAAATTATATGGACAGAGACACAATCCTGAAAGAGGCCCGGGCCAAAGAACCACTACTGTACAATAATGCTCGTATCTGGATCTTTCCTGATTATACGCGGCAAGTCCAACAGCAACGCCAATCATTCATGTCCTCGAAGGCGAGGCTGAGGGTGCTTAAACTTCCATACGTCCTCTTGTTTCCTGCACGTCTTCAGGCAGTCTTTCAGTCGATCACACACTTCTTCGACAACCCCGAGGAAGTTTTCCGATGGACGGACGAGACGGTCCGGATACGGCCCCACACCCCACCAGGAAGAGATCCTCGGGGGGGTCACGGTCGGCCGGCAAAGAAGCAGAGATCGGCCGTCATGGTCCAGGAGGCGCTTGCGGTCCGGGGAGGTGGTCTCCCGAGAGGGGCTGGTCCTGGAGGAGCAGACTTCAGAGACATGATGGGAGCAGCTCCAGATGCACGGCAGAGCATATATGACACTTACCGGATAGCCATGAACTGGGCTTGTGCTACCACTGGAAGTGGACTGGCGGGAGCTCTACGGCATGTTTTTGGGCTGTGAATTGGGGACCCATTGGTTGGGACGGGCCCTGTCCTCCTGTTGGGGTCTAGGGTTCAGCTCCTCCGCGACAGATACTTCAGAGTTGGGATTGAGGTATGGGGTGGGGGTTGATTGGGTTGGGGATGTTTTGGTCACCAGGTCACATGTTTACCACAGACACGATGGGGTTCACACTCACACCACCGGGGCTTAATGTCCGCGTTGCACGACAGGAGACTCCCAAATGGCTAGCCTTAATGAAGGGGAACATAGTCTGCAACATGGCCTTCATATCCTAAGTTGGAATGTTCAAGGAGCGTTAGATAAAGTCAAGCGAGGGGCAGTACTCCAGCATGCGAAGCACTTGCGAGCAGACATTCTTCTGTTACAGGAAACACACCTTATGGGCACGAAGGCCCCATGCTTGCAGCGCTTTGGTTTCCAGCAGGTCTTCCATGCAGGCTTTAGTAGGGGGTCGCGGGGAGTGGCTATACTGATACACCGAAGGGTTCCATACACGCATGAACAACAATGGTATGATCTGCAGGGACGCTATGTGCTTATTCAGGGCAAATTGGTGACTTCCCCTTAATATTGGGTAGCGTGCACGCTCCGCCTCCGCTGCAATGGAATCTTATTGAAAAGTTGAGGTTGCTCTGGGCAGAGATGCCGGATGACATGTCAATTCTGGGAGGGGACTGGAATGACGTTATGCAACTGGTGCAGGACAGGTCAGGGACCGGTGCTGGTACTAGAGGGGGCCTACCCACAAAACTACATGCTTTGGTGATGGGAATAGATTGGGTTGATGTATGGCATCGGGCGCACGGTGTGGCTAGGAAATACACCTACCTATCGCTGTACATAAGTCATTCTCTCGGCTGGATTACCTATTTGTTCCTAGGGCTGGGGCGGGTAGAGTGATGTCGGCTGGGATACTGCCTCGAGGTCTCTCAGACCACTCTCCAATTTACATGGAGCTGGACATTGGGAGGAATAGGCAGCTATTCCATTGGCGCTTAGCTGTGTGGAACCTCTAGAACGCAGAGTATACGACCCATATGGGGGAATCCATCGCTCACTACCTGATAGAGAATGAGGGCACTGTGTCTAGCGCGGCCATGTTGTGGGAGGCGCTGAAGCCCCCGTTGCGGGGATAGACATTTCATGGTGCGCAGCCGCCCGGCAGGCAGCGAAGGGAGGCACTGATCCGAGCAGAGGCTCACAATAGAGCAGCTTGAGAGACAGACTCGAGAGTTGGGCAGTGAGCTCGGAGTTAGGCAATTACTTCTGGCCCAACAAGAATGTGCGGCCCTGCTAATAGAGGAAGCGCGTCAGGCCTGGCTGGCTACACGCAGTAGGGTGTTCCAATGGGGGGACAAGTCGGGGAAAATGTTGCACCATCTGTGTCAGGGTGCTCTGCATGAGCAGACCCTGCCTGAAATACTGTACTTGGCAGGGGTCCGGATTACAGACCCCTTGGCTTTTGCGGAGAGCTTTGCTGAGTACTTTGCCGACCTTTATGCTCCTCGGGAGTGCCTGGATGCTAACATGATAGAGAAATTTATAGCTGACTTGCCACCTAGGGCGCTGTCGGATGACCAGCGAGACCAGTTGGAGGTTCCCATCTCGGAGGAGGAGTTGGGGGTGGCTCTGGTGGAGCTGAGGGCTGGGAAGGCTCCTCGGCCAAACGGGTTCCCGAGCCAATTCTATCGCTGTTGCAATTTGCAGCTGGTCAGACATTACAGGGCTGTGGTAGAGGAGGCCCGGGAGAAAGGGCCACCTCCCCCGGACTGGAGACATGCGGAGGTGGTGGTATTTCAGAAACCCGGACGCCCCCCGGAGAGCCATGCGTCCTATCGCCCCATCTCTCTCTTAAACGTGGAAGCTAAGGTTTTGGCGAAGGCATTAGCTAATCGACTACTGCCACACATAGCATCCCTGATACACCCGGACCAGGCTGGATTTATGCCCCAGAGTGCTACGCGACATAACATCAGAAGGGCGCAGGTGGTGGTTGCGGCGTTCTGGCAGCTGGGGGAACCAGCGGCATTGCTCCTGGCGCATATGGACAGGGCGTTTCACTCCCTGAACTGGGTCTATTTATTTGCCCTGCCGCCTAGGCTCAATCTGGGCCCGCCATTCCTATCATACATAAAATTGCTATTCACTGGCCTAACAGCAACGTCAGGGTTGCGGGGGCGGTGTCCTCTGCCTTTGAGATTCGGAGGGGTACGCAGCAGGGGTGCCCCCTGTCACCATACCTGTTTGCTCTAGCTATGAAGCCCCTGGCGGCATGGGTGCGCATAGACACGCAGGTTCATGGGTTTGAGTGAGCCACGGGTCTCTTCGATAGAATAGCCCTATACGCTGATGATGTTCTCTTCTTTTTAACGGCCCTAGATAGGACAGGTCCACGGTTGCTGCCTATTATGCAGACTTTTGGGGAGACGTCGGGCCTCTACATGAATCCTCGCAAATCCACACTGTGGGTCCTGGATGGGCAGACGAAGGTGGGATCGTGGGACCCACGGTACAATTAGCAGCTGGGGGATTGAAGTACCTGGGGGTAGTGTTGTCGGAGGTACCAGCAGTGGCATGGGAATGCAATGTGGCGCCTGTGTGGGAGAGAACGCGGGCAGACATCAGGTCCTAGACTTGCATCTCCTTGACGCTGTTCGGTAGATTGGTGATTTTTAAAATGGTGGCGCTACCCTGCCTCCTATATCAACTACAGAACCACCCATTTCAGATTCCAGTACGATGGTTCCGAATGGTAAACTCCGTGTTAGGGCAGTTCTTGTGGGAGGGAGGGAGGGTGCGGATGGCGGTGCGTACATGCTTCCTCTCTACTTACAGCGGGGGATTGGCTTCACCTGACCTTCTCTCCTACTATCAGGCTTCGCATCTGCTGGTCCTCAATGACTGGTGGTACGGGGACAGAGGGTATCCAGCATACACACTAGAGCTCTGTCTGATGGGTCAACACACGCTGCACACTATATTGTACTCAGCCAGGTTACGTAACGCACTGCCGTCGGCTACGAGGGTGGTGTTCATGGTTTGGAAGCAGGCGCTTCGGCGCATGGGTTGGTGGGGTGTATTGACACGGGAAACCCCCTTGTGGAATAACGGGCAGCTGCCCCAGTTGGTGGCTCTTTCAGGACTCAGAGGGTGGGATGCCATCGGCAAATCCACACTGGGTAACGTGGTGGCCGATACACCTATTAAGTCCTTTCGGGATCTTCAGGAGGAATATCAGTTGCACTCGACATAGTTCTACCAATATCTACAGCTGCGACACGTGCAATCTCCTAGTTTGCGGGGCCTGGAGGACATGCTCGAGTTCAGACCTATAGAGGCCAAACTCTAGGAGACAGCATATACTAAACCCTAGTGAGACACTGTTCCCCCACACTTCAGAAGCTTTGGGGGGACTGGGAGGCCGATGTAGGAGAGCTGGAGGAAGAGGACTGGGTGGAAGCGCTGGCGTCACCGCGTGGTCCGGCCATCGCAATGTGACTTTGTCTAGTCTAATTTAAATACCTCCATAGAGTATACTTCACTAGGACGTGCCTCTGGTGGACGGGGATGATTTCCTCACCGGTATGTTTGCGCTGCGATCAGGTGGAAGGCACATTTATCCACACAATATAGCACTGTACATCACTAGAGCGCTTCTGGAGGGTGGTCTTTGCATGCCTTTCGGAGGTTTTGGGCTGGGAGCTAGCCCTCACACCGCAGTTGACCCTGTTACACGTGATGGAGGGGGTGGGAGGCAACAGATACATAAGACACCTCTCATTGTTAGGGCTCACCTTGGCAAAGTGAGATATTGTGCAGGCATGGAAGGCGACGAGGGCCCGCTCGGTGGCGGTCTGGAAAAATTGCCTTGATTTCTGCATGGGTCTGGAGCAACCCATATTTGTGGCCAGGGGTTGTCCACGCAAGCATTATAAAATCTGGAACAGGTGGGTGGAGTATCGGGGATTGTGGCTAGACCCCCCTGTGACGGACGAGCGCCTATTGCCAGGTTAGGGGGGAGACTGCATATAGATACAAAGGAGTGGGCAGAAGGGGTGGTGGTGGGGACCGTGGGTGCTTTACTGTATATTACTATTCTGTATAACTGTGAACATGGAACTGTGGACTTGTGTGACCGTAGAGGGGTGTTTTGGGGGGGGAATTGGGCGTGGGGGGAGTTGGGGTGTGGGTGGATAATTTTTCACGCTCCTGCACATGGGGTAGATGTTTATTGGGGAATGAAAGACCTTGAAACAAACAGTCAATGGCGGTTGTGAATGTTTTGAAATGTTTTTGCAGTTGCCCCTGGATTGCAGGGTGCTTCCCGATATGTGCTACTTGACTAATAAAATCTGTTTTAAAAAAAAAAATCCAGGTCAGGAGACACTGTGTTGCAGAGACACAAATCCAGGGCCCATTCAAATCCACAATCCAGGCAATGGAAAACAGGCTGTACCAAGTGAAGAATGAAAATCGGAAAGATAAACCATACGCTCAGAGTCACCAGAAGCAGCGCACCATAGTATTCTAGCATCCGGTTACGAAGACGGAGCAGCCGGGACAGATCGTTGTGGTGCACAGACTGTGCATCCATTCTGCAGTAAACAAATTAACAGCAGTATGCCCATGCCTAAAGCCAGGAGCAAAGGGAAACCTCCAAAGACACTCGAAAAGATTGAATAAAAAAATGTGGAGATCACACCAAATATAGTTTGAAATTAGGTCACAAGGCCAGAACATACTACTTTAAAATAATGTACCAGGCCAGTGGTCAGTGAGGCATTTAAGATTGTGTGAATCAAAGCAGCGAAATGCAGGGGTAGGTCTGTGTTGAATAAGGCATTTACCTCAGTACGAGTATTAGCAACGTGAATGACGAATGTCTCATGCGCAGATGTAATGGGGACTTCTTTCTGGGACAAAAAAGCTCTTATGCAACTCATCTTGTTGAACTCTGCTTTCAAGATCGGAATCGAGGGCCAGATGGAAACATCGAGCCTGCCATGTGGAGGAGGGAATAACACATTCTTGCAGCAAATTACACGCAGGGAAACCGTAAGGATATAAGGAATTCAAGCATGCATCCCACAACACTCCTCATTATTTAATAATAAATAACTACTGTTTGCAAGCAATGTGAATGTCGCTGTAATGGCCAGAACTGGAGTACCCTTTTGAATGCAGTCTAAATTTGGTGCAAGCACATTACAGGAACTCGACCATTTTTCAAAGTTTGCAGGATCCATGCAAACTGCATAACAGAATGCAATTGATTTTGCCCATGATACAGTACAGCAACTTCATCCTGTACAATATCAAACACAGATGACGCAATATTATCTAGTATGTCAAATCTGGATGAAAGGGTGTTAATGCTATTATCTACAACGGCAAGTACTTTTTCTAAATTGGCCTGATCAATAGCTCTAAGCCTAGAAGCAGCTTCAATTTGCGCCAGTTTCCAAACCTCATTGAAAGCAGCATATATCCATCTTTTCGATCTGCCTGCTGCAGGACCTTTAACAAAATCATTTAAGTCAACAGTGCCAGTGATTCTGGATAATGGAAGCCTAACAGACGCTAAGGATGAATGTCTGAGCCAACTCTGGCACATTTGCCTACAGAATAGGTAGTGACCGAATGGTGAGTCTGGAAACGGGGATCAACTCTAACCTCTGTATAACCAGGGGTCAGACCTAGAAAACTGTGCTGGCAGGAATCTGCACTTTTTTGCCATAGTAACCAGCCTTCAGAATTGATGCTGGAAACATTAAAAGAGGAATTTCTAATCAGGGCTTGTAAGTTACTAGGGGAAGTACTGGTATAATTATTCCAATGGGGAAATTCACCCAAATCTGGAAATGAAGGAGCATTTAATTTTTAAGAAGTAGCCAATCCAAATCATATTGTTTGTGAAACAGTGTAATTCAGAAACAGCATATGGTTTGGGATGAGACATGCACAATGCAAAGCCTCAGTGCCTTGCACTTGCCAGCTTTTAGAACCCCAAATAGATTTAAGGTCAATAGTATACTTCCACAGCTCATAGCCCCCAACAGCCAACCGGTCAATAAAGGACTTCGAATACAGTAATTTAGTGTGGGTAAGTCTAACCTTGGAAGAGGACTTCTCAGTCAAATAAAATGCATCAGGGTTTGATTGATCAAAATCAGTAAAATAGGAAAACGTTTTCAAAAATGTTTTCGAGCTGCCTTCCACTAGTACGGGACAGTGCTCCTACTGCGTGAAGTTAACCACATTCTAAATGTATTTGTCTTATGCAGAAAGTGATTGCCAAAATGTTGGTAACAGTACAAATCACCATAATTCACAGATTCCAAATATAAATCTTCAGCATCGAAAGCAGCATAGTATTTCAAATAAGAAAACAAAGCTTCTACAGCTTTAACGTCCCAATCATCATAGCGAATATTTTGTTTAACTACATCCCCCATAGAAACACAGAGAACATTGGGAACAAAATAACCTTTGTGGGACCATGAATCTGAAACTTTACCGCATCCCATACAATCCCATCCAAAACAGGCCAAGCAGTTATATTCACAAAAGTCTGGTCCCTCTTCGTGATGTGTGAAGAGGAGTGGGGAGCCAAAGTTCCATCAATCACTCAAATTGAAGTTCTCTCCTCAACATAGTGTCCATTGATAAAACTGAAAAATATACCACAAATCCTATGAACATGAATAAAAAAATTGCATGATGTACAAGCCAAATGTAAGTCCAAGGAGGAATTAAAAAATGTTTTTTGAACCAAGTAGCAAAAATTAAAACTTTTGAAGGGGATTGAGATGTGGAATAGCCAGTGTTAAATTAAAAATGATTAGCCACACAGGTCTCCAAATCAGGCATAGACAAGTCAGTGTCATTAAGAGGATCACCAGCAGGTTGATTCAATAAAGGATTCGTAAGTGGACTCATTTCAACGGCAACATCAGGCCCGACGACAGGATCCAGGGCCAAAACAGAGTGTCGCGCCATTGCTGGACACAAAACCGCAGGCGTCATACTATAGAGAACCATCCACCCTGTGTGGTTTGACATTGTCAATTGAAATGTACCTGTGCCCCTTTCGTCCAGGAAGAGGAGGTAAAATGACTGTTCTTGTACCCTGCACACCAAGCACGGCAGCTGGAGCTCGATAGGAAGGACCAAATTCTTTCTTGTTGTCGATCTTCTCTCAGACCAGTTCTCCAACTTGGGGTAGCCAGCCGACTACTGGAATCTGCAACGCAGCTTCAGACGTGGAGGGCAAGTGTTCCTTTGCAAGATTGTCTCTGGTCTTTTGTAGGTTCTGCAATACATTAGAATGTTCATCTACGTCAAAGAATGCGGCTCCCGTCGCCATGTCTACATCTTGATGCCAAAGAGCATTTCGTATGGGGTCCGCCCACCCAGAGACCTTCTAGGGAGATTATTTAGTGCACGTTGAACGCTATTGAGATGGGTTAGCCAGTCTCTGCGAGCACCTAAAACTTTAGCTGTCAAGGATTGTTTTAAGTCACGGTTAATCCGCTCCACAACACTATTACCCTCAGGCCGGTATGGAGATGAAAATTTGACCTGGACCCCGAATGAAGCCATGGCATCCTTATACGCCTTAGAGGCGAACTCTGGACCCTGGTCCGAATGGGAGGTACCACACGCAAAAATTCCCACAAAGACACGCAAATCCTTTACGACAGTTCTAAAATCAGCGCTCCTTTGAGGCCACGACCAGACAAAGCGCGTGCAAGAGTCAACTGCTACTAAGATGTATTTATACGCAGTATCAGAGGAGAAAGGACCGCAGTGATCTAAATAAACTCACGCAAGTGGTTTATTAGATATGTACAACTGTGCTTGGAGCGGGCGTGCAGCAGATGAAGGTTTAATTTGCTGACAAATGCCACATTGAAGGACAAAATCAAGTATCTGTCTGTACAAATCCCGCCACCAGTATCTTTGCTGGAGAAGAGAAACAGTAGCTGACATGCCGGCATGCGCCGAAGCCACCCCGGCGTGGGCTGCTGTAATCAAAGACTGTCTGCGGTCCGCGTTGGGTATCAATCTGTCACCAATGTCGTCAATTCTCACATAAGGAACTTTATCAGGACTTAAATGATAAGAGTATTTAGAAGGGAAACCCTTAAGGTAATTACCTCCCTTCTCTGTTTCGGCAATAGCTGCCAAGATGTCATCATTAATCTTACTTTGGAACGTGTAACCGCTGCCACTGCAAATTTTTTACTGCTGTCTTCGCAGCCTCATCTACGAGACAGTTGCCAACAGCGTGACCCCCAACACGCTGATGACCCAGAGTATGAATTACAAAAACGAGTGGGAGTCGTTCTTTGAGTTCAGCCACTCAAACCCAGATAATTTTATGTTTTATTGTGCGACCCTTGGAGTCGCGATAATCATTTTGAGTCCAAAAGGGCAGATTGTCAATGTAAGACTGAACACAGTAATACAAGTCACTCACAACAAGAGTAGTCACACTGGGATCGGCGTACTCCAATGCAAGCATCAGAGCACGAAGTTCTGCCAACTGGGAGGTACAGTCCCATAATGTCTGTGTATGCACGACATCAGACTTGAATTCACCATCCACTATAGTACCAACCACAATCGTGCAGGCCGAAGAATATGCGTGTTTTGAACCTGTAGCTGCTTGCGCACTACCATCAGTGTAAATGATACAGCGAAAATCCTCAAGTGGGCACATAGTCAGAGGAGCAGGATGAACAAATTCATACTGCAAGTACTCGTGAGTCTGCAAGGAGGAATCAAAAATAAACATGACATCCGGGGACGTCAAGGATATAGCCCACTGTATCCATCAAGGGTGCAAAGCCTTCGAATTCGGTACACTGGCTTTAGTCACTGCCTCTAAGGCAGGATACGGAGTAACAACCAAAATGCGTTTTCCCTGCGACAGTGCACGTTCCTTCATAATCGCCATTTGCACTGCTGTCAAAACTTTTTCCACAGTGGAAAACCGCAACTCATCTGAAGTGTACAAGTGCGACTTGTAAACAATAGGGACTGTGTTACCCTCATTAAAAGTGAGGTAAGTGAAACCCACCGCTCCTGGCACGAGTTAACAATAATTTAGATTCAAGAAGATCAGCCTGCAAAGATTGCAAGATGGCTGAATGTTCTGGCAGCCAGCACAATTTAGAAAAAGTAGGCTGTACCAACGCATAAAGCGGCTTGATACACTGGGCATATTCCGTAACGCATGACTATGTTGTGTCTGTCTGGCGCAGATCTCCCGTCCCCTGTCCACCTGACAGTGCGCAAAGATCCCCCAGAACAGAAGTGATGTCACCATGGTCACTCCAAGGGGACTCAACCCAACTGGCTGGTCCCTGACCCACTGGTTCTTCCACTGGGGAACACGTCCCCCATTCACCCCTCACTTCGGACTTCTGTGCCCTCCCAACGGGAGTTGCACTACCAGACACTAGAACCACTAGAACTCTATTTACAGACGCTCCAGGTCCTCTAGACACTAGGAGATCCTTCTCAAATGGATTAACAGGACAGCCTAGGCCTCCAACCTGGTATTCCCTGAAGAAACCATCCAGGTTCTGAGACTGGGTTTCGGGACCTGGGAACACTCAGTCTCACACTTACTCCCACTCCACTGAGATAGGACGTGAGCCCCTACAACCCTCTCATTACACTGGGACCTAGCTGGGCTACTCTGAATTTCTTCCACCACTCTGGGCTGGAAGATACCTGAACCCCTATTTTTGGGATCACTCACCAATGCATCTTCAGAACCTCTGGCACTTTCCCAGCGGTCTGCTTCCTCTGCAATGGCCCATGGACTAGCGAACCCATACTCCAACAGGTGTTGGCGCAACCCCGGAAAACAGCAATTGAGCATCTGCTCTTTGATAACCAGATTGAGCATTCTGTCCAAATGCTCTACCGCGTTAACCGTCACCCAATCAGCCAGTGCATCATGACAATCATCCGCAAAATCCCCCCAATCCTGGTGAGACAGTTTCTTACTGTCCCTGAACTTCAACCTGCATTCCCCCTCTCGGGAACAAGGTACCATACTTTGGGAACTGGGAATGGAACTTCCTGCACTGGGCTCTAAATTGCTGCCACCACTGGACCCCACCCTCACTAGTGAATCCAGAAAACTACAACTGCGCTCAGGGGATAATCTACCCTCCAGAGCTAATCTCTCGCTGGCGAAGGCCCTCTCAGCCTCTAGCTTTTGCTCTTCAAGGCCCAACGCCTTAAGACTTCCACATGCTCATAGCTCTCCTTCTGGAGTTTCTCTAAAGCCAGCTGATACTCCCTTTCTTCCCTCCTATCTACCCACTCCTCTGGGGACAGGGAAAGGGATGGGGCACTGACTCCGACACTGGAACCAGCAAGGGACTCTCTAATTATGGGGTCCTCACTATCTACTGGCGTCCATGTCCTGTCATTTATTCCTCCTCTTCAAACTCTTCAGGGCTCCCCTCAGACCCACCACCCTCATGGCGTGCGACCCGGGCCCTCTACTCCTCACTGCGCTCACGCACGTCCCATTCATCCTTCTGCCATTGGATTAGGTTATCCCTAAGCTCGGACTGGGTGTCTGACCCACTCACTGCTATGTCTCTCTCTTCACAGAACTCTACCAACTCATACATACTGTCTCTAAACAGACCACAGAAATTAAAGGCAGACTCCATTTTGGCAGGACGCTCAGAGACACGTGCAACACAGGGGACCTAACTGTCTGAGCTGAAGCAAGAGTACACAATCTAAAAATGTCACTCTTAAGAGAACCTATAAAATAGAACTCAAAAACAATAATCCCCAAACACGTGATTATCTGAATGTAGAGTTTGTAGTGCAACCGGTTGTCGCTGTGGTATTGCGCAAACTCAAGTCCTAATCCTCACAGCTGACAACCAATGTTAGAAATGGGATCTCTGGTTGGCTAGGGCTTGCGCCAAAGCCAGGCAGAGACCACCACTCTAGTCAGGGCAAGGGAGTTACACACCAAGATAACCCCTGCTCACCCCCTTGGGAGCTTGGCACGAGCAGTCAGGCTTATCCCTTAGGCAATGTGTAAAACATTTGCGCAACACACACACACAGAGAAGCAACACACTAGGCACACCACAAAAGGAACTCCACACAAGGTTACATATAAAAATAGCCTTTGTATTACCATAAACACATTAGATCACACAATGTACACTGTGCCAACTGGCACTGGGCGGTATCGACAGGGGATTATATACACCTGACAGGGCCAATTGGGCCACTGTCAGAACAATCACATATCACCAATTTTAAATGTAGCACAGATAATAAATGTAGAGCACAGCCAGTAACTACTGGTAAAAGGTAGGAACACACTAAGCAATACTAGTCACCATAGGCATAGGTCACGCAGTGAAACATAAACTGACTAACATAAACCATACTAGGTAAAACAACCTCCTGATCGTAAAAACACAGTTAGAGGTACCACAGGCATAAAGGCATGACATATTACGCAGAAATCACATTAGGCAAATATCATCCTAAACACAGTAGGCCATCACCTTGCGCAAGAATCCAAGAAGTTACTGACCCCAGGCCAACTGGCCTCCCATGGGGCTCAAATGCCCGTTGTTCAAGATAGTCAGGGCGTGCCGCCTAGGCAGCCAAAGCAAAGCTGCGCGAGAGAACAAGCCTAAACGTGGCAGCAGCCCACTACTTGCTGGGCAGCTGTAAAATGAGCCCTGGCACCACTGTGCCTCCTGAGCCCCTCTCTAGGACTCCCAAATGAAACTAAAGGTGCCCCAATGTCTCAGCTTGCCTGCGCTCTAGCAGGGCAGCCGTAGAATCCAAATGATGAGCACAGGCTCTCAATGTGCGCTAAGAACAAATGCCAATGTGTGAGCACTGGCACCACTGTGCCCCTGACCCCTCACTGGTGCCCTCCTAAACAAAAAGTATGCCCAGTGTTGCAGTGGCCCGCTACGGTGGTGCCACTGACCAAAACTTGGCTCCCTCACGGGGGACAAACTGATCCCAACATTGCAGCTGCCCACTGGCATTCGGGGCAGCTGGGAGTGTCCCAAAACGTGAAGCCCTCACTCATTGGGCTTCGGGGACGCTCCCTCGGTCTATCTCTTCTCCGTCGGGGTTTCTCCTTGGCCTGCAGGTGGGGCTCTCCTCTACTGGTTGCGCTGAGGCTGCCTGCGGGACTCCCTCTGCATTTTGGGGGTCCCGCCTGGAAGATCCGGTGGTCGCGCTGAGGTGGGCATTCCCTGCTGGCCTGACTCACTTCAACCGGGCGGCAACACATGGGGTAGGCTGTAGGCGGTACGCGGGGCTCTCTTTACCATCTGGAAGCCCCGCTTTGCTTCCCGCTTGGTGCTGCCTGCCTCCCCCTGCCCGGTCCGCCTTCCTGGGATCGGGACTGCGCAGGGACGCCGGCAAGACGCTGCACAGCTTCCTCCCACCCGGGGGAAGCGGAAATGGAGCCCACGAGGCTCCTATCTTATCTCGGCCTGCCCCGCCCACTGTCAGGCGTGGGCGCGGCTTGGGTTTATCTTTTCCTTTTTCTCTTCGTCCCTCAATGCGGGGTGGGCACCCGCGAAGTATACCGCTACGGGGTAGGCTCCCGTCCTTGAAGCACCAAGTCCCTGGCGGGGTGAGCACCTGCTAGGGATAAAAATCAGCAGATATGCGGGGTAGGCGCCGGCTAGGTACACGATGCAGGGTGGACTCCTGCTAAGCCTATAAATCACAAAAACGACACGGCAGAGACGCGGTGTGGCACTCAGTAACAAGCAGAGCCTGGGGGAAGCCTCCACAACGGGTCTCCTTTGCAGCCTCACGCTGCCAACGCCGGCTTCTATTCTCTGTTAGCACCTCCAACAAATAGTGCCCATGAGGCGCTTCTCCCAGCGAATACAGAGCACTTCCAATCAAAGGTAATGTGCTCCCAAGGCACTAGAAAGCCCAAAGTCTCAAGTCCAGGGAAAGTCTTTTAGAATGCAGGGGGGGAAAAAGGCTGGGCCCAGGGGCCAGCTCACAGGGCCCTCCAGCAGGGAGTCAGTCCCCAGTAGCGGTTCCTCCTGGCACCCAGCAACAGGCCCCCCCTTAAGTCAGGATCAAGAGAACCCCATACATGGGGTCACAGCCCCTTCTTATACACCAATTTCCTTTGTCTCAAGGATGCAGGGCAAGGGAAAAACCAGATGCAACTAGTTCTGGAGCACTTTGTTGTGCTCCGCCCCTCTCCCTATTCACAGGACAGGCTAGGGACATCAGACGCACCACAGGGGGCGGAGCCAGCATTGTGTAGGAAAGGCACAGCCCTATTCAGGTCCCAGGTGCAACTCCTCCCTCCCATCTACATGCAGATCTCCTTATTCCTCACCGGGCAGACCCATCGTTTCTCCTGGAGCCAAGCACACCAGCCAGCCCCTGTCACTCACAAGCCAGACAGTCAATTCACATTCACTGCACACAGAAATGCCAACTTCTAAAAGTGGCACTTCTACACTAGTTACATTAAATCTGCGCACACCATCGCGCAGCATTTAATCTCATGAGTTCGCACATACAAAACTCGCCCCTGCACTTCTCTCACATCAGGAACTACCATGGACACTCATCTCCCATGCATTCCTATGGGAGGGCAGGCCAATCTCACCACACACACTCAGACTGCGCACACACTTTACACTGGGACACAGTGTTAAAGTGTGCAGAAGCCAAAAACAACTAACATCAGGTCACATTTAAAAGCAAAAAGTTTAGGGGTGAACCTGCCAGAAGGGCCAATTCCAACAGTGAGGGTGGTTAAGGGTGGGGAATCTGAAAGGTTTAAATGGATGACTTTTTTGTGCTTTTGTTTTGAATCACTGAGTCGGTTATGTGCAGGCATGGATGGCTAAGTGCATGTTTTTAATGTTTTACAGCAACCCCTGACGAAGAACCTCACAGGTTCGAAATGCATTGGGTTATATGGAAAGTTGTGAAATACACACGTTTATGTTAAAGCTTGGATGAGCTGCAGAAGACGTCTGAAAATTATTAAATAAAGCACCTAGTGAATTTCAGCTGTCTCTGGATTGACTCTATATATTTACCAAGATGAAGATGAATACAATATGTTAAATTGGCTGGTTTACCGTGGATTACTTGGTTAAAACTGAAAAATGTGATTACATGGAAGACATTTTCCTTCGTAGCAGTGCAACAGCTAGGGTCGCAATCAGCGTCACTTTTGTACTGCGTCTTTGACATGCTGTGAGGGGACGTTTCACAGCGCTGCTTGCACGCATTCATTTGGCTATTACAGCACAAAATTAAAATACTATGGGAAGGAGTGCATTCACTATACTTGTATTTTGCTTAACAATAGTTTCGTCTTCCCAAAGTGTTTGCACCCCATTGGTTTATGGACGAAAACAAGATGATTTAAAAGCTAGCGAGTGTCACTCTGGAGACAGTGAAATCTCCATCAAAGTTCACCAGGATCTTCATATTCCACCGATTGGAAAATTCACAGACTGCGCATGTTGCAGACTTTAAGGACTATTTTAGTTAATATGATGCTGTTTATAATTATAATTTTTAGGCAACACAACTCGAGGTTATGTTTTGGATAACTCTTCACGTTTGGTTTGGTGCGAATAGGTTTTCATTCATGAAGTATTTATGCACCACGTTGTTTTCCCTTAGGGTTTTTGTAATAGCGGGGTAATGCTTTATGGGAATTGTAGGAGAGATGGTTCTTGTAAGGAGTACGCCTTTGTTAGAATTGGGATGTCACATGGTTTCGTTGAGCACACCTGTGATAGTGTTTAAAAGAACAACTCGAGAGGGAGCGAGTAACTTAATTAATCTTTTGAGAACGGAGGGAGAAAGTAAGAGACTGTAATGCCACATTTGGCTTTCACAATGTAAATTGGGAGAATTTTGATTTGTGCATTTTTATGTGTGAATATGAAAGGGGCATTTGTTGAGGATAGATTTGATATTTAGATAACACATAGTTTTATTTACGAGAGGAGACTTTTGGGTTAAATTGCCGTTTTCGCGCCATTTGGGACACTGTGAGGGTGGTTAAGGGTGGGGAATCTGAAAGGTTTAAAGGGATGACATTTTGTTTGTGCTTTTGTTTTGCATCACTGAGTCCTTTATGTGCAGGCAAGCATGGCTAATTGTATGTTTTTAATATTTTACAGCAACCCCTGACGAAGAACCTCAAAGGTTCGAAATGCATTGGGTTATATGGAAAGTTGCGAAATACACACGTTTATGTTAAAGCTTGGATGAGCTGCAGAAAACGTCTGAAAATTATTAAATAAAGCATCTAGTGAATTTCATCTGTCTCTGGATAGACTCTATATATTTACCAAGATGAAGATGAGTACAATATGTTAAATTGACTGGTTTACCGTGGATTACTTGGTTAAAACTGAAAAATGTGATTGCATGGAAGACCTTTTCCTTCGTAGCAGTGCAACAGCCAGGGTCGCAATCAGCATCACTTTTTTCCTGCGTCTTTAACATGCTGTGAGGGGACGTTTCACAGCATTGCTTGCACAAATTCATTTGGCAGTTACAGCACAAAATTAAAATACTACGGGAATGAGTGCATTCACTATACTTGTATTTTACTTTTAAAAATATGACATTTCTCTGCTCTTAGAGCTCTGTGTGAATGCAGCCTGTCTTCAATACACGTCTGGGGTGGGTGACAGGTGGATTTTGTACATTTCCTCTAGACGGCCACAGACAAAGGAAGTGTAGGTCTGACTGAGTTCCCATCTGCATCCTGATGGCTCTTCCTGGGCAAGATGGTAGAGAGGAACTGACACACCTGAATGGGCAGTGCCCTGCCCTCACACAAACAGTTGATTACCCCCCTGTAGTGGGTCTGGAGCCAGGGCTGAGGAGGGAGAATGTCTGTGCACTTCAAAGCCCCTTGTTGAAGTCAACTCCACTTCAAAACGCACATCTGGGTATAAGTACTGGGCCGATGACCCCACCAAATCAGACACTTCTTTATTTTATGTATATATTTTTCTTTTGTATTTTATCAAGTACAAGTACACCCGGAGGGTGTTGCAAACATGAACAACAAATATATGATGGCATTCACTTTTTCACACGTTTTCAAACATCAATAAACTCTGTTTTGAAAGACTTTGCAGCTGTGACTAAACAGTCCACCATATATCCGATTGCAGGCCCATGTGCCTTCACATCGATCCATGACCAACCGGGCATTCCTTCTCTCAGTTCATAGTCAGTTCTGCAGTTATGGAGGGGCCTTAAAGTCCTACTAGAAGGACAAGCCCATGGTAGTTTATCCAATGACCCCACAACTTGTGGAATTTTCGCTGGCACCACCGACTGTGATAGGTGACCCTTTCTGCACCCATGTAAAGGCCCATTCCATTCCTCCATTGGTGAATGGTGGCTAATTCCACTGCCCTCCATCTCCTGGTTTCATCTTGTTTGGTGGACCAATAGCCCCTAGGCACATAGTTGTGGATGTGAGACATCAATATCATTTGGGATGCCTAAAAGTACACATTTGAGGTCCATCAGAAGTGTTACTTCATGGATGGCATCAAGTTCAGTAAGAATCTCGGACCAATAGGTTTGGATGAGGGAGCAACCCCCATATTGTGAGGATAAGATCGCCCTGTGCTCACTGGCAGTGCACACATGTTGGGTCTGCTGCCCTAAACATGGAATACTGTCTGTTTTGATCATAAGAAATCCTGTGTGAAATGTTATACTAGATCAGGAGCAGTCAGAATTTTATAGCTATCTCCCTGGGGTGCAGTAAACTGCCCCCCAGTCAATATCCTCAAATTCCTCTATATCTTTTCCCCATCTCTCACGAAGCTGAACTAGGTCTTTGAGCATGTTATTATTGAATGTTTTATATGTAAGTGACACCCTCCCCTTGTCATCTCCTCCTGTAATAGCCTCCCTTCTAATAGGGGCATATTCCGGTATGTTAGGGCCACCAGGCCCTCCGCCAACCAGGCATATTTCAGTTGCGCATATTTGAGGAATTGGGACTACTATAGATTGTTTCTGATCTAAATGTTGCTAATGATTTGAATTCTGCATGTCCAAAATATTTCCAACCGTTGAGATCCCAATCGAGTCCTAGGAATCAAACCCTTGAAGTTTGGCCTTTTCCTTAAACCAGGAACCCTTCCACAACAGGGTTTCCCTTGTGACTTTGCAGATCCAACCTGTTGCTCTTGATGCTCTATCCCAAACCTCCAGGGTCAACTGGGTGGCAGGAAGCAGCCTCCTTGTACCCTTACCGCCATATACATAGTGTAAGTGTGAATGGGGCTCTAATAGAGCCCTTTCCAATCGATAGGTGGGGTGGTCCCAAGGTGGATGGGTCCAGTTGTTAATGGGGATTTGACGTGCGGCCCACTAGTAGGCTTCTGTAACAGGGAGGGAAAGTCCACCAATAAATCAATTGCATTGCAGGGTCTTAAGAGCTATCCTAGGGCTCCCGCCCTTCCAAAGGAAAGATCGTATATTGCAGTTAGGGCAAGTGAATTTAGCTCAAGGGAGTGGGTGGTAGGCGTTCTGAAGAGCATATAACAGTGTGGGAGGGTGATAATTTTAAATAGGGCCCATCAGTAAAAGGGGAGGTCCCTCCAGCATTCAGCATCTTTCCAGAAGTTGGACAGTATCCTCCCTACTTTACGAGTATGGCATAGCTTCGTGTTTGGTGTCAGGAATATTCCAAGATTTTTAAAGCCATCGGGTGCATCAGTTAAGTGTCCCAGCAGTGATGGCAGGTCTCCGGCGGGTCCTAGTTAGAATAGCAGGGATTTGTCCAAATCTATTTTATAACCTGAATGCTTTCCCTACTCTTCTAGAGTCTGAAAGATGTTTGGGATTGTTGTTGCAGGTTCTGTCATCTATAACAAAATATCATCTGCATAGAGCGAAATCTTTTCCTCTACACAGTCAGTGGGGGAGATTCGCAAGCCTTTGACACCAGAGTGTGCATGTATCTTACAGGCCAGAGATTCGACTGTGAGGGCAAATAGAAGTGGGAACAGTGTGCTGCCTTGCTGTGCCCCTCTTCGAATCATGAATTCCGAGGACTCCGTCCCATTTACCCTCACAGTTGCTACCAGGTCACGGTACAGGACTGCCACTCAGTTCCTAAATTTGGGTACCAAACTAAATTTAAACAGTGTCTCAGCATCCAGGGACAAGAAAATCGGTGGAGATTCTCGGTCTTTCACAGCCTCCATTCAGTTGTGTGACTGGCGCAGGTTCAGCCTAGTGGCCCAACCTGGCATCAAGCCAGCCTGATCGCTGTGGATAAGGAAAGATATCACCTGCAATAATCATGATGCTAAGACAGTTGCCAATAATTTTGCTTCTATGTTTAGTTGCAAGATTGGCTGATATGATCCGCACTGAGGGGCATGCTGAAATCAGACATTTCTGGATCTATTAAGAAACTCTGCCAGGAAGAAGGAATGCTGTGCTGCTACAAAGTACAAAGACTGCCACTGTGCTGGACTGCTGCTCTGAAAGAACTGCTTTCTGCTGCGCTGCGCTGCCCTGCTGCCTGCTACCTCTGCCCCGGCTTAGAAAGTACTGAACACTTGCTTGAACCCGGAGTCATCTCCTTGGGCATTCTGGTCGGCCTGCTGTTTTGAGACTCCGGGATATCAAAGTCTCACCTCCCACTCCTGTGCTCGGTCCGTTGGAACTGGATCGAGGTACTTGCTCCAGTGAACTGATGCATCCTCAGCAGCATGAAGAAGAATGGCTGCGTCATTGATGTTGTGGGAACAAAACCGTCACATGGCACTCAGAAGAGCATCGCCCCCAGAACTGACGCATCCGAAGTGCTGCATCGCCGCTGCTGCAGAGTGTGAAGATTGAAGCATCTCCTCCACTGTGTGGAGATTCCCACCTCATCAGCTTCGGAACCAACGCATCTCGGCTTTGGTGCTTTGCCTTTGGAACCGGTGCTGCGCCATTGTTGCGTTGAGTGATCTCCAAAATCATGCTAGCTTGCCTCCCGTTTTGAGACTCAGGAATCTCAAAGTCTCACCTTGTGCTCCTGGTTCATTGGAAGTGAATCCAGGTGTTTTCTCGAGTGGAACTGACGCATCCTCTGCTGCGTGAAGCAGACTCAATGCATTGCTGCTGGAACAGAACCGGTGCATTAAACTTGGAGCCAGTGCATCATCTCTAGAGCCGATGCATCAGAACTGCCGTATTGCCACCGCTGCTGTGGGAGAAAATTAACGCAACCCTTTGACTGCGTGTTGAAACCCACCACATCGGCCTTCAGAACCAACGCATCTTGGCTTTTGTGTTTTGTCTTTGGAACCGGCACATCGCAATTATTGCATCAAGAAAATTGATGCATTACCTCGACTGCAAGGATCAACACTCACACATCGCTCGGCGACACCCTGCATCTTGCTGTTGAAACCAGGATCAATGTACTTTTTTCAGCAGACCTTGCATGGCTCCTGTATCTGGCCCACCCTCCAATGCGGGTAGGTAGTCTGTACTCCTAACTTCGACCCTGTCCAGTGCAACCTGATAAGCCCCATAGGCGCTTATTGCTTCTAAGCACTATTTTTAGATGTAATCTTTAAGAATTCATATCTCAACTTCCGCCCATTGTATTTTTGTCATTTTGGTCTTGTTTTATTTTTAAATCATTATCTGTTTTTCAAAACTGGTCTCTTTATAGTATTGTCATTGTGATACTGTTTGAAGTAAGTGTTGAGCAAATACTTTACACATTCCCTCTTAAATTAAGCCAGGCTGGTCCTTCCCAAGCTACCACAGGATAAGCACAGGTTAATTTATGATGTGCATCTGATTTACCGTGACAAGGATTGTGGTTCCTGCTTTGACAGGAGGCATACCTCTGCCAATCAGAAACCCAATTTTTAAAACCAAACAAAATAATTACAACTATTTATTGAAATATAAATTCAATACACATTTAAATAGCTATATCTGCACAGTACATGTAGTGCTGATGGTGCAGTGCATGCTGAAAAGGGTGCTCTAGTAAAAAGATATAGAGTGCAAAAAAGTTATGCAGGCTGATCATAAGTATAACATGGCAAAATAAAAAAGACAAAGAATCATAGCTTCCAATAATGTCCCAATTCAAGCTAAAGCCTGTCACTTATTCTCAGTGTTTTGATCCTGGGTGGCAACCAGTATTGAGTATCCTCAGGACAACATGCAGGACACTACCAACTGGGTACTCCTAAAGGGGACAAGCACATCAACTGCAATCAAAAGCAGTTTGATGGGTCTATCTCCCCAACTGATTATAAAATGCTGATGAAATGTGAATACAGTACACCATACATATCGTAATCTTTTTCTGAACACATTTTATTGAGGTTTTGTTCTGCACCAGGTCAGCATGAATGACAACATACAATACACAGGCTCATGTTCATGTAAACACAGTATTGACAGTCAAGAAATAGTGGTGTATCAAAAGAGAGGTAGAGTGATCGAAGATTCATCTTGAAAGAGCCAAATCGTGGGAGCACATATTTGAAGTGAGTCGCAGGGATAGCTGCGGGGAGGGCGATAACACTTAAACTATAAACCATATATATAACTTAAATAAATCATTGCTAGGGTGACATTAATGATCGTGATAGGAGGACACTAAGGCTTAAGGCAGGAGGGCATGGGTAGGTGTGCTATGCTTCTACACTGCATCTCCAACATAGCAGTGCATGGATTGTGGCAGCCCTACAGAACAGGGCCCCATTCATATGGTCCATCCACTCAACATTGATCTGAGGATTACCCACTATATTGGGAGAGCCATTGGTCATCAATAGTTATGGGTGCACGGTCCTGTAAATTGATTTCCCCATGTTTGTGCATGCTCTGGCATTGGCCTAGGATAAGGAGAGACCAGAGGAGGAGGGCTATCACCCGCACACGGCCCGTCCTGGTGCAAAAGACAGAAAATTGTGCCCTGGGGTTCAGGTTCCACCCATCCCATGCACGATGGAGTCTGGCTGGCACTGCTCCATAGAGTAAGATAAGTGGGGGCAAACTTATCTGCCAGATGTGTAAAGCTTTGTAGGAGGCCATTTGCCTACCAGTCACCCAGTTTGGGCATGCCCCTTTGTCCCAAATTATAGAGGCCTGACCAGTCACCTTGGTGATGAAGGTGTAGGACTGTCAGAGGGAGGTTTTTTTATGAAGGGGATCTTGGTCCCCGTGCATTGAAGCTCCTGTGGCCACATGAGTGCATAAAGGGCATTTGGGGAATGTGGGATAGAATCAGATTGTATTACCAAGTTATTTATCCTGCAGGAACTGCAGCATGGTGCGGAATTCCTGAATGTGGTGTTGGTACAGTAAAGCACCTGGTGCAAACATCTGGAATTCTGTCAACTCTAAGGACAGCAATAATGTAAGTAGTCTTTTGGAAGGATCCAGCTGCCAGGAAATGCTGTGCTGCAAGTATCTTGACATGGGCAGGGATGGCATTTGAGAGGGCATTTGGCAATGTGAGCTTCAGAGCCAACTTCCTCACCATGTCCACAATTACATAAAGTAGAAAGTGACATCTTGTCCACATCTCTGCATCAGCTGTGCCAAAGAGCATGAGCTTTGCCTATATGCCTTTTCTCTCCTCTACTTTCTCTTTCGATGATCCATGCCACTGTAATATAACCTTACATTGAGCAAAAGTGTAGAGTGATTAAGCCATTATTTCATTCATCTATGCCGAATGGGTTTGTGAGGATGAAGGACTAAGCTGAAAGTGCGGCTCTTTCTTGTATTTGTTCCAGCCCCACTCACCTGAACCACAGGTACTACAGGAGCGAAGAGAGTCCAATTCACCCCTTTTCCCAATGCCTTGACCCTTCGTGCTAAATAGAAGTAAGACACGAGCGGACAACGCACCAAGGGGGAAAAGCGGAACAAACAAGTGACAAAAAGGAATGTACAAGGTCAAACAGCTACCCTCAGGACCGCAGGCATACCATCACTTGGAAACAGGAACATACTGCAGAAAATAACAGAACAGATAAGTACAGGATAACCTAAGGAATAGCAATGTAAGGCTAGACTGTAAACATAAGAACACCCCAGCTCTTTCTGTTCACCCCTTGGTCAATGAGTGCCTTGTTATACTTTTAAGTAGGAGCCGGTACGCAGTCCACAAAGGAGTGAGGTAATCTCATATTGCTGTTCCACGTAACGTCCAAAAGAAAACAAGGTACTCCAGTGTATGCGGGGGGAAAAAGCCTAGCGTCCAAAAAACTGCTTTGCCTTGACAAGTGAGGGGGAAGGGAAAAGGGTTTACCCAGGGAAAACATAAAAGTCCATAGACTACTAAAAGTCTCCAGTGCACTGGGAAAAGACTGGCCATCATCCTGCAAGGGGTAACAGAATCCTCGCTGACTTGCTGCTTGACTGGCGTGCTCAGAGAAAACACAATAGGAAGGGGTAGAGATGCATGTCTGCTCCAGCCGGAACATACAGTAGTCTTGCAACAAAGTAGCAAACGCGAACTCCTCAAAGGAAGAAGAAACACGATCCCAGCAGCAGAAAGCCAAGACGCCGACAGCTAGATTGCTTCTTGGGGCCCAAACTGGAAATGAACCCAAGCGAGGAGAAGAGAGGAGGCGGCCCTTACATACGCCCCAGCAGACTACCCGCGGCTGCCCAGAGAGAGAGGACTTGCAGCACACGGGAGGAATTTACCACCCGTAAAGCCCGCCCACCAAAACGGGAGCAAGAAAAAAGAAAAGAAAAAGCCGACCCCAATCGAGAGACACAAAAGAGCATGTAAGGACAGAAAAAAACACTCAGACCACAACAGTATTCAGGCTCACACATGTGTAATGTATCTCAAACTATGACAATAAGACTATGATACTCAAGTGGTTGGGCAAACAACGATTCTTCTTGACTCATTACTTTATGCCAGGATTCTCCAATGTCAGTCTTGGAGAACGGGTTCCATGTGAGATTTTCAAGATAACTGCATTTATCTAAATGGAGATTTCCTAAAAATCTGGCATGGATCTGGCCCTCTAGGACCGACTTTGAAGAACCCTGCTTTATGCACAGTACACATATCAAAATTCCATCCTACCACTCCATAAACACTGGCCAGTGTATTTCAGCTTTTACGACTTGAGACCCCATCAGGCAATGAGGAGATGGCCCTGCTATTATTCGGCTCCACCTTCTATTCTGTTCTCAGCTATGTGCCTTAAAACACAGTATCATTCCTCATTGTACACTTAAAAACACAATCCACCCATGGGACAATAGCGAACCACAAACTCCTTTTGCTACATTAATTTGCACCATCAACCAGCATATCACTCCAGGCCCCAACTTTCTCATCTACCTCACCATATCAGATTAGAACACCTTACACCACCAGAATTCCTGACCCTGTGAGTTGGGCAGCCTTAAGTCTATGTATTGGCTCGCTATTGTATCTATCCTGGCATGGTCAACCCTAAAGTGCAGTAGATATTAATAGAGTACCGACGCCTGGGTCTGCATACCATCGTTTTGTTTATAGCACATGGTGGGCACCAGAGACATGCCATCCTCATTATTACAATAGATCCTGAACTTACTATTAGTTCTCTGGAGGCTTGGAAAGGTTGAATCACACTTGATGAAGGATGAAATACAAACATACTTGAAGGGGCTTACAAGATTGTCTTATTTTATAAAAGATGCCAAAGAGTGGCTAGCAGCACTAAGATGTATTATGGTAAATTTTGTAGAAGGCAGTTGTCCTTGGTGATGTGGGGGGTGTGACATCCTGGAGTTCCCAAAGCTTTTAAAGCAGCAGAGAAGGTGCCAAGTGTCATTAGAGTGTGCGGGGGAATGTTTGAGCAGTTAGCACAGCCCTTCTGGATCTGCTGACCAGTTCTTTGCTGGAATTGTCCAGGTTGCTGTAAACCTTCCTGTGAAATCGACTAAATTAGCCAGACAACTAATTTTCACTAATGTCTTCTTTTTAAATAAACAATCTACCCACTAGCCCCTACAGGGAACATGTCTGGGATAACATTATAGTCAAATATGACAGAAATCTCCGGTATCAGGTCCCACAATGAGCTCCTTCAATATTAGGTTGACTGACTTCTCCTTGGAAGAGAAATCTGTAAGATTGGATCTGATGCCTGTATACACTCGGATTTACATTGCTTACAAATGCTCAAGCTTGATTTCCAAGAGCTGTTGGAATTCCAAAGGATCCACAAATATTAGATATGTAAATAGACAAGCCTTAAACAGATGAAGAGAGGTGATAGCCTGTATGCTATGTCACCGACAGATCCAGACTATTCTACAGTCAGCCAAGAAGAATAGGGGTCCTTTCAATCTCCCAGTTATCACGACCCTTGCGATAGTAGACTTTTTAGGGAAACCACTGTAGGGAAACTGCTATAAAATGCAAGAATTTTCTGGCTCTAATATCTAGACTGAGAAAAGGGACTGGTAGATATGGCTCGCGGAACCTCGTGGTTATGATTTTAACTGTGGATGGAAAGAAAACTGCAATTTCTCAACCTGAAGTTTTGGAGAACTTTTCAGACCACATCATTGTTGTCCCATTAGACTCCTGCCCCAGGACAATAACACAGTGGAAGGAGGCACCAAGGACTCTGGCAGGAATGGCATTCTGGAACTAGCTCACAGTACAATGGAAGGGACCTTTCACCATTCATCTGGGGGCCGCCAGATATGTCGCTTTAGAGGCAACCTTCTCAGTGATACTTTTCGTTTTACAAGGAATGGGCTCAAGCCTCCTTTTCAATGTTTAAAGTTGTGTTTGACCCAGCGATCTCTCAATCAGTTGAGATGTGAGTTCTGCCCATAGATCAAAGCTCATAGTTTAGCGTTTTGGATCCTTGGCAATTACATTAGGTTTGGTATGGGAGAGGGGCCACATATTTAGGGTTAAATCCGAGATCATGCATGGGTTTTTCCTTCTCTCTCATTTCTATCTAGGAACCTAGTATCAAGGGTATCCCCCACCTGCCCTAAACTCATCTTGTTATACACTGAGGTAATGCTTTATCCAGTCGCGGCTGATATGGCTTACGGGTGCGGGGACGGACGCTGGCTCACGCGGGGTGGGGGTACGGGCAAGTGGTAATGAGGGAAGGGGGGTCATACAGAGAAGGGAGATTAAATAATAAATAAAAAAATAAAATAATAAACCTTACCTACTTTCCCTGGGCCCACGTCTTTGGTCTGCTCCTGCTTACCTGAATCCGCAGGAAGCAGACAGCCTCCCTCCCCTCCCCTTAGCTAATCACAATGTTGCAATGGCAGCGTTGTGATTGGTTGGGACGCCGACCACACAGGCGTCTATGGGGAGGTAATTTTCTCCATGTAGGCTGCATGCACCCTTCATGGCAAAAAGGGAGAGCCATTGGGAAATCCACTCCTCACCTGCCCTCAAGTAGAAACACCCACCCGCCCGCCCCCAACCAAATCCTTCCGCTTTCTCGCAGTGCGAGAAGCAGAAACATAAAATGGTATTTATAATACCATTTTATGTTTCTGCTTCTCGCACTGCTAGAAAGCAATGGGGCGACGCTCTTCCGCCCACACGGAGGAGCCACCCCTGGTTTCACCCAAGTCAAGTCAAGTCAAGTCAAAATTTATATAGCGCGCTACATACCCAGAGGGTCTCAAGGTGCTTGAGGAAGGGTGGGGAATTACTTGTCGAATATCCAAGTTTTAAGTTGTTTTCTGAATGCTAGGTGGTTCTGAGTGAGGCGAAGGTGAGTGGGAAGTGAGTTCCAGGTTTTGGCTGCCAGGTAGGAGAAGGATCGTCCTCCCATGGTGGTTTTGTTGATGCGAGGTACAACAGCCAGGGCTTGGTTGGAGGAGCGTAGCTGGCGGGAGGGGGTGTAGAAGGAAAGTCGTGAGTTGAGGCATTCGGGTCCAAGTTCGTAAAGTGCTTTGTGTGCGTGGGTTAGGAGGCGGAATGTTATCCTCTTATTGACGGGGAGCCAGTGGAGGTTTTTCAGGTGACTAGAGATGTGGTCTTTACGCGGGATGTCTAGTATGAGTCTGGCTGATGCGTTCTGGATGCGTTGGAGTTTTTTCTGAAGTTTTGCGGTGGTACCGGCGTATAGGGTGTTACCGTAGTCCAGGCGGCTCGTGACCAGTGCGTGGGTGACCGTTTTTCTAGTTTCGGTGGAGATCCAGCGAAATGTTTTTTTGAGCATGCGAAGAATGTTGAAGCAAGATGATGAAACGGCGTTGACTTGTCTGTTCATCGAGAGTGAGGAGTCTAGGATGACGCCCAGGTTCCGTGCATGGTCCGTCGGGATGGGTGCTTTTCCAAGGGCCTCTGGCCACCAGGAGTCATCCCAGGCTGAGGGGGAGGTACCTAAGATAAGGACTTCTGTTTTGTCTGAGTTCAGTTTCAGACGGCTGTGCTTCATCCACTCGGCTACTTCTTTCATTCCTTCATGTAGGTTTGTTTTGGCGGTGTTCGGGTCTTTGGTGAGTGAGAGGATCAGTTGAGTGTCATCAGCGTAGGAGATGATGTTGAGGTTGTGTTGGCATGCGATGGTCGCGAGGGGGCTCATGTATACGTTGAAGAGGGTGGGGCTGAGTGAAGATCCTTGTGGCACGCCGCAAATGACTTCAGTGGCCTCTGATTTGAATGGTGGAAGGCGGACTCTCTGAGTTCTTCCGGTGAGGAACGAGGTGATCCATTCCAGAGCTTTTCCTTGGATTCCGATGTTTCTGAGGCGTTGTAACAGGGTGCTATGGCAGACTGTGTCGAAGGCTGCGGAGAGGTCAAGGAGGATGAGGGCGACTGTGTCTCCATTGTCCAGTAGAGTTCGAATGTCGTCTGTTGCTGCGATGAGTGCGGTCTCAGTGCTGTGTTTTGCTCGGAAGCCGGACTGTGAGGAGTCGAGGGATTTGTTGGTTTCGAGGAAGGCGGCGAGTTGGTTGTTGACAGCTTTCTCGATGACTTTGGCCGGAAATGGAAGGAGCGAGATGGGGCGGTAGTTTTTGAGTTCAGTGGGGTCAGCTGTGGGTTTTTTCAGAAGGGCACTGAGTTCGGCGTGTTCCAGTTTTCCGGAAAGGTGGCGGAGTTGAGGGAGCAGTTGATGACATCTCAGAGGTGTGGTGCTATGATGGAGTCTGCTTTGTTGAAGATGTGGTGAGGGCATGGGTCTGTTGGGGATTCTGAGTGGATGGAGTTCATCAGGCGGATGGTGTCCTCAGTGGAGATTGAGTTCCAGTCATTAAGGATGTTCAAGGGGGGTGAAGGTACGGCAGAAGGTTGGGTGGGTTGGTCTTCGGGTTGGTTGTCGAAGCTGTTGTGGATGTCTGCGATTTTGTCGTGGAAGAACGAAGCTAGGGAGTCGCAAAGGGTTTGAGAGGGAGTGATGTCGTTGGAGTTGGCAGTAGGGTTGGTAAACTCTTTGACGATGTTGAATAATTCCTTGCTGTTGTGGGCGTTGTTGTCTAGTCGGTCTTTGAATCCGTCATACTTGCAGGAGTTGCATGTGAAGGGTCCATGGGTGTGTCCAGGAGCGGCTTGGGCGCAGTTGGGGAGACGGCCGGGGTTTAGGGCTAAGAGGGTGGGGGCGTCGTATGTGATGCGGGTGGGGTGGGTGGCACGGGGGACAGGGGGTCTGGCGCTGGGCGCGGGCTTGGCGTGGACGGGCGTAGACGGGCTTACCTTTGGTGCACCTTCGGCACGGCCGCAGCACGTGGACGCTGCGCATTGGGGCATCAGTCATAAATGGAGAGAGGAGGGGGCGGAGCGAGGGAGGGGCCGCAGGGAGGTGTGATCGTGGTGGAGGGGCGGGCTGGCAGGCACAACAACATAAAAATGGCCGGAAGTCCTAAACACAAACACTACCAGATCGGCAATCAGGGAAATGAAACATGCAAGTGGGCAGAGGCACAGCTAAACTTATAAGCGGGCTGAGACAACAATAGTCGCAAGCGCAGCAGGCAATTTGCTTTGTAATTCGCGCAGCTGAAATGAAAATAAAAATGAATAAAAATCACTCGCGTGATGTGGGCACGAGAATGCTAGTAAGCGTCACCAAAATGCAGAGCACAAATGCTGAGGGTGCAATAAAGAAGCTAGCGCTACGATACCCAGAGTTCAGGGAGCCTAGGGGAGCGACCAGAGCTATGCAAAGCAAGAATGGGTAGTAAGAATACTTTGCAGTAGATGTACCCATTCAGATACTACCACAGTAGATGGGACCACAGTGCCACATTTGAAAGGAAGGGTGGGTGCAAGAATTGGGTTATTGGTTGAAAGCGGTGGAAGCCCCACTCAAGCAACAACCGCAATCCTTGTCAGGGGAACCACAACAGTCACTAAATCAACCTGTGTTTAACCCTCTGGTAGCTTGGTTCAAAGCAGTCAGGCTTAACTTAGAGATCATGTGTAAAGTACACAAACAGTAATATAGTGAAAACACAACACAGAAAATCCCAAACCAATAAAAAGAATTAGATTACATTTTAATAACTAAACGAAAGAAATGATAAAATTACACCAAAACTAACAAAATCCAATCAGGAGAACCAGAGATGTTGATTTTTAAAGCGTTTTGGGAAAATAGTGCTAAGAACCAGAAAGTGCCAATTGAAGGTACCTGATTTTGCGAAACCAGGAAAATGTCACACATTCAGACTGACTGCGTTGGAGCGTGCATGTGTCGACAATTGTTATACGTTTGTGTTTTTGTGCATTATTAACAACGTTCAAAATGTGATTTTTTTTACATCTACACACTGATATTTTGAAGGTTTCTTTAACACAAATTTTCTATGATATTCAGAAGATTGTTTTTCTCACCTTTGTTAACTAGGCCACAATAAGGGCCTGACAGCAATTCTATCCAAATTGTATTCTCTTGTGTTTCCCACCTACACTCATTTCGCTCCTAACTATATATGGAACACAAATTCAAGCAAGATTTCATCTCTTTATTTCCGCTGTCATTGTTTATTCTGTTCTTGATGAATTCCCCCCCCTAAACACACAACTGCAACTATTACATCAAGGTCATGCTGCTTGTGCTGTGTACCCTATTTATTCATACAACATGCTATTGTTCATGTATTTAACTTGTTCCACCGTCTCCGGGTGGCATTAGCCTAGAGGGGGCAAAATATTTATTGGTGTTTTGGGATAGTGCTTAGGTGCTAAAACAATATATGTTGTCCAATTGTGTTCTGATTTGCTATGAAAGTAACCTTCTCCATCATACCACAGTGACTTTGCTGTTCTGTTAATTTCATGTGTGAAAATATTATATGAAAATCCCAGATTTTGGAGTGAGCCAGAGACTTTCATGTTCCGCTAGGGATGCTGGTCATTTTTCATTTTTCTCGAAATTTGTTGCCCAATAAAAATAATTTTTGATTTTGCAGTTCTCTGTATTGATCTTTTTGCGGAGAGTCTTTATGGCATTGCCTGTGCACCCCTCATTTTTAATTTTTGAATTAAAACCCTTTAATTATTCTGCTGGTCTAGAACTCAGTCCTTAAGTGGGCACTTCTACTTAATTGACTGCATTTCTGATATTTTGTTATGTTGGGATGTGCTTTAATATGATCACTGACAGAATATCGAGAGTCAAAAAATCGACCTACAGAAATATCGACACAGAAATATTGAAGTCAAGAATATTGATATTCTATCTACATTGAGATAAGTACAAAAATATCGAAAAATAATATCGCTGTCAAAAATATCGTTGTTAAAAATAGTTTTTTTTCAAGTTACAAAAATAATGTAAAATAAAGTAAATAATAGATATAATTAAAATAAACATATTTAAAAATATTTTTAAATGTTTCAAAATTATAACTAATATATATAATGTAAAAATAAATTAAACATGTACATAACATATATATACGTACTTAATATTTTGTAATAATTATTTTAATAAATTATACATTTTTTAAAATATCTTATCAATTACAAATACATCTCTACACATCGAACAATAATATAAATAAAAATTAAATGAATATATATAACACTTACGTTTTTCATATTTTTAAAATTCATTATATACTACATTAACTAAAATAATACAAAAAATATTAGATAGCGGAGGGAATATAATTACTATTCCAACTCCAAACAGTGCAACAGTAGGGAAAATGTTCGATAGCAGAAGGGTAGAAATTACTATGCCCACTCCAGTGAGTGCAATAGTAAGGAAAGTGTTGGATAGCGTAGGGATAAAAATGACTATTCCCACTCCAGTGAGTGCAACAGTAAGGAAAGTGTGTTGGATAGCGTAGGGGTAGAAGTGACTATTCCCACTCCAGTGAGTGCAACAGTAGGGAAAGTGTTGGATAGCGTAGGGGTTAAAATTACTATTCCCACTCCAGTGAGTGCAACAGTAGGGAAAGTGTTGGATAGCATAGGGGTAAAAATTGCTGTTCCCACTCCAGTGAGTGCAACAGTAGGGAAAGTGTTGGATATGGTAGGGGTTAAAATTACTATTACCACACCAGTGAGAGCAACAGTAGGAAAAGTGTTGGATAGCGTCGGGGTAATAATGACTATTACCACTCCAGTGGGTGCAACACTAACAGCGTGGAAAATGTAGGATAGTGTAGGGGTTGAATTAACATACTTATTAATTAAATATTTAAAATAAAAAAAATCATATCAATAAGTAAATAACAAAAATGTTAATAATAAATACCAATAAAAATAAATATATAAAACATTGATATGTCTGCATACCACTTTATTATCGGGAAATACAGTGGCTCATGAAATTGAGGTTTAACACTGCCTCCAAATCCTCCAATAGTAGGGATTCTATTAAGGTACATTTTTGTGGTTTCTAAACTTTTAGGGCCCCAAGTGCATGGAACTCTCTACTGATTGGTCTACTTTCTACTGGGGTCTGCCCTACTCCTTTCACTGGAGAGTATAGAGATTATCAAGGACAGTATTATCCCCTGTGTAAATGTATTTACAGTTGATACATGTGGTACCACCTATCTTGTAAGGTGACATAATAACCCGATAATTCTAAGTATTTTCTCTAGCTGGAAGATACAATATACCTAGGTAGAAATTTATTTTTGTCTCTGTGCCTCTGCACCAATTTGGAATAATGCAGGTATTGCTGTGGTCTGTACCTGTGAGACGAAGGACAAGTGGAACCTGGCTGGACCATTTGATACAGTGGGATTCCTTGAAACCCATCCAGATGTTGAAGGATGAATTTGGTTAGAGGAGGGATCAGCAGTGGCATCATCTGCAGATAATACACTCTTTAAGGACTCAATCACAGAGAATTAGACCACCTTTATCCCCCTCATCCGTACGACATTATATGGAGAACAGGGACGGACTGGCCGTAGCGGGCACTGGGCATTTCAATGGTGTGCTGCCAGGGTGGGGGTCACTTTTAGACCCCTAGGAGGCAATTTTTGTTACCTGGGGCCGGTTTTACAGTGCAGCTGCAATATCGGCCCCCACCTACAAAAGGTGCATAACGCTTTCCTTTCACTTGCACCCTGCCCCCTATCCCCTACATTCCCCCACTCCCCACCCCGCTGAGTCAGTTTTGGTTCCCAGTCCAGAAATTTTTGAGAAACTGAGTAAGTTAGGCTGAGCAATTTCCAGGATATACAGTATGCTAGTTGATATCCTGCAATGTACCCCCACACAGAAGGGACTTAGATCTAGCTGGCAGATGGTATTGCATAGTGAATATTCCTCGGAGGACTAATCTTCACAAATGATGGTTTGCATGGAGAGTCTAGACTAAAATATTCATATTTTAAGACATTACACACATTTTACTGTACACCACTCCACCTAAACAAATGCAGTCTTTTGCCCCATCAGGAGTGTTGGTGATATGGAGGATAGATTGCGATTTAATGCATATATTATTGGAATGTCCTGAAGTTGGTGGTTACTGGCAGGAAGTGTAGGTCATTCTTACTTGCCAGGGTGGGGAAAGTTACACTGGTAAATTCTCTACACATCTTCCACTCTGCATGATATGTATGAAGGTATGGGTCAGCCTAAACACAGACAAAGATGTCTGACAATCTCTCTGGGTATTGCTGTGATTTTTATATTAAGTTATTGGACAACACCCTGAGTTTCACCAGGGGATGATGAATGGCAGTCAGGTGTCCAGAGTAGTGTCTCTACCAACACATGATTTTTATACTCAAGGTAAATTAAACCATTTTATGAAGGTGTGGGAGCCATTCTCTCACTCTGGCTGGGGTGATGATACACAAGGGTAGTAGAGTTGTCAAAGCTTCCTTATGAATGTGATTGCCTTTTAATATATTGGAAAGTGTGGGTGCGGATTTTGGTGTTTTTGTTACTAAGGAGCAGGGTTGGGCTAGTTCTCCTTCCGGATACTGTCCTATGGGGTGTCCTTCCTAATCATTAGTCTAGGGCAGGGGTACTCATAGTATGGCCCGCGGGCTGCTGGCGGCCCGGCAAGCCTTCCCTGGCGGTTCGCGGGTGTGGTACTGAAAATTCTGGACCCGTGTTATAAACATTGTCGTATCATGACGATTTTGGTATCAGCAGACCAATAATGATTGGAATACTATGCACAAGCATTTTCGTCATATTCGGGTGACTAAATCACCCTGAAAACAGAGTTTCCGTCCCGAACCCTCGGGTTCTATTTTGTAAACAGCAGCCATTTTCTGATTGCCCTCACCTAGGCTCAATGACTAAAGCCGAAATCGAGTCAGAAGGACACGTATACCTTCGCTGACTCCTCTGTGACCTGGGCGAACTGAGTCCACAGCCTGAAGCCAAACCTGTTCGGCCAGTCCCTCTCCCAGTGGCCGAATGAGATTAGTATCAAGGCGCAACATATCATAAACCTTTCATCACACACAAACCATGCCTAATCTCACACACACCTGTCCCTGGTTTCTTCTTTATGACTTGCTTTACGAGGAGGAGGTGCCCGTTTTTATTGGGGGTCCGGCGATATCTGATGGAAATACTGGCCCTTACCGGGTAATTGACTATGGGCTTGTCATCATGACTCTGCTTTTTCTTTGTAGTGAAAATATGTGAATGGTCATCTGTAAAATAAGGAATGTTTGCCTAAAGCATAATATTTTGTATAAAAAGAGAAGGCTGGCTTTGTAAGATTGAGCAGTCTCCTGAGAACATACACTGTGTTGTACTTCTAGGATACATGTTACTGGTTGTAGCCAATAAATACGATCTTTGACTCCACCAAGAAGACTCTGTGTTTCTGTAGTCTGAAACAGGAAGAACTCGAAGTCTTTGGGTGTGTTCCCTGGCACCGCTGGGTTCCGAAAAACCCAGTACTTCATTTGGCGCCCAACGTCGGGCACTTTCAGCGGTACCGGTCCAAGCCAGAGGTTCGTGAGGAGCTTCGTGTGAAAATTCTGGAGGAAGGCCGCCACTTCATCGACCCCTGTATGTCGACGTGGTCCAAAAGTCTTTGCTGCGAGGTTCCCCGCTTCCCGACGGCTACGAAGGACTGCTGCCCTGACTATCGCCCTGTTTTGGACCCTTGATGATTGGTAGAGCGAAACGTTAGACGAGTCTTCTGGTGACGTCATCGATACCTCAGTTAAGTATAAGTGGAGCATCTCCCAGTCCTTAGTTTGGTTCTTAGTGTTGGTATCCCCTTGGGATCACTTTGATTTGGGACTTGCAAGCTCCAAAGCCGAAGGACTCGTGTATTCACGAGACTATCGTATTCGATAATCCTTTGAAGTTTGAAGCTAGACTAGAGAGCGAAGATGCCTGGTCTTAGCAGACTTGGAAATTTGTTTTGTCTTAGTTGTAATAAGGATTCCCGATTGGAGGACTCGTGTCCAGTTCCTCCGATTGGAACTCCAACCTATGAATTATATGTGAAACATGGCGTAGGCCCTATCACATATAACGAAGTATGGATCCGATACACCAGGAAAGATGGTGTTTTAAAATGGCCCCAATATGGTAGTTTTGACACGGAGATTTTGGATAATCTAGAAATTAAACTTTTTAAGAAGAAAGCCCGGCCGGCAATGTTTGACTCTTTTCGCATATGGTGCAAAGAAGCCAAACAGAGAGAAATTAAATTAGCGAAGAAAAATAAACGAGAACGAGGTATGTCAATGGTACAAGCTGCTGTTGCGTTTAGGGATAATGAGGAGGAGCAAGAAAGCGAACAGATGCTTAGGGTGAAGAAGTTAGCCGTAGATAGATGGTACCCAGTTTTGCCAACTAAAGAACAGGAAGCAAAGAAAGATCTTGAGAAAGATCCTTTAATGTCACATCTCTTGAGTTCGCCACCCCCTTATGGACAAAGTGCTACGGCACCACCGCCACCAGTTGTGGCTGTGCAACCTCCAATTGTTGTACTACCTGTGATCCCCCCACAGCAAGCTCCTTTTCCGTTGGCTACTATTCCTTTGGCGCGGCCTCCTCAAGTGCCCCCGCCACCTTTGCCTTCTTCTTTGTCTGTTACTCCTACGCCTGATCCTAATACTCCGTCTGCTCCGACTTTAGATTCTGCTACTATTGCTCCATCTTCACTTGCTTTTCCATCTTCTCCTTCTACTAGACATCGAATGACTGCTGCTGTTTCTGGTTTCTTTTCTCCTTTGTTGGGACAATTGGGTATGTCCCCTGTTACCGAGCATAGACAGTCACGTAGTCAGTTGCCGAATATGGATGAGCATACGATTTTGGACCACATGGCACGTAAATGGGTTATGTACGATACACAGTATGATCTTGAGGGTGTTATGCATGTTTTCCTTCAATGGGAAGCACCGAAGCAACGGTACGTTTTCGATACGATGTGTGCTTTTCTTGTTGAAAAGTGGGATGAGGAAGTGGGACAAGCTCCTGACGAGTTGTACCGCATACGTTCCGAGTTTTCGAAGGGAACTATTGTAAGTCCATCTGATGTTGGGAAAGCGGTCGCGATATTGCTGCCATTGAGGAGTGAGTCTCCTTCTCAACAATTGTTTGGGCCTAATTCTTCAGTTGGGAGAAAGGCACGACAATATCCAATGAGAGAAGTCCTCCGGTGTGGAAAGAAGCAGTGGCTGCTGGTCCAGGTAATGTTCCGCCACCTGTACCGGCTCATTTTCAGCGTGTCTGGGTACATGTTCCATGGAAACGCGCTGAAGTTTTAGCTATTAAGCAGTCTTTACCTGATCCACGCAAAAATCCAGCAGGGTTCTATAAAGAATTGACTCAGACTGTGGGTTCGTGTATTATGAATTTGGCGGATATCGACATGTTGTTTTGTAATGTTGTTCCACAACCTATTTGGAGTAAGATTCGTCATACGGATCATGTGGTTGAATTGGGTGATACATGGGTTAATCTTAGAGACGCCGACAATAGACAAGTAGGCGGTGCTAAGCCTGAGGATTTGATCACTGAACTTCCTGATAAGATTATTACGTATATGAAGACTTTAATGCCCGAATTGCGTGTCAATTGGGACAAGTTGTCTGCATGTAAGCAGAAGAAAGATGAAAGGGTGTCTGACTTTTTCACGAGGTTCGAAGAGACCTTCGTCGATCATAGTGGTCAGGATATGGCTACCGAGGGAGGCCAGAGATTGTTTGTTGACAAATTTGTGCATAATTCGCTTCCTGAATTGTGCAATAAATTGAAGGATTCTGAAAGTGTTTGGGCCGTTTCCACGTCAGCACAAATTTTAGCTACTGCCCAGTACTATGAAAATAGGCGCAAAGATGAGTTAGAGAAAGCGGATAAGATGACTAAGGAATTGAAAACTAAAGTTCTTCTACATCAAGCTTACCCACCCCGTACTAATAATCAGCGTGATTATCAGCAGACTCAGCAATATTCGAGAAACTCGCAAAGCAACGAGTCTTCTCAACAGTGTTGTCCGTATGGGCCTAATCAGTGTGTGTATTGTAAAGAAGAGGGTCATTTTAAAAATAGTTGTCCGGTTTTGTTGCAGCGTACAAATGGTGCTTCTGGTGTACGTGGTAGAGGTGCTCAACAAGTACCTAGAGGTAGAGGTCGCGGACAGACTGTACGTCCTTTGTCTCCGCAGACCTCAATGAATGGTTTTGATCAGCAACAGGGTTCATCTGGTAGGACCGCTCAGTACTATACGGACGATTACTATGTTGAAGGTGACGAAGCGAATGGTAATGATTGTTAGGACAGCCATGGACAAAGAGAGGGAGTTGTTTCAGTTCCAGTAGATCAGAATGGACCCTATGTTGAGGTGATTACATCAGGTGTGTCAGAGCCTTTTCTGTTGGATACTGGTGCTACAAAGAGTTCTATTACGCACTCGAAACTCCCTGGCGCACCTTTGTTTGGCGAAATGAATGTTTCAGTAGGTTTTTCCGGCGCCCCGGTTAGGAACCCGATTTCAAGTCCTATGTCTCTTTCTGTTGGACCTTATCAATTCGAAGCACCCCTTATTCTGACGACAGGTTGTGGGGAGAACCTTTTGGGATTGGATCTTTTGAAAAGACTATATGCGACGTTGTATTGTTCTCCTTCGGGAGTACAACTTACACTGGGTAGGAAAGTGATCTCTCCGATGTATTTGTCGAAGGATACACTTCCGACAGAATTTTCTTCTCTTCCGGATACTCTGTGGGCCACTGGTCCTAATGATGTGGGTCTTCTGGAAATACCGCCATATGTTGTGACATTGAAAGCCAATGTTAAAATGCCTTGCATTCCCCAATACAAGATCTCTAGCGAAGGTGAAAAGGCGTTGTTGAGATCATTTATGATCTAATTGAAAAAGATGTCATTGAAGAGACAAGAGGTAACATCTGTAATAGTCCTGTTCTGCCGGTTTTGAAACGTACTGACCCTCCTCAGCCACATGTTTACAGGTTTGTGATTGATCTTAGAGAGGTAAATAAAATAGTTGTGCCACAGTTTCCCGTTGTCCCCGATATCACTGCCCTATTGACTATGATTCCAGCTTCAGCCGCTTGGTTCTCGGTGATTGACTTGAAGAATGCTTTCTTCAGCATCCCGATTGCAGAGGAGAGCAGGGATATTTTTGGCTTCAGTTTAGGAGGCCGAAGTTTCCGCTTCAAACGCGCTCCTCAAGGCTACTGTGAAAGTCCATCAATATATAGTCAGGCTTTAAAGACACAGCTTGATACGATTGTTTTTCCTGATGGCGCTACCCTTATTCAGTACGTTGACGATTTACTGGTCGCTGCAGATACTGAGGAGATTTGTAAAGAAGCCACGTTGTCGTTGTTACGTCATTTGTCTGATCTGCACCACAAAGTGTCTCTTTCGAAATTGCAATATTGTCGACAAGAAGTGACCTACTTAGGTCATCTCTTATCGAAGGAGGGAAGGAAACTGACCCCAGAAAGAATTCAGGCAATTGCAAAATTGAGTGTGCCAAGAACACAGAGAGAAGTATGTGCTTTCTTGGGCATTACATCTTATTGCAGACAGTGGATACCAAATTTTTCTTTGTTGGCCAAACCTTTAGTGGCATTGACTTGTAAAGATACACCGAATCCCATTCCGTGGTCTGAAGATTGTCAGAAAAGTTTTTCCGAATTGCGTAATGCATTGTATTCGGCTCCTGTGTTGGGTACCCCGACTACAGTAAGCCCTTTACACTGTATGTCCATGAGAAAGAAGGTTGTGCATTGTCAGTACTGACAGAGTCTTTTGGAGACAAACAGCGTCCATGCGCGTATTTTTCGTCGACTTTGGATCCGTTAGCTAAGGCATTGCCAAGTTGCTTGAGAGCCACAGCGGCAGCAGCTGTTTCTATTCGACAGTCTGCTGGGTTAGTGATGAATAACATGCTGATTGTGATGGTTCCACATGCAGTGGATACTTTGTTAAACAGAACCAAGACACAGCACTTAACTAGTGCTCGCTTGTCAGGTTTTGAGTTGACCCTGTTAGCGAGTCTTGTACACATAAAGAGGTGCAATACGTTGAACCCAGCCACGTTGTTGCCGATTTCAGGTGAGACAGATGATGATGATAGCGAAGAACAGCATGACTATTTTCTGAGAACTGAAGAAGAGACGAAAGGGAGAGTAGACCTTAGGGACACTCCTCTTCCTGAGTGTGATGGTACTTTGTGGGTTGATGGCTCGTGCTTTAAGTTGCCGAATGGTGATACGACTGCTGCATATGCTGTCACGACTTTGCATACGATTGTCGAAACTGCACGTATCCCACATAATTCAGCTCAAGCAGCAGAGTTGATTGCACTTACGAGAGCGTGCGTGTTGTCGAAAGGAATGAGAGTGACCATATATACTGAGAGCCAATACGCATTTGGCGTGGCTCATAGCTTTGGATGTTTGTGGCGTGAACGTGGGTTCCTGACTTTGCATGGAGCTAAGATTCAGAATGGTCAGTTGGTGAATCAGCTTCTTGAGTCACTGACCTTACCGTTACAAGTTGCGATTGTGAAATGCAGTGCACACAAAAAGGTTACGGATGATGTTGGTCCTGGAAATGCGTTTGCGGGTGAAGTTGCGAAAGAAACTGCGAAAGATGTGATGAATTGAATGTATGTTGCAGGCCCTGCAAGATGGATTGGTGACGTTGGAATGTGTGAAGATACGATAAAGAGTGTGAAGTCTATTCAAGCTGAAGCTTCAGAGAAAGAGTTGAGTGTCTGGAGAGAAAGTACGGGTAAATTGGATGCAAATGGTTGCGGGACTGATTTGTCAGAGCATCAGAGATGGTTGTTACCCGATGCGTATGTGCTTGCAGTGGTGACAATGGCTCATGGAATGGCACATATTAGCGTGAAAGGGATTTGTAAGTTGTTGGCTCCGGTTTGGCAGATTGCTGGAATTCCAAAATGCGCAGAGAACTTGGTGAAGAACTGTATGGTGTGTTTGAAATACAATCCTGGTAGGGGAACCCCAACTCCAGCTGGTCATTTTGCACCTCCAACGTATCCGTTAGAGGTTTTGCAGCTAGATTTCATCCACATGGAAAGGTGCAACAATTTGAAATAGGTACTCGTTGTTGTTTGTGCCTTTTCAAGATGGGTAGAAGCATATCCCTTAAAAGACAATACTGCCTTATCTACAGCTAAAGCCCTTGTCAAGGAATTCTTCCCTAGATTCGGAATGCCGAGAATGGTCTGGAGTGATAATGGGAGTGAATTTGTGGGTCGAGTGATGAAGAAAGTATGTGAGGGGCTAGGCATCCACCAAAAATTTCATGCTGCAAATCACCCCCAATCAGCTGGACTAGTAGAGTGCTACAATGGCACATTAAAACTGAAATTGGCCAAAATCCAAGCTAGTTCTGGTTTTAAATGGCCTGACGCTCTGCCTTTGACACTCCTATCAACGAGAATGACTGTACATTCATGTGTAGAACTTAGTCCCTATGAAATTGTGTTCGGCCGTCCGGCCAACATATGGGGAGTGCCAAGGCCGACAAAATTCAGCGAGATCGAACACCCTGTACGGCTTGATTATTTGTATGAATTGACGGCTAAATTGCGTGTTTTACACCAACAGGTTCACAATACCCTGCCTCAGGTCTCTGAAACTCCAGGACATCCTATCGATCCTGGATCGTGGGTGCTGATTAAGAACTTCCAGCGGACAAAGAATGACCAGCCCCGTTGGACCGGTCCTCACCTCGTCCTTCTCTCAACAAGATCAGCTGTTCGAGTAGAAGGGAAAAAGCACTGGATCCACGGCGTACACTGTAAGAGGGTCCCACTACCTCTTCCGTACGACCGTAGGGTCCAGGAGGGGATCGCTGACTCTGAAACTGAGACTGTGCCTCGTTTTCTGCCTTTTAGCGATGCACCTGTAAAAGGAACAATTTCTGAACAAGAAAGCGACAATATCTTGCAAGAAGCTGTGCCACCGTCAATTCGATTGAACACTACAGAGCCTGAACTCTTGTTTCAGAACCAAACAGTACCGGGAAAGTGCCGTTATAATCTGAGACTGAGAACTATGGACAAATAAAATTTATTTTTCTTTGCTATTTTTGAATGTTCAGCTCTCTCATCTGAGAAACTTGCTTATTTTTGTTTTTCGAACCGCCATCCGGGTTCTGCTGCTAGGGTCGCGGTTGATTAAGTCTTTGGAGTGCAGCTGAAGACGTTAGGTAGACAGTTCTGGTTGGTCTAAGGGAGTTGCCCTGGACTGACAGAAGCATTCCTTAGCATGGAACACCCTACCGCCGCGGGCAGCAACTTAGAGAGGATGGAGTTTTTCGAGATGGAGAGACCTGCCAAACCAATGAACTTTAAAGCCAGAATGTGTACATTGATGACAAAGAAAAGATTTCTGATATTATGCATTTTCATGTTGTTTAGTGTAATGACGTTTTTAATAGGATATGTTTTATTCTCTTTTCAAGTGACCTTCGCACCCACTACACAGCCCATACCTCCTTCTACTGTTTCCTCGCATTCTTTTCATCCTCTGCCTGAGCATGAGTCCACTAGAATATTAGAGTTCATCAATAACTCTTTCATCCCACTTTTACACCAACACCAATTAGTAGTGAACACAACAAACTGTTGGGTGTGTGGTCTTATGCCACATACAACAGATAAGGGTATCCCATACTTGGTCTTACCATTTAGCTACAATGGTTCTTTGTGGGCGTTTCAAACGATGTTCATATATGCCATCGAACCATATCCCCTGCGTTCCACGAGAAGTAACTCGAGCAACAAAGCATTGGTGGTAGGAATCACAAATATGAGCAGAACAATTTGACTCGTATAGAATGATTCCCAGAGATGAGTTGCGAGCTTACGATAGATGGAATGTAACAAAATATGGAGTTACTCTGCGTGAGAACCAGCGACCAAAGAGATCCTCCTCGATTTGGATTGTACCCCATCAGGGTCACATATGTTTGAAAGGTAATGGCAAGAATCCCAGAGCTCAGCTAGGGAAAAGTATCTGCACTGAAACATACGTTTTTGCGTCTCAGACTTCCCCTCCGTTCCTAGCAGCTAAGGGCACCTATTTAATCTGCCATGATAGAGCCTATACATGGTTGCCCCCTGACTTTTCGGGCACATGTTTTGTCTCGTTCCTGTTGCCTCCCACCTACACGGCCACGGCAGATTACCACAAGACAAGGATAGTAAGAGGTGTCATCAGCAAGGAAGACACTGCGGGACAAGAATTTGGAGATTTTGTAAAGGATTTTATGCCGTTTTGGGGGCCTATGGTGAACAGCAGGAACATAAGGCAATTGACAAGGGTGGTTGAATCCACTGTGATTGAAACTGCCGGTGCCCTTATTTATTTATTATTTATTTTGTGATTTCTAAAGCGCCTGGTGACCCGTAGGCATCCCCACGCTGTAAATCTGTGGAGACCCAAAGGAGGGGGAGAGGGAGTGAATTATTTGGGAAACAGAAGGGTTTTAAGTTTCTTGCGGAACATAGTGTGAGAGGGTTCCAGACGTAGACTACGAGGGAGTGAGTTCCATGCTGTAGAAGCTTTGACCGAAAAGCGACGACCACCGGTGCGAGCCTTCCTAAATCTAGGTACCGTGGCAAGATGTTCGGCGTCAGAGCGAAGGGGTCTGGAGGCTTTGTTTGGAGTAACCATGTTTCTTAGCGCGGCTGGGCCAGCTCCATTGATAAGCTTGTGGGTGGTGCACAGGGCCTTGAACTCTACTCTCTGGCGAACCGGGAGCCAGTGTAGGGCTTTGAGGGCAGGCTTTGCTGAAACTCTCGGGGGGAGGTTCATAATGAGCCTGGCCGCCGCATTCTGGGTGCGTTGGAGTTTGGCCAGGGTGTACTCAGGGGCCCCAAGATATATGGCGTTGCTGTAATCGAGCCGGGCCAAGACAAGTCCCTGGACCAGTAATTTCCTGGATGGGAGGGGGAGAAGAGGTAGGATCTTGCGCACAGAGCGCAGGAGACCAAAGCAGGTGCCTGCTGTCTTGGCCGCCTGCGTCTTCATGGTTAGGTCAGGTTCCAACCATACTCCTAGTGTTTTGATCTCATTTTTAGGAGAGGGGATTTCGCCAAAGGTGTCAGGCCAGGATGTTGATGGAATGGACGTCCATTTGTTGCCCAGGAGCATGATCTCGGTCTTTGCACCGTTCAGCTTCAAGGCCGAGTCACACATCCAGGTATGGATGTCCTGGAGACAGTGCAGCAAGCTGTCAGGATGGTTATCCAGGTGGGACAGGGAGACGACTAGTTGGGTGTCGTCAGCGTAGTTTATTATTTTTATACCGTAGGGGGCCACTACGTCTTCCAGGGGGGCCATATAGACATTAAACAGGGTGGGGCTGAGCGACGACCCCTGGGGAACTCCATTCTTAAGTGGAAGTGGTTCTGACCGGGAGTTGCCGTCCCACACCTGAAAGGATCGGTAGGAGAGAAAGGATTCGATCCATGCTCGCGCCATACCCACAATTCCTGCCTTGGCCAGGCGATGTAGAAGGACACGGTGATCCACCGTATCAAAGGCGGCACTGAGGTCCAGGAGGATCACTGCCACTGATCCCCCTGAGTCTAGGATACACCTTGCCTCCTCGATGACAGAGAGGAGGGCGGTGTCCGTGCCATGGCCGGGTCGAAACCCAGTTTGGGATTGACGCAGGATATTGTTTGTCTCAAGAAATTGGGACAGTTGCGAGTTGACTAGCTTTTCAGCCATCTTACTGATACATGGGAGCAGCGAGATAGGTCTGTAGTTAGACATGTCGTCCGGGTTGAGTTGGGTTTTTTTCAGCAGGGCCTTAACGACTGCGTTCTTCCAATTGGGGGGCACCGTTCCTCCAGCGAGGGAAGAGTTGATAAGGTCCATGATGCTAGGGGCTATGTTGGGAGACACCTTTTTTAGGAATCTGACCGGGGCTGGGTCAAGGGGTGAGCCACTTTTCATTTTTTCTAGCGTGGACATCACCTCGGTGAGGGAAACTGCTCTAAAGGTGTCCAGCTGTGGACTATTGTTGCCGTCCGCTATATCCGGGATGGGAGGGGGGCTGACGGTAGGGAGGGAGTCCAGTAACCGCAGGATTTTCGAATCGAAGTAGTTAGCCAGATCCTTACTTCTGTCTGGGGGGGGGGGGGGGGGGGAGTGAAGGGGGGATGCTGTTGGAATGTTTAGTAATTCTTTGACTATCAAATATGATTCTTTGGATGAGTTTGTCGCGGTTTTTATTCTGTTGTCATAAAATGTCGCTTTGGCTAATTTCAAGGCTGTTTTGTATCGTCTTACCGCGTTGTGGTATATGTCCTTATTACTATGGAGCCAATCTTTCCTCCACGCTCTCTCGGCCTTTTTGCACTCTTTACGGAGCGCTCTGAGTTCGGAATTGTACCAAGGTGCGTGGCCTTTGGTCTTATTTTTAACCTCTCGAGTTTTGATGGGAATGAGGCTGTCGAGGGAGGAGGAAATCCAGTCTCTGAACTGGATGTCTGCCATGGCGGGTAATTTGACTGCTGAGCTCCGGTCGGATCGCCTTATGACTCTTCAGAACAGGGTCGCGTTAGACGTCATACTTGCAGACCGAGGTGGGGTATGTAAGGTGATCCAATCAAGTTGTTGTATTTTCATCCTCGATAACGCTTCGACAGTTTGCCATGCCATTTACAAATTGCATAAGATCTCTGAATCTATCCACATGGATAAAGGAGATTGGTCATTGATGGGGTGGTTCTGGGAACTGATATCTGCCTGGGGATGGAAGATTCTGATAGTCATTGGGATGATCTTAGCCATTCTTTTCCTGTTCTGTCTGTGTATACAGTGTGCTCCTGCAATATGTGGCCTCTGTGCTACATCGTGTGTAAGGAAACCTGTATCAAGGAACGAGCTAAGTAATAGGATGATGCTACACCAACATCTCAATGACTTTATGAATATAGACCTGGACTTAGATTAGCGTGAGTATAGGTTATTGCCTATGTGAGGGCAAAAGGAGGGTCTGTGGTACTGAAAATTCTGGACCCGTGTTATAAACATCGTCGTATCATGACGATTTTGGTATCAGCAGACCGATAATGATTGGAATACTATGCACAAGCATTTTCGTCATATTCGGGTGACGATATCACCCTGAAATCAGAGTTTCCGTCCCGAACCCTCGGGTTCCATTTTGTGAACGGCAGCCATTTTGTGATTGTCCTCACCTAGGCTCAATGACTAAAGCCGAAATCGAGTCAGAAGGACACGTATACCTTCGCTGACTCCTCTGTGACCTGGGCGAGCTGAGTCCACTGCCTGAAGCCAAGCCTGTTCGGCCAGTCCCTCTCCCAGTGGTCGAATGAGATTAGTATCAAGGCGCAACATATCATAAACCTTTCATCACACACAAACCATGCCTAATCTCACACACACCTGTCCCTGGTTTCTTCTTTATTAATTAATTGTGGGTTTGTAATGGGCTAGAATCGACTCCCGAAGGAGTATCTCTGCACAGTAGACCGCTGGGGAACCCGTCCTGGCTTTCCCTGTGAGATGGTCCCTACTGGGCATCTCCAAGGTGAAACCAGGCATCCCCGGCGTATGTGGGGGGCCGTTGTGGAGATGAGGCAGGCTAATGCCCAGAGTTGCCGAGTGTGATCCCTGGTTAGAGTAGGCACCGAGGGGAGGATTATCGAGTCTGCTGACCCTGGTCCACGACCCTGCCACGTCGGGAATTGAACCCTGGTCCCGGGCCGTCCTCTGCTCCCGGGTCTGCCGCCTCTAACCAGTGAGCCACACCACTCCACTTGCTTTATGAGGAGGAGGTGCCCGTTTTATTGGAGGTCCGGCGATATCTGATAGAAATACTGGCCCTTGCCGGGTAATTGATTATGGACTTGTCATCATGACTCTGCTTTTTCTTTGTAGTGAAAATATGTGAATGGTCAACTGTAAAATAAGGAATGTTTGCCTAAAGCATAATATTTTGTATAAAAAGAGAAGGCTGGCTTTGTAAGATTGAGCAGTCTCCTGAGAACATACACGGTGTTGTACTTCTAGGATACCTGTTACTGGTTGCAGCCAATAAATACGATCTTTGACTTCACCAAGAAGAATCTGTGTTTCTGTAGTCTGAAACAGGAAGAACTCGAAGTCTTTGGGTGTGTTCCCTGGCACTGCTGGGTTCCGAAAAACCCAGTACTTCACGGGCCTTGCAGACATCGTACCAGAGTTTTAAAAAAAACATATTTTTTTTTTGTTGAAGAGTGTCTGCAGCAGCGCGAGAGACTCTGCTGCTCTGTGGGGGCCAGGCGATTCCCGCCATAGTCAGAGTGGGGGTGCAGGGGCGCTGAGAGGTGAACCATTTCCCCAGTCAAGATATCTCAAGAGGGTGCGACATCTCTCTCTTTCCTCCCCCTCCCGCCTCCGAAAATAATGGCGCACCCCAGCTTGTACCAAGGGTACGCTTGCAGGAATCTTTTGTCATGGATCTCTGATGCAACTGCTGAGGGCTCATGCAAAACAGAATAGCCTTAAAAAGTGTTCTAAAAATGCATATACGCCGCTTCAGAGGTCTTTCAAGCTTGTGTCTGGAAATTAGGGCATGGTGAAAGGCAGGATCAGGGTTATCAGCAAAGCTGCATCTTCACAGTTCGAGTAAAAGCTAACTACACTGCGACATTGACATGCCACGGGTGAAAATGCACACTGATCGCCTTTCCTAAACTAGGTCCTAGAACACAGCGTGTTTGGGCTCATCCACAAGACCCGAGCGCTGGCAGAACACTGGTGGAAAACAACAACCAACTGCTCGGAAATAGGCATCCGTGACTACCGAGCCTGCTGAACCGCAGATCACAACACGTTCAGAGATAAGATAAATGTCAGTAGTTTGAAATGCAGCTTTCATCGCTGTGTAAGCGAGTGTCCATTCAAAGGTACCATTATTCATTCAAATGCTATTTCTCTTTTTGTTTTTAAACTGGACACTCATGTAGAGCTATAGTCTTCTTTAATGGGCTCAGTCGATCAGCAATATATTAATTTCCACAAAAAGGGGAAGCTGTAAAACCAGTGACCTAGCAAATGCACAATAGGCTCTAATAGAAGCAAGAAACTCCTACCACACACACCGATCTCCTAGTTTGACATTAAAAATTGAGACTAAATGGGTCCCCACACCTATGGATCATGGCACTACTGTTAGATATGCCCCAGAAGAAAGCATGTGGGCCTTAGCACCTCAAAACAGAGCTTCTATCAGCGAGGTTTGAAAGCATAGCTAACGCTATCAACTATGCCACCATAAACCCAGAGCTAACAGGAGCAAAGAGAATACGAATTAGGAAAAAATCGGAGCAGCACCCTATCAACTCCAAGGGGTTTAGGAGGAGTGAGTGATTTTGAGCACTACCACCCAGGGCTTTTCTAGCGGGTTATGCCCAGTGACCACAGGGGATGCCATTGATGGGAAGGTTAGACAGCTGGTGCCAGGCCCTTCAAAGAAGAATAGGGGACCCCCAGAAGGATCCCCACCTCCCGTATGCTGAGGGCTGCATCTGAAATGAATGTAGCTACTCTTTTTGCGCCAACCTAGTTCAATAGCACAGGAAAGCACAAGGGTGGGAGAGGCTTGAATGCTTTCATGGAACGTTTAAAGTGAAAACAGGAGTGAACCTACACACAGAAGAACAGATAGAAAGAGGTGGGGATGAACAAGCACTGAGATTGGCAGAAACAGGCAAAGTATAATGTCTATACTTTGACAAGCGCTAACTACAGTTTCTCTGATCTCTAGGCATTGAAAACAGTTGTTAATCGTCTGTTCCAGAGTGGGACACAAAACAAAAATGCTTCATGATGTGCTGTATTGTCGACACAGCCTCCCCCTCCCCTGCTGCACCTCCCGTTGTACAGGTGCTTCTTGTGTATTGTTGGGGGGGCTGGCGCTTTCCTCAGCGCAGTGGGGGTTTCGTGGGGCGGCAGTGACATTTCCCTCACACAGTTTGTGTGTGATGCATGTATTTTTGGTATAAGATTTGTTTTTGTTTTTATTATCTGTGTAAAAATGTTAGTAGTTATTACATATTTTTGTTCTAATTGTGCATTTTTAGTTCCATAGTTGGATGTGGGTTTATAGGGGAATAGGGTGGGAAGTTATTTAATTGCCTCAAATTGTAAAGTGCTCTGATATCCTTCGGGATCAAGTTTGCGCTATATAAAACTTTAGAAATAAATAAATAAAATAAACCAACAAAACCTCATTAATATGCCAATGGTCTATTAAAGACCTGTGAGGTGCTCTGGTGCAGCTGTGTGTGTGTGCCTGGAAGCTGTCACAGCCCGGGCGTACACAGGCGGGGTGAGGTGACAGAGGGACAGAGACAGAGGGAGTGAGACAGAGGGAGGGAGACAGAGGGAGGGAGAGGGAGGGAGGGAGAGGGAGGGAGGGAGAGGGAATGAGAGAGAGGGAGACCTCAGAGAGAGGGAGACCTCAGAGTGAGGGGGAGGGAAGGAGAGAGAGGGAGACCTCAGAGCGAGGGAGAGGGAAGGAGAGAGAGGGAGACCTCAGAGTGAGGGAGAGGGAAGAAGAGAGAGGGAGACCTCAGAGTGAGGGAGACCTCAGAGTAAGGGAGGGAGAGGGAAGGAGAGAGAGGGAGACAGAGTAAGAGAGGGAGTGAGACAGTCAGAGTGAGTGAGACGGAGGGAGAGATGGAGAGATGGAGTGAGAGGGAGTGAGAGAATCAGAGGGAGACAGAGACAGAGAGACAGTGGGAGAGAGAGAGAGAGAAAGGGAGGGAGAGAGAGGGAGAGAAAGGGAGGGAGAGAGAGGGAGAAAGCGAGGGAGGGAAACAGAGAGAGAGAGAGAGAGAGAGAGAGAGAGAGAGAGAGAGAGAGAGAGAGAGATGTGTGTATGCCGGGCCTGGTGGCTCAGTGGACGGAGGCGTCCGCTGCAGGGACCTGTGATCAACCTCATGGTCACTGTTTTTTTTTGTTGCTCTAGCCCCGCCCCCTTCGCCACTGACCCCGACCCCACCGATGCGGCCTTCGGACACAAACCACACTGTAAATTTGGCCCCCGTGAGAAAGTTTGTGAGTACTCCTGGTCTAGCGCAAGGGTCTGGTTCCTATGGGGTTTGAAAGAGAATAGCGGATTTCGGAGGGAGGAACGCTACAATATGGATATGGTGAAATGTCATTATGCAGTGTTATTGAGCTATATAGTAAGATGGATGCACATTAGTTCCATGACGTATACCTTTGTATTGTACCCTGGCCTATCTGTCAATGTCCTAATCTAGTGTTAAAGAACAAAGCTTGACACTAAAGGTATACTGTTGATCTAATGAAATTCCAATAAACAATTACTGCAAACAAAAACAAACACCACAAAATCCATGCGGTTGACATATAACCTGTCCACTCACTCCTGCGTTAACCAGCTCTCATTGAGCCAGGGATTCCTTCTGCCTTTACCATTTCTGAACCACGAGTTCAATAACAAACCGCTAATGATGCATTGAAAGGCAATTTACTTTCCATTTACAGCAGGCTTGAGCTCGTACATTACAGGTGAGAACCCCAGGAGGTCCAAAGCCCATCCAATTATCACACAAGACAAACTGGACCGAGCAAATGTTCTTTGTGCGGCTCTTTAATTGGCTGCTGACATTCCGCCTTACTGGGTTTGCTGGCCGCATAAATAATAATGTGTGCCTCAGGATATGACATAGATGTATGGCTCAAATGCTGCTGAACGTCAGGACAGGATGAGCTTCTTCTACATTACAGTATCATAATATATTTGAGTGTCAGCAATTTGATTGCTAAGTCATTGACCTTCTACATGATTTCTTTGCTCACTTTGTGTAAACAGTTTAAGTTTTCTAAAAAAAATGGTTTTTATTTGCACTTCCTTTCTTTAGATGCTGAAATACTTCCAACCTTTGTCTGTGCAGCCATCCATCTATACACTCCTGGATTGCTAAAATTATTTCTCCTTTCTCATTCTTCTCTGGGGAGCTCCCGTTTGTTGTTAACAGAGATTGATTTTGCAATCTCACATTGAAAATATCATTTATGGCTATGCTGACAAAAGCAGTGTATGTGAAAACTGTGAAGTAATGTATAAAATCAGGGAGTGAAAGGTCGCATTTAAAGATGTCCGAAGAGGGGTGAAGTGGGGCCCTTTTGTCCTGAAGCAGGAGATGATATCTATCTATCTATCTATCTATCTATCTATCTATCTATCTATCTATCTATCTATCTATCTATCTATCTATCTATCTATCTATCTATGTCAAGTCAAGTCACAACACTTATATAGCGCACTACATACCCAGAGGGTTTCAAGGCGCTTAGGAAGGGGAGGTGGATTATTTGTCAAATATCCATGTTTTAAGCTGCTTTCTGAACGCTAGGTGATTCTGGGTGAGGCGAAGGTAAGCGGGGAGTGAGTTCCATGTTTTGGCAGCCAGGTATGAGAAGGATCTGCCTCCCATGGTGGTCTTGTTGATGCGAGGTACAGTGGCGAAGGCTTGGCTGGAAGAGCGCAGTTGGCGGGAGGGGGTGTAGAAGGACAGTCGAGAGTTGAGGCAATCTGGTCCGATGTCGTAGAGTGATTTGTGTGCGTGGGTAAGCAGTCGGAAAGTAATCCTCTTATTGACGGGTAGCCAGTGGAGGTCTTTAAGGTGACCAGAGATGTGTTCGTTGCGTGGGATGTCTAATATGAGCCTGGCTGAGGCGTTTTGGATTCGTTGTAGTTTCTTCTGGAGTTTAGCGGTGGTACCTGCGTAGAGGGTGTTTCCGTAGTCCAGTCGGCTCGTGACTAGAGCGTGGGTGACTGTTTTCCTTGTTTCGGAGGGGATCCAGCGAAATGTTTTTCTGAGCATGCGAAGAATGTTAAAGCAGGAAGAGGATACGGCGCTGACTTGTCTGTTCATTGAGAGTGAAGAATCCAGGATGACGCCAAGGTTCCGTGCGTGGTCTGTCGGGATGGGTGCATTTCCGAGGGCTTCCGGCCACCAGGAGTCGTCCCATGCAGAGGGGGATTTACCTAAGATGAGGACTTCTGTTTTGTCTGAGTTCAGTTTCAGACGGCTTTGTTTCATCCATTCGGCGACTTCTTTCATTCCTTCGTGTAGGTTAGTTTTGGCGGTGCTGGGGTCCTTGGTGAGAGATAGGATCAGTTGAGTGTCATCCGCGTAAGAGATGATGTTGAGGTTGTGTTGGCGGGCGATGGCCGCGAGGGGGCTCATGTATACGTTGAAGAGGGTGGGACTGAGTGAGGATCCTTGTGGAACGCCGCAGATGATTTCAGAGGCCTCGGACTTGAATGGTGGGAGGCGGACTCTCTGGGTTCTTCCGGTGAGGAACGAGGTGATCCATTCCAGTGCCTTTCCTTGGGTTCCGATGTTTCTGAGGCGTTGTAAAAGGGTGCTGTGGCAGACTGTGTCGAAGGCTGCAGAGAGGTCGAGGAGGATGAGGGCGACTGTGTCTCCATTGTCCAGTAGAGTTCGAATGTCGTCTGTTGCTGCGATGAGTGCGGTCTCAGTGCTGTGTTTGGCTCGGAAGCCAGATTGTGAGGGGTCGAGTGATTTGTTGGCTTCGAGGAAGGCGGAGAGCTGGTTGTTGACAGCTTTCTCGATGACTTTGGCCGGGAATGGAAGAAGTGAGATGGGGCGGTAGTTTTTGAGTTCGGTGGGGTCTGCTGTTGGTTTTTTCAGAAGGGCGGTGAGTTCAGCGTGTTTCCAGTCTTCTGGGAAGGTAGCGGAGTTGAAGGAGCAGTTGATGACGTCTCGGAGGTGCGGAGCTATGACGGAGTCTGCTTTGTTGAAGATGTGGTGGGGGCATGGGTCTGTGGGGGATCCAGAGTGGATGGAATTCATCAGGCGGATGGTGTCCTCAGTGGAGATTGGGTTCCAGGCGTTAAGGGTGTTGACGGGGGGAGGATGGTCAGCTGATGGTAGGGTGGGTTGCCTTCCGGGTTGGTTGTCAAAGCTGTTGTGGATGTCAGCAATCTTGTTGTGGAAAAAAGAGGCTAGGGAATCGCAGAGGGTTTGAGAGGGGGTGATGTCGTTGGAGTTGGCCGAGGGGTTGGAAAATTCCTTGACGATGTTGAAAAGTTCCTTGCTGTTGTGGGCGTTGTTGTCAAGTCGATCTTTGAATGCTGTTTTCTTGGCTTTTCGGATCAGTTGGTGGTGAGTACGGATGGCGCTTTTGAAGGCGTCCTTGTTGCTGGTGGATGGGTCTTTTTTCCAGGCCTTTTCAAGGGAGCGGCACAGTTTCTTGGATTTCTTGAGGTCGTCGTTGAACCATGAGGCCTTCTTGAAGCCAAGTTTGTGTTGACGTTTTTTCAGTGGTGCTAAGGTGTCGGCGGTGTTGGATAACCAAACGGTGAGGTTGGAGGCGGCTTCGTTGGCGTTAGAAGAGAGGGCTGGGGAGGATTGAAGGAGTGATGTGGAGATCTGCTCTGTGGTGATTTTGTTCCAGTTTCTTTGCAGAGTTGGTTGGGGGTGGTTGATGGGTTTCGGCTTGTTGTAGATGAAGTGAACGCAGCTGTGGTCAGTCCAGAGGAGATCCGTAGTGTGGCTGAAGGAGACATGGTTGCTGGAGGTGAAGATGGGGTCGAGAGTGTGACCTGCGATGTGGGTGGGGGAAGTGACCAGTTGTTTAAGTCCGAGGTTGGCGAGGTTGTCCAAGAGGGTGGCGGTGTTGCGGTCGTTGATCTTTTCAAGGTGGAAGTTGAGGTCTCCCAGAAGGATGTAATCTTTGGAGGGGAGCGCGTGTGGAGTGATGAAGTCCGTGATGTCTTCACTGAATTTTGCGCGTGGTCCAGGTGGTCTGTAGAGGAGGGTGCCTCTGAGTGTGGTCTTGGGGTCGATGTGGATCTGGAAGTGAAGGTGTTCGGAGTTGGCGAGGTTGGCATCAGAGCTGGTTGAGATGCGGATTGTTTTCTTATGGACGATAGCGATTCCACCTCCTGTATGGTCGGTGCGGTCCTTGCGTGTGATCTTATAGTCATCAGGGATAGCGATGGCGATGTCAGGGGCGGAGGAAGCGTTCATCCATGTTTCCGTTAGGAAGGCGACGTCAGGAGAGATGGTGTCTAGTAGGTTCCAAAGGTCAATGGCGTGCCTGTGGACCGAGCGGGTGTTGAGAAGGATGCATTCTAGGTGGTTGGGGTCGGGAATCTGTGGTGTGGTCGTAGCGGAGATGTTGTCGGTGCCGCTAAATTTGCAGGAGAAGCAGGAGAACGGTCCATGGGTGCGTCCAGGAGCGGCTTGGACGCAGTTGGGGGCGCGACCGGGGTCAAGGGCTAGGAGGGTGGCGGCATCATAGGTAATGCGGGAGGGCTGTGGAGCGCGAGGGGCAGGGGGTCTTGCGCTGGGCGCGGTCCAGGCGCGGACGGGCGTAGACGGGCTTACCTTTGGCGCACCTTCGGCGTGTCCGAAGCGCGTGGACGCTGCGCGTGGAGGCATTGGCCATAAATGGAGGGTGGAGGGGGCGGAGCGTGGGAGGGTCAGCAGCTGGGAGGTGGTAGCGGGGAGGAGGGGCAGGGAAAACAACAACAGCAGACAAGATGGAGGTCAGAGGGGAGGCGAGGCAGGGGCAGTAGGTCGCCAGCGAATAAAATAAATCTAATAATGCACGTTGCTGCCAGGTGGAATGCAGTGAAATGCAGTGCAGGGCGGGCGGCGCTATAGTCACAAGCGCTGAGAGCAATGAGATTAAACAAAACACTGCGCAAAGTTGAGAAAAGCAGTCGAGCCGATTTTAAACACGGCGCTATTTACTCTAATGCAGGCGATACCACTGAAATAAATAATGCAGGCGATACCGTGAGGTTGAATTTAGCAGTGCGATCCCCAGCAAGATAGCAGCAGTACAGGGAGAGGAGCAAGGAAGGAGCAACCGGTCAGGAGCGAGTCCGGGCGGTCTATCTATCTATCTATCTATCTATCTATCTATCTATCTATCTATCTATCTATCTATCTATCTATCTATCTATCTATCTATCTATCTATCTATCTATCTATCTATCTATCTATCTATCTATCTATCTATCTATCTATCTATCTATCTATCTATCTATCTATCTATCTATCTGGATAGATAGATAGATAGATAGATCCTTTACAGGAGTCATTTTGTTAATGTTGTTAATGTTAATGCTACTTTATGAGTAGCATTAACATTCGTCAACTTTTATTAAATAACAATCAAAAAAATATCCACGTTGGTCCACATTGTCATTGAGCGAGGGCTTATTGGGTCTGGCTTGGCAGTACAGCTGTTGGGAGACCTTATTTAATCAACTGAACAAGAGCTTCTAGAAGCATTACTGAAAGAAGGGCTTTGTCTCTGCCCACAGGTTGATATTCCCTTGAATACAGCATTTGATTGGGCAGAAGTTCTATGCCTTCACTAATCAAGCATTGGCAAATCCAATAGGTCCTACCTATTAGCCCTAATGAATTTGGCAATCTTTTTAAGCCATGCTGCAAATATAGCGGCTGCTGTGCAGCATGGTTATTTTTTTTTAAAAAGTGCAGTGTTGCAGCTGCAGCATCATTTTGAAGGCCAATAGGAAATGGCTGCATCCGAGCCCTCAAAAAAATTAAAACAAAATATATAAATGACTGCGATGGTTGGAGGAGGTATGGAAGAGATTGTGGGCGATGGGTGATGTGTTGAAAGCCACAGGGAGTGTGTTGGGGGCCACGAAGCAACAGAGGCATGCAAAAACACTTTGGATTCTGGAGCGGCCTGACCATAAATGGCAGCTGGTGGGCCTTCCAAAAGAGCAAGAAAACATATTCTGTGTTGTGAAAAATGGTGCAGTAAAGTCGTGGCTCAAGGCAAAAAATCTAGGAATATCAAAGCAAACGGTAAGCCTTCAAATAAGAAGCAAATCAGAGTGATAATGGTGCCATCCAATAGTAAGCAATGGACGGTCTCTAAGCCCACTTTCAAAGTTTTTGTTACAGACCACTAGAGGTCCTTTATAAACAGACTGCCTGGCAGCAAATCCTAAACATATCTGTCAAATCTTGTAGGAATATATTTCCCAATAAGTTCATTACATTAGACTATGGATCCCCTAGGTGAAAGAGGGCAAAGTAGATACCAAGGGGCCCATTAGGGTGTAGGGCGGATTGCCACCGCCATGCGGGCAGTGGCGATCCACCCTACATCCTAGCCTGCCCGCCACCCATTTCCCCCACCATATTAGTATGGCAGGGGGAGCGCGGTGGACGGGAAAGGGTTTCATATGGTGGCGGTGCCTGCTAGATACTGCCATCCATATCAGGATGCAGGCGGGAGTGAGCCTTTCCGTGGCGGCGTTCCCGCCACGGAAAGGCATGTGGTTTTCGCGGTTGGGGGCCCGTTGTGGGCCCCCAGGATGTTGGGGGGTGGGGGGGCCCTTCGGGGGTACGTATGGTACCCCCTACATGTGCATGCACAACATTGAAAATGCAGGATGCGCCCGCCAGTGTGGCGGGCGCATCCTAATGTCACCCACGGAACCCCTGCACATATGGCAGGCGGTCCCATTTTCCGGGGGTATGGCAGGTGGGCTTTGTATGCCCCCCCATTCCAATGACCCCCCTAGTGACATTATGGGCTAACAAATGGAATCTCTCTGCCATTACTGATGCAAAAGCTTTGTGTACCTGAGCCTCTACTCTGCGCTCAGGACATCAGCCACCATTTGCTACCCACATTCTGGGCTCTCTTCTGGGCGCACATTAGCACTGACCAATTAGATTCAAGGAAATGAGAGTGACTATGAAGCCAACCAATGTGGTACGTCATGGGCCGACTCTTTTGAGATCTCGCAAACAACAGCGCATGCACTATGTCAGGTGAGGCCTGGGAAGTGTACTTGCATTGTACTTTTTGTTTTTGTGGGAAAGCTTGTGCTCAATAAATCAGGTGCGATAAAATTGCCAGGGTTGCTTTCGGTTTCCAGGTTGGCCTTGCCCAGGACAATGGGAAATGGAGAGGAAGTTCAAGGGCATGAGAGGGTGCAAGCAGCAGTACGAAGGTGGCGCTAGGCCAATAAAGATGTCTGCTGGTGTTGAGTGGGGGTTGTCAACGGAGACATCGGAGGTGAAGAGATTAGAGGAGGCATAGTGAAGTGATCCAAGATTTCTGAGCAGGCCAGCAAGTCCCGGGCTTTGACTTGGATCATGATAAAATCATTACTGCGGACATTAATAATGAGCTCTCTAGGCATGCTATAAGGGAAGGGGTCATCAAGCCTGATATTTCTCTGGATTTCTGTAGGCTTGTTCGAGGGGGAGCTTGGATAGGAACATGTCACACCATGCATCCGGGGATTATGTTTAGGGGAATGGGATATGTGCTCCTATATGCGTTGAACATATATCCTATTTAAGAGGTCTGGTTTGCTTAACTGAGCAGAGAAACTTTAGCGGCCTGATATAGAGTAGGATGGATGGTTTTTCAACCAAAGGATTGCATGTTATTACCTATCTCTCGGTCAGGTATCATCTGTGGTCGGACAGGTGCAGTATACAGGCCATGGGCATGTCGAGGAAATGCTCAAAACATTGGACAGTATTATCATTGCAAGGCTGATACCAGTAAGTTAATAGGAGGACGATTTCCACCTCATTGTAATGCCATTAATCACACAGAGATGCACTTCCAGTACATTTACCAATGAAATTAGCCTTTCTCTTTTGTCATTTGTCTTTGTTAAAATACAGTACTAAAGAACATTGCCATGTAAACACAATAAATCCAATAACGAGCTTGATAGAGTATTATCCCCATCCGCCAGGGCAGAGATGTCATTGCAAGAGTGCAGTTCATGGGCACTTTACTGATGCAGAATTAGTCACTGTAGCTACGGGTATAAATAAACGAAGCACCCTCTGTGCTCACGGATAATAGCTTTGTCATGGTAAATTCCAGACGTCCAACTGCACTGCAAGGCCAATAAAGAACGATACTTTGAACTGATGTACACAGATAAAGAAATGTACCAGAAGCCTATATCTAATGTAAATCCCAATTATAGGGGCTCTAGACTTTCTTAGAAAGGCAAGTAATGTAAACACGTGCCATGGTTTGCAAATATTTTCATCCTGTTTGCATAACTTTTTTGATGCAAACTCGATATAAAGTGTTGTGGGTGGTGGGATACAGCCAATGCTCCAACTCTAGACTAGCGTTGGATTGTAACCCAAAGTAAAGCAAAACTACACACTGTGCAGTACCTTCTGTTATTTTGCGTCAAGGTCGGAACTCTATGGGTAGTGATTTGGCGTTGTCATGCAACCATCCATGGGTTTTGATGCAAATCTCTATCTACAAAGAATTGTAGACAGGAATTTGCAGTAAAATCCTACTCCTCCCCGAGGCAGCATTAGGAGTAGAAATGTTTTCATTTCTCCTAGTTTGTCCCACTTTGCATGTGTGATGTGTTGTACAGTGGGAAACGCCTTAAAGGACCCCTCACAGCCCAAAACAATGCTTCTCACAATGCAGACGCGCTTGCCTATGGCATTGGTGCATGGCAGCCAAAAGTGTGCCAGCAGAGAAAGAGCAGAACAGCGCCACGTTTTAACACCTATATGTGAGAAATTGGGTTCTTGGCTGACTGGAGTACGAGCACTGGTCAAGCAGCAACCCCAATCCTTGTGAGGGTAAGGCCCAAGCACATTAACCAATGCTCTCTTTTTTGGTAGTTTGGATAGAGCTGTCAGCCTTATCTTTAGAGGCAATGTGTGCTGCATTTCAAACAGTAGAACTGTGAAAACACCACACACAAAGGATGCCACACCATGCGTGGTAAAGGAATATGCGTGGGAACAATAGAGCTGAATTTATTGAAGAAAACAAGATCAAAATGTAAAAAATCCAATTGGTAGAACCAGACTTGTAAATGTTTAAATATTCAAGTGAAAAATAGCACATAAACGCATAAAGCACCAACAGTGGCTGTCTGGTGGCGCTGGATCGGATCAAAGCCAAATGTTCAGGCCGACCACGATGGAGCGCAAGTCGGATACAGTCCAGCTGAAGATTTTTCTTCTCAAGTTTTGTGCCAAGGGTTCTGTTCGCATTGGAGAGGGCCCACAGGAGCAAGGAGAATGTCACAGAGGCTTTTGGCACGATATGAAGAGCAAGACAGGCATCGCAGACAGGTGGACTGGAGCGTCGTGTTGACGGTCCCCAGTGAGCGGTCAAGGCTGCAGTGAGAACAGAAGGAGTAGTGACGCTTTGTGCTGATTTTTGGAGCAAGTGGCGCAGTCTCAGTGTGAACGGGCCAGTTTGGGTTTGAGAAGAGCCCAAAAGCTTGATTTCAGCATCAATGAGCCACAACAAGAGTCCTGGACCTGAGAAGCACTCCTTGGAGGTCAGTAACTCATTAAAGCTGGGTCAGGAGCGTTTTGGGGAGCCTTTTATGTCCCTGATGCTTATATCAGGAGGCCATTACAAGAAGGGGGTTGAACCCATGCAGTCACGGGGACCTGGGCGTTATGTGGTAAATGTAAAGAGAGGGTCCCCGTGAGGAGAACGTGTAAACATACAATATCACAATTATGAACTTCAAATAAAGATCAGAAGTAATTCTTATAAGAATGTTGTCATTTTATTTAACAACACTACGTTGGATTTTAGTGAAGCATTTTACAATCACTATTAAGGAGAGTAAAAGATTGCGAAATTGAAATAGCCCCAAGTTGGGAAGGGAAGGGAAGAAGGGATGGTGCTCAAGGGCTGTGAAAAGGTTAAGGAAAGTACACAGACTTAAACAGAAAATAGATATATACAAAAATCAAAACAGGAATTGGAATTATTCCAAAAACCAAAAGCCTATATAAATTATGGCAAAGGTTGAAATCACAATTCAACTAAGGACATTCTACGGTCACATATGTGGTTTAGTGTAATCCTGGAGATGTGCCGGATGTCCAAAAGTTAAAAGTCGTCGACGTTTCGACCCCTATGTGTAGGCTAAATTAAGTCCTTTTCCGGGGTCTTCATCAGGACAATTGCAATGGGGGAAGGGACGAAGTGGGGCCGTCCTGTCTGTAAGATTAAAAACCAATATCAGAAAACTTTAGACTAACTGGACATCACAGTCACAGTTTTCAACTGAAATTTGTTAGCTGAAGCAGTGGGCACATAGGAGAGGCCTTTACTTAATACCTTAATTTCTTCATCCTTAAGTTGGTAAGTCGAGATGTTGATCACAGGGTTAGCAGTTGCGATAGTGGTGGGTGATACCTCAGGTAACGTGGTGGCTATTCTCGTCACCACCGGTAGGTGTTTCTCCGAGTCGAGATTTCGCCATGTGGTTCGGGGCGGAATGTCACTTGTTTTGGTGATTTGCCCCTGTTGCCATCCCATCCGGAATTTTGTGGCTGCCCTCTCCTCTGTCCTCTGTTCCAATTGGTCCCACGTCCACGTGGTGGCCGCCATTGTCCCCGGCCCTGCTCTAAAAAATGAGGTTGGAATTGAGGGGGGTATTGTTGGTAGTTGGTATCTCCAGGTGGGTAATTGTATGAGGTGCTGGGGCCTGCCTCACTGTCACTCCCCGAGCTGTAGGAGGAGTCGGAAAATGTAGAGAAATTCCGTCTTCCTCTAAAACCACCGCGGCCGCGGTTGGAGAAGCGTCCTTGGGTATCCTGCTTGTAGTAGTCTGGTTGCAGGTAGGGGTAAACAGATTTTTTATCAAAGGTTCTCAAGTCTCTCGCCAATTTCTCCAATTTCTTGGTTTGGGCAGTGATGTCAAATTCTTTGATTGATGCTTCCAGATTCTCAAGAGCTTCCTTACTTTTGGTCAACGTGCTGTCCCCTAGGATCTCGGCTTTGAGGTCTGCAATTTCTTTACTGAGTGTTACCACTTGTTCAGCAGCCGTCTCCACTCCCAGCACCATCCAGTGAGCATGAGCATGATGTATTGCGTACTCTTAGTGAGTCTTTCCCTCAGACAACGTTGTGTATTGTTCATTATATATGTCTTCTTTAAAATTTCTGGTTGGCTACTGTTTTTCCTCGGCAATTATGATTTACACCATTGAGCTTGAGCATGATGAATTGCGTACTCCGCTCCTAGTTTCTTTCTTGTCCTGAGGCCCTAGTGACCCGGACTCCATGGTACAATTTGTATTTGATTAATCAACCTTTATGGTTTACAGGACAGTGACTGTGATGTCCAGTTAGTCTAAAGTTTTCTGATATTGGTTTTTAATCTTACAGACAGGACGGCCCCACTTCGTCCCTTCCCCCATTGCAATTGTCCTGATGAAGACCCCGGAAAAGGACTTAATTTAGCCTACACATAGGGGTCGAAACGTCGACGACTTTTAACTTTTGGACATCCGGCACATCTCCAGGATTACACTAAACCACATATGTGACCGTAGAATGTCCTTAGTTGAATTGTGATTTCAACCTTTGCCATAATTTATATAGGCTTTTGGTTTTTGGAATAATTCCAATTCCTGTTTTGATTTTTGTATATATCTATTTTCTGTTTAAGTCTGTGTACTTTCCTTAACCTTTTCACAGCCCTTGAGCACCATCCCTTCTTCCCTTCCCTTCCCAACTTGGGGCTATTTCAATTTCGCAATCTTTTACTCTCCTTAATAGTGATTGTAAAATGCTTCACTAAAATCCAACGTAGTGTTGTTAAATAAAATGACAACATTCTTATAAGAATTACTTCTGATCTTTATTTGAAGTTCATAATTGTGATATTGTATGTTTACACGTTCTCCTCACGGGGACCCTCTCTATATCAGGAGGCCAGCAGACTAGCCCTTGGGGTCAATTTGGGATTCTCGGTTCAAGATGAAGTTGCTAGTCCAGTCCTTCTTCCCAGGCGAGAGGGCAGCAGGTCAGCACAGCCAGGAAGCAGTTTCTTTACAGCAGCAGTTCAGCAGCAGAGTGGCAGTCCTTGTGGCAACATAGCAGTCTTTCTTACTGACAGAGTATACACAGGTCCAGAAGTGAACTAACAAGTTGGTGTCTGAAGTCCAGTATTTATTCACAGTTGTGACTTTAAAGTTGGGGAAAAGCTTCTAGAGGTGTTCCTTCGAAGTCCCCATGCATCATGCCCTCCCTCTCCTGGCTCCAGACTAGCCACAATTGTTATATAGTCCTTTAGAGGCAGGACACAGTCTATTCAAGTGTAATTGGGGCTGTGCCCAGCTCCTCCCTCTCGTCCTGCCAGTGATAGCCCATCCAGGCACATCTAAGCTCCCTATTGTGTGTGGTAGTCTAGGAGGAATACACAAAACTCAGCTGTCAGCTATATACAATCTAGTGACCCAGGTACAAGCTACAGTCACTAGACTGCTACGTTCAGGAAAATGCCAACTTTCTAAAAGTGACATTTTCCGAATTAGGAGGTAAAATCTGAGTTCATTATAAGTTAGGATTTTAAATTGTGATTTCAGGGACAACAATCATGAACGGATATCCAATTCCCATTTGGAAATGACACATAAAATGTAATAAAGTAATTCCACTGTTATCCTATACTGAAAAACAAATGTTTTTCACTGCGTGGGCATGTAAAACCGGAAGGTACAGGTCCTGCTTTTTAAATACATAGCAACCTGCCCTCTGGGCTGTCAGGGCCTACCCTAGAAGTGACATATTTATTCAAATGAAGGGTTTGGACCTGCCAAACAGGTTACTTTGCCAGGTCAAATGGCAGTTTAAAACTGCACACCAGGCTGCACTGGCAGGCCTGAGACAGGTACAAAGTGCTACTTAAGTGGGTGGCACAGTCAGTGCTGCAGGTGTATTAGTAGCATTTAATTTACAGACCGTGGGCACAGGTAGGGCCACTTTGCTAAGGACTTACAAGTAAATTAAATATGCCAATTGGGTATAAGCCTATGTTACCATGTTTTAAGGAGCGAGTGCAAGCACTTTAGAACTAGTTAGCAGTGGTAAAGTGCACAGTCCTAAAAGCCAACAATATAGCAAAATGGGTTCCAAAAACAGGAGGGTGAAGGCAAAAAAACGTTTGGGTATGACTCTACAGAAATGGCCAAGTCCAGCTTACACCGAACTATCAGATGGGTTTCATAAGCAACCTGGTAAAATCATTGGTACTACTTTGTTTAGTGTTGCAAGCTATTATGCTTTACACGCTGATTCACAGGGCTGGGGGTTAAACAAATATGTGAAAAACAATGGGCTCAGGGGTCACCCATTCAGTTTTGTAATTTTTCTCTTTGCTTTCTGGTCCTTATTTCATTTTCAGACGTTCCGGTGTATGGCACAAGACATGGAATAAAAACTCCCAGCACACTAATATGGAAGCCTGCTTGGCATGAGTTTCAGAAATGTCAGCATAATCTTTAATGTCCAATAGATTATTAGTATTTGGAGATAGTGTCTAGCTTGCGTGGAACCTGGACTATTAAGGAGAGATACATTTGTGGATCGCACAGCTAGTTAGCAAGTGCTAATAGGAATAATGCTAATAATGTTGAGAAATGATTAGACCCTTTTATTTTACAATGGTACATAAAATAGAAAGCTGCTTGCTAGATCTGCAACTATTTAGTTACATTTGTTAGGTATCCTAAGAGTCTTACAGCTTTACTAGTGAGGAGTGAATTAATAGCTTCATTGTAAAAAAAGTGCCCTTTTTTCACCACCCCTTGTTGTAAATATTTTTGTCCACCCTAAGCGTGGAAGGGTTTTCTCAGATGTGAGACCCTTGCTCATTGCACCATCAGGATTCAAGCAAACCGGGCCGAAGACGACTGTAATGCCAGAAACCGGTCCCCGGGAGCTTGTTTCCTTCCCAGTGTAAGAATTGGCTTTTGTAGTTTGGTTTGCCCTGTTCCCATCATGCACTGGGACAGGAACAGACTAATTTGCATACAGCCAGGTTCTGAAACTGGGATGGTGCAGTGAGCTAAAAAACGGTGTTGGATCTAGCCCTGATCTCTTGACTGGGTGAGAGCTTTCTGCTTAATTCAGAGACTCTGTCCCTCACCACCCCTTGTTGTAAATATTTTTGTCCACCCTAAGCGTGGAAGGGTATTCTCAGATGTGAGACCCTTGCTCATTGCACCATCAGGATTCAAGCAAACCGGGCCGAAGACGGCTGTAATGCCAGAAACCGGTCCCCGGGAGCTTGTTTCCTTCCCAGTGTAAGAATTGGCTTTTGTAGTTTGGTTTGCCCTGTTCCCATCATGCACTGGGACAGGAACAGACTAATTTGCATACAGCCAGGTTCTGAAACTGGGATGGTGCAGTGAGCTAAAAAACGGTGTTGGATCTAGCCCTGATCTCTTGACTGGGTGAGAGCCTTCCGCTTAATTCAGAGACTCTGTCCCTCACCACCCCTTGTTGTAAATATCTTTTTTCTATGGTCACCCCATCCCACGTTTCGCTCCAATGCCGATGGTTATGGTTCTGAAAGTGCAATGGAGACTGTATCAGTGCTTACTCCCTTAAACTGATATGTGTGAATTGGTAACCCCAATTGGCAAGGACTTTAACATCCTTATACGTACCATGTACAAGGTACCAGTGGTACACATGGGCAAGCTTAAATTTTCCTACACGGGCCTTTACCATTAAAGGCTACTATAAGTGAAAGTCAGCCCATAGGATAACATGAGCTGTCTCACAGGCAAACCAGAGGTTGGCAGCTCCATTATGGTACTGCTGAAATATGTCATGGTTGGTATCAAACAACATACCTTCTCAACACTAAAATGAATCTCGTGTCGAGGATGATGTAGCCTGCACCCAGGTGGCTACCTTAGAGGTTACCCACCTATTTGCCCCAGCCTTTCCTGTGCTTTGGCTGCAAGCCTGCAGCTTCTGCCACCAAGACAAAAATCAAACTCTCCCAGGAGTCAGAAACAATAGCCTGGATGGGAAGGAGGTCACACCTCCCTCCCTGACAGGATGGCTAGTGAAGTTGCACATCAAGGCGGTGAGCTTTAAAGGCTGCACCGCCTGTGGTGTGCAACTAGACTGCTTCCTAAAAGAGGAAGCAGCCTCCCCCTGCCCCAGGCACATTCGCACCTGGGCAGGTGGGAATATTAGGTATTCAGGTGGTGTACACCCCCAGAAGGCTATCCACACCTTTAAGTTGGGCTACCATATCTGTACAGCTAAAGAAAACGTCTACCATTTTTAAAAGTGGCCTAATTGAGGGTTTTGAGTAGAAAAAGTGAGCACCACCCCCAGATGTTGCCTCCTTAGAGGCGGATTAGCCACTGGGTATAGTAGCCCATTGGCCATGTGCACCCACATCCCTAAATCTAGGATTCAAGGGCTATCTCTGATACCAGAAACTCAGTTTTGTACTGGCTTGCAACAAAGAACAAAGAGGAGACTTCTGTCTGAGACAAGAGGATCTGCACAAAGTAAAGGTGTGATCCTCTGCACCTGTGGCAACCTTCCTGGGACTACGTGACTGCGACTAGTCCTCAACCAACATCCATTTCCCCCAGACATAGGGACCCATTTGAGAGCTAAAGGCAACTCCAGACTTCCCTAAATGAGTGGCAATAGTCCACTGCACACTGTAGGTAAAAATAATTCTCCGGAACCAAAGAATCGCTGCCCTTGGGCCTTCCGAGTGATCTCCCAAAAGTAGATGGTCCACTGAATTGTGAGAATTGTAGTCCTGACCTCCACAAATCTTCAGGTGACTACCATGTTCCCCGAACCTCCAACTGTCAAAACAACTTTCTGCTGCCAAGGCTTGTTGGTCATTAGTCCGGCAACCAATCCCTTTACTCGACTTTACACCTCAAGGGTACTCGACAAAACCTTCATCCGACATCAGTAGTGGCTTCATTCTTGACATTTTGCACCATGTTCCCTACCAGCACAGTGTAAGCGGCTCCTGCTTCAGCACTAAGGAGGGAACAATCTAAACCACGCAGTCTTAACAACATGTGGCTTAACAATGCAGACGGAACCACCAACGTCTAAACCACGCATATTCCTTTACCACGCATATGTGTGGTTTAGACGTGTGTGGTAGTTAGCACTCTAGACTCTGCTGAGGAGGTCTGGGCAGAGGGTCTGAGATGATTTCCTGCCGAGACGAGCAACTTGGTGAGTACAATTACTTTTAATTACCTTTTTTGGCAGGGAAGCCAGTTTTAGGGCTCAAGGTGGGGGCTGAGTTGTTAGAACGGGGGATACTATATTTTCTAATCCCGGAGTCAGTTGTAGGGCTTAGGGTGGGGGCCTGGGGTGTTTTTTAGTTATGCAGAGAAGGTTTTAGGGCTCAAGGCAGAGAAGGGGGTTCAGTGTTGAGTTCTGGGGTGAAGGATTTAGGACTAAGGGGCGGCGGTGTTGGGTTGAATTTCAAATATGGAGGCTAGATTTTAGGGCTCAGGGCTCTGATGGGCTGGTGTGTTTTAAGGGCGGGGTGGGCTATGTATTTAGGGCTGGGGTCTGCTTTTAGAATTCAGGGTGGGGCCTGATGTGCTTTTATGGTTGGGGTCACACGTTAGGACAGGTGGCTAAGTTTTAGGACAAAGGACGGGGCTAGGGCAGAACCTTAACCACTTAACCATGCATATGTCTTTACCAAATATGTTTATTTATTTATTTTAAGGTTTTATAGAGCGCAAACTTGACCTGTGAGGGTATCAGAGCGCTTTACATATTCATAGAGTAATACAAAAGGCAGGTCATCACAGGAGACCTGTACATCAGAGAGCCTACAGGGTCGAGGGGTCATAAGGAAGGCAGGATATCACACAAGTACTGTACATTAGGGGATAGGAGAAACTATACATCAGCATATTTTACAGAGACAAGAGTCATACAATAGGCAGGATATCACACGAGTCCTGTACAGGGTTGCAGGATGAGGCAATAGTCTCTCAGGTAGCTGTGGAACAGGTTTAGCCAAAGAATTTACCCATGAGGAAGGATTTAGCCTCTTTTTTGAAGTGTGCCACGGAGGGGATTCTTCTGATGTCAAGAGGTAGGGAGTTCCATATTCTTGGTGCAGTCCCGGCGAAAGCCCGATTGTAGATTTTTATTTTCCTAAAGCGCGCAGGCGGAGAAGGAGGGCATTGGCTGATCATAAGTTTCTGCTTCCTCCGGATATCACAAGCTTCTGTGCAAGATACGCAGGGCAGTTAGAGTGTAAGGCCTTGTGCGTGATGCATGCCAGCTTGAGGTGGATCCTAGCCTCGAAGGGAAGCCAGTTCAAAGCTTTCAGGTGAGGAGTGATGTGATCGAATTTTCTAGAGCCTGTAAGTAGTCTGGCGGCTGCATTGAGGCAGGCTTTAAGGGAGCCAGCGCGATCTTGGGTAAGCCGGAGAGGGTGGAGCAACCATATTCCAGTCGAGAGATATCTAGTGATTGGACTGCTAGTTTTAGGTCAGGAGCGTCAAGAAAGAGTTTCAGTTTCCATAGGTACCTCAGGTGGAATCTGGCAGATTTGGCCATAGCGTTGATGTGGTCTCGCATGTTTGGGTTATAATCCAAGGTAATTCCCAGAGATTTGGCAGAATCCACAATGGTTGGGGAACAGTTTAAGGCTGTGATGGCTTTCATCCATGTCTGGATCTCAGGGTTGCTCTTGGGCGAGGAGATTAAAAGGAACTCGGTTTTCTTAGCATTGAGTCTGAGTTGGTTGGAGGAGAGCCATCTGACGGTCAGCTTCAGGGCCTCATGCAAGTGGAGGATCTCTGCAAGAGAAGAGATTTTTGTGTAGATCTGAGTGTCATTAGCGTACATATGGAAGGAGATATTTGCAGTGCGAAGGACTTCGGCAAGGGGTTCTAAATAGAGATTGAAGAGGGTGGGGGACAACGTTGATCCTTGAGGGACTCCCAACGTGACCACAGAGGGAGCGGACAGTTCGCCATTGATTAGGAATCTCTGATAAGGGTTTTGGAGGTAGGATCTAAACCAGTCAAGGACTGTGCCATCTAATCCCATTCTCAGTTTGAGGCGTTTGAGTAGCATCTCGTGGTTGACCGTGTCGAAGGCCGAGGACAGATCAAGGAGGATTAGGAGACAGGTTTTGTCTTGGTCCTGGGCTTGAAGAGTGTCATCTACAATGTGGAGCATGGTGGTTTCAGTGCTGTGTCCCGGTCGGAAGCCGGATTGGCAGTCGTCGAGTAGATGGAAGTTGTTGATGTGGTGACTTAGCTGTATTTGTACACACTTTTCCAGCACTTTGGCCAAGAGAGGAATGTTGGAAATTGGTCTAAAGTTGTCTGGGGAGGCTGGGTCCAGTGACGGCTTTATCAGAATGGGGAGGATTTGGCCCGCTTTCAGCGAAGCCGGTATTGATCCCTCCCGGAGAGAGGCATTTATTATCGCAGTCCAGCTAGGAATAATGGATTTGGCAACGGTCGCGAGACAGTTTGAGGGGAGCAGGTCGTTGAAATGGTTATTAGTGTTCAGGGTGGAAAGGATTTTCGCGACAGCGTCTTCATCATAGGGTGCGAATTCGGACTAGTGTGCTAAATTCTTTGATGAGTACCATGGCGGCAAGGGGAGAGGAGTTGGAAGATCAAGGTTCGGAGGGGGGAGTGAGGCAGCCTTGAGTTCGATATCGAAGGATTTGATTTTGTTTGCGAAAAACGAGGAGAAATCCTCGGAGGAGATGAGAGACTTGGGGGGTTCTTTCGCTGTTTTGGACAGTTTGTTCGATTGGAGTTTGACCATCTCAAAGAGTTTGCGTGGTCTGTTCTGGGCATTTCCTAATTCCGCTCTGAAAAACTCTTTTTTTTTAGTAGACGATTTTCTTGTTGTAAGTATTTCTTGCCTGGCGAAGAAGTTTTAGGTGATCTGCCGTGGGGTGCTGTCTCCAGATTCTTTCAGTTTGTCGGAGGGATCTCCTCTCGTCGTTGAGGGAACCAGTGAACCATGGGTTTCTATCTTTGACTTGAGTTCTTTTTAGTTTAAGAGGGGCTAGGTCATCCAAGATGTTCGACATTGTAGCAGAGCATTGATCATTTAGGTCACTGACCGAGGTGATGTGGTGGGGGGAGGTCGGATTTGCAGCGAATCTCAAGTTTGTTGAGGTCTAGGTTTTTGGTGTCTCTGGCCCAGCGTTTTGGGAGCACCGGTTATGGTGTCCTTGTCCTGCGGGTGCCAGGTAGCAGGAAGGTGATGGCATGGTGGTCTGACCAGTCACAGGGGTCAATCGATATGAGCTTGACGGTTGTCTCCTTGGAGATGATCCAGTCTAGAGTGGCCCCTTTCGAATGGGTTGGGAGAGGGCAAGCTTGGGTCAGGGCTAGATCGGTCTTGAGGTCTTTAATGGCGTTGACATGAGGGTCCTTAAGGTCTTTCCAGTGCAGGTTGAACTCACCGAGGAAAATGTCTTTGGTGTTGGGGGAGTTCTTAGCCGTGATAACTTCCATGAGGTAGTCAGTGAAGGATTTATTAGTGCCTGGGGGCTGGTAAAAGTTGTGTAGTTACATAGGTGGGTGGTGCTACTGCAGACTGAGAGGGCTAGATATTTGCAAGAATCAGTGGTATCCGTTAGAAGCTCTGTGACAAGGAGGTTAGAGTGATGGATACAGGCGCCACCTTTTTTGTTATGTGGTCTGTCTAGCCTGGCAATGTTAAAGTTGGGGGGGATTAAGAGGCCGAGGCATGGGGATGATGCGTCATTAAGCCATGATTCTGTAAGAATGGCTAAGTCGGTGTTGTTGTTCAGAATGAGAGCAGTGACATCGGCCGCATGCTTTACTGCGGAGCGGCAGTTGATTAAGAGCCCATCAGAGCAGGGAGGGGGGTGGTAGCGGGGGTCGGGACGGACAGGGGCACGGGTGCTTGTGATCACGCTTCTATTGCAGAGGGTGATCTGTATGGGTCAATACCGACTGCGCAGATGGGGTGTGCGGCACTCGCGTCTGGTAGACAAGGAGAGGTGGGGGCTGCGTTATGGTCTTTGAGAAGATCCTGGATTTCCTTTTCAGTGAGGTCTTGTAAATTTGTTGAGAAGAGGGAAAGGTTGTAGGAGAGGGCGAAGTCAAGGGTTTCCTCCTCTGATAGAAAGCTAGTGTGCTTGTGGGGGCGAAGATGTCTCAAGAATGTCGGTAGAGGGCATTTGGGAAGCTCTGGGATTGGAAGGGATGACAGCTGAGGCATGAGGTTTGCTAAAGAGAGTTCGGCGAGGTGAGGAGGTTTGTTAGATCGAGGATGGAGGGGTGGAAGCTCTGATTTATTTTGGAGGCTCTGGAGTGCAGAGAGTAGATAGCTGCGGAGGGGGGTGTTGGAGGGTAAGGGTGGGCTGTGCTTGAAGTCGTGGAAGGGGTGGCTTGAGTGTTAGCAGGGCTGGCATGACCTGCAACAGCAGGAGTCACTGGGGAGGGGGGGGGGGGTTGAATGGCAAGGGTGGGCTGTGTTAGGAGTCGTGGAAGGAGTGGCTTGAGAGTTAGCGGGGCTGGCATTACCTGGAACAGCAGGAGTTGCTGGGGTGGGGGGTTGGAGGGCAGGGGTGGGCTGTGTTAGGAGTCATGGAAGGGGTGGCTTGAGTGTTAGCGGGCTGGCATGACCTGCTACAGGAGGAGTCGCTGCGGAGGGGGGGTTTGGAGGGCAAGGGTGGGCTGTGTTAGGAGTCATAGAAGGGGTGGCTTGAGTGTTAGCGGGCTGGCTTGTCCTGCCACAGCGAAAGATGCTGATGACGTAATGGTCTTAGAGTCCGAGTGGGCAGCATGGAGGGAGGAGACCAAGGGTCCAGGGTTTATTTCGCTCAGGGTGGTTGTAGGAGGCCTGGTGGGGTTAAGGTGTGCTGTGATGGAAGCCGTGGATTCCGAGTGGGGAGCATGGAGAGGTGGAATCACGGGTCTCTGTCCAAAGTGTTAAGGAGGTTGGTGGGAGTAGTGAGGGGATTAAGGTGTTCTATATTGGGCAGGGGGTTTGGAGTAAGGACAGGCCATGTGTTGGTCGGCGTCCCAGTGTCATGCACATGGTTTCAGAGAGTGGAAAAAAGATCTGAGAATTTGTCAAGGTTTTTTGTTGAGGCTTGGATCAGTAAAATGCTGCTTCTGTGGAGGGTGATAGTGAGGACAGCTTGAAGGGTTATTGATGGAACTATTGTGAGCTTAGTGCCGTATGGAATGTTCCTGGATGAGCGTACATTAAGGAATATTGAAAAGGTATTGCGACAAGCGGGGATTCTTCTGGAGTAAAAAACGAGGTCCTTAGTGATGGTGCCTATGTCCGTACAGTAACGTAGGTCCGAGATCAATGTCTCGGGATGGTTTTTTCAGGGTGAGGTGTTTGAAGGCTTTTGTTGCAGTTTTTGAGAGGTTTGGGGGTTAGACCAGGGTGTAAGCGCTTGTCCCAGAGGCAGTTAGACCAGGGCCCACCATATTGGCTTGGGATGGGCACACTCGTGGATACCTGGATCAGTGAGCGGCAGTCATTGTGGACATAATCGTTAGGATAGTGGTGCTTAAAGGAGGATAACGGCTTGTCTTGGTTGTTGTAGTTTAATACAGTCAGTCAGTGCCACTTCAAGATGTCCGCCCCAAGATTGTAAGAGTGAGCAGTCCTCTTTCTGTTACAGTAGATGGAGGTTGTGCAGTCCTCTTTCTGTTACTGCAGACTGGATTTGTGCAGTCCTCTTTCTGTTATAGCTGATTGAGGGCAAGCCTAGTTGGGGTCCAGTTAGGGGACCTTGTTTGTTTCGAGGAGCAGTCCTCATTCTATGGACGCTGTCCAGGGGCTGCCATTTTGAGTCAGGTTTGGTGTTTTACATCAGCAACCAGTGAGGTTAGGTTTATCATTTTTTAATTATTTATTTTTTATTTTATTTTTTACTTAGGTGGATCCAAGCGCACAATGCTAGAGAGGCTGCCTTATGCACATAAGATGACTACGATTACGTGGTTGGAACATACAACCCACCAAGGACAGCCTGGACAACTCTGTGGCCGGACTTCTCAAGCCCAGTAAAATCCAACTGACTGTCGTGGCTTGTTGGGTTCGGCCTGTATGTGACCAATGGTCACTAGAACTTTTTTCCATTCACCACAATGATAACGTTTTGCAGTACTGTTTTGCACTTATTCAATATTGTTTTTAAAACCCATAACTCTGGGTATATAATTGTCTGGTTTATTTAAATTTGCTGGGTAAAATTATTTAAAATCTGCTTTATTTTTATAAATTGGTGTCATATTTATTTCGAGTCATGCCAATTACTTATCACCCATGTTGGTAGTCTGAAATGCTTTACACATGTTCCTGTAGTAAAGCCTGATTTGTCTTTGCCACTCTATAAGTACTGAGCTTAAGATTTATTATTGTGAATCCAAGAACCATATTTAGGGTATTGTGAGTGTATTGCACGTTGAAGGCTAACCAGCAATACCACATAATACTCCACCTTCTTATATTCATACTATCTCAGAAAAAGCTCAGTCAAACTGTATGAGAAAGAGGATATCAACTGGGTAAATGTAATTTATCTCAGTATAGTATTAAGTAATTCATCAGAAATAGTTGACTCACTATGTACAAATTGCTACAAAACCCAAAATTGATTTCTGCTCCTCCACTGACACCTCTAACAATGTCAAAGTTGTTTGATTTCAATAATTGATTCAATAGAGCACTTTATCTAAGAAAGCAACTATTATACTTTATTCCTCCTTGTATTTCTTCTGGCTATTGTTTGCTTGTTTGGGAATTTCAATATGAAGTAGTCTTCTATTTTCAGCATTTACTTGTTTGGTAGCTCACTCAAAGGTTTGCCTGACAACATTTATCAAGTTGAAATGTTGTCATCCTCACCTGCAAGTCTTATTTATGCAGCCATCCTTCTAGATAATCAGTGCATTATAGACCATATATAGTGTTGTACTATTTCAGTCAATGTAGTTACTACAATGATCTTGAAAAATTCAGATGTTTGTTTGCAGGAATCGGCAACAAATCAATCAACTATTGAGGGGTTTATCATAAGTTCCATGGTATTTCCTGGGTGGCAATGCCCCATCCAGTATTACTCATGCTAGCACCATCAATAATTCTGCATTTTATTATTACCGAAGGGGTACAAGTAATCCTACATAGGAGCTCATAGAATGAGGAATTGGATGTGGAAGTCAGTTATAATGCCCCATTTTCAGCAAATAATTCCTAAATTGTGGGTCTTTTTCCTAGGACAAATTCAGACATGATTTACCTGGAAAATTTGTCCCTGGAAACCAACACAATAGTATGGCATGCTGGATTGTTGCAGGGCTCTTAATACCTTTTTGCTTGGATAGTCATTTTTCTATGGAAAATTGTATAAGAGGCAACTCTCTTAATGTGGGCCTAAGAAAGATTTATCAAATTACCAAGTAATTCTCCTCAGATCCCCAACCCAAGGAACTAATCTACACATGCTGACCTCTGATATTGACTATTTATAAATAAATAAATCAATAAACGTCTTGTATTTGAAGAAGTATCTGCCTCATTCATAGTCCTGTAATTAGTAACAAGGTGGTGGGATTGTGAACAAAGTTCATATAGAAAAAGCTTAAAGCAATGATAGTCCTTTACCATACGATGGTTGAAGATTTGAAGCATAACTCGAAAAACAATTGTCAAGTTAGGGTTATCAAAAATGTGACCTAATCGCTGATTACAGATGACTAAAATAGACACTTGAGTAGCCATCCAGATATCATACTTGGTCATTTCAAGCACTTCTTGTTGCTAGAAGCTAAAGAACCAGAGGGCTTAAAAATAGGGGAAACTGAACAGGATAGATCAGGGTTGACAAATCTGCAAGATCAGTTGAGTTCATAAGGATACTAAAACTGAAAATGTTATATAGTCAGAAAGCATTACTTTAGCATCTTTGTTTCTAGTTACGGGAAGTTGTACCAAGTCGTTGATATTTCCTTCTTCTTCAGAAGACAACATAAATTATTTAGTTGAAGCTAGGTAAATCAAAATATATTTGATTTTTCATCAGATGGGGTCATAAAATTTCACATTATTTAGGGTTCAACCAATCAAGAGCTTTTGGGGCAGTTAATCTCAGCGCACCTGCAGTCTGTGGAGGGCCACGGAACATCGCCGCTCTCCCCCGCCGCCGAGTGCCCCCGGCTGCCGAGTGGGGAGGAGCGCCTCCTGCATTGGAAAACGACACTTCCCAGCATCCCTGTACAACCGGGACCGGGACGCCGCCTCCTGATCCTTGCAGCTTCGGCCCGGAGGTGCATAAACACCAGGAGCACCTCCCGCGTCGCGGGACGCGCGCGGGCGACGCCGGGCGGAGCCCGGGCAGAGGGCGGGCCGTCTGTGGCCGTCAGGGGCCGAAGGAGGCTGGGCTGGGCCAACACGTTAACATCTAACTTCCAAGATGGGTAAGAGAAAGAAAAATTCGACCATGGAGGAGGGAGGTAATAATGCCAAAATGCCTGGGCATTCAAACTCCATCATGTCTTACCTTTCCTCCGCAGTAGGGGCATTAACTAAGGAGATCGCTAATGCCGAGCAAGAACTTGCCATTGCCCTGACTTCCCCTAGAATAACATCAGCATCGCATACAGCTGAGGCTGTAGTCCCCTCTCCTAGTACTTCATCCTGCGTCCCTCTGGAACCCCTTGTGACCATTGTCAATCCACCACCCCATGCCCAACCAGCAAGCGAACCTGCACCCATGCCATCTGTTACACCTCCAAGAGCTCAACCTCAGTTGGCCACAAAAACAAACAATCGTAAGAAGGGGAAAAAAGCTAACACCATGCCAGTTATTGTTGACAATTCAGACAATTTGGAGGATAAACTGGAGGAACTCTTCGTGGCTAGGATTGAACCGCTTTTGGTGGGCATCGCCAAAGACATTGTGGACACCCTAAACACATGCCTGGAAGGACTTTTAAAGAAATGCTCCATCATTGACAGAATCATTCACTCGCTTCCCTCTAACAGTGTATTAAGGAGTGAGGGCAAACCTAAGGAGGCGGGTAGGGGCAGGAGAGTAGAGGGGGCCATACCCACGACCAATCCCACAAGCGGAACTTTGCATAATGAGACTAGGCCTCAGGTTGCATTTACATCTCTTCAGCAGGCCACGGCAAACGATCCTAATGTGGCACCTGAGCCAATGGTATTGCCCCAAAAGTACCAACCACCTAGGACAAGGGTCACCCCAAGTACATACAAACTTCACCTCCCACCAGAGGCGTCTCCATTGGTGGCAGTGTTTATTGGGGTAGACCCCCTGGGGGAAGGGGAACGGGAATCAACCAGGGAATTTATGGCTAAGGTTAAGTGTTGGAGTGGTGAGAAATGTTGTGGGGGAAATATTGCGGACTTGATTATTCATGCAAGGAGGGTGGGCTGGATTGGCAAACAACCAAAAACAACATATGGTGATTGCGTGGTTGTAAATTTCTGTAGGGCTGACGTGGCTGATAGACTTTTTTGGGACGGTACAGCAATATCAACTGGGGATCGTTTAAGACCAGTTCCCCTAGGTTTTTTCTATCAACCGCCACCCTTCCATAAACCCAAAACAAATTACCAGGCTAGATGGCAGGGTATGAAGTCAGCAGCGGCACGTAGAAACCCAAATGAGTTTACTCAAACACAATCAGTAATAGCTCTACCAGCCCCTCTCACATTGACACAACATGTTTCTCAGGTTTCAACCAAGGAGGGCGGGCCGAGTTTGAGCCTAAGTAACCAGTACTCACCCCTGTCCGGCCTGGATGACATGGACTGACTACCCAGGGAAGTGTTAATCACGCCCTCTGAGGAAAGAAGGGCTACTAAGGAAGTAGGTTGTAAATTACTCAGTTGGAACATTGCAGGAATTAGCTCAAAAATGAGTGACACTGAATGGGTTTCTTTTATTTCAGACCACAATGTCATTGCTCTGCAGGAAACGTGGGATATGACATCTCGCTTTTGGTTGGACGGTTTCGCAGGTTTTGCAGTCGCGGCTAGTACTAGTAATGCAGGAAGAGCAAGGGGAGGCCTCCTGACTCTTTTTTCACTCGATCTTATCGGATCTTTGAAACAGATTAAATATGATTCTCCAAACTGCCTAATTGTAGAAAGGCAAACTAGCCCTTCAAAGAGTATATTGTTTATTAATTTTTATAATTCTGTAAACAAGGAATAAGGTGGGGACAGCATCTCAAAATTGGATGCTTTCTTAAATCTATTCAGCCAAAATACTCATACTAGTTATGAATTTGTGTTAATGGGTGACTTCAATATTCATCCTTGTGATTTTGGTTGTACTGTAATTGAATGTATGGAGACACGGGATTTGGAGGGGCCGCATTTTGAGCATACTAGGGCAGGTGAGGAACTGGAGGATCTCCTGGCCAATTTCAACCTCTATGAATTTATTGCGCGGGAGGGGGAATCTAGAACACCAACGTTTAAGGGGTCATCCCCGGGGACTATCATTGAATATATTTTTGTGACCCCTGCTATTCTCAATCATACTACTTCTTATTGTACCGTCCCATCCCCCTTTAGTGATCATAACCCTGTCCTTTTGATTGTGTCCTGGGGAGATTCTATGGGCCCTAAGCCAGGACAGGCCAGATCCGGACCTGCCCTATGCTCAATAGACCAGGGTAGACGGTTGAAGTGGGGGAATGTGGTTCCCGGTGATTTTTACATTGACATTGGCCCGCAGATAAATGATCAGATCACGATCTGTCTAGACCCATCCTCACAAGGCCATGACATCATGGATGCCTTCCAGTCAATATGCAGTATAGTATCTTCCAACCTTATGGTGCCACGGAGCAGGGGAGAGTTAAAACACTGTAGGTGGTTTGATCCCGCCTGCTCCAAAGCACTTAAAGCATTAAAATTAGCTCTTAAAGCAAACCCTAGGGACAGGGCCTTGGTTGCAATTTTGCGAAAAGACTACAGGAAGGCTATTAAAAGTAGACGGGATTGCATTAAACAGGAGGCTTGGGAACAATTATCTTCCACCGACATATTGCGGGACAGCAGGCAATTCTGGGCTGTAATTAACCATCCATACTTCTCGGAGTCACCCAACACAGATACTGACTGCGTAATCCCAGACGAGAAGTGGCTGGCTCATTTCAGCTCCGTCTATGGTGATAGTGGCGACTCCACCCATCTACAAATTATGTCCGGTTTGGCGGTCACACCCCTACACTTTAACAGTGCGGAGGTGGAAAAGGCAATTTGTGCAACCACAAGGAACAAAGCCCCCGGCCCAGACGGGGTGCCGGTCGATTTTTATATACATTCACCAAAATTATGGGCTGGCATCCTGGCAAACGTGTTCACAGCCGCAAACAGTACGCCTCCCCCTACTACATGGGCGACTTCCACAATAGTCCCCATATTTAAAAAGGGCCAAAGGGACGACCCAGGGTGTTACCGGCCCATATCCCTTCTGGACTCTGCTATAAAGATCTTGGGCAGAGTCCTTTTGGTAAGGTTAAGGGACAGTTTGGAAGGATGTGGCGGTCTGGCCGACATCCAGTACGGCTTTAGGGAAAAAAGAGGCACGATTGAACAGTGTTCAAACTTACACCTGCTGACCGCTAAGTATACAGTGGCCAAGGAGGGGTCTTTGTACTTAGCGTTCATGGACCTCTCCTCGGCCTTCGACCTGGTGAATAGATCAAAGTTATGGGAAATTCTCTTGAAGTTGGGGATTGATGAAGATCTGGTGGGGTTCATAGCTTCCCTCCACCGGGATCTATTTGCCGCAGTGAGGGTAACAAAAGAAGGCAGATGCACGACCCGTTTCAATTCGAAACGGGGTGTTAGGCAGGGCTGCATATTAGCACCCCTGCTATTTACAATTTATATCAACGGCCTAGGCAAGCACTTAGAAGGGGTAGAAAGAGACGTTCCGCGTGTAGGAGAAGTTAAGATCCCTGCTCTCCTATACGCGGACGACGCCGTACTCATAGCACGCACAGGGGTGTGTCTCCAAAAGCTGCTGGACGCATTTGGCTCCTTCATGGACCAGCTTGATTTGAGGGTCAATGCTACTAAATCCCACACTATGGTTGTCGGACCACAAAAGAAAAAGGCTAAGGCAAAAACATTTTTTTGTAAAGGAGAGGTAGTCTCTAGCGTTCCCGTTTTCCCTTAACTTGGTGTGCTCTTTGATAGCAAGGGTACCTGGGGACCTCAGATACGGGCCAAAAGCCTAGCGGTAACAAGGACATCAATGGCCATTCTAGGATTCGCTAAAAGGTTGGGCCACAGACCAATGCAAGCTATCTTAAAGGTGTATAACAGCAAATCCCTCCCTGTGGCTTTATATGGCGCGCCTTTATGGGGTTATGTACGCTTGGACAAAATTCAGCTGGCGGAGAATAGATTTTTATGTTCCCTTTTGTGCCTTCCCCAATCTTCACCAACTTTTTCTATTCATATGGAACTGGGTTTGGATTATGTTCAGGATAAACTGAGATTGGCACCTTTAACATACTGGCTCAAGACCTGGCTAAACACAGAACTAACTCTAAACCACATGATTATGAGGGATGTGATGAGTTTGGAGAATAGTAGCATGATTCCATGGCTGGCCTACTTAAAAAAATCTTTTAATGACCTGGGACGTCCAGACTTATTTACTGCTCCCTCTGGTATTATAAAACAGGATGTGGATGTAATTAAAAAACAATTTATGGCAAGGGAAAGTTTGTTGCGAGAAGAAACAGAATTGTTAAAGCCCACAGTCCGACTGCATTATTTGTCACTTCGTTCACTTGCAATTGAGCCCTATTTATGTTTTGTCACAAACCCTTTTCATAGGTTTCTGTTAACAAAATTCAGGTTCAATCTTATTCACTTTTATTTGGGCAATTTTAACTTTTGGATTTAACCAGAGTTAGCACCACCCTGCACTTGTGACAACTTTTCAGTTCAAGACACAATGCACGTTATTATGATTTGTGATTTCTTCTCCGCACAAAGAAAAAAATATCTGTTACCTGTTTTAAGGGAAGCTGGTTTCTCCCAGGTGAGACCAGCCATGCTTTATTTACAATCTCTGGGAAATATACGTATCACATTCTCCATGGCAAACTTTCTAGTGGCAGCGGTCAGATCAAGAAGATGTAAGAACCTGTCAAATCAGTGTGTATAAACCGTTTTTAGTGATTTTAAAACTGTTTTTATTGTAATACCATGTCAAATGAACTCGATTGTAAAGAAACTGTTTAATTCTATTTTATTTGTATATAATACTGTTTTTATGTCCTTTGTATGATTTTAATCGAATTGAATAAAGTTAATTTGACTGACTGACTGAAGAGCATTTTTCATTGATTAATTATACTGGGCTGTCAATAAATTGAAACGGCATTGGCAATACTTAGCTTCAGCAGCCAGTAATTTGTAACACGTTCAACTAGTAAATAAACAAAGGTTGCATCAGTGTTGTGGCAGTGTCAGTGATTGGTACTATCAATTAGGCGAGTAACATTTCTTATTTTGTGTATACAGTCTAAAGAGTAGCTGTACAGGATGGATCCGAAAGAGTGGATTTTGTCATAGCCTTATACTCAGTGAAGATTGTGTAATGTGCAGAGAAATTATAATAAATACCTGTGTATGGGCAACAGACCACTTTTGGGTGACTTTTCATGAGGCTACCCTGGGATGGTGTGATTATTGTCACATAAAACAAATTCCATAAATGCTCAAATCAAACTATTTATATTTGTGTTAATTTATAATATTGTAAAAGACACAACTAGAAATTAAGAGTAAGATGGTGTGAGAAAATCTCTGAAAGTTACTGAATTTATTCAAATGAAAAAGACATCAAGGTCATAAGGTTGGGTAACTGCAAAAATGTGTGTTGCACTGGCATTTATATCAGGTTTATGAATGAAATGTGTGCATTGTTTCATAATGTGAGTGTTCTGTTGTGGATTTAAGAGCATTCCAGCTGTTGCAGAAGGTCACACAGTATCTACTTCCACACTTGACCCTGCTGCACAGCATGATGCAACCTTCTGCCACTGTCCTGGCCCTCTACCACCACCATCCACTTCCCCTATCTCATATGTTGTCTGCACAGAGAGACGTTGTACGACTTGGATATCCTGGGGATCTCCTGCTGTAGGATATTTCAACAACAGAACAACCTTTGCCAGGGAATCCATTGTGCAGACTGTCTGGGTGTGTTTTACCTACATTTTTGTCACATTTACGAAACTTCATTCTCCATTCCCTAGTAAAAGTGAGGAGTGTTATGTTAACACTGAACCTCTCTGCAAACCAGCTTCAATGACAACTGTATCTCCAGAAGAAGATCACTAAGTCATAGTCCCATTATTTGAGAGGACAGATTTGGAGACATTTTGATTAAAATACAAACCACTATAGAAGCAAGAATTTCAGGAATAAGGGGCAACCCTCTTATAAGGTGATGGAGACTGAAGGAGCACTCTTCATGCATGGTTACAAACTAGGCAATAAAACTAAAAACTGAGTTCCAAAAAGGAGCATGGGTGTTTAACTCTACAGCTAAAGGAAGTTCTATTTTCAAGAAGCATTGGGGAATGGGAAGCAGAAATGGATCAGACAGAACAACATAACCTCATTATCTTTGCATTAAGTTTGTAAACTGTTGCTTAATTGTTCCTCACCCAGCATCATGCTGTGAGACACATAAATTAAACTATACTCGTATCTAGAGATATATAAAAAAAAGTCTATATAGTGTCTGCATGGGAATTAAAGCTTAATCTCTGTTTTCTGAGAAGATACTAAAGATGCACAGGTATTTCCAAAAAAAGAGATGAAAGCAAGTTCCCCGTAGAACATTGGAGGTGATCAGGAGGAAAAGTATGTGAAAAGTCCCAATTTGACCCACTGAACCCTTTTCAGAATTAAATATATGAAACAATAATTCTAGGATTGTGCCCAGTGCATGCATTCAACGGCTAGGGACGTCTTGGTGCTAGAACACAGAAAAGATTTTTAAAAATTGCTACAGGAAGCTGCAGGAAACAAGGAGAATTTAGAGCCACATTTTTAAGAATTTGTGAAATGTGGTCAAATAATCTTCCCAGATTAGTGAAATGGCAACCGATTTCACCAAGTGGCCTGAGCCACTGTAAAGGTTTACCTGCCCTTGATCTTCGCATAAAACATGGAATTGTGAGTAAGAATTAGTCCTTAGAGGGTAGGCCTCTGGTTGGGTGATACAATTGGTGAGCAAAACAACTGAGATTAACATTACCTTTTGGAGGTACATAGACATGAAGTGTATACGTTTCCTTATGAGTAGATAGTCTTAGAAAAACAAGGCTGAGGTAACATGATTCCTTCTACTTTGGCACAGAATCAGCCTGACTGCATCGTTCTGGACTAACTGCCGCTTCTGAACCAAAATGTCTGGATGGTTGAACTATGTAGCGCTACAGTAGTCCAAATGGGAAGATTTGAAAGTTTCAAGCAGTTGTATCTTAAGAGGAAATAAGAAAAAAATGAATGATTAATTTCAACAAATTAAGTTGAAAAAAATGATAATCTTTTCACAAAATGAATAAGCTTTAATCATACATAAAGAAAATACAAAAAATGCCATCAACCACTAAATTTACGCATAAGCAAGGTATATAGATTACAGAGTTCAACCTCCTCCACACAGTGCTACAACTTGAGTATGCAAACACACATTTGGAGCAGTAATAAGACTGGTGACTATCTAACAGCATATATAATAATCAACAGAAGAGTGTCAAAGTAAATTAAATAACAAAGAGCAAGACACAAAACCAATGGGTGTCAATAGACAGGAAGGAAATTGCCACCGTCTAGAAAAACAGAAATTAAGTAAAGAAATAAGGTGCATGTGCTCAGTGAAGAAAAAGAACCCTCAGGCACCGACTGTGGAGGTCGGTAGCCAATTGTCTTCATTGGGTCCAAAAAAGGTTGGAAAAACGAAGTGGTGATAAAGAAGTGCTTTAAAAAGAGCATGGGCTACTAATCACACAAATAATTTTATTAAGAGGGTAGCTCTAACTCTAGTAAAAACAGTGCAAATTAAAGGACTAGTGATTGGTTGAGTTAGTTTGAACCAACAAGTCCTTACTGGAGTGACAAGGAAACAAAGATGGTCAACATGTTTCTGCTTAAGAGCCAAGGATCGGCTCAGCATTCGTCAGGACCAAAGAACTCTATCATATACCTTGATGGGCACTCGCTAGGGTGTCCAAAACTAAGGTGTAGAGAAGAAAAAACAAATGTGAAAAACGAATACAACCTGATTAGTGTAGACTTCCTATATTGGGTAAGTCTTCCAACAGTCTCACCCCGAAGGGGGAGACAAAAAGTCTGAAAAATAAGAAGAAAAACAAGTCTGTTTTAAAATGTGACTATTATGACATTTTTTCAGAAGCCATGTACTTACATCAAACATGCACCAATATTCTAACTAGGAGTCATTATTCCTAAAGAATATAACCTTAAAAGACTGGGATGCTAAGCCCAGAGAAAAGCCATTTCAATACATGAATGCTCAAACAAAGCTCCTAATCTTAGAAGCCTAATTCAACTGACACGCAGGTATTTTAGTCTGCGTTCGCAGGGTAGATATATAATTTAAAAAAGTGCTCGTCAGAAATGTAAAACCAACCAAAAGGTTGGAGTTAAGGAGATCACAAAAGCGACCTATGAAAGGGGCATATGAGGCTGGCCAGTCGAGTTACACATAGGAGAAACTCACATTTATAAGTCCTCAATGGGACCTCATGGGCTGGCGGTGGGGGGAAACCTTCACGCTCGGTCCATCTATAATTATAACATGGTGCAACAAAAATGTTAGGAAGCACCCGTATCCATGTAGAATTATTTAAACAAATAATGGCAGTAAAAACGATCCCACTACATGCACCTACTTTCTCCGATGCGACTCCCCGCCTTCGGACCTATTCAAACCGCGACCGCCGCCCGTAACAACAAGCGGCAATGAAGGCGCGGGTTTGTTTTGTATGAAAGAAACGCGGAAGCGCCAGAGGGGCGCGGCTCGCGTTAGCCAGTAGTCACGTGCTCTTGCTAGGTCTCTTATCATTTAAAGGGGCCGCATTACTCACTTCATTTGTCAGTAAAGAGAAAGTGAAAAAAGACCCGTTGTCTGGGAAAAAGGTCAGAATAATATTAGCAAAAGAAGGGGCACAGAATAGAACGGTATTTACATAACGCCCAAATTTAATTCACCAAGTAAGACTGCAATCTAACACTATATCAGCCCAACCCCAGCAGTATTCGTAATTGTATGATGCTGTGCCACAACACTACCTGGCAAAACGCAGTGCACCAAATGAGAACTGTTTTAAGGAGGAGGAAGGGAGAGATACTTTTAGAGAAAAAACTTTTAGAGAAATAACTTTATGGGCGATATATCCACCTCTGTTCTTTTTCAAAAAGGGTGCCTTCATTATTGGAGTGGATTTGCTCTATCACAACCCATTTCACATCGTTGGGGCTGTGACCATTTTCCAAATAGTGGGTAGTTAGTTTGGTAGTACGCCTGGCCACTCATCTACATGGCCTTAACGATGAAATACCGTGGGGCACGGTAATGCGGCGATAACTGTAACAAATGGTTTACCCATGACAGTATAATTCTGATCATCAGTGACCTATTTTGCGATACAAATGGCTCATGGGTTACCCATAAAGTTCTTTCTCTAAAAGTTTTTTCTCTAAAAGTATCTCTCCCTTCCTCCTCCTTAAAACAGTTCTCATTTGGTGCACTGCGTTTTGCCAGGTAGTGTTGTGGCACAGCATCATACAATTACGAATACTGCTGGGGTTGGGCTGATATAGTGTTAGATTGCAGTCTTACTTGGTGAATTAAATTTGGGCGTTATGTAAATACTGTTCTATTCTGTGCCCCTTCTTTTGCTAATATTATTCTGACCTTTTTCCCAGACAACGGGTCTTTTTTCACTTTCTCTTTACTGACAAATGAAGTGAGTAATGCGGCCCCTTTAAATGATAAGAGACCTAGCAAGAGCACGTGACTACTGGCTAACGCGAGCCGCGCCCCTCTGGCGCTTCCGCGTTTCTTTCATACAAAACAAACCCGCGCCTTCATTGCCGCTTGTTGCTACGGGCGGCGGTCGCGGTTTGAATAGGTCCGAAGGCGGGGAGTCGCATCGGAGAAAGTAGGTGCATGTAGTGGGATCGTTTTTACTGCCATTATTTGTTTAAATAATTCTACATGGATACGGGTGCTTCCTAACATTTTTGTTGCACCATGTTATAATTATAGATGGACCGAGCGTGAAGGTTTCCCCCCACCGCCAGCCCATGAGGTCCCATTGAGGACTTATAAATGTGAGTTTCTCCTATGTGTAACTCGACTGGCCAGCCTCATATACCCCTTCCATAGGTCGCTTTTGTGATCTCCTTAACTCCAACCTTTTGGTTGGTTTTACATTTCTGACGAGCACTTTTTTAAATTATATATCTACCCTGCGAACGCAGACTAAAATACCTGCGTGTCAGTTGAATTAGGCTTCTAAGATTAGGAGCTTTGTTTGAGCATTCATGTATTGAAATGGCTTTTCTCTGGGCTTAGCATCCCAGTCTTTTAAGGTTATATTCTTTAGGAATAATGACTCCTAGTTAGAATATTGGTGCATGTTTGATGTAAGTACATGGCTTCTGAAAAAATGTCATAATAGTCAGATTTTAAAACAGACTTGTTTTTCTTCTTATTTTTCAGACTTTTTGTCTCCCCCTTCGGGGTGAGACTGTTGGAAGACTTACCCAATATAGGAAGTCTACACTAATCAGGTTGTATTCGTTTTTCACATTTGTTTTTTCTTCTCTACACCTTAGTTTTGGACACCCTAGCGAGTGCCCATCAAGGTATATGATAGAGTTCTTTGGTCCTGACGAATGCTGAGCCGATCCTTGGCTCTTAAGCAGAAACATGTTGACCATCTTTGTTTTCTTGTCACTCCAGTAAGGACTTGTTGGTTCAAACTAACTCAGCCAATCACTAGTCCTTTAATTTGCACTGTTTTTACTAGAGTTAGAGCTACCCTCTTAATAAAATTATTTGTGTGATGAGTAGCCCATGCTCTTTTTAAAGCACTTCTTTATCACCACTTTGTTTTTCCAACCTTTTTTGGACCCAATGAAGACAATTGGCTACCGACCTCCACAGTCGGTGCCTGAGGGTTCTTTTTCTTCACTGAGCACATGCACCTTATTTCTTTACTTAATTTCTGTTTTTCTAGACGGTGGCAATTTCCTTCCTGTCTATTGACACCAATTGGTTTTGTGTCTTGCTCTTTGTTATTTAATTTACTTTGACACTCTTCTGTTGATTATTATACATTTCGGAAGGGGTAAAAGAGTGGTCTTAATTATACCCTTACTCTCTTGTTGTTTCATATGACTATCTAACAGCTCCTCTCTTTCTACATAGTACTGGAACTATGTAGCCAGCACCCTTGGCAATATGTTAAAAGTGCGTTAAAAGACACAGTTGAGGATGGAACTTTTTCTAGATTTAACAAATTTTAAAATAATGCAGGAGGCTAGGACTAGTTGAACACATAGGGTTTTATTCAAGACACATATATACACTTTCGCCACTACTCGCCGTTACTCACTCCGTCCAGGATTTGAAGTCACAGGCTTCTCTGGTTCACCATAGAACACCGTGCTTAACATTCCACCTTTCCCATTCTCTGTAAAACTAACAATGGCTGACTCTACAGGATACTGTACACCTCAGCATATCAGGATACTACACACCTCCCTCCTTTCTATTACAACAAAAAATACTAAGTCATGCAATAGTAGAAACATCAATTTTTCTTTTACAATAATGATAAATAAACCATACAGTATACAGACTGTTAAACAATGTCATTAAACAAATTCTTTGAGAAATTGTGGTTTCTTGGGGACTCTCAAACTTCTGCTTAACCCTTGTTTGCAAACACAATCACCACCCATCGTATTTTCTCTGACATTTTCCTCCTTTTCCATTTCCATTTCCACCTTCACCTTTACCACACACCCCAAATTCCACACATATGGTCCTTAGTCCTCACAGCATTCCCAAACACCTTGATACCTTTCATGGGAGATGAATCTTTAGAAAACGTTATAGAGATTCCTACATGGGGATTTCTAATTTTCACGAAGTCACCAGTTTAAACCACAGTTTTTTTCACAGCTTTGCGAGAATCAAATCACACATTCCTTTCAGACACTTTCTCACGTTCTCTTTGATGTTTTCTTTCATCTTTTTGGCTAATGACTAAATTGTCACACAACTTGCCGTTAACCTTCGATGGCCATACCAAGGTATTAGCTTTTCTTCTCTTAAATAGTTCAAATGGAGAAAATCCTGCGGTGGAATTTGGAGGGACCCTATAATTTTTTAACTTGCACAACACTTAATTCTTCCAGCATACATTTCCAACAATCGACCTCTGTACTATTTCTTTGAGAACTTTGTTCAACCTCTCCACCATACCATTGGTTTCAGGATGATATAAGGCTGACCTTTGATACTTAGTGCCCCTTTTACACAAAATTCCTCCATGTCACGAGAGACCAATTGTACACCATTATCAGTAAGTAATGACACAGGAAATCCCTCTCTCTCAAACAGTTGTTCCAAAAACCCTACCACATCATGTGTTTCAATGGAATTAGTTAACGCAACCTCCGATCACCTAGAATACATATCAGTAAGTACCAATACATACTTTTCAGTATTAGAATATCTAATGGGATCCAATATATCTAAGGCAACGTCCTGCCAAGAGTCATTAGGTATCTTCATGATTAACATTGGTTGAACTCTACACTTAAGTGTTACACTCAAAACACTCTCTCACACCATGCTCCACTTGAATATCCATGCCTGGCCACCAATACATGTGTCTAAGTCTCTCCTTTGTTTTTGAGAACCCAGGATGGCTGTTGTGTGCTAGCGAGGCTAACGTTTCCCTTAAAGAAACAGGAAGAATCAATCTGGTCCCTCTTTACACTAACTGCCCTTGCACAGACAATACATCTTTGACTCTTCAAAAGGATAGGAACTGTGAATGACTTTTGTCGATATTGTTCCAATCACTCCTAATTCTTTGTACAACATCTTGCAACATCTCAAACTTGCCTAGTTCTGCCAACAATTCATCTGCTTTAATGATCCCATCTCTGACCAAACACACTTCAAAATCTTCTTCCTCACCACCTTTATTCTCCTGTTCCATCCCCTCACCTTCACTTACTAAACGAGAACAATAGTCTGCCACACGGTTCTTTACACCCAGGACATACGCCACATCAAAGTGAAATTCCTGCATTGCAACCCCGAAGCCCCTTCTCCGTGCAGACAATGCATCCAACCCTTTCTTCTCAAAGATCATCTCTTTAAGTGGTCTGTGGTCAGTTTTTATCAAAAATGTACTTCCCCATATAAACGTTCTTAATTTTTGGACAGCCCAAGACACAGCCAACACCTCTTTTTCAATAACAGACTAATTCAACTCTGCCACTTTTAGACTCCTGGAGGGAAAAAAAATAGTTCTTTCTATATCATTATGTTTGTACAGAAGAACTGCTCCCAGACCTTTAGAACTTGCATCTGACAATATTGTAGATTCCTGCCCTGGCTCAAAACATTGTAGACACAAAGCATTTCTCAGGGAACTCTTTAACATACTGAACTCACAATCACGCTTCACTCCACAGAAACTGAACCCCTTTCTTTAATAGCAGTCTCATATTTTCTGTTTTTTCAGCAACATTTTAAATGAACTTATTCTAATATTCAGTCATCTCCAAGAACTTGACCAACTCTTCTTTCGACATAGGACTGACTAGATTGCTAAAGGTCTCAACTAACTCCTGTTTTGGCTAAATACCATCCAAGGTTATCTTGTGTCCCAAGTAGTCAATTTGGTCCAAATTGAACTTGTATTTACCTGCTTTCAATGTCGCTCCACTGTCTTTAAATCTTTGCAACACCTCACGCACACGATTATTATGTTCATCTTCATTCTAGCCATACACTAACACATCATCCTGCTACATTTTGATACCAGAAATTCCTCTTAACATCCTTTCCATTATTAGTTGTGAAACAGGGGCTGCTAAGATCAACCCAAAAGGCATGCTCAAACATTTATGCGTTCCAAATGGGCTAACAAATGCAGTTAAATCTTGTGAATCTTGGTGTAATTTATCTTGATGATATGCTGATGTGAGATCAATTGTCGTAAAACATGTTGTCCCTTTTAACATTGAAAACATCTCGTTGATATTTGGCATAGAATAGTGATCAACAGTAACATACTTGTTCAACTCGTGTAAGTCCACACAAAGGCGAACTTCCCCATTAGCCTTCTTCACCATGACCACTGGAGAAAGCCACTCCTTGGCCTCCACCTCTACAATTATACCACACTCCATCAATGTGTCCAATTCTTCCCTCATCTTGTCCTTAACTAGTAATGGCACCCCTGTAACCTTACTCACAACAGGTGTTACACACTTCACTCTAATTTTAGGCACATCATCCTTTAAACAGCCTAGTTTGCTTTTAAATACTTCAGGAATTTCTTTTCCAAAATCTGGTTTGACATAGCCCACATTATTTACTTGTTCAAGTTGCTTCAATCTAACAGAATGAGTTTCATTAAGATCAATATACATTCTTAGATCTCTCGGATGATAACAACTAATGAAAGAATCGCCACACATAGAGACATATACCTTTCCTACAGTCAATCTGTCCTTAAGGAACCAGTGGAGATCCCAGTCAACTTTATAGGCTGGCCTCCATATCCTTTCGGACACATGTCAGGTTTAAAGAACATGGATTTTCCTAATAAATTCTTTACAAAGAAGTCCCTAGGTATCAACAATATCTTTGCCCCTGAGCCAAACAACATAGAAACTGAAGCACCTTCCACTTGTACCATTTCCCAAGGACCACCAGTGCCATCCTGAACCTGTAAAATGATCTCTTCACCTGAGGGATCACCAAAGCCTTCACACTTGACTTCATTAACCTTCTTTCTGATAGTGACCTTATTTTTGTTATTAGTACTCCTACAACGCTTTAACACATGTCCTTTCTTCCCACATTTCTTGCAAATAGTTTTCCAACCCACACATCCTCTAATATTTGTATAATGACCATATTCACCACATCTATAACACTTTCCTAGATTCGCCTTTCCATCTTTCCCAACTTCCTTCGGAACCAACCGCATTGTACTACTATCACTTTGATTTTTGTACACAGACACTGGTTGTGCTGTTTCTTCTGTTCCGCTAGTACTTCCCTTTTTATCAAGCCTACACATTCTTGACTATGTTCAAAATCATTTGCCAAAGTGACAACTTCAGAAAGAGAGGGATCATCTTTCTGCCAAAATCTTTCTTTGGCCTTCTTCACAGAACAACCTAACATAAACTGATCTTGCAATCTTTCTTCACTAGTGGCACCAAAACAGCAAGATGAAGTCAGTTTTCTTAATACAGTCATATATTCTTCAACAGATTCTACTGGTCTTTGCATGCGCTTGCCAAAGTGATATCTTTCTAACACCCTTGAAACCTTTGGTAGGTATGTAGATCCAACTTTTTCAAACACATCCAGCACTTATTCAGATTGTTACTTATGTCTATGGACAATTCAGAAAGATGTTGAAAAACGTCTTGGCCTTCAGATTCCAGGCAATGCAACTGTAATAGCATTTTGCATTTCACACTTAGAGATGTACCACTCACTCTGGTGTTATTTGCAAAAACATTTTTCCATTTCTTCCAGGAAATTGTATCATCAGGGTTCATCAAAAATAAAAGTGGTGCAGGAACATTTTGCATGGCGGCATATCGCGGATTTATCCCAGGTGAAATAGAAGAAACAAGAAAAGTCTTGGAGAGAAATGACTTGAGTTAAAAAAACAAAATAGAAGAAAAAAGTAAAACAGATTGATTATCCACCTGGGTTAAAAAGAAACTGTGTTGGGGGGCGGCGTGGCTTGCGCCCGGCGGTGATGGCAGCGGTTCTGTAGCTTTTCCGGGACAAGTGGGAGCGGAGACGGGCCAGCGCAGCATTCATCCCGCACTTTCCGACTTCTGGCTGGCTGACGGACTACATGAACGTTCCAAGAACATAATGGCAGCCCTTTTACCAGTTGGTTGAGTAACGGCGAGCAATTATTTGCCGACTTTATCCCCAGCGCGGCTCTAGTGATTTCCCGACTGGCATTTTGGGAATTTGCCAACGAGCCGATTCACAACTCAGCCGTACTGTTTTTCTTCTTTACTTCCTATTATTCCGCTCACAGCAATTGTCGATACCCTTATATGCTCTCAAGTTGACTGTCAATCAAAAATCAGTTACTCGGCATGGTGGAATGCTATTTACTTCCATCATAGACTTGATACCAATTATGTTACCCCCATTTCTCTTGCAATAAAAAGGGATTTATTATGGATTCCACTTACTACTTATCTGTCCAAGCTTTCTTCCCCAGCTTCCACCACTATTGTTTCTCATAAAAATGTATCTGATGATGTTCGTAAACCTCCATGATTATTTTTCGCTTGTCTTTTTCCTGTAATTTTCTTCTATTCTTCTTTGATTAATTGATATTTATTGTCTATTTATACTTTTTATTCCATTTTACTATTTGCATACGATGTTGTAATGTACAATTCTGCCTTAGTTAATTTGTATTCCGTTTTTATTTCCCCCCCCTTTGTCCCCCCTTTCATGATTTAGGTATAGGTGTTTATTGATGCTGTTTTATTATTCATCCTCAGTATGCATTTTGACCGATTTCATGTAATTTATGTTCATTGGATGAATTATTATTACATTTTTTATTCTATGTTTTGGTTTCAATAAACTCGAACTTAAAAAAAAAAAGAAAAAAAACTGTGTTGACCAGAAGTCCCCACCAAACAATCTTGTCAGTTGTTTGATATGGATATCATATGAAAACCCAACCCAAAAACATACATTTTTTGATCCAGAATAAGAAATACCTCATTAGCCCAACACGATCGCCACAAATACTCCAAATGTGAAGGCTTGCCCGTCATGGAGCATAAGAAATTATCAAAATATGCCCTCATACAAAGAAGAGTTCATTGGCATAAAAGGTGTGCCCGTCACTGAGCTTGAAACTCATGAGTTACACAGAAATAGCTGTAAACTTTCCCAACTTTTCAAAATTCTGCATGGCGACGTGAGCCGTGAGGTCGTTTTCTGAAGCCGATGTGCTTGTCTCTCTCAGCAGTATTGCCAGATCCTCTGATTGTTCCAACTCAACCGCTCTGCTTCAGGACGTCAGAGATCCTGGAACGTGAGGTTTTTGATGTGTTCATCTTGTGCAGTCCTCGAGGCCAAAAGAACTCACACGATCATCAAATGTGAATTAAAACATTTGTTTTAAATTTAGCACAAATCTTTGAGTCAAGATGGTCCCGTAACTATGGATGGGAGTAAATTCAAGTCAAAATGTTAAAGAGGCTTCCAAGCACCCACCAGAGAAAGAACTGTCGGCTCAGGAGTATCCACGGGTCCGTAGAGTGTTTGGCGCGTCCTTTGAGTTCTTGGGTCGGTTAGCGTGTGATTTGAAGTGTCATGTTCATCTGGCAAATGTGGTCCGCTTCGCACCAAGTCATCGCCAATGTAACTGTGTAGGAGGCTCGGAGTAGTTGAACACATAGGTTTTTATTCAGGACACAAACTTACACTTTAGCCACCACTCGCCCCGTCCAGGATCTGAAGTCACAGACTTCTCGAGCTCACCAGAGAACACCATGCTTAACATTCCACCCTTAACAGTCTCTGTAAAACTAACAATGGCTGAAACTACAAGATACTACACACCTCGAAATTATAGGATACTGTAAACCTCTAGGATAATTTCTTTAGGCAAGGTGTTAGAAGAGAGATTCTATGGTCAAGGAGCAAGGAGCACAGACATGAAATGGCATGAAAGGTTCACAAAATGCATTTGGGGTGCTAATATTCATGTTATTCCTTTGACTTCCAGAGCTGTAGAATGTCTTCCGGTAAGCCAACAGGTTTAAAGGATATGAGTTGCCGAGTCACTCCATCTATGAACAGAGTAATTACATAAAAAATGAGGGAATGAGTGGCTTTGGTGCGGCCTGACTCACCTTCGGAGTCCTAACACCGGGAAGCAACGTTTCAAAGATAACTACATTTATTTACATTGTTTTCTATAGAGTGGAAGCGGTGATGCTTTCATGCTTTACATTTCTATGGACTTACCTACAGTGGAGGGGAGAAGAGAGGTTTGCATGCACACACTCCTTATAATGAATGGTGAATTACAATAATTATGGGAAGGGAAATGAAAGGGCTCTCATAGGCTACACATGCCACAGGAGGTGTCTCATGAGCTACATCTGGCGTGAAGATATCAGGAGATGTATGCTCAGGACAAAACCCACGAAAGCAGTGAGTGGGCACAGAGCAAGCATATGCACTTGCAGCTGTGACATGCTGCCAGAGATACCCTGTAACAAGGAAAGCCGGAGTACTTGCTCACTCGTGATGTGTTCTTTGGACTCCTGGAAGGTCCACTAGCAGGATTGTCCATGAGCAAAGGACACAGGAGGTTGTCCTGGATGCAGGTTAGTGGGTGGCAGATAGGACTTCAGGCAGCAGAAGGCAGAGATATGCATGCTTCATGTCTAGTGGTGAAGGCTCACAGAGAGACCATGGAGATTTCGACTTGGCCTACATTACAGAGAAGCACAAACAAGGTGCAACCACACACAATAACAATAGTTAGGTGACTAGTCGGACTAACTGTGCTGCTGAGTATCAGCGCTAGTAGACATTAGAAAGAGGTTGGAGAAAGAGAGAGAGGAAGAGATCATTAACCAGCTTTAATTGTACAATTGAAATCTGTCTGCACCCAATCCATTGTCGATCTAGCACTTGGGACACCACATCCAAACGTTTGAGTTTGAGTTTAAGCGATCCTTGACCCTTCCAGATAGGTCGCTCCCCCTCCGCACAACACCGCCTGTGCCCATTCTCTCCCTCACTGCCCCAGTGTCTCTCTGCCCGGTTTTTCCTTCTGCTCCCCTCGCGGCCCCCGTGTCTCTCTTCCCGTTTTTGCCTTCTGTTGCCTAGCTGCCCCTGCATTTCTGTGACCTTTCTGCCTCTGTGCCACTCGTTTCCCTCTGTTTTTTGTGACCTTTTCTGCCCTTTCTTGGGTCCTTTCTGCCTCTGTGCCACTCGTGTCCCCCTGTTTTTTGTGACCTTTTCTGCCCTTTCTTGTGACCTTTGTGCCCTCTGTGCCACTCACTTTCCCCCGTTTTTTGCGACCTTTTCTGCCCTTTCTTGTTACCTTTATGCATCTGTGCCACTCGTTTCCCCCTGTTTTCTGTGACCTTTTTCTGCACTTTCTTGTGCCCTTTGTGCATCTGTGCCACTCGTTTCCCCCATTTTCTGTGACCTCTTCTGCTCTTTCTTGTGACCTTTGTGCCCTCTGTGCCACTCACTTTCCCCCGTTTTTTGCGACCTTTTCTGCCCTTTCTTGGGACCTTTCTGCCTCTGTGCCACTCATTTCTCCACATATTTTGTGACCTTATCTGCCCTATCCTGGGACCTTTCTGCCTCTGTGCCACTCGTTTCCCCCTCAATTGTTGTGCCCTTTTTCCTTCTGTTTTCTCCGTCGCCCCACACCGCTGAGTCCCCGCCCCCCTGACTGCCCATTTGCTGCCCCCACCTCCCGCTTCCCAGCTGCTCCTCCCTTCCACCTCCCCATACAGGCCGGCCACTGCGCGGTGAGGAGAGCGACCCTTGACCCTTTCAGTTAGGTTGCTCTCCCTCCGCACAGCACCTCCTGTGCCCGTTCTCTCCCTCGCTGCCCCTGTGTCTCTCTGCCCGGTTTCCCTCGTGCTCCTCTTGCTTCCCCTGTGTCTCTCTGCCCGGTTTCCCTCGTGCTCCTCTCGCTGCCCCCGTGTCTCTCAGCCCATTTTTGCCTTCTGTTTCTTAGCTGCCCCTGCATTTCTGTGACTTTTCTGCCTTAAGTGCCACTCATTTCCCTCCGTTTTTTGTGACATTTCTTCCCTTTCTTGTGACTTTTTGCCCTCTGTGCCATTCGTTTCCCCCCGTTTTCTGTGACCTTTTTGCCCTTCCTGTGACCTTTTTGCCTTCTGTGCCACTCGTTTCCCCCTGTATTCTTGTGACCTTTTTGCTCTTTTTGTGACCTTTCTGCCCTCTGTGCCACTCGTTTTAACTCTCAATTGTTGTGCCCTTTTGCCTTCTGTTTCCTTCGTCACCCCTCACCGCCCCCGCAACTGCGTGCCCTGCGGCTCCGCCCCCCTGATTGCCCATTCGCTGCCCTGCCTCGCACCTGCCCCTCACTCCCACCTCCCTAACACATGCTGGCCGATGCGCGGTCGTGCCGGTGGCACGTGGCAAGCCTGTCTGCGCGCGCCTGCACCTGGACCCCGCCGAGCGCCAGAACCCCTGGCCCCCGCACCCGCTACCACTACAACGCCAGCACTCTGCACGCTCTCAACCCCGGACGGACCCACAACTGCTTCAAGGCCGCCCCGAAACGCACACACGGTCCCTTCACCTGCCGGAACTGCAGCTACACCAGCCACAGAGCCAACAAACCACCCACCAAGAAAGACCTCAACCACTTCCGATGCATACTACTGAACACCCGCTCCGCACGCAAACACGCTGTTGAGCTCTGGGACTTGCTCAACACAACCTCCCCAGACGTCGCCTTCCTGACAGAGACCTGGTTGAACAACTCCTCCGCACCCGACATCGCCATAGCCATCCCAGACAGCTACAAGATCACCCGCACAGACCGCACCAACGGAATCGGAGGAGGAATCGCCATCGTCCACAAGAAGAGCATCAGGGTCTCGACTAGCACCAACGAAGCGCTCAGCACCACTGAAAAAATGCATTTCCATATCCACACAGACCCCAACTCCACGCTCAGAGGCACCCTAGTCTACTGACCCCCCGGACCCCACCCCCAGTTCAGCGACTCCACTGCTGACTTCATCAGCACGCACGCCCTGACATCCACTGACTACATCCTCCTTGGATACCTGAACTTTCACCTTGAGAACAACAACAACAACAACTCCACAGCCCTGATTGATAACCTCGCCAACCTCGGACTGAGACAACTCATCACAACGCCCACGCACTCCGCCGGCCACACACTCGACCCCGTCTTCTCCTCAAGCCTGCACGTCTCCGTCAGCCACACCACCGAACTCCTCTGGACCGACCACCGCTGCATCCACTTCACCTTTCAGAAACACACCACACACCACCACACCCAACAGATCCCCCGCCGCTGCTAGAGCAAAATCACCGAAGACCAACTACATGCAAACCTTGCTCTCAGACCACCCACCAAACCCTCCAACACCGACATCGCTGCCCACAACCTCAGACGCTGGATCGAGGACTGCGCCAACACCCTCGCCCCGCTGAAGAAACCCCCCCCACAGAGACACCAGCAAGAGGGCCAGCTGGTTCACCCCAGATCTCCTAGATTCCAAGCAAGCCTGTCGGAAACTGGAGAAGAAATGGCACAGTGAACAAACTCCGGACAGCCACGCAGCACACAAGGACGCCGTCCGCAACCACCGCCACCTCATCAGGGCTGCCAAGAAGACCTCCTTCAAAGACCGCCTCGACAACAATGCACATGACAGCAAGGAGTCTTCAACATCAATAAGGAATTCTCCAACCCCAGGTCCAACACCAATGACAACCCGCCATCACAATCCCTGTGCGACTCCCTCGCCACCTTCTTCCACCGCAAGATAGCAGACATCCACAACAGCTTCAACACCCAGACAGCCCCCACAGACAGCAACACAACAGACCCTCCACACACCATCGACCACATCCCCTTGCTAGACTGGACCAGCATGAGCATCGATGGCACCATCAAGACCTGAGCACAATCCACTCCGGCTCACTGTCAGACCCAATCCCGCACCACGTCTTCAACAAAGCAAGCAGCTCCATCGCACCCCACCTACGCAACGTCATCAATCTCTACCTTGAGACCGCGACCTTCCCAGAGAGCTGGAAACACGCAGAGATCAACGCCCTACTCAAAAAACCCAAGGCAGACCCAAGAGACCTCAAGAACTTCCGACCCATTTCTCTGCTCCCCTTCCCGGCCAAGGTCATCGAGAAAATAACAGACAGCTAACCCGATACCTCGAAGAGAACAGAATCCTGGACCCTTCCCAGTCAGGGTTCCGCAGCAACCACAGCACCAAGACCGCCTCCTAGACCTCTCTGCCACCTTCGACACCGTCTGCCACCGTACACTACGTGCACACCTCCACGCCGCAGGGATCTGAGACAAGGATCTGGAATGGAGCACCTCCTTCCTCTCCAGCAGAACCCAGAGCGTCCGCCTCCCCCCATTCCATTCTGAAGCCCCCGAGATCATCTGCGGCGTACCTCAAAGATTCTCCCTCAGCCCGACACTGTTCAACATTTACATGGCCCCGCTCACACACGTCGCACGACAGCACAACCTCAACATAATCTCCTATGCCGACGACACTCAACTGATCCTCTCCCTCACCAAGGACCTCTTCACCGCCAAAGCCAACCTCCATGAAGGAATGAAGGCCATTGCCGACTGGATGAAGATCAGACGTCTGAAGCTGAACTCTGACAAGACGGAGGTCCTCATCCTCGGCTTCAACCCGTCAGCCTGGGATGACTCCTGGTGGCAAAACGGCACTGGGGGCAGCCCTGACCCCCACCGACCACGCACGCAACCTGGGAATCATCCTCGACTCAACGCTCTCAATGTCCAAGCAAGTCAACGCCGTCACCTCCTCCTGCTTCAACACCCTCCGCATACTCCGCAAGATCTACAGATGGATCCCCAAGGATACAAGAAGGACAGTCACGCAGGCCCTCGTCAGCAGCAGACTCGACTATGGAAACGCCCTCTATGCTGGAGCCCCGACCAAGCTCATCAGTCGACGACAACGCATCCAAAATGCCTTGGCACGACTGATCCTCGATGTACCACGACACGGCCACATCACCCCCTACATGAGAAACCTACACTGGCTCCCCGTCAACAAGAGGATATCCTTCAAGCTCCTCATCCACGCACACAAGGCACTCAACAAGACCGGCCCAGCCTACCTCAACTGACGGCTCTCCTTCTACACCCTCAACCGCCAGCTACGCACCGCCGCCGTCCCGCGCATCCGAAGAACAACCACCGGCGGGAAATCCTTCTCCCACCTCGCCGCCAAGACATGGAACACCCTCCCACTGAGCCTACAACAGACCCAAGGCCTGCTGACCTTCAGGAGGATACTAAAGACCTGGCTGTTCGATCAGTAGCGGCCCCCACCTCCCCCCCCAGCGCCTTGAGACCCTCGCGGGTATGTAGTGCGCTTAACAAATGACTGATTGATTGATTAAAATGCAACACAAATAAATATGTTTGAAAAATAGTCTATGCTCAATGACGTATCTGAAAGGGACCCTGTTTACTAGTGCTCCTGTGAGTTATTCAATATTTATTACGCCCAATAAAATCTGACTCCGCAGGGGTCCGAATTTATCTGATATAAATAGCACATTTTACAAGAGTTGCCCAAAAAAATGTGGCAAAACATGAAAATGTGGTAATTACCAGGTGTGATGCAGTCCACACAACTCATAATTCGGGCCCATTTGCAAACAAAGGGGAATAATATCAAGGGGGTTTATCTCTGCTTTTTTGGCTTTAAAAGCCAAGAAAGCGGAGATAAAATGATCTCCCTATTACCTAGCTGTCGCTAACACCAGTTAGCGACAGCTAGTAGGAGATAGCGACCATCTTGGGCCCCGCTTTGCATGTCAGTGAAATTTATCACTGATGACATGCAAAGTGGGCGTGCCAAGATGTTAGCGACTGGAAACAGTCGCTAACATCGCTATCTCCTATTACCAACTTTTGGAGATATTCGCGCTAAGCGTGATTATCTCCAAGAGCTAACACCTGCCCCTGAGCAGTTCTTAGCCATGTTATCCAATGGTAGGTGGATAACATGGCTAAGAGCATTTGCTCGGTAGTGCATGAATATCGCTGACTTTTCAGCGATATTCATGCATTGCGGCTGATTTTTATCGCTTATGAGATAAACCTTGATAATAGCAAGGTTCCTAAGCGATAAAAATCGCCGCAGCTCGGCGATAAAAATATTGCCGCTTAGCCAACATAGCTTGTAATGTATAGTGTGCTTCCTTATTTTACAGTAAGGAGTTCTAAATTGTTCAAGCGACATTCAGATAATGACTCTTCATTCTCAAAATACAATACGGCTGTGGATGTGCTACAGAGTAACATTTCTAAGGATGTGGTTGAATTTGAATTCTTTCAAACTGTCTCATCACAAAGGAAGAGGATTCTGTGTATCCAAGGCACAAGCAATAATATACAAATATTTATAGCAATGAAAAATGCCGCTTGTCATCAGAAAGGTTGTATTTCTCAAATTCTACATTCTGCAGCATTTATCTTAAAATGTAAGCCATGTAACCTATCAGAAGACAATCAGATGTTTAGTTTATAATTGTACAATGAGATATTACTGGTCTCTACCACTTGATCTATGTGTTTTATTGTTCAATACAACATGAACAAAATATTGTGTTTACTTTACAAAGATTTTATTCATGTCAAGGTGTCCGTGCCCACAAAAAGGCAAATTAGGATTCACAAAATAAGTTCAATTTATAAAAGTAAGTAGGCATTCATAACTACTCTGTATGTACATGACGAAGAAAGAGTTAGTATTGCAAATGCACCTCATTTTGCAGATACAAAATGGAGTGGCTACGAGTGGTTACTGCAACGCAGCAGAGCAACCGGAAGTCATGGTGTACTGTCTAGCATTGGATTTGCACTGGAAGAATACCCTTCCAATAAAACGTCCTGTCCTTAGACAGCACATAGCCAGTATGTGAGGTGTTTTTGAGAAATTAAGGCATTTCTCTGTGTTAGCATCTGATTATAAGAGGCATTAGGTTTTGACCCAAAGCCTGGTCTGGCTTTTTTAGTTGATCAGGCTTAGTGTCAAACGCTATCCGTTTTTGCACTGTAACACCCCAGTAACTCCCCCTTGATGCAAAGCAAAGCAGAGCTGCGCAAAGCACTTTTTTGGTGATAAAAGTGCATTTGTCCAGCACAAAATGCCTTTTGCACTAGAAAGTAAATACCAATGCATTGCTGTTTGCCTTTGTGTGACTTTGGGCCATATGTATCAAGCCTTTTGCGATTCGTTAAGGCTGAAATTCGCAGAATTTCGGCCTTAGCGAATCGCAAAAGGCCTTTTTACCGATTTTAAAATGTAAAAAACATTAGCAAAAGAAGGAATCGCAAAAAATTGCGATTCCTTATTTTGCTTAAGCATTTAAGGAATCACAATTTTGGGATTCCTTAAATGGTATGTATGAAGCTTTTTTGACTTGCGATTTCAGGTTTAGAAATCACAAATTACCACCAACTTTTAGTTGGTGGTAATTTGCGATTTCTTGTAAATATGCACAATTGTGCATCTGTGAGGGTGGCATATGACGCACATACATGCCCATTGGGGATGTATGTGCGCCATATGCACACACATGTAATTTACAGGGGTGCAGCAGGGTGTCCTTGAGACACCCCTGCACCCTTGCAATAATTCTCAAATTGCGATTAGTAAATTGCGAATTCGCAATTTGAGAATTATTTCGCAATCATTCCTATGGGCCTCCTGGCCCATAGGAATGGATTGGAAATTATTCCTTAATTGCGAATTCGAATTAAGGAAGATTAAGGAATAACTAAAAAAAAGCGATTTTCTTCATACATACCATTTTGCAATTCCTAAATAGGGATTCCTTAAAAAACGCTATTTAGGAATCGCAAAACGGATCTATGATACATATGGCCCTTTGCATCACTTTGTAACGGCACCACGAATTACTAAATCTAGGCCAAAATTTAACAAATCCCAAAAAGATGTTTACTGAGTCACCTGACAGAAGAAAAGCAATTTCACCATGGTTTCCATGGTTGTCAGTTGCTTTTCATTGTTCCAATCATTTGGTAAATGTTAAGACCATGTTATGTTGTGAAAAGCAGTGCTTAGTTTGAAAAGGAAAGAGTCCCAGTGCCCAAAGCTCTGCTCCGAAGAACTGCAGCTGTGCAATTAAATGTTGGCGGGTTTAATACCATCGCTGATAGCTTTAAACAACCTCATGCTTCTTTAACCCAGTAAAAGAAACTCCCTGCCCATTTATCTCTCTCTTGCAGGTTTTTTGCTTTCTCCCTTTGGGACAGTTTTCCATCTCTCTCTTCCTACATCTTTCCAATTTGTATCTTTTCGCCCCTCTTGCTCTTGATAAATAGCTGATGAGGACAAATAAGCACTGGTCCCCAAAAGTTAGTGCCAGTGGCCCGCGCTGGCATCCACCGGCTCAAAGTAGGTACTGTGAAAGTATTGACATCTATACGCTCCTGGTACCTATTTTTCGAAGGGTGAAACAATCAGGCAGAGTTTTAGGTTTTTCTTTCTGAATACCATAAGATTTTCCTCCACTTTCAAAGTTGATGATAGATTATTACAGAACTGTACTCCTGGGCAATGATCCCTCTAATTTTCTTCCTCTATGTGGGGCAATAGAGTTGCTCCGTGCACTGCATCTAAGGCTGCCTGTGCTGAAGACAAGCAACAACTTAATAAGCAAGCATGTGCGGAATGGAAGCTTCCGAAAATAGCGCTTAGTAAGGATGCCATGGTCCCCAATGCAAACAAGAAAAAAATGCTCCCCTTACCCCTGGGTTGGTACTAAAGGGGCACAGTGGGCTTCTCACTCCCCTGGCCATAGTTGCCAAAGCAACCTTTGCCCTAATTGATCTACCTACAATTCCTCTCTATTAGGTATCTCCATGTCGATCTTATCTCTCCCTTGCACCTTTCCTTATCCCTATCCACTACCACTCAACCTCTCTCGCTTGTCCTTATCCCCTTCCTCCTTTTTTTTCTTCCCTCCTTGCTCCTCTTTAGCTTTCCCAGTTTTCTTTCTCTATTTTTGTTCTGCTGTACGTCTCCCTCATCCTGTCCAATCTCTTCAATCTACGTCCTCCTCTTCTCTCTGCCACAGACTCCCTCTAATCACCGTTTGCTCTCATTCCAACCTTACTCTATAAAGTCCATACCTTGAATATGTTTCTCTCTCACGCACCTCATTCTTTTTCTTGCCTCAAAACTCCATCTGTTCACCTCTTGGTCTACCTATCCCTTTTTGGTTGTTTTATTGTCCTTTGCTTCCTTATTCCTTTCTCTCCCTTTTTTCTTTCTTTTCTACCTTGAACTCCACTTTCTTTTCCCTCCATATCTTGCTTATTCATGTGTTCCTTTTTCTATCTTGTTTCCAAAGCTTATGCTCTCCATGTATGCCTCCTTTTCTCTCTACACTCACACCACTTCTCTCTCTCATGCCCAAACCTTCTTTCCTCTCCATATTCCTATTATTTTTCTCCATTCTTATGCAGCACTTTTTCTTTCTTTGCAATCCCCATGCATATCTTTTCTCCTTTTCTCTACTCTCCCATCATTCTTTCCATTCTGTCTTTACTATCTCTTTATTAATTTTCCTAACGCCGACGGCGTCCTTTTCCTTTATTCTCTCTACTTCATATTGTAATCTTGCCCCTCCATTATTTCTTTCCTTAATATCTAACTTCTACAGGTGCCCTCCTCCTTCTAATCTTATTCTATCCACCTCAATTTAATCTCACCCTTCTGTGTTTCTTCATTTCTGCTGCCTGTTCACCTCATCCATCAGCTTCCACCATGTCTCCTTGTCCTCTTTTCTACCGTATGACAAGCTCCTGCACAAGCCATTGAATGAATGTTTGACCTCTACCCCATTGTGACCTTTATTTTTAGTTTTTCCAGTTCCTGCCTGGGACCAGTTTCACTCTCCTTTTGAACAACTCTTCCCCAACCCCTCACAGAGGAAGAGATCACACAGAGCTAAACTCAGGGGGACACTTCAGAAAAGTCTTATCAAAATCAGGGCAGTCTTTGGCTGCTTGTGTTCTGGTTCAGGGAGAACTTGGCCTTGCAGGTTGGCTGAACTGTCCCTATTGGAGCAAAGGTAAGACTGATTTGCATATGGCTTGGCCTAATCTAAGTTGGCATAGTGGGCAAAAGAACAATGGTTTGGAATGCTACCCCAAGTGATTGCCAGTGGTTAGACAGGGATGTGAGCCAAAATATTATGTCTCATTGAGGCAGACATAGCAGTGGAGAAAATCTTAAAAGTCTCCATATTTTTCAAACTTTGCATGTGTGTTGCACTGTGCTGCACACATATAGTGGGAGAAGTCATAAAGGATATTTTTGCCACTAGAAGTATCCCCTTCCAGTACAAAACCTATACATGACAGAACCCTCACACCCTTGTACTAAGGTCAGTGCCACTGGAATTATGCAATGTCGTGGTCATCTAGTGTATGAGCTGCAGATTTTAAATCCATAAAATAGTTTGTTGCTTGAATGGATCGAAAGGTATTAAAACCGTGACTACCTTTATTGCTGCAAAGTGGATGATCCTTCTCAAAGGTTAACTGATCACCTTTCAGTTGCTGATTGTTGTATGTGGGTGTTAAATTGGGACTAACGAGGTGCAACATTTGCCCAGACAGTGTTAGCATGTGTGAAAATGCCAAAATAATATAGTAATACAATCACAAAATATGCAAAATTGCACTGCAACATTTGGATTTTCTTGCTGCCTGATTCATCCCTGATGCATAATTTGGTCCTCTCCAGCTGCATAATTCCTGTCGCTCTCACTATGGTGCAAGGTGCAGGTGGGCGAGCCTACAAATTAACAGGGACAGCTGAGCCAAGGGTTGGCTTTAGCTCTTAAAAGCCCATGCATAATCCAAGCCTTGAAAATATCTGGCATATCAATCATGCAGCACAAATCATGTAAGTATATGGTATGTTGTTTTCAAAATGTAAAAATTTATATGTGGAATCATTTCATGTTAGTCAGGGCCACTAGAATTATTTGATTCTGCGGCAGTGGCTTTTTTCTCATAATTATGGATTTGCCGTACTTGCCACATAATCCATCATCTGCTGCATCACCCGCAGATTTTGACAAAAAACTAAATTGCTTCTAGGTGAAACGGATCAAAGGTTACTAAAAATGTGGCCATATGTGTTTGCATGCAGTGGAAGGCACTTAGCAAATGTTAACTGGTCATCTTTCAGTAGATTATTTCTGCATTTGGGGCTAGATGTAGGTAAATAAGATTTACCGATTCATAAATACAGAATTTTATTGATTCGGTATTCATGAATCAGTAAATCTGATGTAGGTAATTATTTGGTAACAAATACCGAATCGGTAGGATTCGGTATTTACTGATTAGGTAATTACCGAATCGGTATTTGCCATTTATTCCTATGGGCCTTGAAGCCCAAAGGAATCAATGGCAAATACCGATTCGGTAATTACCGAATCAGTAAAAACACCGAATTGCCAAGGGGGACAGGGTGTCACTTTTTTTTTTTTTTTTTTGTAAGACCTTTATTGTATTGTCGATAAATTATACACGGCTATGAGCCTACAACCCTGGGGCTGGCTGCGTGGAATGAAATTGATTATAAATAGGATTTACACATCCCTTCAGCCGACAACACTAGGTCCGGCGGCGTTACCTTTTAAATGAAGTCTTACAGTTTTTATACTTTTTGTAATCGGCAACAAGGAACATTTAATTACAACTTAGAGACCTAAGAAACAAACCAGTATACATATTCTGATCTAGCATTTCAAATCCTACAAGTCTTGTCTTGTCCTTCCCGACTGGACAGCATAGTGCCCCACGCCCCTAACAACAGAACGTGCATCGCGTGCAGAACCGTCAAGTCATTCATCCGTGTCTGTTTCTAGTGTAAGCATGTAGTCGGTGAAGTAGCTCCAGACATCTTTAGGTCTAGATTTCGCTGGGAGCTCTTCTTCAAATGTCACTAATTTATCTCTGCAGCTGGATATGTCGCTCAGCCACCTAGATGTCTGCGTAACCTTCCTACTGTGCCAACATCGCGCAATTTGCCTCTTGGCCAGCAACAGGGCTATCGCACAAAATTTACGTTTGGTGGCTTTGAGTCGTGGTGTGATACCCAGCAAACATGTTCTTATTGTGCATTCTATCTCCGCCTGCAGCATGGTAGAGAGCGTGGTGGTGACTTCCCCCCAGTATTCCTGCACCTTAAGACAGGACCATGCTAGATGTATGAAATCTGCGCCCTCTCTGCAACATCTTTTGCACCGATCTTCAGCCTGTAAGCCAAATTTAAGCATGCGCGTAGGCGTGTAGTATGTCTGATGTATGAATTTAAAGTGTATGAGTTTAAGGTTGCCAGTAGGAGTTAGGAGCTGTGTTAGAGCGCATGTCTGTTGCCATTCTTGCTCTGTCAATGGGTCTACTAATGCTACGTCCCATATTGCTTTGGCCTTGTCAGTGGTGTGTGGGATTTCACCCTGCGCTGTGGTGTATAGCTTTGACACTAAATGCGATAAGTCTTGGGTTGTGATGATCATCTGAAGTGTGTGCAGACTGTCTGGCTCGTCGGGGAACGTGGGATAGAGTTTTCTCAACGCGTGTTTTAGTCTGTAATATGTGAAGCAGGACATGGGCGTTTTATTGTGGATATACGTCAATTGTCCTATGTCTACAAACGTGCCCTCATGGAACAGGTCCCCCATTGTACCGATGCCTGCACGCTGCAGTAGTGACATGCCCACTTTTTCCCCTGTTACTGATAATTCTTGATGGTGATTCAATGGCATAGCAGGTGCATATAGCGGGGTTTTATGCGCCAGTTGTCCCAGTTTCCGCCAGGCTTTGATCGTTGTGTCTATGGTATTGATGTCTTGGGCATGTAGAGGCTGCCTAACATGTGATAGTATCACTGTCAATGGAATCGGCTCTGCGTCTCCTTCTTCAATAGCAGTATGGGTCAAGTACGGTATTTCATAATACCAGTAAGCAGCGTATTGCGCCTGAGCACACAGATAATATAATAGAAAATCTGGCACCCCGAAGCCTCCTCGAATATAAAGAGGAGTCAGTGTTTGAAGATCCACTCGGGCTTGTTTGCCCACCCAGATCAGTTTCAGTACAAGCGATTTTATGCTGCGGAAAACCTCTCCCGGGGGCGTAATAGGGATGTTATTAAATAGGTACAATAGTTTGGGCAATACATTCATTTTCACTATCGCTATGCAATCGGCCAGAGACAATGGCAGTTGTATCCAACGTTGTACCTTGTCTTCTAGTTTGGAGATTGTCGTACCGTAGTTTGTCCTTATCACCACCGTAGGGTCCCCGTGATACATCACACCCAGATATCGTATGGGATCACGCTGCCATTCCAGTGGGTACTCAATATCAATTGGACTCGTCGTATCCGTTAGCGTAATAATGGAGGATTTGGACCAGTTTATGGCCAAACCTGAGTGACCTCCAAATTTGATGTACTCTCTGAGCAGACTGTGTAGGTGAGTATCAGGGTCGCGAACATGTAATAACATGTCATCCGCGTAGAGCGAAATATGAAGTGGTCTGGAGCGGAACTGCAGAGCTGAGGATTTGTAGTTCTGTCTTATTATGCAAGCCAGTGGCTCGAGTGCCAGCGCGAAGAGCAAGGGTGATAGTGGGCACCCCTGTCTCGTGCCGCGCTCCAGCTGGAAGACCTTCGACACGTACCCATTCACACGAACCCAGGCACACGGTCTGGTGTAAATCAATGATACCCATTGGACGAAACGCTTGGGGAAACCCATTCTGTTTTAAATGGTATTCAGATACCTCCACTCAATGGAGTTGAAGGCTTTGGCAGCATTGAGCATTACTGCCACTGCTTTCATGGAAGGTTGGAGATAGTGTGAAAGGGTAAACAGCGACCTGGTGTTATGGGACGTGGTCCTTGTAGGGATAAATCCCGCCTGGTCTGGGAGGACCAGCTTCGTCATCAGTGGGGTCAACTGAATCACCAGCAATTTCGCGAGGATTTTTGAATCCACGTTAATGAGTGATAGTGGTCTGTAAGAGTCACACATCTCTGGGTCTTTGGAAGGTTTTAAAAGGGCGATTATCACAGCCTCCCGGTGAGTGGGGGGCAGCTCAGACTTTTCGAAAGATGCCCCATACATTTCCACCATGTAGGGAGCGAGAACCTCCGCGTATTGCTTGTAAAACTTGTTTGTGTACCCGTCGGGGCCCGGTGCCTTCCCATTGGGGAGCGATTTGATCACGTCAATACCTTCTTCCACCGTAATAGGTTGGGCTAAATATTCCCTCTGGCCATCCGATAGCCATCCTATGGCTACATCATTCAGGTAGTTGAGGATTTCCTCCTCCGGTTCTATACTCTGTGACCTGTATAGTGTCTCGTATGTGTCGACAAAACTATCCAGAATGTCCTCAGCCTGTGTCTGCAGTTTGCCCTCCCCCGATTTGACGCGCAATATAGTCGTATTCCCCTTGCCTTCACAAATTTTTTTCGCAAGTACGCTGCCAGGTCTGCCTCCCTCACCGAAAGATCTGGCCGTGTGTTTCCGGTCTAGGTATTTTATTTCATCTTCGATATATGTTTGGTGTTCAGCATGTATGTGGCATAATTGCCCCAGCAGTGTAGCATCTTGATTGGACTCATAGGCCACCTCCAACTCTTTCATGCGTGTTTCGCAGCATCTTATTGGTTGTCTGATGTCCTTCAGTACACCTATTGTGGTGCTTATGCACACGCCTCTAATAGTGGCCTTAAAGGCCTCCCACAGCAGGCCTGGGTCTTCAACCACTGGTGCATTTATTTGAAAGTATTCCTTAATTGCTGTGTGGATGGTGTCAGCGTAGACAGTATCCGTTAGAGCACGTGAGTTAAATCTCCAATGAAATAGTGGTGGAGTGTATTGTGGTATCGTGAGTTTCAACAGTACAGGGTTGTGGTCTGATAGTGTTCTCGGAAGAACGGATATGTCTTGCGTCCATACAGCAATGCAATCTGTGCCCAACAAGTAGTCCAGCCGCGACCAGCTTTTGTGTATCGCTGAAATGTGGGTGGCTCCTGGCGTGAGAGCGTGTCTGTGCCTCCATATATCTGTTAGTGATAGGTCTGTCATCATATGATCTAGTCTAGTCCTTGCTTGTTTGTGTTGCTCTGATGAGTGCAGTGAATGATCCACCCTGTCTACCCTCGTCACGTTCCAGTCCCCCCCACAAATAATGTGCGTGTCAGTTAATGTCTATAAATGTCTCCACACTTCCTGAAAGAATTCGGGTGCATCTACATTTGGACTATATATGTTGAGGAGCGTCAGACGTTGTCGACGTAGTGTACCCGACACTATAACATACCTCCCGCCTGGGTCTTGTATCACCTTATTTATTGTGTAGTTCACTCCCTTCCGGACTAGTGTGATCACCCCTCTCGAATAAGAGGAGTACTTGGCCGTGTAGGATGATTCCGCCCACCGTTTGCCTATATGTTGCCGTATGTTAGGTGCAATGTGGGTTTCCTGCATCACAGCCACATCAATTTCCCATCTGTTCAGGAAAGTAAACACTTGTCTTATTTTTTTCGGTTTTGTGAAGCCTCTAATATTTCACGTCAGGAAGTTTAGATGTGTTCTACCACGGTTACTACTACCCTGTGTCATCTGAAAGGGTGCTCAATACTTGTCAATGGCAGATAGAGAACGGGTTCAGAATACAGGTCCACTGTCATGTGAGCGTTCGTATGTGACTGATTGGCCCGTTGCCAACCCGTATTCAGGACTTTGCTGGTTTCGAAATCTTCTGGTCTCATAACATGAACAATTCCCCTACCCCATCTCCCCCCACCCACTCCAGCAACCCAACTCTGCCGAAGCCATTTACCCTTAACAAATGTGCCCTGCAAACCATAGAGTTCCTGAACATCTCCCATCATAACAAAACTTTTTCGGGGATACCCTCTTGAAGGTTCGCTGGGGGCGCAACTTATCATCCAACTTAATGGATGCGGACGGCTCTATCAGCAATTTACTCAATCATGTTTTGTGCGTCTGTCTGCCATCACCCAACCACTGCCAACAACAATTTGGATAAAGACTGTAATCAACAATATCTATCTCCAGTCAAATCATAGTACTACACCTGAAATACCGCAGCAACATTAGGCGACCCCCCCCCAGCTCCCAACACCCAACGCCTAGTTTCACATCTCAAACTGGTAACAAATTGTAGACCATGCAGACACATGTAAAAGTTGCATTTGTGGACTGTAAATATTTAGGGTGTATGTGACAGCATGAAGGCCACCATCGTCGTGTGGTAATGTTCCGAAACTTACATAACCATGGCATTGTTCACTTGTGACCCCCACCAGTATGGGCAGTGAGTGGAAGTCCCCCCCAGAGCCCAGCACATCACATTAGGTGTCAGATTAAACAGTCTGAGAGTGGGGAGCCAATGGCCCCCTGGGCGGGGTAATGAATGTGAATCAGCAGGCAGTTCAAGTCGGGGTTCAGCATTTGTGGGACAGGGTGTCACTTTGACACCCTGTTGCACCCCTGTTTCTGGCTTGTGTGCCATGTGCCACACATACATGCCCTAAGGGCATGTATGTGTGCCACATGGCACAGGTGTACATGCACATATGTGCATGTACACAGGAATTCGTTATTTACCATGCAATAGTATTACATTGTAAATAACGAATTCTTAGGGGCCTGTGGCACTGTTTGCAGTGCCACCTACATCTGGATTTACAGAATAGGTAAATTTACCGATTCTGTATTTTACCGAATCGGTAAATTTTCAGAATCGGTAAATTTACTGACTCTGTAAAATAAAGGCCCCCTACATTTCAATACCCAAATACCGGTCGGTAACGGCCAAAATCGGCCGTTACCGACCGGTATTTGGTCTCCTACATCTGGCCCTTGGTTGTTAAACTGGTAATAATGATGCAAAGTCTGAGCATACATAGGTTTATCATGTGTAAAAATGACAAAACAATGAAGTACTACTATAAAATAAATGACTGCATTATGCTGTGTAATTTGCCTTTTCTTGCAGCATAATTTAGTCGAACCTGCTGCATTATTTGGTGCTACTTTGCAGCATAATTCTTCTGCCCATGACCTTAGTAACTCAGATTGTGTGCTGAAGGATTTATTAAAAGTGAATTTTTAAAATTAACTGATAAAATTCCTTAAAGGTTTTTGTTGTTGCAGTTTTATGTAGCAAACACGGCCAAAAAGTATTGGAGCGCTTTACCTGAGATTCAGACTGGAAGATGTTTTCCCAGTTCCAAAGTCAGCAGCTCTGGCAGTAATTCTTTATACTCACCCTCTCTTTGCCAAGTGAAACACAATCACACGCGTTTATTTCACACTGCCTGCTGCCCGTCTCTTAAAAAGCTCCAAACTTAAATGAAAGAAACATTCCCTTTTGTCACAGATGCATTTTCTGGGCCTACTGGTGCGCCTGCCACGAAAAGAGATTAGGGGAGTTTTCACACCTCCATTTATTCACTATTGAGTCTGGGAATGACTGGCGCGCTCCCTGCGAGAGTCTGTGCGCTCGAAGTTGAAAGGCTGCGCGCACGCAAGCGTGAAGCCTTCAAGGAACTAGCTCCTGGGATTGATAATGATCTTCCACTACAAGTGGACCTTTCACTTGTCGTGTCCTGTAACCCAGGAACTCACACAGGACACGATATTGATTTCTGTAAGTATTCTTTTATTTATTGGCTACATCATGCATGTATCATGACCTCCTTCCTCGAGGTCCAGCTCCAGAATGTTTTCTCTCCCCACCCCTTGACCGGATGTGGTGACCGGTGTCCCGTCGCCCCAGCGCTGTCCCAGGGTCCTAGTGCCCATGTCCTGGACAGGACATCTCCCCCCTTGTTGCAAAACAAACATTTTTATTTTTTAGAAAGAAAGAGAGAGAGAGAGAGAGAGAGAGAGAGAGAGAGAGAGAGATAGTGAGAGAGAGAAGAGAGTTGATGATGATGCGCGATGGCCCATAGGCCCCTTCATTTACACCTCTTCAATTAGTCTCTTTGGTTCCATCTGTTTCCTTCTTGATCGCTGTTTTCTGATATACATCTTCAATTAGTCTCTTTGGTTCCATCTGCTTCCTTCTTGATCGCTGTTTTCTGATGTCCCCTTGAGTTTCTTCCTTTTGTGTGTCTTTCTCCAGTTCTTGCTTTGACCTTTCCGCTTCTCTTGCTTCTGCCTTGCTGACAAAGTAGCTATTCCACCTGGCCAGTCCTCTTTCCACTCTCTGGGTCTGGGAGTCCCTCAGGGCTCTGCCTTAAGCCCCACACTGTTCAACCTGTATGTGAAACCGCTGGCCGCTGTCGTCAGGCAATGTGGCCTTACCATGACATCGTACGCCGACGACACGCAGCTGGCGGTGACACTCAGTGGGGACCCTGAGGTGAATGCGCCCAGATTCCGTGCAGGACTTATAGCTGTGGCCAACTGGATGCGTAGCAACTGCCTACAGCTTAATGCTAAGAAAACCGAGGTCCTGATTTTAGGGAAGCAGGCGGAACTTTGGGGAGACCAGTGGTGGCCTCCCGAATTGGGGGTGTCCCCCATTCCAGCAGCAGAAGTTAAAAATCTGGGGGTCTGGCTGGACTCTAACCTCTCTTTCACCAGTCATACAAAGAAGACAGCAGCTACCTGCTTTGGTATTCTGCGAGGACTGAGACCTGTCCTCAAGTTCTTCGACCCTCCCACGCGGCAACTGGTGGTTCAGGCCTCTATCCTTTCTCGGCTGGACTACGGGAGTGCTCTGCTGCTTGGAGTTAATCAGGCTGAGGCTACTAGGCTTCAGAGGGTGCAGAATGCTGCTGCACGGGCCATTGTGGGCCTTCCGAGACGATGTTCTGTCTCCACTGTTCTGACCTCCCTTCATTGGCTTCCGGTCAGACAGAGAATCAAATTTAAGGCTCTCTGTCTGACATTTAAGATTCTGAAGCTTTCCTCCCCTCCTGCCCTCGCGGGCCTTATTTCTTCGTATGTCCCCACGCGGTCCCTCAGGTCTGAATCTCACCATCTGGCGATTAAGCCTAGGTTCAGACTGAGTAGGATGGGAGGACGCTCTTTTCGTATTTTGGCGGTTGATCTATGGAATTCCCTTCCTGTACACATTCGTGCCCTAAATAGCCTAACTCTTTTCAGACGCGCCATTAAAACCCACCTGTTCGCCTCTGTTAATTGATTCTTTCCCTTTTCAGCTTTGACCTGTTATGTTGTGGTACCTGATCAGGCGCCAGGACGCCCCTTCGCTGGGGCAGCTGTGCGCCGAATAAAAGTTATTAACATAACATAACATAACACATGCGAAAGGTGCCCTGTGAGGTGACACTGGCCAAACTGCCGCCTTTGCCATTCGTTCTTTTGCTTTTGTCCTCTTCAACTTGCCTCCAGGGATCTCGTAGCCACATGTCCTCGCTTGTCCTTCTTTGACCATCGCGATGCCTCCTTTCTTTCTTTTTCGTTTTGTCACTTGTCTTCCTTTCTTTTCATGGGCCTTTGTTGTTGCGTTTGCTGTTTGATCTCTTGCAGCAGTGTCTTCTTGTTCCACTCTTTTTACCCTTCTTGTGTTTGATAGTCTCATTCTTCTTGATTCCCTCATCGCCGTTCCATTTCTGCTTTCTTGTGCCACCACCTGTCTTCGGTGATCTTTTCTTTGTTGGTGTTGTGTCACCTTTGCTACCAGTTCCATTTCGTTGCCATCTGACTTTGGCTCTCTGTGCAGCCTCCGGTCAGCATGTGCTTGGTCGTCCTTGGTCGTCATAGCAAATCTGATCTCTTTCAATTCTTTGTGGTGCTCTTCGGTCCATGTGAAACGTTTTCCTTTGTTTGTTAGCCCCCTCAGTGGGGTGCTTGTGGCAGCACCATCTTCTTCCAGTCTTTTAGTTGCCATGAGACTCATCATTTGCGTTGTGATGTTACTCAACAGGCACGGCGCTGGGACGTTACCCTGCAGCATGTGAATGTCCTCTTTAACCTTTTTGTCCTTATATGCTATTTCTTCTGTGAACTTGCCTCGCTCCATTTCCTTTGTGTGTGCTGTTGCTCTGGCCTCCGCTCTTGCTAGGGCCAGGATGTTTTCTAGTGACGTCGGCTCTTTTAGTATCTTTGCACAGAACCCCGTGTCACGGCAGCCTTCTATGATTCGCAATCTTATTGCTTGTTTGTTGTCAAATTTGTCAAATTCACAATGTGTTACAAGTTTCCTCAGTCTGGTCGCACAGTCATCTGGTGTTTCGTCTATTTGTTGTGTTGCAGTTGCAAACGTGTATCGTTCAAAATAAATATTTCTTTGCTGGTCAAATTTCGTTGTTAAACATTTCTTTAGTTTCTTATAAGTAGTTGTTTCCTCTATTGGTAGCGTCACTAGTAGGTCCTCAATGTCATCGCCTGCGAAATTTATTAATAGACCCAGTTTCTTTGCCTCTGTCACATCAGTCGCTTCCATGTATCTCTCCAGCCGTCTGATCCAATTCTCCCACCTTGTTCCTACTTGTGGCTCCGACAAGTTGAATGGTGGTGGTTTTCTGTATTGTGCAATTTCTCTTTCTTGCTTGGGGTCTGTCATTTCTTCTTTTCTGTGCTCTTCTTGACACTCTTTTGTTATTTCTTCCATTATCTTTTGCTTTTGTCCTCTTTTCTTTATTGTTTCTGCCTTATTAGTGCTCAACTCGGCACTTTGTGCTCCTTTTCTTCTTTTCTGTGCTCTTCTTGGCACTCTTTTATTATTTCTTCTGTTATCTTTTTCTTTTGAGTCGGCACTTTCTGCTCCCTTTCTTCTTTTCTGTGCTCTTCTTGGCACTCTTTTGTTATTTCTTCTATTATCTTTTTCGTTTTGTCTTCTTTCCTTTCTTGCTTGTGCTTGTTAGTGCTCAACTCGGCACTTTTTCTTTTTTTTTTTTCCGTCAGCACTTTACCGTCTTTATTTTCTCTTATGTGTCTTTATTTTCCTTTCTTTCCTTTTATTTCTTGACTTTTTCTCTTATTTGCTGTTCTTTTCTTTGCTTGTGCTTTATTAGTGCTCAACTCGGCACTTTCTGCTCTTTTTCAACTGCAATCGGCACCTTTTTCTACTTTTTCGACCTTTTGTTGACTTTAAAATGGCCGCCGCGCTTATTCTTCGTTTCTATTGGCTCTCACGCCTGGCCCCAATACGGCCGCAGAGACTCTCGCGAGAGCTCGCGCTGGCTTTTCAGCTCTTCGACCTTCACGCTCCTGTTGCTGGCGCTTACCGGCTTTGTTGCTTTTTCTTTTGCGGCGGTCGGGGTGGGCTCCCACGTCGCTGCTGATTTCTGGAAGGCGCTTCACTCTTCCCTCTTCCTTTTGGCCACGACGCGATCCAGGGTGAATTGCGATTTCTGCAAGCAGGGACCGGATCCCACCCTCGTCGCCAGATGTCGTGTCCTGTAACCCAGGAACTCACACAGGACATGATATTGATTTCTGTAAGTATTCTTTTATTTATTGGCTACATCATGCATGTATCATGACCGAGGTCCAGCTCCAGAATGTTTTCTCTTCCCACCCCTTGACCGGATGTGGTGTCCGGTGTCCCCTCGCCCCTGCGCTGTCCCAGGGTCCTAGTGCCCATGTCCTGGACAGGACATCACTCCTCTAGCCACTACTTGGTACTTTATTTATGTATTACAGACATTTATATAGAGGGTGCCTTGCCAAACTGGCAGCGCAGCACTTCACAGAACACAAAAGAAGTTTTTTTTTTTAACTAATCTGGAAATTCACCCAATTCAATTAGAATCTGAGATGTTCAGGAACATTATTCCAGTTTCTGTAATCATGGCATGAGTAGACCTGATTGAGAGTTCTCAATTGTTTAGTCTTTGGAAATCCACTAGGAGGCTATATTTTCCCTCAGTGTTTCCCTCTGAAACCACAGCGCATAGATTATTTTTGAGGAAGCTGGTCAGTTCGAGTTTGAGAGCTTTATGTGTGATGCAGGCCATTTTGAAATTTATTTTGGCCTTGACTGGAAGCTGGGGAATGTCTTACTAATTGGTGCTGTGCTCAGATTTTTTCACACCTTGGATGAGGCATGCAGCTGCTAGGATAATGGCTCAAGAAATTGATGGATCAGAAAGAATTTGATTGAGGAGTAGAGAAAATAACCATAGGACCCCTCCCTGTGCCGCTTGCATCCCCGAGGACCTCACACCATGGGGCCTAATGTGTTTTTTTGGGCAGAGGGTCAGCGCGGTTCCCCTCCCTGAGCCATTATTGCCTCCAGGGACCCCATCCCCCGGGACTGGCTCAAATGCTGTGTCCCATAAAGCCCACTCCAGGACACAGCAGTTTCCCTGCCAGCACGTGGACTGAAACCTCTGTTTGCTCCCAAATGCGGGAGCATTTTCAAAACTCCTACTATACGGGGCAAACACACAAAGATTGCTCCCAGTTGGTGGGAGCTTTGAAAATGCTCCTGCTGGCTGCAAGCGGACTTTTGATCTGTTTCCTTGCTTGCACTGATGCAGGCAGGGAAACAGATCAAAATATTGCTTCTATTTGGAGGGCACAAGTAGCTGCTCCCTGCAGATGGGTGCAATGCCGGCTCCCAGTGCATGCGGGGAGATGATGGGGCTGCAGGCGCCTTGGAGCTCTGCCTGTGGCAACCAACAACTGTATGGTGGGTGCCCTGGGTGGGCACTAGAGGCACCCACCATTATTGTATCAGACACCAGGGGATGGGGTCCCCGGGGCAGATAACGGTTCGTGGACGGGCTCTGTGTGGATCTCCTCCCTTTATTTTAGAGTGGCCCTTTGTGATGGGTTCCCTAGGGCCTAACAAATCTTGGGTAGGGACGTTGCGTGGCCACCCTCCACAATATTTTAAGGAGTGGCCTTGGGAGATGGGGTCCCCAGGGCCTAACCAGGCTCAGGGAGGGGGCCATGAGGCCCCTCCCCTTTTATTGAAAAAATGGCCTGGGGATGGGGTCCCCGGTGCCTAAAAAGGCTTGGGAAGGGGTGGGGTGCAAACCATAGTTACCTCGGGTCAGAAGTTCTAGTTACTTGAGATAACTATAACTATAGATAGTGAATTTTATTGAACATTTCACCTAACTATAAAATTACTTTAACTTAACATTTGCTTCTTTCAGTGAGAAAAAAAACATATATATATATATATATTTTATTTTTTTATTTTTATTTAGGAAGTTTTCTATAGCGCTGTCAAGACCCGGAGGTAGCAGAGCGCTTTACAGTAATAGAATGACAAAAATCTGTATAAACATATGCATAACATAAACATAAACATGAACATAACATATGTAAGGTTTAAGCATTCAAAGAGTGACATTGTAAGCGGAACATGGGTGAGTTGCCGAGCTTCTTTGGATTATGGGATTCACTGTAGTCACATAGTTCAGGGGTTGCTTGCTGACCCCGGTTATCCACAGCCAAGGGAGCGGATCAGGAACAAGGATTTGAGTTGCCTTTTGAATTCCACAAAAGAAGGAATAGTTCTCATGTGCGGGGGATGGAGTTCCAGATTTTGGGGGCGTTTCCAGTGAAGGAGCAGTCCGCTGTTCTTTTCTTTCTGGTTTTGGGTAGGATGAGCAGGAAGGAGTTAGAGCTTCTCAGATTCCTGGCTTGGCCTGCTTTTTTGAGTTTATTTGCCAGGTATTCGGGTTTGCCAGTATGGAGGGCTTTGTGTGTTAGGCAGGCCGTTCTGAAGTTACTACGCATTTCTACTGGGAGCCATTTGAGTTCCTTGAGTGCTGGGGAGATGTGATCCGATTTTTTGATGCCGGTAATCATTCTAGCTGCAGCATGTAGTGTTGTTTTGATCAGTGCCAAGTTTGATTACGGGATGCCTGTTAGGATTGCGTTCCCATAGTCTAGCCTTGACAGTACCAGAGATTGAGTGGCCAGTTTGAGATCCTTGTTAGGAATGTAGGGTTTGATCTTGTTCAACAGTCCGAGGTTAAAGAAAGCACCTTTGGCTGCATTCTTGATGTGTTTTACCATGTTTAGTTTGGGGTCTATGATGATGCCAAGAGATTTAACAGAGTCGGCTAGAGTAAGATTTCCTTTAAGCGCATCAATAGCTTTTAGCCATTCGGAGATTTGCGGCTTGTCTTCCTTGTTCGAGATGAGGAGTGTCTCAGTTTTGTCTGGATTCAGTTTCAAGTGATTGTTTGTCAGCCATTGTTGAACATCTTTCAGGACAGCATTTAGTCTATGTATGTCAGTGAGAGATGAAGTTTCCAGATAGATTTGTGTATCGTCCGCGTAGAGGTGAAAGCGGATGTTGGCTTTTCTGAGTAGCTTGGAGAGTGGTTCCATATAGATGTTAAAGAGCTGGGGCGAGAGCACCGAACCTTGGGGGACGCCCTTATTGACCTGTTGGATTTCGGAGATGAAATTCTTGATTTTTATTATTTGTGTTCGGTTGTGTATGAATGAGGAGAACCATTTGAGGACTACATTGCTGAGGCCTGCTCTTTCTTGAAGAGCCTTGGTGAGGAGTTTGTGATCCACCGTATCGAATGCTGCTGAAAGGTTAAGGAGAATGAGGAGGCAGCATTTGTCTGAATCCAGAGATCTGTGGATATCGTCTATGGTGTTCAGCATCGCTATTTCTGTGCTGCATCCTTGTCTTAAGCCAGACTGGAGGGGGTCTAGGAGATTGATGTTGTCCAGATGATGAGTCAGTTGCAGGAGTACACATCGTTCCAATGTTTTGGCTAGTAGAGGGAGGTTAGATATTGGTCTGAAGTTGTTCAGGTCTGATGAGTCAAGACCTGGTTTTAACCTTTCAGGCATATATATTTTATTTTTATTTATTTTTTCACTGAAAAAAGCATAGGTTTTAGGGCTGTTATAGTTAGCTGGACATTTCACTCGTACAAAACCATTGAAATTCCTTTGTTATTGTTAGTTCTGCTTACTATTACTCGCGCGCCCGCAATCCCCTGCTGATGATGTCACATATTACATCATTCATGACATGGTCAGTGACATCAATGATGACATCACTGATAACATCACTGATGACAACATCCAGTGAATGTGGTTTGGTTCGTTATTTAAATATGTATTATATATATATATATATATATATATATATATATATATATATATATATATATATATATATATATATTCACTGAAAAAACCATAGGTTATAGACCATATATAGTTAGGGATTAGCATTTACAAAACCTTAATTTACTCGCACAAAACCATAGAAATTCGCATATATAGTTAGTTGCAATAACTATATATCGCGCACCCGCAATCCACTGCCGATGATGTCACATATTACATCATTCATGACATGGTCAGTGACATCACTGATGACATCACTGATGACATCACTGATGACATCTCAAATGACATCACTGATGACATCACTGATGACATCTCAAATGACATCACTGATGACATCTCATTTGACATCACTGATCACATCACTGATGACATCACTCATGTGATAATACGATGAACCTCTTCAGACTCTAATATAACCTTAGATACAATCAGTGTAAACAGACACTCACAGATTGTCACTCATCCATGGAGTTACTCACACATCTAGTCAGTCATGAAAAGAATCAATCACTCCTCCATTTCCTCAACTATACAGTTATACACACCTTACTCATTCAAACATATTCTAACACATATTTACTCTCTTATACAATCTCTGATACAAGTTCACAATGATTCATAAAGCCACTCTCACATTCACTGGCTCTTATGCTCAGTTATTTATATATGTCAACTCTCACTTGTACTGTGTTTTACATATGTACTTACTTTGACATGTAGCACTGAGATATCCATTCACTCACCAATACACTCATGCACACAGTCAACTGCCCATACAGCTGTTTCCACATGCACGTTTGAACCCATACATCTAGTGAATAAACTGCTCACACATCTATGCACAAAGTCATACACCTCCCAGCCACCCACACACATACTCAGTCTCCCATACAAATACTTGGGCAACCAATCAATAACCCATATAGTTACTCATATAGCTACTGATTAACACATGCAGCAGTTTACAGAACAACAGACATAATGATGCACAAATTAAGACAGTTTAGTCACTAACCCATGCACTCAGTGAAACACATTTAATCACTCTCTCATACAGTCAGTCATGCACCTACTAAATCCTTCATCCAGACACTTATACATCCACTCATTCTTCAATATGTAAGACATATTTTAACTTTACAGAAACATACAAACACTGGTTGATGTCATCAGTGATGTCATCAGTGATGTCACTGACCATGTCATGAATGATGTAATACGTGACATCATCAGCAGTGGATTGCGGGTGCGCGATATATAGTTATTGCAACTAACTATATATGCGAATTTCTATGGTTTTGTGCGAGTAAATTAAGGTTTTGTAAATGCTAATCCCTAACTATATATGGTCTATAACCTATGGTTTTTTCAGTGAATTTTCAAGGATTTGTAAATGCTAATCCCTAACTATATATGGTCTATAACCTATGGTTTTTTCAGTGAATTTCAATGGTTTTTTAATAGCAAATATCAAAAACAGTCAAATGTCAAGTACGTGATAGGTAAAAACATTTTCGTGTTTATGCACGCTGATGTGCTCTGAACGCTGCCCCCCCCTCCTCCCCCTCTTTTCTCTTAGGAGTACTCTCTCTTTGCAGATAGTGAAGGGTAGTTAACGCAGGCCTTTGCCCCCGTTGTAATCCGTCGTGCCTGCTTCTCTCTCCATTTGATTGATTGTTATCCAAGCATTTACTGTTTTAGAATTGGTTCTCTTTGGTTCATTCTCTATTTACAAACAAGCACAGAGTCGCAATACTCTGTTTAGTCTTTGCAGATAGTGAAAAATCGTTTAAAAAAACAAAAGGAATCGAGCAAAATCAGTAGGCCACTAATGGGATCTCTTTTTGACCTCGCTAAAATAGAAACATTAACAACAACCCCTCATGAGAAATACGAAACTAGTGAGATGAACTGAGCTCCACACCATGATGGCTGCAAGACAGCTTGACTCCGCCACCCACCCCACCCAAAATAACGACAAACCCTATGCAAATATTATAAATATATACAACACACCAGCAAAGTAACAGGGTAAAACATTTTATTAAATAACTATTTACATAACTATTTTATACTTTTTGTTGCCCGATCCGGCTAGCTCAATCGATCGAGCATGAGACTCATGCACTCTGATCTCCTTGGCCTCAGTCAAGCATCAATAGTAAGATTTTCATACATGAGTGTACGTTCATGGTTTTGGTCCCTGAGTTGCTTCGATGTCACTGCCTTGCACAAATGGCATAAGTCCTGGATGTTGGGTGCCATAGTTCAGAGTTCTGAGCAGCGCTTGTAACACTGTCTGAAGCTTATTTGCACCTGCTGCAGCTTCACTATTCTCAAAGTAAGTGGGGGCAGTTTGTGGACCTGACTGCATTTGAAAACAATGTGATGCGGTGCCTCCCCAAACCGCTTGACGGAGGCCCCCGAGGGGCGGTGTGATGGCGCGGACTCGGAGGGGGCGCTTGGCTCCCACCCCCTCCCCAAGTCTTGTTGCCCTGGTGTGGCCTGAGATTGCCCCCGACACAGGCGGCCGGCTCCCGGGGTCAAGCGGAACTTTTTGCCTTTTGGTGACTCTTCCATTCTGGACCTTGTCCCACAATCCGTTCGACCTGAAGACACGTCCTGCGGTGCCCTAGTCCGACCATCACATATTCCTGTGGCAGGAAATGGCGTGGGATGCACTAGAAGGGAGAGGCGGCGCGAACGAGCCTCCCCCACCTCCCCAGGTGGAGGTTTTTCAGGTACACCCCAGCGCTTTACGCAACCAGCTGAGTTGCGCCCGCTCTTGCGGCTACAGCGTCTCACCCACCATCCACTTGAATTGCGCCCACTCTTGCAGTGCAGCGATAGGCGGCTGCCAAAGGACTCTCAAAATGGCGGCCGGCTCTTCGGATTGAGGCCTGGCCCACTAAAATGTCCCTGGGACACCTTGGAACTCGGACGCTTGACTGCTAGGGCATGGACCCCATTCCCAAAAGCGTCCCCTCAGCCTTGAAGATTCTACAAAAGTCTTAGTGGACCAGGCCCAAATCCAAAGAACAGGCCGCCATTTTGAGAGTCCTGTTGCAGCCGCCTATCGCTGTACCAGCAAGAGCGGGCGAAACTCAGCTAGACGGCGCCCCACTGCAGATGAAGTGCCTCCACCTGGAGAGGCGGGAGAGGCTCATTTGCGCCGCCTCCCCCCCCGCAGCATTGTAGGATGGCCACACCAGTACGGCAACTTGCTGGACACCACCTCGGTGCCATCCAGATCTCGGCGCGTTGTGCTGCCTTCGGCCTAATGTAGCCGCAAGTGCGGACGCAACTCAGCTGGATAGCGAGTGAAACACCAAGGGGCGCCCCACTGCAGCCGAGGAGCCTCCGTCTTGGGGGCGAGGCACCGCATCACATTGCTTTCCAATGCAGTCAGATCCTCAAACAGCCCCCACTTACTGACGCCACCTCACAGGCCAACAGGGCACCCCACGGCGACTTTCGGCGCAGCATTGTAGGATGGCCACACCAGTGCGGCAACTTGCTGGACACCACCTCGGTGCCATCCGGATCTCGGCGCATTGTGCTGCCTTCGCCTATTCGCACATCGGTCCGCTACTGACGCCGCCTCACGGGCCAACGGATTTTTTTGGCTTTTTATAGCCCAAAGCCGCATAACAGGTCATGTGACTTATTTTTAAAACTTTTCATTGGTTCATTTTACTTTTGGTTTCCTAATGATGGAAGGCTTGATCATATGACCTAAAAATAACACTTTTCATTGGATTAAAACATTTTTTTTTCCCAAACGATGAAAGCCCCACCTTTCTTTTTCTCACTCGGCAATCCAAAAAGGTTCTGTTAGATGACAACAGAGGGGACAGGCAACAAGAACCATCACTCAAAAAAGGGGAGGGCAAGTTCTTCCCTACCGGGTCACGTTGGGGCTCCACCGGAACTGATCGAATTGGTAGTCTACAGTGTTTCTGGATGTTTCAGATTAAAGCTGGCGTCAGCATGAGAGCACCCCGTGGCTACGTCGTGACCATTCCGCGAGCAATCATGGCAGTCTCTCACCATCGGAAGTCTGCGGGAGTCGGGGGCCCCCAAGACTTTTGTAGAATCTTCAAGGCTGAGGGGACGCTTTCGAGAATGGGGCCCAAGCCCTAGCAGACAAGCGTCCGAGTTCCAAGGTGTCCCAGGGCCATTTTAGTGGACCAGGCCCAAATCCGAAGAGCCTGCCGCCATTTTGAGAATCCTGTGGCAGCCGCCTATCGCTGCACTGCAAAAGTGGGCGCAACTCAGCTGAATGGCGGATTTTGGCACAGTGTACCAAAAGCGGGCGGAATGGCAACTGAAACGGTAAAGGGGCGCCCCACTACAGCAGACGAGCCTCCACCTGGGGAGGCCCATTCACGCCCCCTCCCCCCCCCCTCCCCGGGGCGCCCCACGCCGTTTTTCGGAGCAGTATTGTAGGATACCAAAACCAGTGCGGCAACTTACTGGACATCACCTGGATGCCATCCACATCTCAGCGCGTTCTGCTGCCTTGGGACTATTCGCACAACAGACCGCTACTGACGAGGCCTCCCCCCCCCTCCCCGGGGCGCCCCACGCCATTTTTCGGAGCAGCATTGTAGGATACCAAAAACCAGTGCGGCACCCAGGTGACATCACCTGGGTGCCGTCCAGAACTCAGCACGTTGTGCTGCCTTGGGACTATTCGCACAAAAGACAGCTACTGACCATTGTTGCTTCTTTTTTCAAATTTTTTTTTAAATGTGTTTACTGTTTTTGTTGCGTTGTATATATTTATAAGTTATTAAAGTTTTATAATCCTACTACTTTGTTGGAGTGCTGTATATTTTTAATGTGACACATAATTGTAAAAACTTTGATGTACAAAGAGGCATCCCTGGAATCTTCTGCTTCAGGCTCGGTCCCACACACCCTCACAGTGAGAATCCCCTCCCCAATCACAATACAGGATGGTTATCAGATAGTAGGAACGCGTGTGCTGTGACGGATCTCATGAGGTGGGGGCCTTGATCTACTGTAACTCCTTTGAACAGGGGTGATTCTTTAAAGTTCGGGCCATAAACTACATCCGCACGGCTAGGTGATAGCCTAGGACCGGCCTGGACAATCAGACACAGAGGAAGAGGAGTGTCAGAGGGTGCTGTAGTGAATAGGGTGAAAGGGTGGTGTCGGGCGGGCACAGGGTGTGATTCTCAGGGAAGAACAGCGCAGATGGGGGGAGGTTTATGGCCCATGCATGAGAGAGAGAGCGGGGGTGACCAGTGCGTGGGGGAGATGCTTGCGAGGGTGGGGAGCCATGCTGAGGATCAGCGACGTGCAGAGAGTGGGTCTGGTCAAGGCATCTAAAATGGCTGCCGTGCACGACAAAATTGTGGCATTGGAAAAAAGGCAAGATGGCGCATACAATGTTTATCAATACGGATTAATTTATAACAATTATTTTTAACAAAATATTTACTCGCAGTGACAAAATGGCGGTCAACACTTCCTGATTTCCTTCGAATCGAACGTTAACAGACGTCACGCAGCAACAAAAAAAAACGCTCACGCGCAGCCGCTGGAAGACATGTATCAACATATATGAGTCTCCTCAGCCACCCTCAGAAAACATAAAGGGTCAGGATACGTCTCCCGTACCCCCTTATACCCTGTAATTTAATTAAAACGAAATACAAAATGGCGAATTCCCGTTTCGCTACCTGTTCGCGAACCGGGAAGCGCTTCTACCGTGAAAAATCAAATTTTTTTTTTTCCCCACGGGACCCTTTATTAACCCTAACATCATTCCTAGTGGGTCAAGAGGGGTCTACCTTGCCCCCTTTCATTAAATTCCCCCTTCGTTTTTCTCCTCCTCTTTTCTCTCGATCCTACCGAGAGACAAGATGGCGGCCGCTCCGGACTGTTTAGAATGTTGACAGACACCGGAGAGCCAATCAGCTTCGCTTCGCAAAGCTCCATTCCGCGAAATGTACGCGAACTGGAGCGCTATCCGGGACGCTGTAACAGATATATCTGTTTTTTTAAACGTTAATTTCTCGAAATCCACTGGAGCACATATATTGAGACCCAGCAAAGGCACATCGGGCTAACAGTCCCTACAATTTTGCCACGTTTCGTGCAAATCCATTCAGCCGCTCGAGCTAAAAGTGAGGCCAAACGCCCTATAGAAAAATGAATGGGAAAAACGCGTTTTGGGACCCCCCTTTTTCTCGGCCCCCCCTTGACGGAACCCCCCCAAATTTTCAGGGGCTGCTCAGAAACAAAATGTGCCATTTTCCTGAAAATTTCAGCCGATTCCGTCCACAAACGCCAAATTTATTAGGCATAGAATTTTCAAAAGTTCCGTTGAGAAAAAATCCTAACTATATATACCTACTGGCGACCGCCAGTAGGTAATATATATATATATATATATATATTTTTTTTTTTTAACAAAGGGGGCGGCACAACTGGATACTATATTAAGCTTTTATTCACACAAACACTCCACCAACGCGTTTCAGCCTTACGGCTTTTCTCACGGACCGTGAGAAAAGCCGTGAGGCTGAAACGCGTTGGTGGAGTGTTTGTGTGAATAAAAGCTTAATATAGTATCCAGTTGTGCCGCCCCCTTTGTTCAAAAATTAATTTTGGGGCTTCGATCCAGCTCTTGGGTTGAGCACACACTGTCGAGCGCTCTCAGGCTTGGAAGGATCGTGTTGGATTAATATATATATATATATATTCACTGAAAAAACCATAGGTTATAGACCATATATAGTTAGGAATTAGCATTTACAAAACCTTATTTTACTCACACAAAACCATTGAAATTTCATATATAGTTAGTTGCACTAACTATATATCGCGCACCCGCAATCCACTGCTGATCATGTCACATATTACATCATTCATGACATGATCAGTGACATCACTGATGACATCACTGATGACATCTCAAATGACATCACTGATGACATCACTGATGACAACATCCAGTGAAAAGTCAAAATATGTCTTACATATTGAAGAATGAGTGGATGTATAAGTGTCTGGATGAAGGATTTAGTAGGTGCATGACTGACTGTATGAGTGAGTGATTAAATGTGTCTCACTGAGTGCATGGGTTAGTGACTAAACTGTCTTAATTTGTGCATCATTACGTCTGTTGTTCTGTAAACTGCTGCATGTGTTGATCAGTAGCTATATGAATAACTATATGGGTTATTGATTGGTTGCCCAAGTATTTGTATGGGAGAGTGAGTGTGTGTGTGGGTGGCTGGGAGGTGTATGACTCTGTGCATAGATGTGTGAGCAGTTGATTTACTAGATGTATGGGTTCAAAAGTGCATGTGGAAACAGCTGTATGGGCGGTTGACTGTGTGCATTAGTGTATTAGTGAGTGAATGGATATCTCAGTGCTACATGACAAAGTAAGTACATATGTAAAACACAGTACATGTGAGAGTTGACATATATAAATAACTGTGCATAAGAGCCAGTGAATGTGTGAGTGGCTGTATGGATCATTGTGAACTTGTATCAGGGATTGTATAACAGAGTAAATATGTGTTAGTATATGTTTGAATAAGTAAGGTGTGTATAACTGTATAGTTGAGGAAATGGAAGTGTGATTGATTCTTTGCATGACTGACTAGGTGTGTGAGTAACTCCATGGATGAGTGACAGTCTGTGAGTGTCTATTTACTCTGAGTGTATCTAAGATTATATTAGAGTCTGAAGAGGTTCACCGTATTATCACATGAATGATGTCATCAGTGATGTGATCAGTAATATCAAATGAGATGTCATCAGTGATGTTATCAGTGATGTCATTTGAGATGTCATCAGTGATGTCATCAGTGATGTCATCAGTGATGTCACTGATCATGTCATGAATGATGTAATATGTGACATGATCAGCAGTGGATTGCGGGTGCGCGATATATAGTTAAAACAACTAACTATATATGAAATTTCAATGGTTTTGTGTGAGTAAAATAAGGTTTTGTAAATGCTAATTCCTAACTATATATGGTCTATAACCCATGGTTTTTTCAGTGAATTTTCAAGGTTTTGTAAATGCTAATTCCTAACTATATATGGTCTATAAGCTATGGTTTTTTCAGTGAATTTCAATGGTTTTTTAATAGCAAATATCAAAAGCTTTAAAATGTCAAGTACGTGGTAGGTAAAAACATTTTCGTGTTTTAAAGATGGCTCTGGGCAACCGTGGAACTCGGACCCTTGACTGCTAGGGCATGGGCCCCATTCCCAAAAGAGTCCCCTCAGCCTTGAAGATTCTACAACAGTCACCGGGACCCCCGACTCCCGTAGACTTCCTGTGGGGAGCGACTGCCATGATTGCTCGCGGAATGGCCACGACGTAGCCACGAGATGGTGGTGCTCTCATGCTGACGCCAGCTTCAGTCTGAAACATCCAGAAACACTGTAGACTACCAATTCGATCAGTTCCGGTGGAGCCCCAACGTGACCCGGTAGAGAAGAACTTGCCCTCCCCTCTTTGACTGATGGTTCTTGTTGCCTGTCCCTTCTGTTGTCCTTTAACAGAACTTTTTGGACTGCTGAAAGGGGTTGTGTTCCGACCGCTGGTTGGTGGAGACATTTTGACTATATTCTGGACCTGCGTTGTCGCGTAATGCGTCATATGACGCGCCATGTTAGCGCACCCGGAAGTGCTCCGGTGCGCGAGGCGCAGCTTCCCGGAAGCGATCCAGGGCGCGGCGCGCTGCGCGTAACGTAAGCATAACAGGTCATGTGACTTGTTAATAAAACTTTTCATTGGTTCATTTTACTTTTGTTTTTCTAATGATGGAAGGCTTAGTCATATTACCTAAAAATAACACTTTTCATTGGTTTCGAACATTTTTTTTCCCAAATGATGAAAGCCCCACCTTTTTTTTTCTCACTCTGACTTGTAAAGCAAAGGACCCAGATGCATTTACAGTTTATCACTAACAATGTTCCAGACTAATGTATTTTCCCGGGAAATTTACAACTGTCCTGCAAGTAAAATATTCCTATTTCGAGAAAAAGGGCGTTTCTTCGTCCCATGAGGGAGCCGTTGAACAAAAGAGGCTTGACCTGCTGTCTTAGTTGCTGATAGGCATGAATATCGGATTCTTATCGATCACTTTATGTTGCAGGAGTGGAAAATACAACAGCCCTTGACCATTTATCTTTACTGCTTTCCTGCGTATTATACCTTTTAATCGTCATGTAATCGGGCTGCTTTATTTCACTTGCCTTTTACTGATTCGAAAACAGTGTCTATTATTCAAAACTTTACCAATCTAGGTACTACTACCATGTTTTGTTTTAAAAACCTTTATTGTGAAAATGTCAGTATACAAATACGGGCCTATAACCATGTGGGCCGGCCTCGGAGCAAACTGGAATCGTATATGATGAGGGGACATTTACACTGTAGAAGAACGTAACGGGCGGGCCATTAGGTTGCAAGAACTAAGGTGTCTAACAGTTGCGGAATCGGTGGACGTACATTTTATAATTAAAGTATGACAGGGCCAGTTACAATAAAATTATCTAGATATACATTTGCGGGCAAGTACCATGGGTGACGTTAATTCGAACTTTCAATAGTACAGTAATCAATAACACATCGGAACTTAATATCTTTAGGGATGTCCAAATGTTCAATCAGTACTCGTCCCCGCCCGCCATGTGCTTCAAAACTGCATACGTATCTCGTGATATCAAGGTTGGGCAACCAGTACACAACAAGGAGTTACGAGTCCCATTTCTACCGGCGCCATTTTGGGCGAGGCCGGGCAGGTCCAGGCTATAGTCAAAATGTCTCCACCAACCAGCGGTCGGACCAGAACCCCTTTCGGCAGTCCAAAAAGGTTCCGTTAAATGACAACAGAAGAGATAGGCAACAAGAACAATCAGTCAAAAGAGGGGACGCTTTTGGGAATGGGGCCCATGCCCTAGCAGGCAAGCGTCCGAGTTCCAAGGTGTCCCTGGGCCATTTTAGTGGACCAGGCCCAAATCCAAAGAGCCGGCCGCCATTTTGAGAGTCCTGTTGCAGCCGCCTATCGCTGTAGCCGCAAGAGCGGGTGGAACTCAGCTGGATGGCGGGTGAGGCACTGTACCGCAAGAGCGGGCGGAACTCAGCTGGACGGCGAGTAAAACGCTAAGAGGCGCCCCACTGCAGATGAGGTGCCTCCACCTGGGGAGGCGGGAGAGGCCCGTTTGCGCCGCCTCCCCCCCCCCGGGCACCCCACGCCGTCTTTCGGCACAGCAATGTAGGATGGCCACACCATTGCGGCAACTTGCTGGACACCACCTCGGTGCCATCCGGATCTCGGCGCGTTGTGCTTCCTTCGGCCTACTGTAGCAGCAAGTGCGACGCAACTCAGCTGGACGGCGAGTGAAACGCTAAGAGGCGCCCCACTGCAGATGAGGTGCCTCCACCTGGGAAGGCGGGAGAGGCCCGTTTGCGCCGCCCCCCCCCCCCCGGGCACCCCACGCCGACTTTCGGCACAGCATTGTAGGATGGCCACACCAGTACAACAACTTGCTGGACACCACCTCGGTGCCATCCGGATCTCGGCGCGTTGTGCTGCCTTCGGCCTATTCGCACATCGGTCCGCTACTGACGCCGCCTCACAGGCCAACGGATTTTGTAGGCTTTTTATAGCCCAAAGCCACATAACAGGTCATGTGACTTGTTTATAAAACTTTTCGTTGGTTCATTTTACTTTTGGTTTCCTAATGATGGAAGGCTTGATCATATGATCTAAAAATAAAACTTTTCATTGGATTGAAACATTTTTTTTTCCCAAATGATGAAAGCCCCACCTTTTTTTTTCTCACTCGGCAATCCAAAAAGGTTCCGTTAGATGACAACAGAGGGGACAGGCAACAAGAACCATCAGTCAAAAGAGGGGAGGGCAAGTTCTTCCCTACCGGGTCACGTTGGGGCTCCACCGGAAGTCATCGAATTGGCAGTCTACAGTGTTTCTGGATGTTTCAGACTGAATATGGCGTCAGCATGAGAGCACCACCATCTCGTGGCTCCGTCGTGGCCATTCCGCAAGCAATCATGGCAGCCGCTCCCCACCGGAAGCCTGCAGGAGTCGGGGGCCCGATGACTTTTGTAGAATCTTCAAGGCTGAGGGGACGCTTTCGAGAATGGGGCCCAAGCCCTAGCAGGCAAATGTCCGAGTTCAAATGTGTCCCAGGGCCATTTTAGTGGACCAGGCCCAAATCCGAAGGCCGCCATTTTAAGAGTCCTGTGGCAGCCGCCTATCGCTGCACCGCAAGAGTGGGCGCAACTCAGCTGAATGGCGGATGAGGCACAGTGCCGCAAAAGCAGGCGCTAAACAGCTGAATGGCGACTGAAACGCTAAAGGGCGCCCCACTGCAGCAGAGGAGCCTCCACCTGGGGAGGCGGGGGAGGCCAGTTCGCGCCACCTCCCCCCCCTGGGGCGCCCCGCGCCGTTTTTCTGCGCAGCATTGTAGGATGGCCAGACCAGTGTGGCAACTTACTGGACACCACCTGGGTGCCGTCCGGATCTCGGCGCGTTGTGCTGCCTTCGGCCTATTCGCACAACGGACCGCTACTGACGCCACCTCACAGGCCGACGGATTTTGCCGACTAAAAGACAAACCAAAGCAGCCCATTGTTGCTTTGAGATGGATGTTGCAGCAGGCTGCCATGTAAATAGTTGTTTAAAATTTTTTTTTTTAACGTGTTTATTTTGTAGGAGCATTGTATATATTTATAAGTTATTAAAGTGTTATAATCCTACTACTTTGTTGGAGTGCTATATATTTTTAATGTGACACATAATTGTGAAGACTTTGATGTACAAAAAGGCATCCCTGGAATCTTCCGCTTCAGGCTCGGTCCCACACACCCTTACAGTGAGAATCCCCTCCCCAATCACAATACAGGATTGTTATCAGATAGTAGGAACGCGTGTGGTGTGACGGATCTCATGGGGTGGGGGCCTTGATCTACTGTAACTCCTTTGAAGAGGGGTGATTCTTTACAGTTGGGGCCATAAACTACATCCGCACGGCTAGGTGATAGCCTGGGACCGGCCTGGACAATCAGACACAGAGGAAGAGGAGTGTCAGAGGGTGCGGTAGTGAATAGGGTGAAAGGGAGGTGTCGGGCGGGCACAGGGTGTGATTCTCAGGGAAGAGCAGCGCAGATGGGGGGAGGTTTATGGCCCATGCATGAGAGAGAGAGTGGGGGTGAACAGTGCGTGGGGGAGATGCTTGCGAGGGTGGGGAGCCATGCTGAGGATCAGCGGCGTGCAGAGAGTGGGTCTGGTCAAGGCATCTAAAATGGCTGCCGTGCACGACAAAAGTGTGGCATTGGAAAAAAGGCAAGATGGCGCAGACAATGTTTATCAATACGGATTAATTTATAACAATTATTTTTAACAATATATTTACTCGCAGTGACAAAATGGCGGTCAACACTTCCTGATTTCCTTCGAATCAAACGTTAACAGACGTCACACAGCAAAAAAAAAAAAACGCTCATGCGCAGCCACTGGAAGACATGTATCAACATATATGAGCATCCTCAGCCACCCTCAGAAAACATAGGGGGTCAGGATACTTCTCCTGTACCCCCTTACACCCATTTCTCACATTGTTTTTCCTCCATCTTGTAATTTAATTAAAACGAAACACAAAATGGCGAATTCCCATTTCGCGACCCGGTTCGCGAACCGGGAAGCGCTTCTACCGCGAAAAATCCATTTTTTTTTATTTGCCCCACGGGACCCTTTAATAACCCCAACATCATTCGTAGGGGGTCAAGAGGGGTCTACCTTGCCCCCTTTCATTAAATTCCCCCTTTGTTTTTCTCCTCCTCTTGTCTCTCGATCCTACCGAGAGACAAGATGGCGGCAGTTCCGGACTGTTTAGAATATTGACAGACACCGGAGAGCCAATCAGCTTCGCTTCGCAAAGTTCCGTAACGCGAAAAGTATGCGAACCGGAGCTCTACCCGGGACGCTGTCACAGATATATCTGTTTTTTAAAACGTTAATTTCTCAAAATCCACTGGAGCACATATATTGAGACCCAGCAAAGGCACATCGGGCTAACAGTCCCTACAATTTTGCCAAGTTTCGTGCAAATCCATTCAGCCGCTCGAGCTAAAAGTGAGGCCAAACGCCCTATGGAAAAATGAATGGGAAAAACGTGTTTTGGGACCCCCCTTTTTTCTCGGCCCCCCCTTGACGAAACCCCCCCAAATTTTCAGGGGCTGCTCAGAAACACATTGTGCCATTTTCCTGAACATTTCAGCCGATTCCGTCCACAAACGCCAAAGTTATTAGACATAGAATTTTCAAAAGTCCCATAGAGATAAAATCCTAACTATATATACCTACTGGCTATCGCCAGTAGGTAATATATATATATATATATATATATAGCAATCTGCATTGAAGAATGTGTGAATATATAATTATGAATATCTGGATGGAGGATTTAGAAGCAGTGTGATTGACTGTTTACTTGAATAATTTATAGTGTCTCACTAAATATATTGGATAGTGACTAAACTGTGTGAATATCTGTATCACTTTGTCAGTTGTTGTGTAACATGCTGCACCAGTTGGTTACTAGCTATGTGAAAGTCTATATTAGTTATTGATTAACTAACTGAGTATTTGTATGATTCAGTGAATGCGTGTGTGGTTCGGTGGGGTGTGTGTGACTGCCAAAGATGTGTTCATAGTTGATTCAGTGGGTAAATGAGGATAAGACTGCATGAGGAAACAGTTGTTTGGGTGAATGAATATCTTTATGGGTGTGGTGATGAGCAAATATATCTCTCAATGGTACATGTCCAACAAACTAGAAAAATAAAAGGCAGTGTGTGTGACAGTTGTTGTATATAAATAAGTATACATAAGACTCATTGATTGCATGAGTGACTGTATAAATCTATACTACTATTATAAAGAGAGAACTTGCACCTTTGAGCCAGGTAAACTCGAAAACTACACCACCAATCTGAACACCCAAGACATCTTAGAAAACCTCAGGGCAAGCAGAAGGACATAGGCTACATAAAAATAAAAAATAAACGTTGTTTAAAATATTTAGAAATAAAAATAAAGTAGTCCCTTGCAAGTAGCGCCGGCCGCGACGTATGTGTGAGGGGAGTAGCGTCGTTCACGAGCAACAGGAAGAGGGGAGAACATGAGCGCCGGGAGGAGCTGCGGAGCGGCGAGAAGTGGAGGAGTAGTGGCAGCGTGGGGAGGAGCAGCAGATGAGGTAGCTGACAAGCGGTCAAGCAGTGGAGAGGTAAACACTCCAGCGTAGGGAGGAGCGGCGGATGAGGTAAGTCGGGACCTGGGGGGGTTACAAAGCCGGGGCGGGAGGCGGGAGGTGGGCGGGAGGCTCAAGGCACAAGGAGCGAGGCGGGAGGCTGTGGGCGCTATGCCCAATGTCGGGGCGGGGACGGTGGGCGGGAGGCTCAAGGCACAAGGCTCAAGGCGGGAGGCGGGAGGCGGTATGGCCAATGTCGGGGCGGGAGGCGGGAGGGATGCGGACTGGGCAATGTCTCAGGGGGGGGTGCACAGAGGCTTAAAATGCTGCCCCCAGCCCCCTTCTGCCCCGGGCAAAGCCGGGGCGGGCTGCTAGTAATTGTATATTTGTAATAGTGATTTCATAATAAGTATGAGTTACCATCTATGTGAATAAAGTGATATTTGTATAAGTGTGTAGCTGAGTAAATGTAAATATGATACAATGTTTGCGAAAGTGAGTAGAATGACTGCATAAGTGAATAGGATGTGTGCTAGTGTGTTCTGTCGATATAGGTGTATAAGTATATTTGATAGTGTTCTATTGATCTTTGTTAGCATGTAGGAGTGAATCTATAAGTAACTGATTAGATATGTGTGTTGATATAGGAATCACTGAGTGGGTTTTTAGAAACTTGTATTGCTGTGTCAATGGATTCAAATATGGTACTCTTTATTTTACAGTGAGTGATGAAAGGTTATACTAGTGTATGATAAGGTGTATCTAATTGTCACGTGGATGATGTCATCAGTGATGTCATTTGAGATGTCATCAATGTTGTCATCAGCGGTGTCACTGACCATGTCATAAATGATGTAATATGTGACATCATCAGCAGTGGATTGCGGGTGCGCGAGTTATAGTTAGCTGAACTAACTATAACAAAGGAATTTCAATGGTTTTGTACGAGTGAAATGTCCAGCTAACTATAACGCCCCTAAAACCTATGGTTTTTTCAGTGAATTTCTAAGGTTTTTTAAATGCTAATTCCTAACTATAAAATGTCTGAAACCTATGTTTTTTTCAGTGAATTTCAAAGACTTTGTAAATGACAATTTTTAAATGTATTCATTGTTATATTTATTTTTTATACTGATTTACTACACTTTTTCAAACTATTTATTTTTAGATATTTTGGGCCATATGTAGGTAATTCAAGAATACCGAATCCTTAATACCGAATTTTACCGAATCGGTATTAAGAATTCGGTAAACGCGATGTAGATAAAAAATCGCTAAACATTATCGATTCGTTAAAATTCGGTAATAAATACCGAATGCGGACGAATCGGTAATAAAATTAAATACCGAAATACAAATACCGAATCGGAGTTACAGAATACATTACCGAATCGGTAAATACCAATTCGGTAATTAAAAAATTTGTAATTCGTTGAATCAGCCAATCCAGTATCACCCAATTACTTCCCAAACAGGAAGTGGCCACACCCAGGCAGCTGCACAGGACCTGGAGCTCACTGTGAAGCAGGCAGGCAGGCAGGTGAGCTGAGGAGCCAGCAGCAACAGAGCCTCACAGCTACCAGCAAGAAAAAAAAATACTACAACAAGCATTGAAATGGCAAGCCGGGACAGGGAGAAGGAGGGAGGTGACAGGAAAAGAAAACTGAAGTTCAGTGACAAGGAGCTGGAGGTACTGATCCAGGATGTCAGCTAAGACCACCACAAGCTTTTTGGAGCCCAGTCCCACCAAGTGCCCGAGTCACAGAAGAGGCAAATCTGGAGTGGCATCCGGGACAAAATCAATGCCATAGTTGTGACCCAGCGCACCATAGAGGACATCAGGAAGAGGTGGTACGACCTCAGGAAGACAGCAAAACAAAGGATGGCAGAGAAACAGAGGCAGGCAGCAAAAACAGGTGGAGGAAAGAACCGAGCCCCAGCACCAACACCACTGGAACTTATGGTGGAGTCCACCATCCAGCCGGAGAGTGTGAGTGGCGTGGGAGACGCAGACAGCTCCGCCAGAGCAGCAAGAAAACAAGGTAAGAAGCATGCCAAGCATGCTGTGCTACCCACTCCCCAACCCCATTCCCCATGGTGGCATGGGGGCTCCCACTCCACTCCATGTCTTACAGATTACCTGCAATGCATTATGGGTGATGTAGTCAGAGGGAACTGATGTATAGGACAGTCAAGCTAGCAAACAAATTAGCATGGTAAAGTAATTGGCTACGTCAGGACAATCACTGTGCTCTGTAGCATGATGTTTAATGTAATTCCATTGCAGACAGAGCAGTGAGTACTTCTACATTTGTGTTATTACAGGCGGGTCATCTCGCAGTGCAGCAGAGGGCAGCAGAGGCAAGTTACTTCTACATTTGTGTCATTACAGGCGAGTCATCTCGCAGTGCAGCAGAGGGCAGCGGGGAGGAAACGTGAGGATGACAGCATGCCTGCAGGGACCACAAGCTTGGTGCCATCACAGCCACCCAATCCTCCACCACAGCCATCACCACAGCGCCAGGGAGGGCCGCAATCCCCTCTCACCCAGTCCCCACTGCGACGATCACCAACACCACCACCACAGTCAGGCAGGAGGCATGCCGTGCCCAGCCTCCGGCAGATGTAGGAGTCGTCAGAGGAGGGCACAGTGGACGGACATAGTCCTATACATCAGGGATCCAACATGGAGAGGGCTGGTACTCCATCCGAGGGCGCCCACAGTTCATCCTGATGTCGCAGGGCAAGGCCAGACAGTCCTGAAGCATCCGAGCAGGGAGAAAGTGTGTTCGCTGGACTGGAAGGCAACATGCTGAAGGTCCAGCGCCTGCAATGGAGGGAGATGAAATCAATGCACAGGGAGGTGGCACACATCAACAAGCACATGCACAGGATGGAAAAGGGCATCAGTGCTATGGGAGAGAACTTGTGAGCGGGGATGGAGAGAGTAGCAACCTCAGTGGACAACCTCTGCATCCAGTGGAGCAGGACCGTCTTGGGAGGCGCAGGGAGAGGCAGATGCTCCAGGCCTATAACAAGTCTGTGAACCGGCTGGCCACTGCAACATCACTGATGTGTCGCAGGTCCATCGCCATGCAGGAGGAGATGGCGCATTGCAGCAGGGATGTGGCCAGGGGGATGGTGTCCATGACATCAGCTTTAGAGCTCCTACAGAATGCTAAGGTGGCCACAATGGAAGGGGGGGGACAGTGAGGAGGCTACCAGCCGTGGTAGCATTACGCCCTCACCCACCGAGTGCAGGAGGAGCAGTGAACTCCACGGGGCAGCAATGGAACAGTCCAACACACCAGACACTGTTGCTAGTGAACGTGGACGTGCAGCGTGTGGACGCAGGAAGTAGAGACCTATGCCTGTTGATGGGTGATGTAACCCATGTCTGATTGAACATTGATCACAATACTTGAGGTGTGCCTAATAAACACCTTAACATGTAACTGTTACTGGCTCTGTCTCGTTACTCACTCAGAAATAGTTTGAGGTAATCTCTGCCCGTCTCTGTCTCCCATCATGTTCATTTGCAGCACCTGCTGAGCAGGGCTCTGGCTGAGGGTTGTCATCATCCCCATCCTCTGAGTCAGTTAGTTCCACTGCTGTACCTTTTTTTGTGGCCAGATTGTGTAGCATTGCACATGTAGCGATTATCTTGCAACATTTGATGGGGCTGTACAGACGTGCACCTCCTGTTTTGTGGAGGCAACGGAATCTGCTTTTCAGCAATCCAAAAGTGCGCTCCACCATGTTGAGTGTGCTCCTATGTGCCATATTGTATCTCCTCTCCCTTGGGGTGGTTGGGTTGAGATATGGTGTGAGTAGATATGGCCGGAGGGCATATGCGCTGTCACCTATGTACAGAAGAAAGGGCCATTGATATGTGTGACCAACATCTTGGGCCAGGGTGTACATCAGGGTGTGTCACATTGACTTACCTAGTAGGTATCCGTCTCCAAATTCACCAGCAAGCAGACGTGTATGGATGCCACTGTTCCGGAAGATGTACGAGTCGTGGCTACTCCCGGGAAATTTGGCCACAATGTCAGTTATAATGTACTTGGCATTACATATCACCTGCACATTGATGGAGTGGGTGGGTTTGCAGTTTTTGTAGATATATTCACTTGCTGCAGGTGGGCAGATGGGTATATGTGTCCCATCGATGCAGCCAATTACGTGTGGGAACTGCGCAAGTTGGTAGTAGTCCAGCTTGGTCCTCTGCACTGGGGAAGGCTATGTAGTGGTCCATTCTGTCCATCATGGCATCCAGGAAGGTGTTTAAGAAACGTGATAGACAGCTCTGTGACACACCACCCACTGCTGCTATCACACCCTGAAAACTTCCTGATGCCAGGAGGTGCAGGCAACAAAGTACCTGGCCATGGGTGGGTATTGTGTGCGCCCTTGGTGTCTGATGCTCCAGATAGGGTTTTAGGTCCCATATGAGGTCAAGGATGGTATCTGGGTGCAGTCCATACCTTTCATGGATTTCAGGTTAAGTCAATTGGAACAATGTGATGCGTAGTCTGTACACTCACTCTTCCCATCTCCAGATCCTAACTCCTGCTGCTCTCAAGCGTAGCCGCCTTGCTATGAGGTAGAGGGCCGCCATTGTGTTCACACTGTTGCATTTTGTGGCTGTTTGTATGCACTGCACCTGATTACCACCTGCTCTTGAAAAGTGGTAAATACCGATTCGTTATTACCGGTTTTGGTCAAATTCGGAAATACCGAGGTTTGCTACATCGCATTTCTGGGGTTTTTACCGATTCGTTATTTCCGAATCGGTATTCATGGTTTCGGTATTCTCCAATCGGTAATTATTTACCGATTCGTTATTATCGATGCCATTCGGTATTACGTACATCTCAAATGGCTAAATACTGGTCGGTAACGCCGAAAACGACCCGTTTTCGGTTTTACCGAACGGTATTTGGCCACCTACATATGGCCCTTTATTTTTTAAATTACATTATAATCACATTATACAGTATATTACAAAATATACTTTCTCAGAACGAATTACTTTAGTTTAAATACTTTGCAAATAGGCAATAGACTTTTAAGTGCAGTAGGTACAGTTTTTGCAATGGGCAACACAATTTCAAATACAATGCAACATTGAGATTAATGCAAATTTCTAGTTAAATGCAATTAGTTACTTTATGGATTACTTTTGTAACCACAGGACTGGATCCTAGATTCAGTCCTGGGACATCTCCTGTAAACAGTTGAGTAAAATCGTTTTGGTTACAGTAGTGATTTTTAAGGAATATTATTGTATTTTAAAAGTTGACAGAAACTTTCACATAAAATCACCAATGTTATCCTATGGGAGGAAATTCACTTAGCAAGTAAGTAGTGTTATCGTTACCTTTTCTTACTCAGTGGTGGATCCTGGATCTCCTGTAAACAGTTAAAGAATGCGTTTAAGTTATACAGGCGATTTTTAGGGAATATTTGTAGTTTGTGAAAATCAACACTTAGAAACTTTTCTTGTGAAAACCAGACAATGTATTCCTATGGAAAAAAATATGAGTTACTGGTAAATATGCTTAGAAGAACTTTTCAGGGTCAGTGCTGGGCTAAAAGATGGCGGACAGGATTAAGTCCTCAGTTCTCATGATTAATTAAAACTGCTAGGAACTTTAAGCCTGCTTAAACATCTCTACCGAAAGGTCGTTTTGTTTTGTTCTTTGGAGACCTACTGATAGGCTCCTTGTTGGTCAAAATCAATAACTTCATAATAATGTTATGGATAAATATGTTGACAATTTCCCCTGACTTGTGAAATATTTATATATGTGTTTTGTATATTTTGTATAGTATGTATTAGTTGTATGCATTTTCAATCACTTTTGTATGTTTGCGTCAAATTGTTGTGTTATTATACACTTTTGATTTTTCTTGTTGTACGCCCATGGCCAGTACGTTCAAGACATTGACACTTCTCTTGACTGGAGTGATATCTACTTTTGATAGAAATTGAAAAATAAAAACGGCGCAACTAATCGCCAAGGTAAACATATTAAGCTTTGTTTATCTTTTTGCATCTTAAATCAATACGGTGTGAATTCACATGAAGTGTGGGTTTCCTTCTTCTTTTTTACAAAGGGCTAAAAGATGCAGCACTGGGTTCTCTCCTGATAACAGGTGAGTAAATCGGAATTCGTTGTTCGAATGATTTCAGGTGAATATTTTAAAGTTCTAAAACTCCACACTTAGAAGAATTTCCAAGTGAAACCAGTCAATGTTAGCCTATGGAATGAAATTCCAGTTACTGGTAACTATGGTTAGAATTACTTTTCAGGATCAGTACTGGGCTGAACGATGCAGCACTGAGGTATCTCCTGATAACAGGTGAGTACATCGGAATTCATAGTTCGGCTAATTTTAGAGGGTCACTAGGGTCAAATCAGCCCACCAGGTACCTCCAATAAGCGCCACAGAGGTGTGTTGCAGAGAGGTGTAAAAAGGGACGTGGCCTCTGAACTCCTATCTGCAATGCAGTTCCCTGGCGCATACTGGTGATGCCTATTGGGCTATTTGGCCCTCGGGGACCCTCAGTATTGAAAGATAATTAATTCCCCAACTTAGGGCCTCATTAGGATGGCCATCCGCCACCCCGAGGTGGAGGGACTGTCTGCAGGGGCAGCGGCGGTCCCTCCATTCAAATTAGGATGTGACCGCCACCCTGGCGGTCACATCCCGTGTATGTAACCTTGCAGCGGGTGCTGCTTGAAGCAGCGCCCGCCACAAGGTTAAAATTGCATGCTTTGCATATGCATGCATAAAGCGGCAGGCACCGCGCGGTGCCTGCCGCTTTGTGCATGCATATGCAGGGGGGTACCATAGCTACCCCCCATGTGCACCGCCCACCCCACAACACCCTGGGGGCCCGTAACAGGCCCCCAGAAGCATTTGTCCACATGCTTTTCCACGGCGGAAAATACACAGCGGAAATGGTGAGGAAACATGCGCGCAAGTTAAACAGTGGAAATGTGAGCACGTGTCAACTGAAAAACGTGACAAAAAAAATTAGAGGAGCACTAAATTGGTTCCATAGTAACTTCAATAACCAAAACGTATATAAACCACACCCGTAGGGTGATTACTGTCATTTCTGAGATTTAATTACGGGTGACCAAACTACGAGCAAAATAAAGTTTACGATCGTCGGATTCTTCTTCAGTTTATCGTCCATTTCCTCAGAGGGAACATAAAGTTAATGTATATATTGTAATATATAAAACATTATGCTCCCTCCAGAGGAGTTGTATGTATGTCGACAGAAGGAGGAAAGAATTTTAAAGAGAGGTAAACTAATAGTATAAGTTTATGCTTTATATAGTTTTCTAATGCAAGTGTATTATTATAATTTCTAAATGTAGTGTGTAAAAGTATAATTGTACTTTAGAAACAAAATGACGTAAGAACAGTTCATGTGTTATCATCGCAAATTGAAAATACTACAAAGACGCAGAAAAAAGGTTCGACCTAAAACTATATCAGCAATTTACATGAGCACCGTATTTACAGTACATTTTAAGGCAGGCGTAGATTACGTCGTTTCTCTTCAATAACAGGATGTGGAAGCGACTCAGAGGCTCAAACACTGATTTCCAGCACCAAATTCGACAGTGTACCTGAATGACCACATACGTATATATATATTAGCTGCCCTTCATGTGCCAAAAACTACATCCTAAAGCTTTCATAGCCCTGTATTACAACAGCTACAACACTCCACTGGATGTACAACAAACATTCATATTCACAGAAATACATCATGTCCACCATCTTTTATGTGTGCAACTATGGATGAATATAGGGTCAGTGATACTCTGTACCTTCCATGCTGGTCATGCTGTGGTACTTTACAGACATAATGATACATTTGCATTTAAGACCGGGATGACGTCAGCACTACAACACGGACACCCTAAACAGCTGATTTCTCATATAGCTCACGACGGAACGACGCACATAGCGCCGGAATCAACTAACTAACTAACGCTAAAGCGAGTATAATTTTAACGCTGTCCTTGTAAATATGCCCCCAATATCGCGAGAAATACTGCGAAAATTCATGCTCGCAAGTGAAAACCTTTTTAGTATAAGACTGTGACTTAACATATCAATCCACCTCACATATTAAACATGTTTAAGTCTAGGATCCGACATAAACCGAAATTAGCAAGAGTTTTCCTATCGGTCCTCAAATCCAGGACCGCCTTGTAAATACAACACTGTTGTCGAACCTCCCTCTTCCTTTTTATATTCTCATAGAAATACCTACCTTCCCACTGAGAACACCTACATTGCAACTCATTGGAGATAGGAGGTGACCCCTTAGCAAACCAGCTGCTAACATGCATTAATGCATCTTTGCGGCACCTAGTAAATAGGGCAATATAAATTTCACCTCATTTTTGGCTTTTTTTTTAAATTGCGGCGAAATGGCGCTTGTTATTATGCCCTCAGGTTTGCTATGATACAGCAAGAACCTCGACTCCTGCCCTGCCATAGCAAACAGCAGTGTCCCGCTCCTATGGGGTGGTGTTCCCTAAGGCTTTCCACTGCTCCAGAATGGAGACCACGCATCCCTCCTCCCAAAATAAAAAGCCCCGGAGGGTGGTAATCCCCGGAGCTTAGACGGCCCTTTGAGCTCCCTCACCCAGTTATTGTAGCACAGAGGAATGGTGGTCTCCGGGCTACAGGGCCCCTGTAGTATTCAACATTCTAAACTACACACATCTTGGCTGAGCAGCATACTACAGCCCCTCTGGACCATCATCACATGTAATATTTTAGACCCCGGGATTTGACCATCTCAGGTAGCTAATTTGTAAACAAGCACAGGAGCCAGCGCTTCGTTTTTCTTTTTTTTAAGGCGAATCCATGCACCCAGCGCACATTTCTCAGTTTTTTCAACAAAAAAAAAAAATTGGGGGGCCCTGGGGATCCCTGTGGGACCCCCTAAGCAGGTCTAGAGGGTCAAAAATATTTCTTACCTGCCCCCTTTATCCATTTTGAACACTTGTTCCACTAACTTCTAGACCCTCGCTTCTATCAAGGCACAAAATGGCTGCCAACACTTCCTGGTTTCGAATGATGACAACTACTTGACAGCCAAATAGCATTGAGCACGTGATCGGGATGGTGCGCTTAGCGTGCATGCAAGAAACGCGCATCCACCGAGGCCATAAATATATATGTACTTTTACTTGTAATTTTCTCAGAAACTACTGAACCTATTTACACCATTTGAGCAAAATGCACAAGTCTGAACCGAGGACTACCTCTTTGCCAATTTTTGGTATAATTCCGTTCAACCATTCGGGCTGTAGCCGCAATGAACGGTTCCTATGGAAAATTGCATGGGGAAAACACGTTTTGGGACCCCCCCCCTTTTTCTCTGCTCCCGCTTCAAATGTAATATTTTCGATCACAAGATTGGTCCTGCCCAAGTAGCTAATTTTTAAACAAGCCCAGGAGCAGAGGATCCATACACCCAGTGCACAAATCTTTTTTGGGCCCTAGGGGGCTCTAGTGGGACCCCCTACACATGTCTAGAGGCCAAAAAATATTTCTTACCTGCCTCCTTTATATGTTTTAAACACTTGTTCCACTAATTTCTAGATCCTCGCTTCTATCGTGGCACAAAATGGCTGCCAACACTTCCTGGTTTCGAATGTTGACAACCACTTGACAGCCAATCAGCATTCTGCGCGTGATCGGGACGGTGCGCTTATAATCCGGGCATCCACCGAGGCCATAGATATATATGTATTTTTAATTGTAATTTCCTCAGGAACTACTGAACAGATTTACACCATATAAGCAAAAGGCACGAGTCTGAACCAAGGACTACAACTTTGCTAAATGTAGTGTAATTCCGTTCAGCTATTCGGGCTGTGGCCCGCGATGAACGGTACCTATGGAAAATTGCTTGGGGAAAACATGTTTTGGGGCCTCCCTTTTTTCTCAGCCCCGGCATCACAAATCACCCCAAGACTTTCAGGATAGGGGCGGACCGGAGCGCCCCACCAGTTTTCAAAATTCCGCGAAGATTCGTTACCCGGTGCCAAAGTTATTCCAAATAGAAAGTTGCAGATTTCCTATGGAAAATAGGTCCTAACTTTAACTACCTATTGGCGACTGCCAGTAGGTAATATATATATATATATATATATATATATTTATATATATATATATATATTCACTGAAAAAACCATAGGTTATAGACAATATATAGTTAGGAATTAGCATTTACAAAACCTTGAAAATTCACTGAAAAAACCATAGGTTATAGACCATATATGGTTAGGAATTCGCATTTACAAAACCTTATTTTACTCACACAAAACCATTGAAATTCCATATATAGTTAGTTGCACTAACTATATATCGCGCACCCGCAATCCACTGCTGATGATGTCACATATTACATCATTCATGACATGGTCAGTGGCATCACTGATGACATCACTGATGACATCTCAAATGACATCACTGATGACATCTCAAATGACATCACTGATGACATCACTGATGACATCTCATTTGACATTACTGATCACATCACTGATGATATCATTCATGTGATAATACGATGAACCTCTTCAGACTCTAATATAACCTTAGATACAATCAGTGTAAACAGACACTCACAGACTGTCACTCATCCATGGAGTTACTCACACACCTAGTCAGTCATGCAAAGAATCAATCACACCTCCATTTCCTCAACTATACAGTTATACAAACTTTACTTATTCAAACATATACTAACACATATTTACTCTCTTATACAATCCCTGATACAAGTTCACAATGATCCATACAGCCACTCACACATTCACTGGCTCTTATGCACAGTTATTTATATATGTCAACTCTCACATGTACTGTGTTTTACATATGTACTTACTTTGACATGTAGCACTGAGATATCCATTCACTCACCAATACACTCATGCACACAGTCAACCGCCCATACAGCTGTTTCCACATGCACTTTTGAAACCATACATCTAGTGAATCAACTGCTCACACATCTATGCACAGAGTCATACACCTCCCAGCCACCCACACACACACTCAGTCTCCCATACAAATACTTGGGCAACCAATCAATAACCCATATAGTTACTCATATAGCTACTTATCAACACATGCAACAGTTTACAGAACAACAGACATAATGATGCACAAATTAAGACAGTTTAGTCACTAACCCATGCACTCAGTGAGACACATTTAATCACTCACTCATACAGTCAGTCATGCACCTACTAAATCCTTCATCCAGACACTTATACATCCACTCATTCTTCAATATGTAAGACATATTTTAACTTTACAGAAACATACAGTCACTGGATGTTGTCATCAGTGATGTCATCAGTGATGTCATCAGTGATGTCATCAGTGATGTCACTGACCATGTCATGAATGATGTAATATGTGACATCATCAGCAGTGGATTGCGGGTGCGCGATATATAGTTAGTGCAACTAACTATATATGGAATTTCAATGGTTTTGTGTGAGTAAAATAAGGTTTTGTAAATGCGAATTCCTAACCATATATGGTCTATAACCTATGGTTTTTTCAGTGAATTTTCAAGGTTTTGTAAATGCTAATTCCTAACTTTATATTGTCTATAACCTATGGTTTTTTCAGTGAATTTTCAAGGTTTTGTAAATGCTAATTCCTAACTATATATGGTCTATAGCCTATGGTTTTTTCAGTGAATATATATATATACATACATATATAAACATATATCATCTGTATATCTATATAAATACAAACATAAATGCATGCATACATATACTTATATGCATACAGATGCATGTTATTTACATGAAAGTTGAAAAAACACTAATAAAAGCAAAGCTAAAAAGCCACCTCATTACAAACAGAATGGCTTTAACTTAAACGAGGGCGAGATCTATTGCATTTTCAATGCTTGTTTACTTTGGTTCCATCAAGAAGGCATTCAGATGTGTCACACATTTGCCATAAATTCTGAATGTTAGCACTCTAGTTGCACATTAGATCACTGTAGTAAAGCTACTGCTCACCAGGGACGTCTGCTGCTGGTATTCAAAGTGCATGTTTCAGTCTGCATGTCAGAACTTTTTTAATGAAATAGAAGAGGATTTGAGAAGTCACTCAAAATGATCCCTAATTTTTCTTTCTGAAGCACTAATCATACTTTCTATGGCAAAATTAACCCCCTCATGTTGTTCCTTTTTAAATTGAGTGTTTTCAGACTTACCACTTCATTCCAATCAAGATGGCTTCTGGTGTGCCATACTTTTGTCATAAGTAAGACTGTTAGCGCTCTAGTTGTTCTTTAGAACACTCTGGGACATTCTGTCATTGGGCTATACTTGGGGTACATCTGGGTGATATTTGGGCTACATTTAGGCTCTTTTGTCTCTGGTGGCCATCTTGGGAGACTGTATGTCAGAATTTTTTAATGAAATTGAAGAGGGTTTGAGAAGTCACTCAAAATGTGCCCTAATTTTTCTTTCTGCAGCACTAATCATAATTCATATGGCAAAATATACCCCCTCATTTTGTTCCTTTTTAAATTAAATGTTTTAAGAGTTACCACTTTATTCCAATCAAGATGGCTTCAGGTGTGCCATACCTTTGAAATAAGTAGGACTGTTAGCGCTCTAGTTGTTCTTTAGAACACTCTGGGACATTCTGTCATTGGGCTATACTTGGGCTACATATGGGTGATATTTGGGCTACATTTGGGCTCTTTTGTCTCTGGTGGCCATTTTGGGAGACTGCATGTCAGAATTGTTTAATGAAATAGAAGAGGATTTGAAAAGTCACTCAAAATGTGCCCTAATTTTTCTTTCTGCAGCACTAATAATACCTTCTATTGCATAATATACCCCCTCATTTTGTTCCTTTTTAAATTAAATGTTTTAAGAGTTACCACTTTATTCCCATCACGATGGCTCCAGGTGTGCTATACCTTTGTAATAAGTAGGACTGTTAGCGCTCTAGTTGTTCTTTAGAACACTCTGGGACATTCTGTCATTGGGCTACATCTGGGTGATATTTGGGCTACATTTGGGCTCTTTTGTCTCTGGTGGCCATTTTGGGAGACTGCATGTCAGAATGTTTTAATGAAATAGAAAAGGATTTGAGAAGTCACTCAAAATGTGCCCTAATTTTTCATTCTGCAGCACTAATCATACTTTCTATGGCAAAATATACCCCCTCATGTTGTTTCTTTTTAAATTAAATGTTTTAGGAGTTACCACTTTATTCCAATCAAGATGGCTTCAGGTGTGCCATACCTTTGTAATAAGTAGGACTGTTAGCGCTCTAGTTGTTCTTTAGAACACTCTGGGACATTCTGTCATTGGGCTATACTTGGGCTACATCTGGGTGATATTTGGGCTACATTTGGGCTCTTTTGTCTCTGGTGGCCATTTTGGGAGACTGCATGTCAGAATGTTTTAATGAAATAGAAAAGGATTTGAGAAGTCACTCAAAATGTGCCCTAATTTTTCATTCTGCAGCACTAATCATAATTCATATGGCAAAATATACCCCCTCATTTTGTTCCTTTTTAAATTAAATGTTTTAAGAGTTACCACTTTATTCCAATCAAGATGGCTTCAGGTGTGCCATACCTTTGAAATAAGTAGGACTGTTAGCGCTCTAGTTGTTCTTTAGAACACTCTGGGACATTCTGTCATTGGGCTATACTTGGGCTACATATGGGTGATATTTGGGCTACATTTGGGCTCTTTTGTCTCTGGTGGCCATTTTGGGAGACTGCATGTCAGAATTTTTTAATGAAATAGAAGAGGATTTGAAAAGTCACTCAAAATGTGCCCTAATTTTTCTTTCTGCAGCACTAATAATACCTTCTATTGCATAATATACCCCCTCATTTTGTTCCTTTTTAAATTAAATGTTTTAAGAGTTACCACTTTATTCCCATCACGATGGCTCCAGGTGTGCTATACCTTTGTAATAAGTAGGACTGTTAGCGCTCTAGTTGTTCTTTAGAACACTCTGGGACATTCTGTCATTGGGCTACATCTGGGTGATATTTGGGCTACATTTGGGCTCTTTTGTCTCTGGTGGCCATTTTGGGAGACTGCATGTCAGAATGTTTTAATGAAATAGAAAAGGATTTGAGAAGTCACTCAAAATGTGCCCTAATTTTTCATTCTGCAGCACTAATCATACTTTCTATGGCAAAATATACCCCCTCATGTTGTTTCTTTTTAAATTAAATGTTTTAGGAGTTACCACTTTATTCCAATCAAGATGGCTTCAGGTGTGCCATACCTTTGTAATAAGTAGGACTGTTAGCGCTCTAGTTGTTCTTTAGAACACTCTGGGACATTCTGTCATTGGGCTATACTTGGGCTACATCTGGGTGATATTTGGGCTACATTTGGGCTCTTTTGTCTCTGGTGGCCATTTTGGGAGACTGCATGTCAGAATGTTTTAATGAAATAGAAAAGGATTTGAGAAGTCACTCAAAATGTGCCCTAATTTTTCATTCTGCAGCACTAATCATACTTTCTATGGCAAAATATACCCCCTCATGTTGTTTCTTTTTAAATTAAATGTTTTAAGAGTTACCACTTTATTCCAATCAAGATGGCTTCAGGTGTGCCATACCTTTGCAATAAGTAGGACTGTTAGCGCTCTAGTTGTTCTTTAGAACACTCTAGGAGGCTGCAGTAGAACACAAAGGAATCAACTGACAGTCTCTGTCCTTGTTGGATGTACATGTTTTACTGAGAATGTCAGACTTCATTTTCACATGACTGAGAAAGATAATGTGAATTTACAGAAAATATGCTTTCAGTTTAGCTTATAGATCACCTTCCAAACCACTGTGGGAAAATCATGAGATATTAGTTTTCTTTCAAACAATATTCATGATATCACAGCAGAAGGTTTTTTCACATGGTAAAATCACCTTAGAACCCACCACAATTCCTAAAACGAGTATGGTACCATCAACAAATGATTTATAATGTAACTAAAGTCCTAAAACCCTCTATTAACTACAATGCTTTTTAATGAGGTGCTATCATGTATATTGGTCCCAATATGGCTGCCAACACTTCTTGAATGAAGTGCTGACAGCCAATCAGATCAGATGTGTGGTTAGGCTCCGCCCAGATATATATCTTTTTTTGAACCTAAATTACTCAAAATCCACTAGAGCACATATATTGAGACCTAGCAAAGGCACATCGGGCTAACAGTCCCTACAATTTTGCCAAGTTTCGTGCAAATCCATTCAGCCGTTCGAGCTAAAAGTGAGGCCAACCGCCCTATGGAAATTAACATGGGAAAAACGCGTTTTGGGACCCCCCTTTTTTCTCGGCCCCCCCTTGATGAAACCCCCCCAAATTGTCAGGGGCTGCTCAGAAACAAAATGTTCCATTTTCCTGAAAATTTCAGCCAATTCCGTCCACAAACGCCAAAGTTATTAGACATAGAATTTTCAAAAATCCCATAGAGAAAAAATCCTAACTATATATACCTACTGGCGACCGCCAGTAGGTATATATATATATATATATATATATATATATATATATATATATATATATATATATATATATATATATATATATATATATATATATATATATATATATATACATGTATATATATATTTATTTATTTATTCTTTCCCACCAACAGTTCACAAAGAACTATATTTTCTGTTTTTCTCACCAGCGGTTCATAAAGAACTAAAAAGCACTCAATGTCAGTCAGTCAAAATACTTTATTTCGATAAATCAATATCAAAAAAAGGCGCAGTACAATAAATATACAGTATCAATAATTCATACAAAACAAAACACACATCATTCAAGATTTAAAATATACTTCAGTGTTTTTTTTAAAGAAGACAATCATGTTAAGAGCAAGAAAAAGAGTAAAAATTTAAAAATACATCACTAGTTTCATAAAATCAACATTTATCACTATATAAATTGATCTCTCCTCCGTTGTCCTTACTCCCAATACACTGTATCCTTTATATAACAAGATGCAAACTTCATAAGGATATAGTCAATCTCCCGTTTCCCATGAGCCTGTTCTTTGAACGCACAGCACCCACCAAGTAACTGGCTACATGGAAGATGACACTAGGGTTATTTATTAGCTGCAGGTAAAGGAGTGCTGGCCTAACTTGCAAAAACCCTGCCTTTTTAAGAACAGGCACAAGAAACTTTCTCCTCTCCTCTATGAAATGACCACAAAACATCATGAAGTGCATAGTGTCCTGCGAGGAAAAATTATCGCAGGAACAAGGTAATGAATGTTCAGGCTTACACCATGTTGGATATTGACCTAATATCAAATGTATCATGTTTAGACGGAAGCAAGTTAAAAGGAACCTATGAAAGGGGCGGTTAACCAAGGTAAGGTAAAATTCTGTACCAGGGAGATAGGCAACCAAAAGGTTAGCTCTTACGTTTGGTTTTATGAGCTCCTTTTCCTCTCTTACTGAGGTCAACCTCGTATGCATATCCCTTTTGGTTATGTGTAATTATTTCCGGTGAGGAAAAGAGCTCAGGTCTCCCCAGTACGTTGAACCCATTTTTTACATAAGTCAGCCACTTAATTTTATGTACATTATCAAGTGAGAGACAATCTTTGAAGATAAGCCGATTAAGGGACAGTTTATCGTTCAGCCAAGTCTTAAGCCACATAATTAAAGGGGCCACTCTGATTATGTCTGTTATAAAACCAGCCCCCAACTCAGAATGGATAGAGTAAGATGGCGTAGAATGGGGCACAGACAGGACTGATCTAAAACATTTATTCTCTGTGGCTTGAAGACAGTCTGTCAGACCGTAGCCCCATAATGAGCAGCCATAGGTGGTGACAGACAGGCATTTGGCTTTATAAATGTTCATGAGGGCTGAGATTGGCCTTGCCCCCAATATTCTGCTAAAGCCCATAATAGCCGACGATGTTCTTACAAGAGCGCTGTTTCTATTTTTGGCGTTATGCTGCCGTTTGTTGCCGAATAAAATCACAACTCACGGAATACCTGGTCCTGCTGTTTTCTTTAAGGTAGCGCGGCTGATTGTTGCTCCGAGTGCCTTGCTGAGGACCCGTTTGGATGGATATATATATATATATATATATATATATATATATATATATATATATATATATATATATATATATATATATATATATATATATATATATATACATGTATATATATATTTATTTATTTATTCTTTCCCACCAACAGTTCACAAAGAACTATATTTTCTGTTTTTCTCACCAGCGGTTCATAAAGAACTAAAAAGCACTCAATGTCAGTCAGTCAAAATACTTTATTTCGATAAATCAATATCAAAAAAAGGCGCAGTACAATAAATATACAGTATCAATAATTCATACAAAACAAAACACACATCATTCAAGATTTAAAATATACTTCAGTGTTTTTTTTAAAGAAGACAATCATGTTAAAAGCAAGAAAAAGAGTAAAAATTTAAAAATACATCACTAGTTTAATAAAATCAACATTTATCACTATATAAATTGATCTCTCCTCCGTTGTCCTTACTCCCAATACACGGTATCCTTTATATAACAAGATGCAAACTTCATAAGGATATAGTCAATCTCCCGTTTCTCATGAGCCTGTTCTTTGAACGCACAGCACCCACCAAGTAACTGGCTACATGGAAGATGACACTAGGGTTATTTATTAGCTGCAGGTAAAGGAGTGCTGGCCTAACTTGCAAAAACCCTGCCTTTTTAAGAACAGGCACAAGAAACTTTCTCCTCTCCTCTATGAAATGACCACAAAACATCATGAAGTGCATAGTGTCCTGCGAGGAAAAATTATCGCAGGAACAAGGTAATGAATGTTCAGGCTTACACCATGTTGGATATTGACCTAATATCAAATGTATCATGTTTAGACGGAAGCAAGTTAAAAGGAACCTATGAAAGGGGCGGTTAACCAAGGTAAGGTAAAATTCTGTACCAGGGAGATAGGCAACCAAAAGGTTAGCTCTTACGTTTGGTTTTATGAGCTCCTTTTCCTCTCTTACTGAGGTCAACCTCGTATGCATATCCCTTTTGGTTATGTGTAATTATTTCCGGTGAGGAAAAGAGCTCAGGTCTCCCCAGTACGTTGAACCCATTTTTTACATAAGTCAGCCACTTAATTTTATGTACATTATCAAGTGAGAGACAATCTTTGAAGATAAGCCGATTAAGGGACAGTTTATCGTTCAGCCAAGTCTTAAGCCACATAATTAAAGGGGCCACTCTGATTATGTCTGTTATAAAACCAGCCCCCAACTCAGAATGGATAGAGTAAGATGGCGTAGAATGGGGCACAGACAGGACTGATCTAAAACATTTATTCTCTGTGGCTTGAAGACAGTCTGTCAGACCGTAGCCCCATAATGAGCAGCCATAGGTGGTGACAGACAGGCATTTGGCTTTATAAATGTTCATGAGGGCTGAGATTGGCCTTGCCCCCAATATTCTGCTAAAGCCCATAATAGCCGACGATGTTCTTACAAGAGCGCTGTTTCTATTTTTTATATGTGGACCCCAGCTTCCTTTATCCTCAAAAATGATCCCCAAGTAAGGAAATGTGGACACTCTGCATAGTTCTTCCTTACAACAATAAAAAGTTTTCACTCGCTTACACCGTGAGCCACCTCCCGTGATCATTATTTGGGATTTTTTAGCATTTATTTTAAGATCTAGGGAATTCATGAATAGACCAAAGGTGTCTAATAACCGTTGGAGCCCGACCCCTGTACGTGACAAAAGCACAGCGTCATCCGTGTACAGGAGGACCGGTACACAAGTCTCCCCTATGCGCGGTATATCAAGTGTCGCTTCCTTAAGCACAGGTTCGAGGGCATTAATGTAAACTGTGAACAGCAGAGGGGCCAGAATGCACCCCTGCCTCACCCCTCTTTTAGATTTAAAATGGCTGGTGCGTCGCCCGTCTGAACTAACCCTAACTGAAGCCAAAAGGCCTGAGTCAAGGTCCGCCAACAGGTTCACAAGAGCACGGTCAAGCCCTAGGTCAACCAATTTGTGCCAAAGTTTAGTACGGTTCACGAGGTCGAAGGCCGAAGATAGGTCCATAAACCCCAAGTACATCGAACCATCTTTGGCCCTGGTGTATTTATCCACTAGTAACTGCAGGTTTAGGCACTGATCCAAGGTACCACGCTTAGGTCTGAAGCCGTATTGCATATTGGATAGAACCCTTCTATCATCAAGCCACGTCTGTAATCTATAGAGAATCACCCACCCCAAGATTTTCACTGATGAATCAATAAGGGATATCGGGCGATAACACGCTGGGTCAACCCTACTACCCTTCTTAAAGACTGGGATGATTACAGACTCCTTCCAGGAGGCAGGGATGCTATTCTGGCTCAGATCGTTGAAGACCCTGCACAGAACCCTAGACCACAGTTTTGGATCACTTTTAAAGAAGTCGGCTGGGACCCCATCTGGGCCAGGGGCCTTGATTTTTAGTGTCTGTTCAATTGCCCTCTCGACTTCAGAGACCTCAAAAACTACACCGGGGACCTCCAGAGTGTAAAGGGAAGAATTTGGCAAGACCTCATTGAGTGCGCTAGAGTATATCTTTTCAAAATGATTAATCCAATCATCATCCGGGATGTTGGATTCGAGGGAAGAAATGTCCTCGTTTGAAAAAAATAGCTGATTAACTACCTTCCAAAACTCAGCGCTATTTTTAATAACCTCGGGATCAAGTAGTTGCAACCAAGCATTGTCTTTTATCTCCTTTTTCCTGGTTAGTATGGCTCTCTTATAGGTAGATCTTAATATAGATATTAGTGGGCGATCTTTTGGGGTGGCTTTAAGGGCCTTAAGCAGATCAGCATGCGCCCTAGAACATGCACGGTCAAACCATTTTCTCCCCGTAGGCCTAGACAATTTTTTACTAGATGTAAGGCTACTTTTAATATGTTTACAGATATTGTCAAAGGCAGTTACTACTTGGAGGTTTCATGCCCTTAATTCTAAGCAGGTAATCACATCGCTTTCTGCTCTATCCATGACAGCCTGCGAAACATCCTCTGGAACAACACTTGACCATTTCAATCTACGGCCCTGATCCTTTACGACCACATCTTGACCTCCAATCACCCTTAGCCCCCTGCGAGTTAAAATAACCATAGACAGCACCTCTGCTACTACTGGGTTGTGGTCGCTAAATACTGAGAGCACAGCGCTGTAGCTAACCACCTTGGCTAAAATTTGACATGTCATAAAAATATAATCAATCACAGTACCGTCGCCAATTCCCTTAAAAGTAGGAATTCTACTTCCAATCTCCCCACAGCTTGACTTATATACGTTCCATGCTTCCAAGTAATTTTCAAGTGCCTCCCCCTATTGGAATGCTCAAAGTGCATTACTATCGAGTGAGGTGGCCCCTCTTCTAAGAAACTGGCGCATGGCTCGTTGCAGGGATGAATATTGAAATCGCCCAAAAGAATTATTTCAAAATCATTTACTTTGGTTCTACAGTCTGACAAAAAAATTTCAATTATATCCAAATTATGCCTAGTACATTCAATAGGACTAGAATTATAAAAATGTATGAATAACATTTTTGAAAAAGAAAGAGGATTCAATTCAACAATCATACAGTTTGGGGAGCCTACATTATACTGTGTTAGCACACCTTTTAGGTCAGTTTTAAACAAAGTTAATAAGCCCCCCTTTGGTCTTCCTGCCCCACCGCTAGTAGCAGGGATAAAGAAGTGTCTGTACCCATCCAAGGAAAAACTGTTCGATAAGTCCCACGTTTCCTGGAATCCGAGAATGTCAAACATTTTCAACAATTTAAAACATGCGTCATTCCCAGCCTTGGCCCTAATGCCAGCAATATTCCAAGTCACGATGCGGCATGAGTGGCCTGTTGTCCCTGGATTTTTAGACAGTCAATCATTTTCTCCTAATGATGATAACGGGGAAAACCGATTAAACAAGGGCAAGATTGCTTCAGGTTGTGGATTAGGCCTACACAAATTATAACAATATGCATCCGTAGGCATAGGAAGTTGGTAATCGTGTTGTGCCCTAGGGAAAAAAACCTGCCTATGTATGGGATATGAAGGAGTCTGATGACCAGCATGGGGACTGGTAGTCATACTAAGGTGGTTGTAGAAGAATCCTAACGGGCGCACACATATATTGCCTTCTGTGACCGGTAAGGAGGCAGCCCTTAACAATACAGTGGCGACGTGCTGAGGGTACTTAAAGTTTACAATAACGCAGTCGCCTCTGCATGCTTTTCTCGAAGTACCATTCGAGTCAACTCTGCGCACTGACATTATGTCATTACAAAAAGCAGTTGGGAAGCCGCAATATTTATTTAGCCATGCTATTACTTTGTTACTTAAAGAACTTGACATTTCCTCCCATGCTTCATATGAGTTTGGGTCGACTATTGGGACATTAGTCAAAACCACTGTATACGGTGCACAATCAGGGGGTAAATTAACTACTGGTCTTTTATTCCCAGAGAACCGCCCGAGTTATGTTCAACTGCCCTGCTGGCTGAGCTATTGTTCCTCAAAGCCCTAGTATCAGACTTTGGCACAGACTGAGCTGATCTAACGGATGACACCAGTTGTGTCACTTTCTCCCCCCTACCATTAGAGCTTGGGGCCATTTTAGTTGCAGATGTTCCAGCGCTAGCGTTCTCGGGTAATTTAGCCTGGGACAGATGTGAGGATAGAAGACCCCCAAGTCTAGATACCTCCTTAGAGACCTGATCTAGTTTGTCCCCGACCCCCTTGCTATCAACAGCAGCACCTTTATGTGTTGCATCACTCATGTTGACGTTAGTGCTCTTCTGCACAGTTACAGCAGCTGGTGGGGATATGAGAGTACTTAATCTAGCTACCTCTTTTGATACTAAATCAACTTTCACCATTAAGGGTTTAATCAAAAGCTCCATTTTGGTGGTCAACATATTAGCAAGGAGCTGGATATGGTCGCTATTTAAGGTGTTCATATCTGCCTCATTTATAGTAGCATTAGTAAGCTCAGGTTGTTTAGGTGGAGAAATAACTTTCTTAGTTCTTCTAAGCCCTCCCCGCTTGTTGATCAGCCTTCTGCATGCCCTCACTGGTCTGCGGACCGGTGATGGCACCGCCGTAGGAGTCAAGGGGATGTGAGATGTTGATGGCGGCGGACTGTCCAATAAATCCATATTGGCTGGGAGGTTAGCAGAAGTTGAGACAGTATCTAAGTCCATCTCCACTGAAGGCAAAGCAACCTGAATGGCCCCAATAGTGTCATCGAGGTTAGCTGAAGTAGGAAGTACATTAGTAGGTGAAACAGGGGGGCTGATCCTACTAAGTGAGAGGCGTCGATCAGAGTTGATCTTGCTGACCACCTTGACCATATAGTTATCCATGGTGCGGGATATTGTCGGTGCTTTTACAGAGAACAGTTTAGCCATTTATGCAGTGTAGACAGGCAATTTAAACACAGTATATTAAACACTCACAATGAGGAGCTGAGTCCTATATCCCAGCAGGAAGGATAAGGGTCCGTGGCCCAGCCCAGCCTCTTCCTGCCACGGACGGCCACAGACGGCCCGCCCTCTGCCCGGGCTCAGCCCGGCACCGTCTGCTCACGTCCCGCGACGCGGAGGGAAGTGCAGTGGTTTAAAGGTCTCTGGCCGGATGTGGGTCCCGGCCGGCGGCGCTCAGGATGCTGGGGGCTGTAGTCTGAGCTGCTCCTGCCCCACTCGGCGGCCGCGGATGTGCTGCGGCGGCGGGGGCTAAGCAGCGGGTCCAAGGAGCAGCAGTTGGATGTCAACGGCGATGGCAACACCACCCCAGCAGGCACGCAACAGGTACTATACACTCCCCCGCTCCACCGAGGGAAGTGCAGTGGTTTAAAGGCCTCTGGCCGGATGTGGGTCCCGGCCGGCGGCGCTCAGGATGCTGGGGGCTGTAGTCTGAGCTGCTCCTGCCCCACTCGGCGGCCGCGGATGTGCTGCGGCGGCGGGGGCTAAGCAGCGGGTCCAAGGAGCACCAGTCGGATGTCAACGGCGATGGCAACACCACCCCAGCAGGCATGCAACAGGCACTGTACACTCCCCCGCTCCACCGAGGGAAGTGCAGTGGTTTAAAGGACTCTGGCCGGATATGGGTCCCAGCCGGCGGCGCTCAGGATGCTGGAGGCTGTAGTCTGAGCTGCTCCTGCCCCACTCAGCCGACGCGGATGTGCTGCGGCGGCGCGGGCTAAGCAGCGGGTCCAAGGAGCAGCAGATGGATGTCAACGGCGATGGCAACACCACCCCAGCAGGCACGCAACAGGTACTGTACACTCAATGGATTTCCAGAATATATATATATATATATATATATATATATATATATATATATTACCTACTGGCTATCGCCAGTAGGTATATATAGTTAGGATTTATTCCCTATGGGATTTTTGAAAATTCTATGTCTAATAACTTTGGCGTTTGTGCACGGAATCGGCTGAAATTTTCAGGAAAATGGCACATTTTGTTTCTGAGCAGCCCTTGAAAATTTGGGGGGGGTTCGGCAAGGGGGGGCTGAGAAAAAAGGGGGGTCCCAAAACGCGTTTTTCCCATGTTAATTTCCATAGGGCGGTTGGCCTCACTTTTAGCTCGAACGGCTGAATGGATTTCCACGAAACTTGGCAAAATTGTAGGGACTGTTAGCCCGATGTGCCTTTGCTAGGTCTCAATATATGTGCTTCAGTGGATTTTGAGAAATTAACGTTTAAATCAAGATATATATCTGTAACAGCGCTCCGGGCTGCGCTCCGGTTCGCGAACTTTTCGCGTATCGGAACTTTGCGATGCGAAGCTGATTGGCTCCCCGGTGTCTGTCAACATTCTAAACAGTCCGGAGCGGCCGCCATCTTATCTCTCGGTAGGATCGAGAGAGAAGAAGAGGTGAAAAACGAAGGGGGAATTTAATGAAAGGGGAAAGGTATACCTCTCTTGACCCCCTAGGAATGATGTTGGGGTTATTAAAGGGTCTCGTGGGGAAAATAAAAAAATATATATTTTTCACGGTAGAAGCGCTTCCCGAGCCGCGAACTGGGCCGCAAACTTGTAGCGAAACGGGAATTCGCCATTTTGTGTTTCGTTTTAATTAAATTACTAGGTATAAGGGGGAGCGGGAGACGTATCCTGACCCCTTATGTTTTCTGAATATGTTGATACATGTCTTCCAGCGGCTGTGCGTGAGCTTTTTTTTTTTTTTTGCTGCGTGACGTCTGTTAACGTTCGATTCGATGGAAATCAGGAAGTGTTGACCACCATTTTGTCACTGCAAGTAAATATTTTGTTATAAATGAATCCTTATTGATAAACATTGTCTGCGCCATCTTGCCTTTTTGTCCAATGCCACAATTTTGTCGTGCACGGCAGCCATTTTAGATGCCTTGACCAGACCCACTCTCTGCACGCCGTCGATTCTCAGCACGGCTCCCCACCCTCGCAAGCATCTCCCCCACGCACTGGTCACCCCCGCTCTCTCTCTCATGCATGGGCCATATACTTCCCCCCTTCTGCGCTGCTCTTCCCTGAGAATCACACCCTGTGCCCGCCCGACACCTCCCTTTCACCCTATTCACTACCGCACCCTCTGACACTCCTCTTCCTCTGTGTCCGATTGTCCAGGCCGGACCCAGGCTATCACCTAGCCCTGCGGATGTAGTTTATGGCCCCAGCTGTAGAGAATCCAGACATGCCAACCCTCCCGATTCAGGCGTGAGACTACTGATTTCAGTGCTAGTCTCCCGCCTCCCGATTCCTGCAAGCAAAAACCCGGGGGCATATTACCAACAACTAGCGATAATTTTTGTCTCTAACTTGTTTAGAGACAAAAATTATCGCCGCACATCGGCGATTTTTATCGCAGATAAACCTTGCTATTAGCAAGGTTTATCGCAAATGCGATAAAAAACGGCCACAATGCATGAATATCGCTGAAAAGTCAGCGATATTCATGCATTATCCAGCAAATGCTCTTAGCCATGTTATCCACCTCCCATTGGATAACATGGCTAAAAACTGCTCAGGGCAGGTGTTAGCTTTTGGAGATATTCGCGCTTAGCGCAAATATCTCCAAAAGTTGGTAATAGGAGATAGCGATGGTTAGGGACTGTTTCCAGTCGCTAACATCTTGGCACGCCCACTTTGCATGTCATTAGTGATAAATATCACTGACATGCAAAGCGGGGCCCAAGATGGTCGCTATCTCCTTTTAGCTGTCACTAACTGGTGTTAGCGACAGCTTGGTAATAGGGAGATAATTTTATCTCCTTTTTTTGGCTTTTATAGCCAAAAACGCGGAAATAAACCCCCTTGATAATATGCCCCACGATTCCTCGGGGGTTTCAGCTGACAGGGTTTGGTATTGTGTTACGTGCTAATTCTTCCAGGAAACGTCAGAGGGTCGATGCAGGGGTTCTAGAAGGGGTGATAAACCATTTAAGCCTCATGAACAAGCGCATGGTCTTTTAAAGATTTGTGAAGTACTTGGGGCGGCGGTGTGTGTGTGCCCTCTTTCAAGAGTGGGCGGGGGGGCACTGCCAGCAACTTGCCAGGCCAGGCAGTGTTCAACACGTGCATCACCCTTTCTCTGCCTGCTATTGCGCTCCATGCTTCGGAAAGGTAAGAAAAAGAACGTGCATTTGAGTTTGAAATGTCCGATCCTGTAGCAGTACACTTGCAAAGCCCACACATGACAATAACCCGATTCAAGGCTCCATTCACCCGATTTTTAAAAAATATATAGTACTCCAAGACAGTTGGATTATAAAACTTTATTAACTTTTAAATATAACGAACGCAACAAAAACTGTAAATATATTAAAATAAAATTTGATAAAAAAAAACAACAATGGTCAGAAGCTGTCTTTTGTGCGAATAGTCCCAAGGCAGCACAACGTGCTGAGTTGTGGAAGGCACCCAGGTGAAGAACCATCCCTTCTTTAAACCCCATGGTGACCAACTATAGTTTCAATGAGTGCTATGTCCCAGGTTTTACATAAAGTAGTGTTTACCTAGAGTGGTGCTGTGTAGGACACTCTGAATGGAAATTAACTAGAACTATAACGATAACAACAACAACAACAACAATAATATAACTTTTATGCCTAAATTACGCAAACATTTAGCTAATTTGCTAAAGGGGGGAGTCGCCATTTCTTTACAATAATCAATAATGAAAAATCAACATCAATAGGGTTGTCCGTATTCCCGATGCAGCACTATAGTGCAACATACACAGCACCTGGGGTGTCAAGAGTGAACAGGTCCTAGCTGCTTAACCAATGACTGGCAAATGCTATATTAAACACTTACTATGTATAATACTTGCGTTCACAATAGTTTTACTTTACAAAACAGAACAAAAGATGTCCCCTGTAAGTAAACCCATATTAGCTGTTTCAGTTATTGAACATCCTAAGGTTTTATGACATGGGGAACAGTGGTGATATCCTGGGCGGGTGATGGAACTGGGATTGTTAATGGGAAAACATCTACAAACAAAACTATTGGTGAATTATACTTAAAAGGAAACTATAACCATAACAACAACAACAACAATAATATAACTTTAATGTCCAAATTACGCAAAGATTTAGCTAATTTGCTAAAGGGGGGAGTCGCTATTTCTTTTGATAATTTATTTATCCATCCGTAGCCTCTCTAATCTCCATTACAATATGTTTCTTGCTGTCGCTAGCTGATGAAAAAACTAAAGTGATAACTTCCTCATCCTTATTTTGTCTTTGTTTGTTCCTTAAGATGTTATCTGTGTCAATCTCTTCCGAGAATGCTGATGCGTTAGGGATTTCCTTGTGTTTCTTAATAGCATTGGTGTCTGCACACTTCTTTGTCAATTTTGTGAACATGATAACTGCTTCATAAACAGACGATATCTTTGTTTAGTCATTAGTGTTAAGTGTTTCTGAAACTACAGTGCCCTTTTGTTTTTCTTTCTTCAGGCTCTATAGAGTTTTGTGTGTTGTTCTTTTGAGCGACAATTATTCCAGAGGTTTCAGGTTCACTTGTTTTGTCCTGCAGTGAGTTAACAGCTTTAGAGACTTCATGTTTATTTGCTATGTCCTGCTGTGCGTCAACTGCTTCAGAGTCGTCAGCCTCATTTGTTATGTTTGACTAGATCCTGGACCTGCCCGGCCGCGCCCAAAATGGCGCCGGTGTAAATGGGACTCGTAACTGCTTGTTGTGTACTGATTGCCCAACCTTGATATCACGAGATACGTATGCAGTTTTGAAGCACATGGCGGAGGCTCGTCTGCTGTAGTGGGGCGCGCTTTTATCGTTTCAGTCGCCATTCCGCCCGCTTTTGCTACACTGTGCCTTTTCCGCCATTCAGCTGTTTACCGCCCGCTTTTACGGCTACAGCGTCTCGCTCACCATGTAGTTGAGTTGCTCCCACTCTTGCGATGCAGCGATAGGCGGCTGCCACAGGACTCTTAAAATGGCGGCCGGCTCTTCGGATTTGGGCCTGGTTCCTTGTTCTGTCAGGAATTTGTGCCCGTTGTGTTTAATTTTCATTTCCCCCGTGTTGTGGTTTCTTTCCTTGTTGTCCGCCTACCTCGCCGCCCTCCGCCCTCCCTTCCCGCCACCGCCGCTTTTCCCCGCCCCTTTTTGTATTCTGTACCCTCCCCGCTCCCGCCTCCCAGCTGCTCCGCCCACCCGCGCACTTGGCCTTAAATGGCGACCGTGCGAACGCGCAGCGGTCACGCGCAGCGGGCGCGCCGATTGTGCGCCGAAGGCGCGCCAAAGGTAAGCCCGTCTGCGCCCGTCCGCGCCTGGACCGCGCCCAGTGCCAGGACCCCTGGCCCACGAAGACCCCGACCGACCCGCCTGACGTACTCCGCCGCCTCCCTCACCGCTCTCAACACCGGCCGACGTCCAGAGTGCCACCAAGCCACACCACGTCACTCCCACGGACCCTTCAGCTGCCACGCCTGCAAGTTCTCCTGCATCCGGACCTGCCTCGCACCAGCACCCGCCAAGCCGAACACCAGCAGCACCCACCTCAAGTGCATCCTGCTCAACACCCGCTCCGTCCACAGACATGCCATCGAACTCTGGAACCTCCTTGACACCACAGCTCCAGACGTTGCCTTCCTCACGGAGACCTGGATGAACGCCTCTTCAGCTCCCGACATCGCCATCGCCATCCCAGAGGGCTACAAGATCGTCCGGAGGGACCGAAACGCCAACCAGATGGGAGGAGGCATCGCCATCATCCACAGGAGCACCATCCGTCTCACGACCAGCACCGACGACTCCCTGACCACCGCCGAACACCTGCATTTCCAGATCCACACCAACCCGAACACCACCCTCAGAGGCACCCTGATCTACCGACCCCCTGGACCACGCACACAATTCAGCGAGGACATCGCCGACCTCGTCAGCCCACATGCCCTCCCCTCCGCTGACTACATCCTCCTGGGAGACCTCAACTTCCATCTGGAGAACAACAACGACCGCAACACCAGCACCCTGCTCGACAACCTCGCCAACCTGGGACTCAAGCAACTGGTGTCCACCCCCACCCACCTCGCCGGACACACACTCGACGCTGTCTTCTCATCCAGCAAGGACATCGACTTCAGCCACGCCACAGAGCTTCAATGGACGGACCACAGCTGCGTCCACTTCACCTTCAAGAAAACAACGACCCACCACCACCAGCAACAGGCCGCCCGCAGAAGCTGGAACAAGATCACAGCAGACCAGCTCGCCACCTCCCTGAGCCAGCACCCTCCTGCCAGCTCAGCGAACCCCAGCCAGGCCGCCGACAACCTCACGAAGTGGATCAGCAACTGCGCGGACGAACTCGCCCCACTGAGGACCCCGCCCAGCAGACCCGGCAGCAAGAAAGCCCCATGGTTCACCGACGAACTCAAGAGCTCCAAGAAGAACTGCCGAGCCCTCGAGAAAGTCTGGAGAAGGGAACCAACACCGGACAACAGGACCTCCTTCAAACTTGCCACCCGGAAACACCACCAGCTGATCCGCGCCGCCAAGAAAACAGCATTCAAGGACCGGTTGGACAACAACGCACACAACTGCAAGGAACTCTTCAACATCGTGAAAGAGCTTTCCAACCCCAGCGCAGGAAACAACGACATCACCCCATCGCAAGACCTCTGCAACTCCCTCGCTTCATACTTCCACAACAAGATCGCGGACATACACAACAGCTTCAACAACCAACCAACGCACACCATGACCGAACAACCACCCCCCACCACCACCCTCCACGCCTGGACCCCGATCAGCACCGAAGACACCATCCGCACGATGAACTCCATCCATTCCGGATCACCGACCGACCCCTGCCCTCACCACGTCTTCAACAAGGCCGACGCTATCATCGCACCCCACCTGCGAGACATCATCAACACATCCTTCGACACCGCCACCTTCCCTGAGAGCTGGAAACACGCCGAACTCAGCGCTCTACTCAAGAAACCAACAGCGGACCCCACCGACCTCAAGAATTACCGCCCCATCTCGCTCCTCCCGTTTCCAGCCAAAGTCATCGAGAAAACCGTCAACAAGCAGATGGCCGCTTTCCTCGAGACGAACGGATCCCTCGACCCCTCACAGTCCGGCTTCCGAGCCAACCACAGCACCGAGACCGCCCTCATTGCCGCCACCGATGACATCCGAGCCCTGATGGACAACGGAGAAACAGCGGCCCTCATCCTCCTAGACCTCTCCGCGGCATTCGACACGGTCTGCCACCGCACCCTAGTACGGCGCCTCAGCAACGTCGGAATCCAGGACAAGGCGCTGGAATGGATCATCTCCTTCCTCGACGGAAGAACACAGAGAGTCCGCCTACCACCGTACAAGTCAGAGGCCACCGAAGTCATCTGCGGCGTCCCCCAAGGATCATCTCTGAGCCCCACCCTCTTCAACGTCTACATGAGCCCCCTCGCGGCCATCGTACGCAAACACAACCTCAGCATAATCTCCTACGCCGACGACACCCAGCTGATCCTCTCCCTGACCAACGACCCCGCCGCCGCCAGAGCCAACCTACACGAAGGGATGAAAGAGGTAGCCGAGTGGATGACGACCAGCCGCCTAAAACTGAACTCGGACAAGACGGAGGTCCTCATCCTGGGCTCCTCTCCCTCCGCCTGGGACGACTCCTGGTGGCCTCCCGCCCTGGGCACCGCACCCAAACCGACAGACCATGCACGAAACCTGGGCTTCACCCTGGACTCCTCCCTCTCCATGACCAGGCAAGTCAACAACGTCTCCTCGGCATGCTTCAACATCCTTCGCATGCTACGGAAGATCTTCTGGTGGATCCCCACCGAGACCAGGAAGACCGTCACCCAGGCCCTCGTCACCAGCCGACTGGACTACGGCAACGCCCTCTACGCCGGTACCACCGCCAAGCTCCAGAAGAGACTCCAGCGGATCCAGAACGCCTCAGCCAGACTCATCCTCGACATCCCACGAACCAGCCACATCTCCGGACATCTGAGAGACCTTCACTGGCTCCCCGTCAACAAAAGAATCACCTTCCGCCTCCTCACCCACGCACACAAAGCCCTACACGACCAAGGCCCGAGCTACCTCAACAGCCGAGTCAACTTCTACGCTCCCAAACGCCACCTCCGATCAGCCAACCACGCCCTCGCCGCCGTCCCCCGCATCCGAAGAGCGACTACAGGAGGAAGGTCCTTCTCCTACCTGGCCGCCAAGACCTGGAACTCCCTCCCTCCCGACCTGCGCCTGACCCAAGACCACCTCTCCTTCAGGAAGAAGCTGAAGACCTGGCTGTTCGAGCAGTAGCGGCTCCCCCCCCCCCAGCGCCTTGAGACCCTACGGGTATGTAGCGCGCTCTATAAGTGTCACTGATTGATTGATTGATTGATTGGTCCAGTAAAATGGCCCTGGGACACCTTGGAACTCGGACGCTTGTCTGCCAGGGCTTGGGTTCCATTCTGGAAAGCGTCCCCTCAGCCTTGAAGATTGTACAAAAGTCTTGGGGGCCCTCGACTCCCGCAGGCTTCCGGTGGGGAGCGGCTGCCATGATTGCTTGCGGAATGGCCACGACGGAGCTACGAGATGGTGGTGCTCTCATGGTGACGCCAGCTTCAGTCTGAAACATCCAGAAACAAGGTGGGGCTTTCATCGTTTGGGAAAAAAAATGTTTTAATCCAATGAAAACTGTTATTTTTAGGTCACATGACCTAGTCTTACATCATTAGGAAAACAAAAGTAAAATGAACCAATGAAAAGTTTTATTAACAAGTCACATGACCTGTTATGCTTACGTTACGCGCTGCGCGGCGCGTTCTGGATCGTTTCCGGGAAGCTGTGCCTTGCGCACCGGAGCACTTCCGGGTGCGCTAACGCGGCGCGTCATATGACGCATCCTTGATGTAAAATTTTAAGAGCGGGAGCAACTCAACTACATGGTGAGCGAGACGCTGTAGTCGCAAGAGCGGGTGGTAAACAGCTGAATGGCGGAAGAGGCACAGAGTACCAAAAGCGGGCGGAATGGCAACTGAAACGGTAAAGGGGCGCCCCACTACAGTGTGTCTTCAGGTCAAACGGATTGTGGGACAAGGTCCAGAATGGAAGAGTCATCAAAAGGGAAAAAATTCCGCCGGACCCCGGGAGCCGGCCGCCTATGTCGGGGGCGATCTTAGGCCACACCAGGGCAACACGACTTGGGGAGGGGGCAGGAGCCAAGCGCCCCCTCTCAGTCCGCGCCATCTCACCGCCCCTCGGGGGCCTCCGTCAAGCGGTTTAGGGAGGCACCGTATCACATTTTTTTTTTCCAATGCAGTCAGGTCCACAAACGGACCCCACTTACTTTGAATAGTGAAGCTGCAGCTCGTGCAAATAAGGTTTAAACAGTGTTACAAGCGCTGCTTAGAACTCTGAAGTATGGCACTCAACATCCAGGACTTATGCCATTTGTGTAAGGCAGTGACATCGAAGCAACTCAGGGACAAAAAGCATGAACGAACATTCACGTATGAAAATCTTATTTGGGGAAGGGGCAGGATCCAAACGCCCCCTCCCAGTTCGCGCTACTACACCGTATGTGGAAAATCTGAAGCCATCGTTCTACAAACTCTCAATGCTTGCTATCAGTGCATGAGTTTCATGCTCGATCGATTGAGCTAGCCGGATCGGGCATTAAAAAGTATAAAATAGTTATGTAAATAGTTATTTAATAAAATGTTTTACCCTGTTTCTTTGCTGGTGTGTTGTCTATATTTATAATATTTGCATAGGGTTTGTCGTTATTTTGGGCGGGGTGGGTGGCGGAGTCGAGCTGTCTTGCAGCCCTCATGGTGTGGAGCTCAGTTCATTTCACTATTTTCGTATTTCTCATGAAGGGTTGTTCCTAATGTTTGTATTTTACCGAGGTCAAAAAGAGATCGAATTAGTGGTCTACTGATTTTGCTCGATTACTTTTATTTTTTTACACGATTTTTCACTATCTGCAAAGACTAAACAGAGTATTGCGACTTTGTGCTTGTTTGTAAATAGAGAATGATCCAAAGAGAACCAATTCTAAAACAGTAAATGCTTGGATAACAATCAATCAAATGGAGAGACAAGCAGGTACGACGGATTACAACGGGGGTAAAGGTCTGCGTTAACTACCGTTCACTATCTGCAAAGAGAGAGTACTACTAAGAGAAAAGAAGGGAGGGGGGGGGGCAGCGTTCAAAGCACATCAGCGTGCATAAACACGAAAACGTTTTTACCTATCACGTACTTGACATTTGACAGCTTTTGATATTTGCTATTAAAAAACCATTGAAATTCACAGAAAAAAACATAGGTTATAGTCCATATATAGTTAGGAATTTGCATTACAAAACCTTGAAAATTCAATGAAAAAACCATTGGTTATAGAACATATATAGTTAGGAATTTGCATTTACAAAACCTTATTTTACTCGCATAAAACCATTGAAATTCCATATATAGTTAGATGCGCTAACTATATATCGCGCACCCGCAATCCACTGCTGATGATGTCACATATTACATCATTCATGACATGGTCAGTGACATCACTGATGACATCACTGATGACATCTCAAATGACATCACTGATGACATCACTGATGACAACTCAAATGACATCACTGACAACATCACAGATGACATCATTCATGTGTTAATACGATGAACCTATACAGACTCTGATATATCCTTAGATACACTCAGTGAAAACAGACACTCACAGATTGTCACTCATCCATGGAGTTACTCATACACCTAGACAGTCATGCAAAGAATCAATCACACCTCCAATTCCTCAACTATACAGTTATACACACCTTACTTATTGAAACATATTCTAACACATATTTACTCTCTTATATAATCCCTAATAAAAGTTCACAATGATCCATACAGCCACTCACACATTCACTGGCTCTAATGCACAGTTATTTATATATGTTAACTCTCACATGTACTGTGTTTTACATATGTACTTACTTTTACATGTAGCACTGAGTTATCCATTCACTCACCAATACACTCATGCACACAGTCAACCGCCCATACAGCTGTTTCCACATGCACTTTTGAAACCATACATCTAGTGAATCAACTGCTCACACATCTATGCACAGAGTCACACACCTCCCAGCCACTCACACATATACTCAGTCTCCCATACAAATACTTTGGCAACCAATCAATAACCCATATAGTTACTCATATAGCTACTTATCAACACATGCAACAGTTTACAGAACAACAGACATAATGATGCACAAATTAAGACAGTTTAGTCACTAACCCATGCACTCAGTGAGACACATTTAATCACTCACTCATACAGTCAGTCATGCACCTACTAAATCCTTCATCCAGACACTTATACATCCACTCATTCTTCAATATGTAAGACATATTTTAACTTTACAGAAACATACAGTCACTGGATGTTGTCATCAGTGATGTCATTTGAGATGTCATCAGTGATGTCATCAGTGATGTCACTGACCATGTCATGAATGATGTAATATGTGACATCATCAGCAGTGGATTGCGGGTGCACGATATATAGTTAGCGCATCTAACTATATATGGAATTTCAATGGTTTTATGCGAGTTAAATAAGGTTTTGTAAATGCAAATTCCTAACTATATATGTTCTATAACCAATGGTTTTTTCATTGAATTTTCAAGGTTTTGTAAATGCAAATTCCTAACTATATATGGACTATAACCTATGGTTTTTTCTGTGAATATATATATATATATATATATATATATATATATATATATATATATATATATATATATATATATATATATATATATATATATATATATATATATATATATATATATATATGTATTACCTACTGGCGGTTGCCAGTAGGTAGTTATAGTTAGGATTGGCTACCATAGGAAATTCCGAACATTCTATTGGGAATAACTTTGGCGCTGATTGAGGGATCTGTCTGTAATTTTCCTTAAAATGGTCTCGCTGCGCTCCGCTCCTTCCCTGAAAGTTTCGGGGGGATTCGTGAAGTGGGGGCTGAGAAAAAAGGGGGGTCCCAAAACGTGTTTTCTCCATGTTAATTTCCATAGGACGGTCTGACAAGTCTACAGCCCGAACCGCTGAACGGAATTACGCCAAACCTGGCAAAATTGTAGGGACTGGTACGCAGATGTGCCTTTGCTATGTTTGGTGAAAATTGCTCCAGTGGTTTTTATGAAAATTAAGTTCAAAAACACATATATATCTATAGGCGCGCTGCCGGCGCTTCCCGGTGCGCGTACCGAGGAGCGCACCCGGCGCGCTACGGGTGTGCGCGAGCGAAATCTGATTGGCTGTCGGGTGTCTGTTAACATTCTAAACAGTCTGGAGAGTCCGCCATCTTGTGTCTCAGTAGAATCGAGACACAAGAGGTGAAAAAAGAAAGGGGGATATAATTAAAAGGGGGCAGAGTAGACACCCCCTGATCCCATAGGTTTTCTGAGGGGGGCCTAGAAGGACCATGAAGGGCTAAAAACCTATTTTTTTTGTTTAAATTTTCACGGGGTGAGCGCTGGCGGCGCTCCCCGGTACGCTCTCCGGTACGCGGACCCTGAGTGTACCACGGGGAAAAAGAGTGTGAAAAAAAAAGAGATATGTCAGAAATACTGATGTATCTGTAACTCCTTGTGACATAATGCGTCATACATTAAATATGACGCATGAGTAGAAGACTGAAGGCATCATTTATGAGGCCATTCGTCACTTTCATGCCACCTGTGCGTCAGTTTTTGTGGTCCACCAGTGGTGTAAAAAATGCACCTTGTTGAGTCATATTTATAAAGTGATGCATCTAGGTAAATGCGTTACTTTGTAAACTCCTGCGCCACATTATACCTGTGCCAGGTGTAATGCATGCAAAGGGGGTGTATTGACGCAAGAAAGGGTTGTAGAAGTGACGCAGTGAAATCTATGAGATTTCACTGTGTCACTTTTAGGACACTGTTGCCTCAAAATCTTGCGCCTGCCTCACAGCAGGCGTAAGACTGACGCAAGCCCTTTCACATGAGGCTGGCCCCATGTGAAAGGATGCATTGCTGGAGTTGCGTATATGGACAGAGTCACACACCTCCCAGCCACCCACACACACACTCATCCTCACATACAAATACTTGAACAACAAATCAATAACCCGTATAGCCACTCATATAGCTACTGATCAAAACATGCAGCAGCTTACATAGCAACAGACATACTGAAGCACATATTCAAACAGTTTAGCCACTAACCAATGCATTCAGTAAGACACATTTAATCACTCACTTATACAGTCAGTCACGCACCTACTAAATCCTTCATCCAAACACTCATACATCCACTCATTCTTCAATATGTAAATTATTAACTTTAACTTAATAGTATTTTAACTTTACAGAAACACACAGACACTGGATGATGTCAGTGTTGTGATCAGTGCTGTCAGTTGATGATGTCATCAGTGATGTCATCAGTGATGTCATTTGAGATGTCATCAGTGATGTCAACAGTGATGTCACTGACCACGTCATGAATGATGTAATATGTGACATCATCAGCAGTGGATTGCGGGCGCGCGAGTTATAGTGAGTCCAACTAACTATAACGTGGGAATTTCAATGGTTTTGTATGAGTAAACTGTTCAGCTAACTATAACTGGTGTGAAACCTATGGTTTTGTCAGTGTGTATATATATATATATATATATTATTATTATTATTTTTTTTTTTTTGTTACGGACAGTAATCAGCCTTTCAATTAGAACCTTGACCAAAGATGAAATTGAGGTCCTACAATTAGGGCTGAGCTTCTGTCCTACTGCTGATTATGACTATGTCCAAACCCGAAAAGATCTTTTTGAATACATAAGAAAATTAAAGCTACAAAAAATCTTTCTTTTACACCCACATAGAGGCAGATCTATTGGGGAGGAGCAACAACACATAGAAGGAATCGTTTTGGACCATCTGAGTAGCCAAGACTTGGACACTTTGCTAAGACAAAATCTAGAGGAGGAAAGTCCTGTGGACACAATCCCTAGAACACCTATGGAAGAATCGAATGTCGAACAGATGGGGGCAACAGTAAATTTAAGCAGAAATCTAAAATGATGCCACAAGTTCTATTTGATACCATTGATGTTTTCAGTGAAGCAATCCTTAAAGACCTGAAAGTAGTAATGAGTACCAAAATGAATCCAATAAAGGATTATAATATGCCAAGAAGACACTGGGAAGTGATTAAAACATTGAAAATGGATTTGACATTGGAGATTAAGCCCTCTAACAAAGGAGGCAATATTGTTGTTTTTAATAAAGAACAATATCTGAAAGAGACTTTGAGGCAACTTGGCGATGTGGAGTGTTATACAGCAATTAATAGAATTGATTATTCTAACTGTGTAGAAAATTATCATGCATTCCTAACTGGGTGGAGGGATGAGGGGATGTTGAATCAGGATGAATTTTTGTTTCTGTATTGTGAGTTACCAATTCTCCCAACATTCTACCACTTACCAAAAGTACATAAGGACCCTGTTAACCCCCCAGGTAGGCCCATTGTGGCCTCAATCAACAGCCTCCTGGAAAATACGTCTTTATACATTGACTCTTTCTTAAGCCCATTAGTCAAGGATCTGGCATCATATGTCAGAGATACACAAGATTTCCTAAGACTAACGGAGGGTATTATGTGGGAATCAGATATGTTTTTATTCACTCTTGATATCACTAGCCTTTACACTTGTATTCACCACCAAGATGGCTTGAAGGCAGTGAAATGGTTTTTAAACAAGAGGGCTTCTAAATTTCAAACTCACAATACCATGCTTTTAGAAATGATTGACTTTTGCTTACACAACAATGTATTTATTTTCTCTGGCAAGCTATACCAACAACTACATGGTACCGCCATAGGCACGTGGTTCGCCCCCAGCTATGTGAATTTATTAGTGGGCTGGTGGGAGAAGCACGTGGCCTGGGGGAGGCGAATTAAATCTGTCCGGATAACATTATACTTTGGGCAAGGTACATTGTACCTTTTTATTGTTTAGAGGAGGAGTCGCTCCTTGGCTGATGAGTATATATCCGTAATCAACATCAATGAGTTAAATTTGGAATTAACGGGCCACATAAGTGAGGTCTCAGTAAACTACTTGGATCTAGAGGTTTTTATCGAGAACATCACCTTGCAAACCAGACTCTTTCACAAACCAACCGCTGGTAATACGGTATTACACACTACCAGCTACCATCCTAGAAGCTTAATCAGAAACATCCCATTTGGGGAACTCTTGCATATTAAACACAACTGTTCCAACCAGAAAAACTATGAATCAGCTAAAAATGCAGCTATAACTAGATTTAAAAAAACGGGGATATGGAAATTCTGTTTTAAAACAAGCGGAGGCAAAAGTTGATAAATTGGAGCGAAGGAATCTACTTGTGGCCAAAAAGGTATCGCCTGAGTCCCAGAATCATGATGTAAGAATGATCACTACGTACAATAGCAGATCTAGTGCAGTGGTGCACATTTTTCAAAAAAACTGGTACATTTTACAGACGAACAGTGTACTAAGGAATCATTTACCGTCACGTCCTGTAATAACATACAAACCTTGCCAATCTCTAAGTGATCATCTAACAAACTGCCATTTTGACCCCAAAACGACAGTAAGAAATAAGATCAATGTTATGGGCTTCTTCCAGTGTCTACACTGCAAAGCCTCTAAATTCGGTAAAAAAACAACCCCCTACAGGGGAAGGCCAGGGGATCAAAGACCAACCAGAGAAATTAGAAAGCTCCTGAATTGTAACTCTGAGTACGTGGTGTACTGTTTAGAATGCTCCTGCCAGAAACGTTATATTGGTAGGACCATTACCCAGCGAAAAAGCGCATCCTTGAGCACATGCGTGCGAAAACAAACAAGGATGCAAGTTACCCAGTGGCACGGCACTTTGAACAATTTCATCAAAGTGACCGAGATCTCCTGAAATACTATTGTATTGACCAAGTTGAGAGAAGAGAAAGAGGGGGAGAAAGGCTTAAAAGGCTTTGTATGTTGGAGTCCAGGTACATCATAGATCTTCAGACAAAGGCCCCAATTGGGCTCAACAACGATGAAGAGCTATGGGTGCACCTGGAAACCTAGAATATACAATATCAACTGAACATGCACACCACTTTTATAATCAGATATACTCAGACATAATACCCATGTGGATTCACATCTTTTTTATCTTTTCCATATATAATGACGGTAGAACAGCATGCCCAGTAAGGCTAGATTGAAACATGAGTTAAGAAAATGCCCTATGAAAACACAAATTGCTGCTAAAAAAAGGCCCATTCAGGGCTTAATTATGGTGCATCTGGGGTTGTTAAAACATTGTATTTTCAAAAAAAACTTTTTAACACAAAATACCAGTCTGATTCACATGCAATATGTCTAATATTACATAATGAATTTTCATTAGGATAAATTGTGTTGATGGATTCAGCTAGGGGTGTGTCTATATGTGTATGTATATGTATTAACAGTGACTCCCTTACATATAATTATTCTTGAATAAGTTGTATTATTCTTTTTATTACACTTACTCACTTTTTTCACTTATTGTTTGCAGTATGGATGCACACATTTTGTACACCAAAATACCACGTTACAAGATGGCCACCAATTGTTTAGCCTGTGGTAGTGTACGGTCAACACTCTTTCTATGTTTAATGAAAACCATGTGGCCAGTGTATTTGTGTGAAATACTGCAGAACGAGCACAGGGTAACTGACATTGATAAAGCTACGGCGAAACGCGTCTGTCAGGGGGGTCTGCACTGAATAAAAGTATTTTCTACTGGATTTACTACTCCAGAGTGAGCTTTCCATTCGAGGTATCGAAGCAAGGAAACCTGTTGTGTGTGTGTATATATATATATATATATATATATATATATATATATATATATATATATATATATATATATATATATATATATATATATTCACGCTCGTTCTCCGCCATCTATCCGGTGCACTCACAGGCGGGTGCTGGTTAGCGGCCGTGGATAGCCATGTCACATTACGCTCAAATTCTTCATATTCAGGAAGAAAAAGCTGCACTCTGGAGGGGTAATTTTAACAGGCTTCTTTAATATTCAAAGCAAACAAACATGTTTCGGCTGCAAGCCTTCGTCGGTGTTCATGACACCGTGCTTGTGACAGGCTAATAAAGTTTCATAATTTAGTAGCAATCAAGAAGGGACTTACACCCCCTAATAGATCGTGGGTGCCATCTTGGAGTGTATGTCACAGTAAACATAGCACTGCAAGTTTGGACGATAGCGTTATTCAGCCATAAATCGGCATATTACTGGCCACATACAGTTACAAAGGGTATAGCGATTCATACATGTGTATCATTACACTAAATCAAGCCGTGGATCGGCTTAAGTCCCTCATCGAAAGGCTACAATCATATTGCGAAACTCAAAATTAATCCAAAACCAAATAATTGATCAGATTGCATATAGCACGCACAAATTTTCATATAGCACCTACAGCTGCCTATTCATATCATAGACTCACTGCAACTTGTTACGGTATTTGAACAGACCAGGTAATACTTAGTATATACAGAACAAGAGGCTAAACTTGGCATTACAGAACTATTTCCCCAATTGAACTGTCAGCTCTTCCCCACTGTTTAGACCCTTAGGAAATGTATTCGATAAATTGATAATAAATCTCGACTCCAATCGTCGTAGTTTCTGTAGCCGGTCTCCTCCTCTAATATTTACAAGAATATAGTCCAATCCAATGTATTGCAGTTTCTTCCTATCCTTATTATGGAATTCTGCAAAGTGTCGGGCGACCGGGTAAGCAGGATCTGCCTTATCGATGGCCCGAAAATGCTCTAGGATTCTGATCTTAAGCTGATGGATGGCACTACCTACGTAGCGTAAGCCACATGGGCAGACCAAAGTATATACTGCAAATGATGTACTGCATGTGATGAACTTGTTCTTCCTGTATCTAGTAGAGTGTAAGTGAGGACCCTTCTACTAGCTGCGCAGTCTTTACACCTACTACATGGATAGAATCCTTTCATCTCTTTTAGGGTGCTCGTTCTGGGCAAGGGTTTCTCAAGATTACTTTTCACCAGCATATCCTTTAGGGATCTGGCTTTACTAAAAGTAACCTGTGGATATTGAGGTAAGTCATCTTTAATTACATTATCAGTTTGGAGAATATGCCAGTTCTTTTTTAGCATTCTTTTTAAGTGATTGGCCTCAGAGGAATACGGGGTAATAATTCGAAATTTCGCTTTATTATCAGTATTTCTCTTCTTAGATTTGTCTATCAGAAGTTCCTTCCTGGGGATCTTTCTGACTCTCTTGAGTGTCTGTTCCAATGCCCCCTTCTCATAACCTCTCAGACTGAATCTGGCTATACATTCTGAGGCAGCTGCCTCAAAATCTTGTTCTCTTGAACTATTCCTTTGTAGTCTGAGGAGTTCATCGTAGGGTATGCTATGGACCAATTTAGGTGGATGATTACTGCTGGCAAGAAGAGTGAATTGCCTGCAGTCGGTTTACAGAAAAGTGCTGTGTGGAGTTGGCCATTATCAACAAACAACTTAAGGTCCAAATAGTCCACTGCCACTGGACTAATGGTACCAGAGAAGTGCAAGTTGTAGTGGTTATTATTGAGATCTTCAATGTATCTTTGGGCCGTGTCCATTGTCCCCTGCCACACACTGAATAGGTCATTGATGTAACAATGCCACTGTCCTGTCCCACTTCACAGCAACTGGGCACCTGCTCCTCCCACCAGCCAATGAACACGTTCGCATAGCTGGGAGCAAAGCAGGTGCCCATAGTTGTCCCAGACACCTGTCTGAAAAATTGGTCCTCGAACAAGAATATTTGTTTGTGAGACAAAACTCCACAAATTCCAAAATCATCACATTATGTTGTGCAAAATGTAATTGCCGTTGGTCTAAATAGTATTCGACTGCAGTTAAGCCATGTTGGTGTTTAATACAGGTATATAAGCTGGTAATGTCTAATACTATTAGCAGATAATTAGAGTCCCAGGTGATATCTGCAATCTTCTTCAAAAAGTCCTTAGTATCTTTAATATAAGACTGAAGCTGTGCAACAAAGGCCAACAAAACATTATGGACAAATCTAGACATATGTTCATTTAGGCCATTCACTGAGGAAACAATAGGTCTGCCAGGTGGATATTGATTCTCTTTGTGAAGTTTAGGAGGATGGTAAATGGTTGGAATCGTGGGATTACAACTCCGCAGAAACAGATGTTCATCGCTGCCCAGCATGGATAGATCATACCATTTTTTGTATTAAACTATCATATAGTTTCATACTCTGCTTATAAACTTCATTGTTGGTTTGTTCGTAGTACTTCTTATCCGATAATTGTCGGATGGTCTCCTTGTGCTAGTATTCTCTTTATTCTCTACTGAGCAAAACCACGTTACCACCTTTAGCGGAAGGTTTCACAATAATTGTAGCATCATTCATTAGATCTTGTAATGATAGTCTTTGAGCAGTTGTGATATTTCCTCCATTCGTACGGTGGTTACTGTTTTTCCTAAATTTCAATAAATCATTGGTCATGGCCTCAGTAAAGACATCAATCGCATCCCACGGCATCTGTGGGACAAAAACAGAGGAAGGTTTAAAGGGGCTTTCTTCCATCTCCTGGTCAATATCTTGCCTTAGTACTCGTTGTGCCATACTCATATTAGTAATTGAACGGGAATCCTGTTCCAAACTGAGATCTTCCAATAGTTTCTAACTATAACTACATACTGGCAACCACCAGTAGGAGATACAAATATACAGAGGCATACAAGGCCTAGGAGGATTTTATCCCTACAATAAGTGCAAGACATGCACAGATAGCAGGAGAATCACATGCTATCATGTACCTGGTAGGAGTGACCCAGTGACTATTAAGAAATTCATGAACTGTCTGACACCTTTTGTAGTATATTGTTTGAGTTGCCCTTGTGGCCTTAGATATATAAGGAGCACGAAACACCCAGCCAAGATTCGCATTCTGGAACACCAAAGGGCTATACAAAATAATGATAGTAACTATCCAGTGGCGCGTCATTTTCATACTCATCACAACAGTAACCGTAAACTTCTGAGTTATTTCTCTCTAGACCATGTAGCTAGAGACTCCAGAGGTGGAGATCGGGAAAAACGCCTCAGGAGATTGGAGTCTCGCTACATTATTGATTTGGCAACCAAAACCCCTTTGGGTCTGAATATGGGGGAGGAATTGAAAGTACACCTGTAAATACTGTATGAATTGTAAACAATAATTGATAACAACCGTTTTAGCTCACACTGGGACTGAAGGCCATAAGAGATTAATTGAATTTCTAGATTGAGGATGTTTTTGCAATTATTAGTATTGAATTGAAACCTTTTTCATTGGAGATGATTGGTAGCATATTGACAATTTAACTTGTGTATTGTGTATAACAATCTTTGCAATTGATATTGTGTTTAATCTTGCCCATTCAAGGGCTTCAACAGTTTTTTTGGTTTAGATCGGGAGTGACCAAGCCAATAAGCATTTGCTTAATGTAAACATGTGAAATGAAATGTCAATGAAAGAGCTATTTGGTCTCCCAAAACTAGAACCAAGCACATCTATGCCATATACACATTTATTTTATTGCTATATCAATTGGGCAATTTTGGTTACCTAACTCCAATGTAAGTAACATGTCTGTTTATTTTACGTCGATATCGATGTTGCCTGACTTTTTAATGGCGACTCAGTGAGACAGATCCCGTGAGACTGTGTGAGGTAATGTTGTGTTTATTTTGCAGCTGTCTTCACGGGGTAGTGCAATCCTTCGCGGCTGGGCTGCCGCGTTCAATTCACCAATTATGTGGGAGTGTCTAAAGCAGCACAAACTCTTTGTCGTGCCTCTGAAGAGAGCGGAAGCTCAGAAACGTGTCAGGCTATTACTACCGACACGAGAACTGTAATCAAGCGGGACTGCGGAGCTGTCTTTTACCCAAATAAATGCCTTTTGGTCACCTGCTGCCGTGTGCTTCCTTACCTGTGGGTACTTGGAGCTTGAATGTAAACGCGGCAGCCCAGCTGCGAAGGATTGCACTACCCCATGAAGACAGGGGGCCACGGAGCCCGGAATCTTGCAGAGCCCCAAGTGTGGAGCAGCACGTGAGGGATCTATGGATGGCGCACAGCCCGGGGCCCATCAGAGGGCTTCATATGCCACAGTATAATTCATGTGCATGGAGTTAGAACTTAAGACACGGACTATAAGACCCAACATACATTGCGTTCAACTAATCTGAGAAGCCGATTGGAGGGCGTTCAATTCACCAATTATGTGGGAGTGTCTAAAGCAGCACAAACTCTTTGTCGTGCCTCTGAAGAGAGTGGAAGCTCAGAAACGCGTCAGGCTATTACTACCGACACGAGAACTGTAATCAAGCGGGACTGCGGAGCTGTCTTTTACCCGAATAAATGCCTTTTGTTCACCTGCTGCCGTGTGCGTCCTTACCTGTGGGTACTTGGAGCTTGAATGTAAATGCGGCAGCCCAGCCACGAAGGATTGCACTACCCCATGAAGACAGGGGGCCACAGAGCCCGGAATGTTGCCGAGCCCCAAGTGTGGAGCAGCACGTGAGGGATCTATGGATGGCGCGCAGCCCGGGGCCCATCAGAGGGCTTCGTATGCCACAGTATAATTCATGTGCATGGAAGTTAGTACTTAAGACACGGACTATAAGACCCAACATACATTGCTTTCAACTAATCTGAGAAGCCCATTGGAGGGCGGTCAATTCACCAATTATGTGGGAGTGTCTAAAGCAGCACAAACTCTTTGTCGTGCCTCTGAAGAGAGCGGAACCTCAGAAACGCGTCAGGCTATTACCACCGACACAAGAACTGTAATCAAGCGGTACTGCGGAGCTGTCTTTTACCCGAATAAATGCCTTTTGGTCACCTGCTGCCGTGTGCGTCCTTACCTGTGGGTACTTGGAGCTTGAATATATATATAGATACAAATCAAAACAAAACCCTTTCAGGCATAGAGTGACACATAAATTATGCAAAAAAGAAGGAGAGAACTCTGGGCAGTTCTCAAGTTTAGGTGGAAAGCAGCTCCTGTTAGAGCACTCTCAACACCAGCGACACTCTAGATCTGCTCACCTCAAATGTCTGTTTTTCTATCAAAGTTTTTAAGCATAGGATTAGCACAGTACTGTCCACGCCGAGATAGAAATGGACAAAGTATTTTGCCATTTACACAGCAAAGTCTTTAAGCATAGGACTAGTACAGTGCTGTCCTTGCCGAGCTGTAAAATGACAAGAGGCATTTATCACTCCAGGCACAATATTACAGCTTTGAATTGGTAAAATACCAACTCAAGCCAACCTGAAATGAGTAAAAGCAACCCCTGACACAGTGTTTTGCTCTAATTAGAGCTCTTCAGAGAGGTATAGCTTTGTCCAGACACAAGGGAGCACCCAGTATTAAGTCAAAACAAAACCCTTTCAGGCATAGAGTGACGCATAAATTATGCAAAAAAGAAGGAGAGAACTCTGGGTAGTTCTCAAGTTTAGGTGGAAAGCAGCTCCTGGTAGTGCACTCTCAACACCAGCGACACTCTAGATCTGCTCACCTCAAATGTCTGTTTTTCTATCAAAGTTTTTAAGCATAGGATTAGCACAGTGCTATCAACGCCGAGATAGAAATGGACAAAGTTTTTTGCCATTCATACAGCAAAGTCTTGTGTATTGTGTATAACAATCTTTGCAATTGATATTGTGTTTAATCTTGCCCATTCGAGGGCTTCAACTGTTTTTAAGGTTTAGATCAGGAGTGACCGAGCCAATAATGTAAACATGTGAAATGAAATGCCAATGAAAGAGCTATTTTGTCTCCCAAAACTAGAACCAAGCACATCTATGCCATATACACATTTATTTTATTGCTATATCAATTGGGCAATTTTGGTTACCTAACTCCAATGTAAGTAACGTGTCTGTTTATTTTACGTCGATATCGATGTGGCCTGACTTTTTAATGGCGTCTCAGTGAGACAGATCCCGTGAGACTGTGTGAGGTAATGTTGTGTTTATTTTGCGATCAGAATACAAGGTGACTACAAGGGATTCTGTTTTTGAATCTGACTCAATTATTTTTTTTCTATTTTTTGGTTCACGCATTAGAACCTAACGTATCCTTAGGATAACTCATCAAAATAGTTAAATGGTTTTTAACAGAACACTACATTCGTTGTTAAAAAGTAAAAAGCACACAGCAGTGGAAGGTTATGTTTAAAAAAATTGTTTATATTGGTATAAGTCACAAAATGAATTAATGGGGATAGAGGTTGAGCAAAACTATACATTAACCATCATGAATAGCAACATATACGTATTTGATTGACAATTCATAACAGTAAGATCAACTCCATTGAGTAAATGAGGAAACCAAAGTCAAAAATGTATCCTGGTGTCCTGCAGTAAAAATAGCTGAGGAGATGATGCTTATGTCGACGTTTCGGTCTTATGGGCTGTCATCAACAAGACCATCATCAGGACTAGATTTTTCAAATGTAACCCCCTGTACAAAAAATTATATACAATTAAATACAATCCGTTGATGTGGAAACAAAAACAGGAACATCAACTGGCTATTTACAATTCAACCCTAACCAAACTGCTGTGTGCGTCACATCCTATTGATGGACAACTAAACTAAAATAATATAATTTCAGAAAATTAAAAATGCTTTGTTTTTTGTGTCAATCATTTACACATGAATTTATTTTACAAACCAATTCACCTATTGAATTCAGTGACAAAGGTGATATTTCACTCACTTGGATCAACACAGATTATATAGTGGATCTTCTGATTTATACGGTAATTCAACTTGGGGTTATTCTGGATGTAATCTAGAGAGATATATGCATCATGTTAATCTAAGAATTCCGAAAGAGGCGCTATTATTGGTCGCTACCATAGTGGCTGCTGTGAAACATACCTGAATTCAATATCTTGTACAGTCAACGCTTGTACCTTCAAAGTGGACCCTTATCCGGATAGTTCAAAAAAATTATAAAACGGAGAAAGAGGCCTGAAATGAAATGAATAGGGATCCTTATGTCTAGATGCTCAAAAATCAATGAGCGTATATTATAATGTGATCTCACAAAGACATACCTGGATCAATTGTAGTATGTCAAAAAACCTTTGAGTGATCAGCAGTCCTAAATCTTAGTCAATCTTAATGCCAGGCGTAATCAGATACCCAGACCTGAAAGATGAGACAATGAGTTTCTTAACTTATGGAGCACCAATGTGCGTAGATTTGACAAGCAAAAGCTAGGCTATAGTAATCATCCGTTTCTCTGACACAGTTAAGATACATCTACGTTTATAGCAGTATTGCCACCTGAACTTAAGACAGAGTTGGGTGGATAATACATGTACTTGTCCGGCTACGTGGAAGCTTCCATGATTATACATTAATTATCATGTATGTGCATGAGCAGAACTTAACAAATAGAGTTGACATATATTGTCTAATCATAATAGTGGAACGATATTCCTCAAGAGCATTTCATTCTCATTATATTTGCGCAGTCTACAATACCGGGTCATCTAAGTATTAAGACTATCGGTATAGTTTTGTCCTACGTTGGTTAGACCAAGCGACAGTGGCAGCATTCTCGTTGTATTAGCGTAGTCTATAAAGCCAGGTCATTTAAATATTAAGACTATCAGTATAGTTTTTGTTCTACGTTGGTAAGACCAAAGAACAATGGCAGCATGAGTAACTTTCTAGCTTGTTATGACACTGCACGTGCCAATTTTACTTATCGGTGATTATATTAAGGAAAGTGCGCCCAGCATTTAAAACAAGCCTATGTGCAATGATATATGAGGAAACATATCGACTTCATGTATTTAAAACACGTTACGAAACATTGAGCATGTTAGCCTGCAGTCGCTACGGAAAGCTTATACGAGTAAAGTGGCATGATGGCTATGTATTATAAAGTGTGTTACGCAAAGGGTCTGATTAGAAATTCGACATGTGAGCCAACATTAGTTATGAATATCTTAGCGTTCTTATCTGAAGCTAGTGATCAGGCTCCTTATCAATATGTACAAAAAATATGTACAAACAACTATAATTCATAGAGTTTAGCAGGCACTAGTTTGGGACAACTCAAAACTGGTATATCTAGTACTAATGTAAGGGCTAGTTAAAGTAAAAAATCGGTCGCACAGAGCTACTTACATGAATTCAGAAGTAGCTAGCAGAGGTTCAAAAATCACTCCGTAACAGGCACAATTAGAATCGAGAGTCGTGCAACAACAAGATTCCATGTTACTATCTTGTGTTATAAACTCTGGGACCCTGAAGTAGAACAGCGTCAATTGCTGTGTTTGACAACTGGTGTCCTATTGCAAATGTCGGCCATCTATGAACGGAGTGAATGTGTATACAAACAGCCTGTCTTAGTTTTTCATTGTTACTGAAACATTCTAGTCTAAGTTGTAACTACCACAATCACTTTGGCTCAATATGGAATTTACATAGTTTAGACAATAATACATGGAATATACTTAAAACAGTCCATGTTAAATATTTCAAATAAAGTTACATTTTTATAACGACATGTCTCTATGCCAAACAGTCCCTATTTCACAAAATTTCAATACGAAACTTTAACATTGTAGAACAGCGTCAATGGCTGTGTTTGACAACTGGTGTCCTATTTTAAATGTCGGCCATCTTTGAACGGAGTAGATGTGTATAGAAACAGCCTGTCTTAGTTCTTCATTGTTACTGAAACATTCTAGTCTCAGTTGTGACTACAACAATCACATTGGCTCAATATCGAGTTTACATAGTTCAAACAATGATTAATGAAATATACTTAAAACAATTTGTGTTAAATATTTCAAATAAAGTTACATTTTTCTAACAACATGTCTATATGCTAAACAGTGTCTATTTCACAAAATTTCAATACGGAACTTTAACGTTGACATTGACAGTCATTCCGAACAGTGAAACAGTTTTGGTGACACATAGGCATTGATTGAAAACATTAACTGGACCAAGTAGTTATTACCAGGATTCCTTAAGTATAACTTTATTTATTGGTATTATGACTATATTAAGAACGACATCTAAAACTCAATGTATGTATGTGTGTCTAGATTGGAAAAAGCATGTCTAATTTGCATGCTATTAGTGGTAATGTTTTAATAGCATGGAGTACATGTGAAACCGAAGATCTAGGGTCAAGTCTTAGAGGTTAGTATATGTCCTAACTTTATTCGATACAGTGGAGTGGGAAAGTGACGTTAGAAGATGTCGATAGATGGAAGATCACATAGAATTTAGGTTAAACAGGCTAAAGTTTGCCATTCGGAACTAGAGTTCAGGCCATTTTTTACTGAGTCTGATACACAGATCCAGCATTGTTCTTTCAGTGTTAAGATGCGGTCTACATTAGATTGTCTAATAGAGGGTTTTATTACTTCAACCACCCACCAAATGAAGTCTTTTGCAGTATGTTTTTCGCGTGTGAAATGTTCTACAAGTGGAGCATTCTCCACTTGACATCGGACCCTGGACTGGTGTTGAAGGATGCGTTGTTTAATTTTTTGGGTAGTTTTCCCAAAATATCTTAGTCCACAGGGGCATTCTGTGCAATATACAACATTTGTTGTGTTACAATTCGAAAACATTTTTAGGAAGATGGTTTTGCCGTTCAGTATGAAATCTTTGCAGGTCTTGGAGGTTTGGCAATCTATGCATCCATTGCATTTATAGTGGCCAATTAGGGGACTGAGTTGGCGCATGTTGTCCACTCTATTTGTATCTTTTTCTGTGTATGCATGGACTAAACGGTCTCTCGGGTTGCAGCCCCGTTTAAATGCAAACATAGGTTTGTCACATAATTCTGGTAGACTTGACAAGAGTGACCACTGTTTATTTATCAATTTCTTAAGTTGGTTGGATGCTGTGCCAAAAGTGGTGACGCACACCAATTTGGTCTCAGTTGTTTTGATTTTAGTTTCCAGTAGAGCCTCCCTGTCATTGTACCAGGCTCGTTTAAGTGAGCGTTTAAGCAATCTGTTAGGATAGCCTCTCGCATGTAGCTTGATTTTGAGCGCGTCGGACGCCTACGTTGCGCGATCGTATTTGCTCGAGTGCTTCCGGGTGCGCTTACGCCGTGCGCATCACGCGGACGCGGCTACGCGATACGTCACCATCATGTTTTTGTTCGCGATATTGGCGCTTACGGGACGCTCCCCGGTGCACGCCCCGGGGTGCTTCATAAAACTACTCTTTCCGGGGCGCTCACCGGGGCGCGCACCGGGAGCGATCCAAGGCAAAGAAAAAATAAATAAAAATAATAATATACAAAAAAGAAATTTGGCAAAATTGTAGGGACTGGTAGCCCGATGTGCCTTTGCTATGTCCCAAGATATGTGCTCAAGTGGTTTTTACGAAAATTAACTTTGAAAAAATATATATTGGGCTACATTGGGCTATATATATGTTAGAGCCCAAATGTAGCCCAATGTAGCCCAATGTGGCCCAAAGATGGCCACCAGAGACAAAAAAAAACAAATGTAGCCCAAATATCAGCCAGATGTAGCCCAAATATAGCCCAATGACAGAATGTCCCAGAGTGTTCTAAAGAACAACTAGAGCGCTAACAGTCTTACTTATAAACTGAGACTTATAGTTAGGAATTAGCATTTAAAAAACCTTTGAAATTCACTGAAAAAACCATAGGTTTCACACCAGTTATAGTTAGGAATTAGCATTTAAAAAACCTATTAAATTCACTGAAAAAACCATAGGTTTCACACCAGTTATATTTAGCTAGAAATTTTACTGACATAAAACCATTGAAATTCCCATGTTATAGTTAGTTGGACTCACTATAACTTGCGCGTGCAATGCACTGCTGATGACGTCACATATTACATCACTCATGACATGGTCAGTGACATCACTCATGACATCACTGATGACACCATCCAGTGAATGTGTGTCTTTCTGAAAAATAAATATTAGTGAGTAATGTTTACATTTTTAAATATATGTATTAGTGTTTCACTCTGTGTATAAGTAGCTGCATGGGTTGGTGAGTAGCTACATGTGTATGTACATGGGTTATTAGATGTTTTTCTTAGTATCAGTATGAGTGTCTATATGGTTTGGTGGGGGTATTACTTTGCACATAGATGCATGATTGACTGACTCCCTGTTTGTATGTGTTTTGAAGACAGCATATGTGCAGGATTGTATGGGTTTTTTTCAGTGAATATATATATATATATATATATATATATATATATATATATATATATATATATATATATATATATATATATATATATATATATATATATATATATATATATATATATATATATATATATATACACATATATATATATATTCACCGAAAAAATCATAGGTTTTAGGGAAAGTTATAGTTAGTTGGACATTTCACTCGTACAAAACCAGAGAAATTCCCCTGTTATAGTTAGTTCAGCTAACTATAACTTGCGCCCCTGCAATGCACTGCTGATGACGTCATATATTACATCACTCGTGACATGGTCAGTGACATCACTGATGACATCTCAAATGACATTACTGATGACATCATCCATGTGATAATTTCATGCATTTTCTCACACCCTGATATTTATAATCTTTGATACACCCACTCTAAATTACAGAGTGCCATTCTCAAAATCATAGACCCTCCAACACCAATAACTACATACCCACTCACTGATACTTACTTTTACACACACATTCACTCACTCAGCTGTACAGTCACTCATACTCAATATTATTGAGTTGCCGGGGCACGCAGCCGGCCGCATCTCCGGGTAACACCACCCTCGGGGCTTCTTTTTTAATCTTTTGGAGGCCCTTGGAGGCCCCCCAAGCCCCGGGGACCACCACCCTGAGGCTTTTATTAATTAATTAATTAGCAGGGCACACGGCCCCCCGCTGCCCTGGGGACCGCCACTCCAAAAAAGACACCTGTTTGGGTCCTCGAGCCCCCCACACATGCCCCGGGGACCGCCACCTCCACGGGGCACTAATATTTAAATGCAGGGTCTGTAACAGACCCCCGAGCCCCGGGGACCACCACCTCCCCGGGGCTGTGCATGTGATGGGAGGGGGGCCGCACGACCCCCCCTCCTGGAGCCTGTGATGGCCCTGGGGACCGCCACCCCCCAGGGCCAGCTCCTGCAGTGTCCCGGGGTGCCCACCCCGGGACACTGCTGTTTGCTGTGGCAGGGTGGGAGCCTCGCGGCTCCCACCCTCCGATAGCAAACTGTGGTTTGGATTTTGGAAGAGGAAACCTCCTCTCTCTTCCAAAATCCAACTAGATTGCCACACGGGGAGCTGCATGTCAGCAGCTCCCTGTGTGGAAAAGCAATGCGGCTCCCGCAGAAGGCGGGAGCTGGCAGGGACAGTGGGGGCATTGGGGCTCCCCCCAAAGTCCCCAACAAGAGGCCAGGCCCCGGGGGATGGGATCCCAGGGGCAAGGAGTGGCCTGGAGGGAGCCACGCGGGCCCCCTCCCCCATAATATTTTCTTTTCATATGTTTTTTTTTTAAACCACGCAAAGGCCGGCCCCGGGGGATGGGGTCCCCAGGGCAAAAAATGGCCTGAGGAGGGAGCCACGCAGCCTCCTCCAAATATATTAAAACAAAGAAAACACTTGCCGTGCCCAGGGGATGGGGTCCGCGGGACCGCATATGGCCTCGGGAGGGGGGCCACGCGGCCCGCTTCCATTTTTAAACAAGCATTTGCAATGCAATAGGTCTCGCATTTGCTAGAGTTAGTGCTATGGGCATTGTAAATGAAAATGTGTTTAATGTAACTGTTTGTTTGGAGTGGAGTGGACAAAGTGAGGAGGAAATACAGAGGGGAAGATTGAGAGTGCACCGCAAGATGTAGTGGCAGAGGGCAGGGTGAGAGGAAAAAGGAGGGACATGGGGACATTAATTAAATAAACGTGAGGGTGGGGAGAGCGGTAGATGCAGATATGGATTAATGAGGTAGTGTTTGAGGAGAGGAGAGACAGATATAAGACAAGATAGGCTGAAGAGAAAGAAGGGCCATGGTGACAACATCAAACAGCATGGTTGTAGAAGGCTTGCAAATATGCAGGCTTGAGAAAGGCATGAGGCACAGACTGTTTCCAATTATAAATGAAGCCTGTTTGGTGGTCACTGTGGGTCAATTGGTTTAGCAGTCCAGTGACTGCTCACAAAACCACCACACAAAAGTGGGACATATTCGATTAATTGTGCACAACATAAACCAGAGAAATCTACTCCAATGTGCAGGGGTAAAGAAAAAGTGGTAGGAGAGAGACGTGTGGGGAGAACAGAACTTGAACCTTACAGAGAGGAGATTATTAGGCATCCGGTGACATTCCATTTATCAAAAGCTTTTTTTTAGGTTTGCTTTTAATACATGTATAGAGGAGTCGTGTTTTGCCTTTGGAAAGCAATTTGTGCCAAAGCTAAGTACCTGCTGAGGTAAGCTGCTTCCCTCAAAGTGCACCCTCTCAAGAGGTTTGCCAACACTGACTCAAGCTAATGAGCGTGGCTAAATGACAGGTCTTCATAGAGGGCTAGGTACACACTTACCACTGATTACACAAATGTGGGAACGATTTGCTAAATGCCATTAAGGCAGGCTAGTGGTCTTCAATCCTCGCTGCCTGCGTTGTTCATCTCTTCCAAAAACGCACAGAGAAAGCCGGCGTCAGATCGCAAACACAGGGCGCAAAAAGGGCAAATTATTTATTTACAAATTACAATGTGTTCCATGAGAGAGGTATGTCCCACTAAGATGTTATTCCTTTTATAGATCATTCTGTCACTTCATGACACAGAAGAACAACTGCCACACACTTGGGCAACAGTAAAAGAGAAATGACAGCTCTGTCGTCAGTTCTGGAAGCAGCAGACCACAATTCTAATCTTCACTTCTGTGCCAAGATTGTGGTCCTCTTAACAAAATGTGTCATCTCTCTGTGCTACACTTTTTAATTTCTGAAGTGCCGAGATGTGGGTTAACGCAAAGTATTAGAAACTATAAAAACTGGACATTAGCATCCAAACCTTTCTAGTGGGTCGCACATTTAACCCAAAAACAAAAAGTTCATTAGTAATATATCTCTGCATGTTTTGTTACGAGTACACAACAATGTCCATAAAGCAGAAATACCAGCAATAGGCATTTCTCAATCAGTTGAGAGAAAACACACACAACATGTCACCTGACTTGTGTACTTTATTTGCCCATACTTCAGTTCTACTCTTGAACAGAAAGCAAGCACCAGACCAGAATTGCGTATGAAATGCAGTGATGCTATATGTAGTCTCGGAAGAAAACTAAACTTGCAACACATTGTTGTGAAATGAAAGCACAAACACAACAAAAAGACACACACAGGGGGTAATAATCGAAGCAGGCCTACTATTCACAAAACATATATCACACACGAGTTCACAAATGCTACAGAGGCCTACAATAACTAGACTTACTCCCACCCCAATGTCCATCCTTCCCGCTGCTTGTCTCCCCAGCCCCCCAGTCAACTGTGCGGAGTATCCCCTAGTCAGAGCGTGATATTACCGAGGTGCCAGTTTTTTAGCCAGAAGCACCTTAAATATCAATTTAAACAAGGAAACTATGAGTTCCAGAATGCAACGTTCTGTCAGATGAGCAGTCCAATGGTGCTGGACGCAGGTTGTTCCCTTGGGCCCCTGGGCACTAAAAGGGGCAGGTCAGGTGCGAGGGAGGTGGGGGCAAGTGTATGGGAGGTGGGATCATGTGGCAGGGAGGAGAGGACAGGCTATGGGAGGAGGGTACAAGGGCGTGGGAGGAGGGAGCAGGTGTACAGGAGGAGGGGGCAGGTGTACGGGAGGAGGGGGCAGGAGTAGGGCAGGTGTATGGCAGGTGGGGCCAGCTGTACGGGTGCTGGTGGTCGCTCGTTCTGCGTTCTGGCTGCCAAACTCTGGAATGATCTTCTGTCTCTCATCCGGAGCATGGATAATTACCTGACCTTCCAAAAAGCGTAAGGACCCATTTGCTCCCGCATTAAGTTCCTCTTCTTTGACACACCTGTCTTCCCTGGCCCTTCCTGTCTTTCCTCAGGAGGGAACTGTTTAGGTGCTACTTTGCCCAGCGCTGGGATGCCCAGTTGCTGGGGCAGCTGGACGCTTTATAAGCTACCTTAACATAACATAACATAACATAACATAACATAACATAACATAACATAACATAACATAACATAACATAACATAACATAACATAACAAAATATAACATAACATAACATAACATAACATAACATAACATAACATTACATAACATGTGGTGGGGGCAGGTGTACTGCAGGTGAGTGCAGGTGTATGGGAGGAGGGGGCAGGTGTACGGGAGATGGGGCAGGTGTATGGGAGGTGGGGGCAGGTGTACAGGAGGAGGGGGCAGGTGTACAGGAGGTGGGGGCAGGTGTATGGGAGGTGGGGGTAGGTGTACGGCAGGAGGCCAGGTGTATGAGAGGTGGAACCAGGTGTACGGGAGGTGGAGGCAGGTGTACGGGATGTGGGGGCAGGTGTACGGGAGGTGGGGTGAGGTGTACAGCAGGAGGGGCAGGTGTACAGCAGGTGGGGGCAGGTGTACTGGAGGAGGGGGCAGGTGTACAGGAGGTGTGGGCAGGTGTATGGTAGGTAGGGGCAGGTGTACGGGAGGAGGGGTTAGGTGTACAGCAAGAGGGGCAGGTGTACAGGAGGTGGGGGCGAGGGAAGGGTGTTTTCACCTTCTTGTGCTGGGTTTGGAGTTCAGGGATCTATCTCAGCCTTCCAAGAAGGGGATGGGGGCAGATCAATTTACATCTCAAAATTAAAAGTGAAAGGCAGCAGAAATCTGCAGTTGGAAATCCCCTGAATGAGGGACCCTGGGACCGAGGGAGAAGAGACACTCGGCGACAGGATGGAAAGAGTCACCCCGGGGGACGGAGTGCCCCCCAGGGGAGAGAGGGGGTGGCCAAAGTGCGGAAGAGACACCTGCTGTTGTGAGAGACGGAGAGACAGGCATTCAAAGGGAAGGCAGTTCAAGTGGGAAAGAGAGCTCAGAACCAGGAAGAAACAGGCATGCTGGGGATGAAACGGCCGCCAAAGGACCAATAGATTTACTCTAATGAAGAGACACCCTTGTAGACAGAGAGACACCCCTTCAGGCAAGAAGACGCGCAGCTTGGGAAGAGACAGCAAAGCGGCCGTGAAAATGACCATGAGGGAGAGACACTCACACCCAGAAAGTAAGCCCCCGCCCCCAGCGCAGAGACTGACCCGCAGCTGCACTCAGCAGCAGAGGCAGTTTGTAGATTGTGGACGGCTGCGCCATCTCAAGAGTGCTGAAGAGAGGACAAGAGGCCGGCGCAGGGTGCAGGAGACGTGTGATCCTCTGCTTCTCAGGCTGCCTCCAACGCTTGGAGTGTCAGCGGGAGGCGATGCGTCCTGAGCTGGCGTCTGTCTCTTCCTGTGCTCCGACTGTGCTGCAGTCGCTCTCTCTATGACCACAGGAGGTGGGGAGGGCAGTGATAAAAGCACTAAATGTACTTTCACTTTCACTTCTTAACATCCCGAAGCGCATGCTTTGCTTGCCTTGGAGGTGGGTTTTGCTGGTAGCCCCGAAAAGACTAGTCTAACACCAAACCTAGAATATTTGGGAAAAGTACTTTTAAAAGGGCTTAAAAAGTTGTATTTTTGGATTGCTCTGACAACGGTGCTTAAGGGTAACAAAACAGATTCAACTTGAGCAGTCGCACGATCGGAGTCAGTGCAGGCAGCTCTCCAAAAAGACGGAAGCCCGCGAGTGGTGTGCACACGCGTGCCACAGCGAGCCGTGGTTTCAATTATCGCGCCCGTGTCTGGGCACGATAATTGAAACCACATGGCCTATTGGTGTCTATTACGTGCACCAAGCGCATAATAGACACCAATAGACCATGGGCGGAGCAATGCACCTGCCTTTGGCCAATTGTGTGCATTCCTTCATTAAAGACGCACGCAAAGGCCAATCGTGTGGCACAAAAGGAAAAGCACATGCATGTGCGATTCCTAGGTCAGTGATGAAACCCCATTTTTCAGGTACTAAATGTCTTGTGCTGCGCGAGCAATGTTAAGGCGCGAGACCTTAAAAAATAGGGGTCTGGTCCTGGGAATAAGGTCCTCAGGGCCCACAAATTAGGAAAGGAAGGGGGGCCACACAGTCCCCTCATTAAAAATAAAAAATAACATAAAGACGCGATCATGCCGGAGGCTCCGCCCCCTCCCAGCAACACTCTGAAAACGCGCCCTGTAGCGCATTTTATGTGGGGGAATTAATTCCCCTGCAATACTGAGGGTTCCTGGGGCCAACAAACCCACCAGGTACCTCCCGTAGGCGCCACTGCGCAGCGTTGCAGAGACGTGGTCCAGGCCACATTCCTTTTTACACCTCTCTACAACGCAGCTCTGTGGCACTTACTGGAGGTACATGGTGGGCTAGTTGGACTGCTGGGACCCTCAGGATTCGAGGGGACTTAATCCCCCAGCTTATAATGCGACATATATTATGGGGAAGGGGGCCCGCATGGCCCCCCTCCCGGGTCACTCCTTGCCCTGAGGACCCCATCCCGCGGGGCCTGGCCTCTTGTTGGGCACCGTGGGGGGAGCCCCAATGCCCCCATGGTCCCTGCTGGCTCCCGCCTCCTGCAAGAGCCGCCATTGATTTTCCACACAGGGAGCTGCTGACATGCACCTCTTCGTGTGGAAAAGTAATCTGGTTTGGATTTGGAAGAGAGAGCAGGTTTCCTGCTCTCTCTTCCAAAATCCAAACCACAGTTTGCTATTGCAGGGCGGAAGCTGCGAGGCTCCCGCCCTGCCATAGCAAACATCAGTGTCCCGGGGGTGGGCACCCCAGGACACTCCAGGAGCCGGGCCTGGGGGGTGTTGATCCCCAGGGCCATCACAGGCTCCAGGAGGGGGGCCGCGCGGCCCCCCTTCCTTCACATGCACATGTAACCGAGGCACAAGAAAACAAAAAAGAAACGCAAAAAACAAGAATAGGGGGCAGAGTAGAAACACCATGACCCCCTAGGCCTGCTCAGGGCAAAAAAAAGCATTAAAAAAATGGGCGAATTCGCGCTGGGTGCGCGTATCCGGACGAGAACATTTTAAAAAACGAAGCGCGGGCTCACGCACTTAGTTGTATTTAAGCCCCTGGGTGGGCCAACTAGCCCACCAGGTGTCTCCAGTAAGTGCCACAGGCCTGCGTTGCAGAGAGATGGTCCAGGCCATGCCCCTTTTACACCTCTCTGTAACGCAGCTCTGTTGCGCTTACTGGAGGTACCTCATGGGCTAATTGGACCCCAGGGACCCGCAGGATTCAAGGGGACTTTATCCTCCAACTTAAAACACGCCGCGGGGCGCATTTGCACAGTGGTGAAGGAAGGGGGCGGGGCCTAAGGTGACATATGTGCAAACACACCCTGTGTCATGTTTAAAGTTGGGGAATTAATTTCCTTTCAGTCCTGAGGGCCCCTGGGGGCCAACTAGCCCACCAGGTGCACCCAGTAAGCACCACTGCACTGCGTCGCAGAGAGGTGGTCCAGGCCAAGCCCCGTTTTACACATCTCTGCAATGCAGCTCTGTGGTGCTTACTGGAGGTACCTGGAGGGCTAGTCGTACCGCAGGGACCCTCAGGATTCAAGGGCACTTAATCCCCCAACTTATAACAGAGTGGTGGAGAAAGGGGGCATGGCCTTTGTCTACCACTCACCAATCTCACTGCGTGAGGCTTACTGGAGGTAAAAGGTAGACTAGTTGGCCCCTAAAGGACCCCCAGCAGTGAAGGGGACTTCAATCCCCATCCAAGAGCGTACCAGGGAACCTGTTTTCAGAGTGGTGGGAAAAGTGGCGTGGTCTAGTACAACAAATCACTTAATGTTTGTGTCCATCAACACCCAAAACCACACAACAGAGCGTTATACTTAGCGCCATGTTGATAGTTTTGTTGGGACTAATGTTGAATAAATACACCAACATTGTTAATGACATGTCCTATTTTGAGAACCGCCACCCGAGCCCACAAAATGAGGGATAATCCTTGACTTTCCTTTTGTTTAGTAATTTGTAAAATTTGTTTGATGTCTATTATAATTTATCAAAGTTTTAATAAGTATTTTATAATACCATTGTAAATTTGTGGATGTGCTTTTATGAATTCTTGGAATTCGAATAAAGATTTAGGAAATGAAATGAATGACATGCCCCATGTAATAGTTTGGAAATGCATAGGATTTATTACTGTAACTGAAGTGTTTGAAAATCAATAAAATATGGTTGGAAAAAATATACTTATTGCCATGTTCCAGCATGTCACCACCCATTACTCAAAGCCACGACTGCCTACATGTCTTTTTTTACTTTATTTGTTCAATTAATCACAGACCCATAATACAAAAAAAATAATCTCTCACAAATTCATAGATCCAATACAATAAATCGTAAAGTGCAACATGAATCTTGGTTTCTTAAAAAGGACATCTATATCAGAATAGTAAAACTACATGGAATAGACAAATTGTAATGAGAAATATAATATACTAAAGTTTTTCTATCTACCACTAGTTATAGCAATCTGTTTCTTCCCCTCTTAGCTACAGTCCCTATAGATTTTATTTTTTTTATCTTTCCCCCAAATTTGTACAAATTTCTGAATAGCCCCTATGCTAAGGGAATATAGTTCTCTCTCTTTTGTACTTCTCATTTTGAATACCCAATGCACGAATTTTGGTGGATCCGGTGGTTTCCAGTTTTGTAAAATCAGAGACCTGGCTATTAAAAAAAGCATTAAAAACAAACTGTTTTTGTCACATAGTTAAAGTTAGATTATAGAGCCCAAAGAAAATAGACATAGAATGGGGAGCTAGGCTATGATTAAGTTGCCTATTGACAGACTGGAGTTGCCTATTGACAGACTGGAAGATCCTAGTCCAATAATCTTAGGGCAAGAGAAGCAAATAGGAAGCCAGTCCCTTCTTAAATGACTGCATCTAAAACAACAGTGTGATATTTTGGGGAACATTTGCTGCAATTTATCGAGAGTATAAAATAGTTGCCACTTGGAAAAAAGTGTCATTCGTTTGAAATTCGCCACCCGTATAGCTGAATTGGACCATCTAATATAATCCTTCCATCGAGCTGCCTCTATATGACACCTTGTGGTTTCCTGTATTTTTAAAAAATCTCTTGGGACGATTTGATCATAGATATGTTGCTGCAAGATATGGTACCAATTCCTGACATTTGCTTGACATATAATGCATGAGTTATGGCTTCGGAAAGTGGACCATCAGCAAGCCATAGGTCTTTTACTAGACTAGATGTCTGAAGATAAGAAAATACTAAGGCTGAGACTTCTTCTGTTTTCTCTTCTTTAATTTGTTCCCAAGTCTTCCTCTCTCCCTGTATTACTTGATCTTTTATTTGATGGATTCCTAGCCTTTCCCAATTTTTCAATGTTTGGTCATCCATAGAAACTCTTAAATCCCCACTGTGTCTTAATTTAGTTTCTAGATGTAGGGGTGTAAATTGATACTCTTTCCTCAATTGATTAAATCTTTCAAGAATTGTACGGGGAGTCTTGTTTCTGTAGCATTTGGGTAGTGTGGGGATTTTAATGAAAGATTTTAAACCTGTATTTTTTCCAAAGGCATTTAATAAAGATAAAAATTGGGCCCATAATCGGGTGCTGAGATTGCACGCCCATGCCAGCGCAAGAAGGCGGCTGGGAAATATTTTTGAATGTGGAGGAACCACAGTCTTCCGGACTCAGCTGCAGTGTTGTTAGTTTCTTCCCTGCCCAAATAAAGTTCTGTATTAATTGGTCAATTTCTAAAAAATAGTTATGTGGAATCTTAATAAGAACATTTGAAAAAATAAAAATAAATAATGGAACTACCATCATTATTATCAGTGCAGCTCTTCCAATTATAGACAGAGGTAAATGCCATCTGTTTAGAATCTTTCTGACTTTATTCAGAGTTGCAGTATAATTGAGTGCAGAGAGCTGTGAGTAGTCGTTTGAGACCCGGATACCTAAGTATCGAATCGGATTTCCTTTTGTCACCTGGATGCAAAGGGCCTGGGGTAGAATTGGATCAAGGCAACTCAATATTAAGATCTCTGATTTGTTATCATTAATTTAATATCCCCCCAAATTGGAGAATGTTTCAATCGTATCAAAAGTTTGCTTGATATTTGCCATGTTGGCTTCTAGATAGAGTATTAAATTGTCTGCAAATAACTTCAATTTGGGTGTACCTATTACTGGTTGTTTAATTAGAGGGTTTTGACATATCTGATTCGCTTATGGCTCAATGTACAGGGCAAATAAAACCAGGGACATCGGGCAGCCCTGCCAGATACCTCTCTGGATCTCGATGATGCGGCAGTTTGTGAATTGACTACTATTTTATTCTCCTCTTTATCGTATAATTTCTTTCACATGTCTACTAAATTTAAAGGGAAGTCAAATGTATTTAGTATAACAAAAAGAATATTCCAGTTCACCAAATTAAAGGCTTTTTCTGCATCAATCTTAATGATTGCTGCTTTGGTATTGTTATTTTTAAAAAAGTAAATCGCCTGAGTTAACAAGAGAAATCTCTCTAGTAAAAAGCCACATTGATCCTCATGAACCAAACCTTGAACGATTAAAGTCATTCTCATCGCCAATTGTTTAGTAAAGAATGTATAATCTTTATTTAGTAGACTAATGGGGTGGTAAAATATGGGTATATCAGGTGTCTTCCCCTTTTTTCAAAATCTTACCACAACTGCTTTGGCAAACGTTTTGGGAATATTGCAACCTTCCAAGATTGCTTTAAATAAAGACAACAATAGATTAGTCAACTGTGGCAAAACAAATTTATAAAATTTGAAGGGTATTCCCTCAATGCCACAAGCTTTGTTGCTAGGTGTGTTTTCTCTGGGATTGGTGCTATGAGCTGGGCTTTTTGAGAAGGAGTTACATTTGGTAACTTGATTGTATTAAGAAATGTATTGATTTCTTCTAGTGGTATGGGAGTCAGAGCTGAATATATTTTTTTATAGTGCAATAGAAAGCTCTTATTAATCTCATTTGCCTGATGGACATCTTGGCCTTTCCTTTAAAAATAGACATTATTGAGATTTTTGTTAACTGCCCATGCCAATAATTTGCCTGCTTGCTCTCTTTCCTCGTACCATTTTTGAAAGCACGTTTTTTGTTTTATTATTTCTTGATTTTCATAAAAATGTCTAATATTTTGTCGGGCCTTCCTTAAATTGGCTGCCGTTATTTCCTAATTGAATGTAAAATTGATTACGCTTGCCTGATAGAGGTGTTGCTGTAGATGCCTAGCAAGCTCTTTTTTCTCTTTAATGATTCTTGCTTTGCGTGAAAATGTCTCCCCTCTGATAAAAGCCTCACAAGAATCCCATACTGCAAAGGATGTAGCTGACCCTATGTTTCGTAGGGTAAATTCAGCAATTAGCATCTGCATTTTTTTTATCTAGCCCTCTTCGGTTAGTAACATTTTGTCTAGCGCCCGCCTGGGCCACTTTCTTAGACCAACATTTGTTTTGATCTCTATTACTGGGAGCGAATGGTCAGAAAAGGGATTGGGAATAATCCAGGACTTCCCTTTTTCACATTGATGGGAAATTAAAAAGAAGTCTATTCTGGATTCTGTGTTACGCCTTTTTGAAAAGCAAGTGAATTCCTTGCTAGCGGGGTGTAGGGCCCTTCATGGATTTACTAGAGCAAAGTCTTGAATCATGCTGTTCAAGTATCTGGTGGTTAATGGTTTATTTTGGAACGTATTTCTTCAAGAGGAATCTGATCCCAAATTTTAAATAAAATTAAAATCCCCTCCGATGATTATAGCTCCTTGCGATGGGATTATTAGATCAGCCATCTTTTCCAGACCTAGAGCCTCATCATGCATAGCTAATTAATAGCTAACTAAATGGAATATTTGATCCCCTAATTTCATATTTTCCATCACCCATCTGGGTAGGGGATCACTCATGACCTAAAGGGCTTCCTCTTGAAAGTAGCAGGTAATTAAAATGTTGACCCCCCCTTAACCGCAGCATCCGCTAAGGCCAGAAAGACCTGCTTTTTAAATTTGGGCGAAGGCATATTTTTTTTAAATGTGTCTCCTGAAGTAAAATTACATGAGGCTGATTAACCATTAACCATTGACGTATGTCTCTTAGTTTAGTTGTGATCCAGCGGGGTTACCAGCAATAGATAATCTAACACCACATATTCACCTGGGCCCATAAATTCATTCACAACACACTGGCAATAACCCCTGGAGTCATGTTTTAGTAGTTCTCTAGATTAGTTATTTATAGTCACTAACTAATCTTTCACTGATCAAAACGTTTTTTCCTTTGGTCAATGGACCTTTAGTTGAACTAATTGATGGTGAAATGACATAAAATGTCAATATACTTACACATTGGAAATGATCCCAGAGTCGGGAAGTATTTTAAATTTTATCTCAGATTAAATTCATGTGAAACACTTACGCAGTACAGAACAAACTCTGTCTCTCACAGAAAGGAAGATTCAAATAATCAAAATGCATTAATTTATACTTTGCAATGACACTGCATGAAAGGGACAGGTTAGAGAGAAAAGCACATAAGCGCATACACAGATATATTTATATTTACCCAAAATGTTGTGAAAACCAACTCCTGTGTCTAGTAATTGGTAAGGGTTCCCCAGGAAAGGTCTAACGAACAAAGGCTTCAGGAAAGGAATCAGGACAGGACAGATGTCCTCCCTATCACCGACGCTTGCGTAGCACCCCTCTCTGACACTCTCTTCCTCCTCGAGATTCTTCTGCGATCTTCTTCTAAATTAATTTGCTTAAGATAATTGGCTCAATAATTTGATTCTTCTTCAGCATCACTCGTCAGTCCGACGGCATCCCGGTCTGGACTTCAGCATCTCCGTCTGGAACTTCTGTGGTCTCGGACAGAATGAAATTACTAACTCTGATTGGACAGGCAAGGGGAGGTGATCATCACTCCATGCTTATTTTCTGTTATCTTCTTTCAGCTCCTTGTTTAAAATCCCACCCCTTAAATTGTATACATCAGTCTTTATTCCCACCCGCATTCACAATGTAATTGTCCTATATTAGAAAAAGAAAACTAGTTCCCATCCATTTCAGTGGACTGTCGTTCCGGTTCTCATGAATGTATCCTTCTGGGAATCTTGGACAGTGTCCAAGATGACATTGCTTCTTCTAGCTTGGTTGCACTATGCATGTGCGGTAGAACGAGAAGTAATAGACTGTGGTTCATCTTTCTAGGCCCATAATAAGCACTGTGTCCATTTTGTTAGCTACTGCGCAAGTGCAGAAAGTTCCCTCCAAGCGAAAGATACGCCATACTACATAGATGCAGTAGACGCAAGCGCACTAAAGATTTTCGGTTAGCGACCATTTTAGACTCACCCTTGAGATACTGGTTAATAAGACACATAGGCAAGCTTCGTTCTTACTAACAAATGTTGTGTAATGCATGTTATTTCCACAACACAAATGTACTACAGGGTTAGTGGTTACATGAGAAGATTGCTTCCGAGCAAGTTTCTTTTTTACAAGTCCTTGCTCCATCAGTTGCGTTATTATCCCCTTTATATTACATAAGATGATACGTAACACCGGTTGCTCAGCCATTTGAGCCAGTTATTGTTTTGAAACTTTTGTCCATTATGTGTCCTATTCTATCTTCATTGTAGGTTGTGTTGCATACAATCCTAAAATTCTGGGAGATCCCTTGACTAGGTCTATGAATATTTTTTCTTTTTTTCTCCCCTCACCCTGAAGTGCTCCTCTCTTCTTGCCCTCCCTTCAAGTCGGGCGTTTACCCACCATTGACCCTTTCCCTCCCTGTGCCCTAGATTCATACCCCCAGTGTTCCCCTTTACCCCTACTGTTGTACCGTGACATGGTACTGAGAGCTTCAACCCCTCGCCCCTAAAAGAGATAGCAGCAAAAAAAATCATCACTAAGCAGAATCACTATGCACAAGCGTACATGGAATGTTATCATACTTCCCAGTCTTCAGCACGCAAGATGTATTGTTGGGCTAGATGTTAATTGCTATTTACCCCCTCACCCTTCCTTACTTGAGAAAAAAAGGTCTTTGGCCCGCTCAACAGAGTGAAATATGCACGATCTCCCTTTAACCAGAACTTTTAGCTTAGATTGCTGTATTACCCCAACCTGTGCATTAGAGAGTTTGAATTCATCAATCATTCCAACTAATTATTTGCGTCTTTGCACTGCTAAAATAGACATGTCCGAGTAGATTCTGAAAGTGAAGTTCTCTGAAGAGATGAATGATTTCTTTTGTAATGCTTGCGACAATATTTGTTCTTTAATTCTCCAATCCCCAAAATGGACCAAAATTGTTCTTGGAAATTGTGCGGACATCTGCGAGCGCTGGTGAGAATAATGGTTTTGATTTTTTAGCTCGCAGCAAACTGCTGACGGTGGCGCCGGGGAGCCAGGAGTGATTGCACCTCGGGGGCGAGTGGTGCAATAGGGATATGTTCCAGCAGGGGCTGAAGGGCCACAGGTGCACTAGGCATGTCTCTCCCCTTGGGCACTGTGACCAGAAATTAGATCCAGTGTCTGGCGACGTTTGGCCTCACTAGCAAGCAGGTCTACGGCAGAGGAAGGGACCCAACTGTGTCAGCGTTCCAGTCCAGTCCAGCGTGGGCAACAGCGCACCGGCCTGTATTTCAGCAGTAATCTAGCACCTTTTTTTAAAAAAAGGGGGGGGAAACAACCCAACACTCTTTAGAAGCAGTATCCCGAGGTCTAAGCACACTCTTTCAGAGCGCAGATCCGTGAGTCTTGAGTAGGGAGGGCCTTATTGGCTATCTCTTTTATCTCCCTTGAGGCTCTTTTGCATGTGCTTCTGCACTCTGTGTCCCATGTCGGTGTTATGGCATTGCCATATAAAGGAGTAGAGTAGAGGAGCAGATGGAGCAGAACATCGGGAGTGGGGGAAGTAAGCAGCTCGGAGGTGAACTCTAGGCTCCCCTTTTAGAGGAGGAAGTTAAGTTGGTTGCAGAAGCGGTCCACCTACTGTGGCTGCGGCTTGCAGCCAGCTCATGCTAACTCCCACATTCCCCCTTACTAAATAGCCATGATAATCAGTAACATGCACTCAATGAAGCGCATTTCAAGAGATCCCACAGCAACAAAAAAGCACACCACAAGGAGGAAGAAATCTCATTTAAAGCAAAATATTGAAGGAAGTGAATTGCACTCCTCCAATCATTCAACTCCATCTCCATCTCCTGCTGGACACAGAACCTTGTGGACCAGAAGAACTGAAATGGATCCGGTAAAAAAATTTAAACAAGGTCAGCTCGTCTTCTATGTATATGACACTCAAAGCAGGAGCCGATCCCAATTAAGTGTCCATGGAGTAGCCGACTCTCAGTAATCAGGACAAGCCACAGGATATACCTCAGGAGATAGGAAAATTAACATACCCTCTCTATTCTGTGGGATGGCCAAAGGGGGTGCACAAACCCAATCGCCTAGTGCCAGCCACCGTACAATCAGCCGCTATTGGAGACGTCTCCCATGTCACAGCGATAGAATCAGGTCTTCTTCATAATAATACACCTGCGATCACAATAGAATCAATTGCGCCAGAGGGAGATACGACAGAGGTGCCTGCCCATTTTTTACCATCCAACACTATTGAACCCATGCTAAATCAGATACTACGCAAATTATGAGAAATTAAGCTTTCTCAACAACTGACGCACCAGAATACCAAAGAACAATTGGGCCAGCTTAATGAAAACTTTCAACAGCTTTTGATTCATCTGACACAGGCCAATCAGAAGGTCTCCTTGCTAAGAAATAAAACATAATGATCATTGAAGTAATCTGATTAAATTGCAAACAGAACTTGAAGATCTCCAGCTAAAATTGAATGATATTGAAAACTGTGCTTTACATACTTACTTAAGGTTTATCAGCATACCCAAAGATTAGAAAGCAGGCAAATCACAGGGCAAATTCATAAATGAACTGATACGCAAAGTAGTTTGTCCAGATAAAACAAAAGATATAAGGGATTTGACCATCAACAGAGCACATCGAGTAACAGCGGCTCGCTCAAATGTCTACATGTCCTTTAACCCAAATAGACCGGCGACCTCTGCACTTCTACTTCAGAATAAGGAAGAAATACTGAGGGACCTGCAGCACAACATTGAGAAGGAGAAGGAAATGACAGAAATGAATTTTGTCCGACATTGAGGCCTTACCTGAACCACTTACCACACATATCTGGCTGATTCCTGTCTCCACAAATGTGGGTGGGTCATTGTCCACCACATTTACCACTCTTTTGGGTGGTGTGAGCAGGCTAGACATTGTGAAGTGTGGAGATCAGGAGAAATAAACAGCTTTAGGATCTTGGTTTGCTTTCTTTCCTTGAGATCCCCAACAATATTACCTGGCCAACACTAGTGAGTCAGATGACAAATTCTGGGGAGGGATTTGTGTGTCTTCTCATTCACTACGTTAGAAACTAAGCCACCATATCCTGAGTGAAGGATCTGCCTGTTTCTTTCCAACCTGCTGATGACACAATAGGGTGCGCCTGGTACATCCCTGTGTAATCTTTGATTTACAGTCTCAACCAGATTTATTTTCCAATTCCCTTTTCATAACCATTTTAAACACACCTTTGTGCCATGTTGTCGCTATACAAGGCTGCATTTGCATCTTTAAAACAACGTTCTTGCTGCTAATTTGTGAAGCTTCTTTTTGCATTCTCTGTGTACTGAATAAATGCGCGCATAGACATCCTGAATGGCATAGAATGTAATTCTCCATATATTCAGTCATTCACTGTTTTCCTCCCTTTTTGACATAATGCTTCGATAAAACACCCCCACCAATCTTCTGGCTTTCAAAAGATTTGGTTATGAAAGAAATCCTGTACCCACCCATCCTTGGGCGCACTGGAGCACAGAACTGATCTGGCATGCAGGCACGTCAGTATTTTTAAGGGCTGATTCCCATTCCTAGCTTCACGCTTCCTAACCCAGGCATTTCGCCTCTTTTAACCTACACACAGACAGTAACACAGTGCACTCTGGGAGACAGGGCAATCTGCAGCTTTCTGGCAGGCTGGCGCTAAAGGTTAGTTTGTCCTAAGCACATATCTGGTGCACTTCTACGAGGCATGTATGAGGGTCCTCGGAGCCTGCTTTTAGGCCGCAGCTGCCTTTCATCTTGTACTCATCGCACTCAGCAGAGAGGGGAAGTAAACAACTCTCCTTCCATTTACTGTTACCTAGGTGTGGACAGGCACCAATAAAATGACACAGGTAGCATGGGGGCTGTTGTACATTTCACAGGCCCTTTTGTAAAAAGAACTGCTTTTTTATTTTACAAAAAGTGACGATTTGATGATTTTAACGTATCCTTACATCGAAAAATTCTGGAGCGGAGGCTGTGCTTTACCAACTTTTCATGGACGAATGACATGGTCTACTGATGTGTTTGCCATGCAGTTAACTGAAGCCACACCTTTCACTCATACACTTTCTATCGCGTATTAAGGCTATGTGTGTGACAATGACAAATACAAAAATATCCTCTCTTTTCACCCATAAACCATCAGACTCATCCTGAGCTCTTGATCTATTTTTAAATCTGATGTTACAGCACAGGTGTCTACAAGGCCTATTGATACCAATTTTTTTAACATACATTGATTGGGCTTTGGTTTCACCCACAGGGGTATCACTCTCTCACCTCACTCTTTTCGCAATTTGATGTATCATTCCTCTTCCTATTGAGGGCCTATATATCATTGTATGTGAAAGCATTTTACAACTCAAAATTACACTGAAATATCCTACATTAAATTATTTTTCTCATATATTTATTTTAAACACAAAGCAATCATTTAGAATAATATTTTAGCAGAGACTGAAAATGCAAGTCAGATTATTAGCTTTGCCAATGCTTATTTGATGCGCACTCTTGTAAATACACAGAGGACTATTTTTAGGTCTGCTTTAAAAAATGATAAGTTTGATGTGACTATGAGAAATGGCACACTGAAAAAACAGCAGTTTTTAACTGGGGGCCAAGATGGATTAAAATTAATGGAAGAAATGTTTCACCGTTGCCAGAGTCAGCCACAGCAACTGAGCTGTACATATAGTTGCAATATGTTTAAAAATCGGCTTGTTAAGGAACAACGGGGCATATTATCAAGCCTGTGCGCTAAAATTATCGCCGCTTTATCGGCCGAAAACAGCCGATAAAGAGGCGATAATGGGCTTGATAATATGCTCTGTGGAATTCCAATCGAAGCCCATGTTAGATGTCTTCACATCTAACATGTGCTTCGATTGGAATTCCATAGAGCATATTATCAAGCCCATTATCGCCGCTTTATCGGCCGTTTTCGGCCGATAAAGCGGCAATAATTTTAGCGCACAGGCTTGATAATATGCCCCAGAGTTTTTAAATGGATTTGTTTTCAAAGTGAATATTCTTGTTGTAAACACGGCACAGGAGACAAATGTTGGTATCAAAGTGTAGATTTATTTCCTAGTAACAACGTAGGAAAAACCCGACCAGCAGCGTAGGGAATCAAACTGCCTCTAACGGCTTTGGAAAAGAACGCTCAGCCCATGACACAAGACAAGTGAGCACGAGCCCAGCGCAAGTCACAGGCTTGAGCAATTAAGGTACATAAGATGAACATAACAAATCTCCTTTCCTTTGACAATAAAATAACAGAGTTAAACATAAAAAGAAATAAGGAGTATGTGAATACATTCCATATATGATTGTAGAGTGAAAACATGCCATATACAATTGTCACTATTGTCACTATCCACTCCTTTCCTAAACATTCAAACAAAATCTTTTAAATATGCTGGCGAATTTCTTTTACGAATTGGTCTACTCTCCTTTTTGTCAACAACCCTTTCAAAATCTGGTTGTAGCAAGTCTAAATTCGGCTGTTTGTCTTTTTTCTGATATAGTGCAACCCTGCAGAGGTTCCAAGTTTGACCATTTTGTAACCTAACATAGGTGCTCATTAGGATGGCGGACGGACAAGCGTCCGTCCGCCACCCCAGAGTAGGAGGGACCATCTGCAGGGACAGTGGTGGTCCCTCCGTGCAGATTAGGATGTGACCGCCACCCTGGTGGTCACATCCTCAATATTTAACATTGCGGCGGGTGCTGCTTGAAGCAGCACCCGCCGCAAGGTTAAATATGCATGCATCGCATTTGCATGCACAAAGCGGCAGGCACCGCGCGGTGCCTGCTGCTTTGTGCATGCAAAGGCAGGGGGGTACCATAGGTACCCCCCATGTGCATCCCCCACCCCCCCTTCACCCGGGGGGCCCGCAACGGGCCCCCAAAGAAAAGTCTGTATGCCTTTTCGTGGCGGCATTGCCGCCGCGGAAATGCATCACAAAATTCAAATCCTAATATGGCTTCCGCCGGCCCGGAGTATGCGGATTCAACGCAATCATAATGAGGGCCATAGTTACCATTAACTGATCTAACCTGAAAAGGCCCCCTGAATTTGTTAAACATTCTATGATTTCCACCAGGTTTCACTTTAACCAAATCACCTTCAGATATGTTTGTTTTGCTACATTTACTTATATCGTGATCCACCCATACCGCTGCCTTCTGCAACCATGTAGGAACTAACTTTGTACCTGCTAACCTCTCTCTCATAAGTTCAAAAGGCGTCTTAGTCATGTTCTGATGTATCGTGGTTCGATATGCCCAAAGCATTTCCTTTATCTCTTTTTGAACAGAACGATTCGAAGCTAAAGCAAGTTGCATAGTCATCATAGAGGGAATCCCTTCTCGTCTAAAAATGTCAGTAAGAACTTTAATAGTAGAATGTGAAGTTATGCTCCTCATGAACGCAACCTCTACCCACGTTGAAGTCGAATCCATTAACACCATTGCAAACTTTTCACTGTCCTGCAGTTCATGAAATGGACCTATAAAATCAATGCAAATTTTCTTCCATGCACCTTCCTCAGATTACTTGCACCTACTTGTAACCTTTTCTCTGGCTCCCTGCAAAGCTTACATTGCTCCACCCAAGATTTAACCTGGGAATCTATTCCCGGCCACCAAAAATTCTCTTTAAGACATTTGGCAGTGAGCGTTTGGCCCAAATGACCTTCGTGAGCCAAGGCAATTATACGAGTTCTAAGAGATTTCGGTGGTATATACTTTTGACCTCTAACTAAAATAAAATCTCCTTGCATTGAGATTTCATCCTGCAATTGGACGTAATATCTAAGACTAGATGGCACTGTACTTTGTCTGGACACACCCTGCTTACACATCTTAATTAAACTGCCCATAATTTGATCTTTCTTCATGGCCTCCATCCACTCCTCCTTGGATATAGAGCAAGGAAGATCTCCTGTCAAGTCCTCTAGGTATGCAACCACATTTTCAGTTACCAATTCTCTCGATTCTGCCTTTGTGTCTGGCAACCTTGACAAGCAATCCGCAACACTGTTACACCAACCTGGCACATACTCCACATTTCACATAAAATCCTAAACACTGACTGCTAGTCTGGCTAGTCTTCCCGAACGATTTTTGATACCTCCAGGAGCTAACACTATCAACAAAGGTTTTTGGTCAGTCCTAAATGTAAATGAGATTCCCAACAGATAAACCCTAAAATACCTCGTAGCCCATGCAGCTGCCAATGCCTCTCGCTCGATGACCGAGTAATTTCTCTCACTCTCAGTCAAGGGACGAGATGCAAAGGCAGCCAGGTTTTGCTGCCCCCCATTTTTCTGCGTTAAGACTGCCCCAATGCCCACTAAACTTGCATCCACGGAGAGGATAGTGGGTAAGGATTGTACAAAGCTGGAAAGAATTTTTGCATTTAGAATATTTTCCTTGATTAAGTTAAAAGCATTTTTTTGTTCGGTTCCTCAAACAAGCACTTTTCCCTTTCTTAAGATATTCCTCAAGGGTTCAACTTTCTCTGCAAAGTTTCTCACAAATTTCGCATAGTATTCCACCATGCCCATAAATGATCTCAACTTGTCTTTGTCATCCGGCTCTGATACTTTACATATAGCACTAACCAAATCTTGCTTAGGTTGAATGCCACTCCCACAAACATGGTATACCAGATAGTCTAACTCATTGGCCGCAAATACACATTTCTCTTTGCGCAGCGTCAATCCAGCCTTTGAAAGACATGTCAAAACTTTATCCAAAATTGAATTATGATCATTAGAATCTATGCCGTAAATCAAAATGTCATCCTGGAAGAAGACTACTCCTTCAATACCTTTCAGGACATCTGTGATAATTCTCTGAAAGGTGCTTGCCGCAGATCATAATCCAAAAGGAAATCTCTTAAATTGATACGTGCCCTCAGGAGTAATGAACGAAGTGTATTCCTTCAAGTTTGGATGAAGCTTGATTTGATGGTACGCGCTTCGTAGGTCGAGCTTCGAAAATACTCTTCCCCCCCAAGCTCAAAACAATCTCATTAATATTTGGAAGCGGGAAATTGTCCATTATTACTGATTTGTTTAAGCTCCTCATGTCCACACAGAAACGCAAAGATTTATCCTGTTTCTGTGTGATCACAACTGGACTCAAACATTGTGTGGTTTCTACAGGCTCAATTATATCATCATTAAGCAATTGTTTAATGATCTTTCTCACTTCATTCCTAGCAGATAAAGGTATCTTGCGTGCAACATGTTTAACTGGAACAATACACTTTCTGGTTTTAATGACATGTTGATGTCCAACAGCCTCTCCCAATTTTGTACTAAACACTTTTGCATGTCTGCTCAAAATATTTTCTTAATTGTTTGGCACATTTCACTCATTATCACCATTAACACACATAACAGGTGGATCAGCCCTTGGATCTACTCTGATATTTAGATCATACTGGTGTAACCAGCCTAAAATTGCAGGACCATGAGGGGAAACATAAATCTTATCCTGGGTGACTCTCACTTTCAATGTAATGCGTGCCCCAAAGAAACTAAGCACAACAATTCTTACTCCCTGATATCCTTTAAAATCACATCTGACGCAACTAACTCAGCCTTTGTACAAGAAGCTTCATATAACCATTTAGGAATTAACATATATAACGAGCCTGTATCCACCATAAGTGACAGGATTTCCCCATTTACCTCAAAATCTGCTTTTGGGCGAGATAAAACAATATTCTCAGTATTATTAAGGTCCCCTGCAGATGTGATCATCATGACCTCTGCTTCATCATCAGTTGCCTCGCACTTTATCATTGCAACCTTCTTAGATGTCCCAGTCCTACACATACGTGCAAAGTGTCACTTTTTCCCACATTTTAAACAATCTTTTGTTAAAGCCGAACAATTCTTCGAATCTGCCAAATAAAAGGGACTACCACACCTATTGCACAAGCGTGCACTTTGTTTATACTTGCTTTGTACAGTGGGCTTACTGTACGAGGCAGTGGCCTTGCCCTCTTTAATTGCTGCTCCTTATCTTGCATGTATAGGATCAACAGACTCACATGTATCACCCTGTAAAGTAGCAATATCTTGACTATTGACTTGTTGAATCGTTTTTAACCCATTCGCTGCGGTGGCAATTCTGCCGCAGCGCTAGCGGGTAGGGGGGCCGCATTGCGCTCTCCTGGTGGTGGCAGACCTGCTCCGTCATCAGCCTCAGTAGCGCTGTGCTTATGACGGAGCGGTTCCATCATGGCCCCGCCCGCTCAATAGAACGTGCCGCACAGGCGCGAAAATCGCGGCGAGCGGGCCATGACGGAACCGCTCCGTCATCAGCACAGCACTACCGAGGCTGATGACGGAGCGGTTCCGTCATCAGCGCGGAACGGGTTCATTCTTTAATGCATCTATCGCTCTCTTCCGCCACCTTGGCAATAGTAATAGCTTCTGTTAGGGTTGGGTTCCCAGCAGCCCATAACTTTTCCTGTGTTTTATTACTGTAACACTGCACAATTAATTGATCTCTAATCATATCATCTTGTATATTACCAAATTGACATTTTACCGACAACTCTCTCAACCTAGAAACAAACTCATCTGTAGTTTCATTTTGTTTTTGTGGTGCAGTATAAAAATTGTGCCTAAGCATAACTATGTTCTCTTGCTTCACGAACCTAGTGTACAACCCAAATAATGCATCCTTATAGACATCATCAATTTCAACTGGTGGATTTGGAAGGTTTTTAAAAACTCTTTGACCCTCCTTTCCTAGTGCTCCCAACAATAAGGCCTTCTTTCTAACAGAAGAGAACTTTTTGCCATCTAAGGCCGCAATATAATTTTCAAACGCTTCACACCAGTCATCCCATTCCATAGATGGTTCCCCTGGAGCACTCAAAAAAAGAACTGGAGCTTGAATTGAATTGCTGACATTCATTTTCAACATAAACCAACTTTGCAACATGAGACAATGTGTGTGTATCACAGTTGTCAATAAGAGTCAGTGTGTGTATCACAGTTGTTGATGATGTGACACACTCGATACACTTAATATCAATGTGTGCATGTCACAGTCGTCGATACTGGAAATTTACTGCCCAGCGTAATGTCTGTATGTATATCACAATTTTAAATGATGTGACACACCCAATGTCGTGGTTGTGAACAAATTTTCTATTTGCGCAGTATTAATGTTTGTTGAAACTTAATCAGTGTTCGCCTGAAGTATCTAATCTCATCCAATCTCAAAGCTCGCTGTGCACGAAATGTGTTCCTTATCGTGTGTTTTATAAGCGGGCCCACTTACAGTACATCGCCCTTTTAAGAGAATTACCCTTTTAATTTTATACGTTGGGGGCGCTGTTCTCCGCATTGACGAGCTTAAGTTTACAGTTAATCCAGCTCCGTCACGCTTCAGGACATCGGCCGGAACTCTCCCCAGTAAGTTTTAATTTCTTATATCGCTTCCGCACGTACCTTTTACGATTTGGCTTTCACCATGGGCTTTACTTCACTTTTAACCCGGCGTTGCGAGTAGATCCTTGACTCTCGATCTCTCGCTCCAAACGCCGTCAGGTTTCCTCGTTGTTTTTAGCTGTCCCCGTCTGCCTCTGGGTTCTAATATCGTCACCACAAAATGTTGTAAACCCGGCACAGGAGAAAAAAGTTGGCATCAAAGTGTAGATTTATTTCCTAGTAACAACGTAGGAAAAACCTGACCAGCGGCGCCGGGAATCAAACTGCCTCTAACAGCTTTGGAAAAGAATGCTCAGCCCATGACACAAGACAAGTGAGCACAAGCCCAGCGCGAGCCACAGGTTTGAGCAATTAAGGTACATAATATGAACATAACAATTCTATTAGATATTAATTCGGTATTTTATATTCCATGATTTTAGAGATTTCATAAAGAAATAGTCAATGGTAAACAGGCCTTGTTTACCAAAATAAAACAATTACCTCTTTGGTGCTCATGGCGGCTCCCGGCCGTCATGAGCCACGGTAGTCTTGTGCTCATGACGGCCGGGGCCGGGAGAGGTCCGAACGTTGCCGCTCCTCCCATGCGGTGTTAATTCCCCGCTTGTGCTGGAGAAATAATCAGTGGCCGGAGTTCGACTGCTTCTGCCCGTCATGAGCACATGCCCACTGTGATTTATGATGGTCGGGAGCTGTCATGAGTACCGCAGCACTAAGGTAGAGCTCTCCCGCCTAGGGAGAGGACGCCCCTATGCACAACCAAGGGGGGACCAAACGGTCTAGTTCAATTCATCCGATATGTGCAATGAGAGTGTTCACAGCAAGATTGCTTATATGTATCCGGTTTTATTAGGATATCACGTTTCTGATGTTGTTAATTGTATGATACATTTCAGAATAGATGATCCAACACAACATGCATAATTCCAGGTATGTTGAAAGTCACACAGCCCAATGCATTTCGGGCGGAGCCCGTCGTCAGGGGGTTACTTAGTGTGACATGCGTCAACGGACTCAGCGGAGTTCCGAAGGGTGGACGAGACAGTGTATGGCACACTGTCTCGTCCACCCTTCGGAACTCCGCTGAGTCCGTTGACGCATGTCACACTAAGTAACCCCCTGACGACGGGCTCCGCCCGAAATGCATTGGGCTGTGTGACTTTCAACATACCTGGAATTATGCATGTTGTGTTGGATCATCTATTCTGAAATGTATCATACAATTAACAACATCAGAAACGTGATATCCTAATAAAACCGGATACATATAAGCAATCTTGCTGTGAACACTCTCATTGCACATATCGGATGAATTGAACTAGACCGTTTGGTCCCCCCTTGGTTGTGCATAGGGGCGTCCTCTCCCTAGGCGGGAGAGCTCTACCTTAGTGCTCACCTTTCCAACACTGACTGGCCAGACAGTGTTTCCCCGGTGCACACCACAACTGCTGTAAGCAATCTTCATCTTGGATTACACTAGCTGTGCGAGATCCTATCATCTATACATGAGTACCGCAGCACCATGCCCACCTCCTAGCCCCCCTCACACCGAGACGGAATACGCGTGGTGGAGAAGGGTTTAAAGGAGTATACCTCTAAGAAAGAAGGAATCATCGAGATATGGAGAGGACAAAAAAGGATAAATTATTCCTTTTTAAGAAGACCCCTCCTCACCAACCTAGTTGGTGACATGCTTCATCATTGGGGTCCAACCCGAGTAGCCGAATGCCACCCGGGTGCGCTTCAACACCTGATTATAGTGGAGTGGGTTTTTATTCACAACAATTGTGCGACTAAAAAAGTGAGTTAAAAATGTCTTTATTGTTTTCCCTAAAGTTTAATATGAAGCAATAAGACAAGTTTAAAAACAAGGTGTGATACCTAGACAGGTTAAATTGACCTGAGGTATCTATATAAAGTGGTGGTCGTGCTGGTCTACATGTTTCGGCCTTTCAAGGATATTACTAGGTTTTCTTCAGAACCTATGCAAAGACCCAAGTGGTGTGCACGCGCTAAGGTGCACCTGTCCCTGGGTCACACATGAACCATGCCGTATACTTATGGTATGGTAACCTTTCAGCCTTCTGTGAAAGGTAAGCAATTTGAAAGACAAATAAACAATCACACACAGCTCTAATTATTAATGAGTGCTGGTCAATTCATTCCTCCCGTTCATGTCTTCATTGTGAAGTCTTTAACCTGGTATGTATAGTGTTACACACACACCATGCACGACGTACAATTTGTGCGCTGTGAATTCACATAACAATAGTGATTATTATTCAGAGACAAACCGGAGTGCAAATTCACCCCTATTCCATATAATATTAGCCAGTAACCACTATATTGCTTATGCTTTATGTTTCATCCAGTCCTTTTGCAATAGACGGGCCCCTGATGAAGGCAGTACTGCAGAAACGTGCGTAGTTCCTATTCTGCCTCTTGCCATCATCAAGTTGTCATCTTCTGCATGTCCAAGTGAACAAACTAAGGATTACTATTCATTATTATCCTATGGTCTAATTGGAAAGTATTGAGATGAAATTTATTTTGTATATAATTATGTCACCTTGTGTATAGTAATATTTATAAAAATCTTGATTATGGTTTGAACAAAATGTATTCAGCGAAATGAGCCAATCAAGCTTTATATACAAAAAAAGAAGACAATAAATTGAAAACAGAATTTCCAAAAAATATTGTCGGTATTTCACATTTTTTATTGTGGTTACTGTGTTGCACCTAGATTGTGCTTTTTTGAATATAGACGCTTGCTATTGGTCTTTTTACACAAAGTCTTAATGTCCCTACATATAGCAAGCACATTTGTTTGGTAATGGTCCCCCTTTCTTCCAAATAATATAGTTCTCATAGCCTGTCTATGAGGGTATTTCTTGTCCTTGAGTAATATTGTATGTTTTAGCAATATTGGTCACAGCACATTACATGAATGTATTACATGTAAATTGATTACAGATTAAGAATTGTGAGTTCACTTTATGATAGTTTTTTTAAATGTATGTATTTATCCTTTTTTTGTTATTATTTTTTAACTCTATATCTTTTATCTTTTTTTTCCTTGTAAAGTCAGGATCTTGAAATGGCTTCCCTAAATAACATGTAGGGACTATACAAAGCTAGGGAATATGTATATATTTCAAATGGGATATGCACATATTGTAAGGTAACTGAAATAAATTGTATAATAAAAATTATTTTTTTGTATGTCTTGGAACTGCCTACATATTGATGTCACAATACATGAAATTATATTATTATATAACATTTAAATATTGTACTACATCCAGTAACATATGGTTAAATGAATTATCTTGCCATGACAACTATCAATGTTAATCCATGTTCTTTAAAGCAATAATGTATATTATAGAATCTAGGAGTGTCCATATAATATTAGCCAATAACCACTATCTTATTTATGCTTTATGTTTCATCCAGTCCTTTTGCAATAGATGGTCCCCTGATGAAGGCAGTAGTGCCAACACGCACGTACTTCCTATTCTGCTGCTTGCCATCATCAAGTTGTCATCTTCTGCATGTCCGAGTGAACAAACTAAGGATTACTACTCATTATTATCCTATGGTCTAATTGCAGAGTATTGAGATGACATTTCTTTTGTATATAATTATGTCACCTTGTGTATAGTAATATTTATAAAATCTTGATTATGGTTTGAACAAAATGCATTCAGTAAAATGAGCCAATCAAGCTTTATATATAAAAAATGAAGAAAATAAATTGAAAACAGAATTTCCTAAAAATATTGTGGGTATTTCACATTTTTAATGTGGTTATTGTGTTGCACCTAGATTATGCTTTTTCGAAAATAGAAGCTTGCTTTTGGTCTTTTTACACAAAGTCTTAATGTCCCTACCTATAGCAAGCACATTTGTTTGGTAGGGGTACCCCTTTATTGCAAATATAGTTCTCATAGCCTGTCTATGAGGGTATTTATTGTCCGTGAGTAATATTGTATGTTTTAGTAATATTGATCACGGCACATTACATGAATGTATTACATGTAAGTTGATTACAGATTAAGAATTGTGAATTCACTTTATGGCAGTTTATGTTTTATATGTATGTATTTATCCTTTTTTTGTTCCTTTTTTTCAACTCTATATCTTTTTTCTCCTTGCATAGTCACGATCTTGAAATGTCTTCCCTAAATAATATGTAGGGAATATACATAGTAGGGAATATGTATATATTTTAAATTGGATATGCACATATTGTAGAGTAACTGAAATACATTGTATAATAAAAAAAAATTGTATGTATTGGAACTGCCTATATATTGATGTCACAATACATGAAATTGTATTATTATATAAGATTTAAAATAGTACTACATCCAGTAACATATGGTTAAATGAATTCTCTTGCCATGACAACTATCAATGTTAAGCCATGTTCTTTAAAGTAATCATGTATATTATAGAATCTAGGTGTGTCCATATAATATTAGCCAGTAACCACTATGTTGTTTATGCTTTATGTTTCATCCAGTCATTTTGCAATAGACGGTCCCCTGATGAAGGCAGTAGTGCCGAAACGGGTGTAGTTCCTATTCTGCCGCTTGCCATTATCAAGTTGTCATCTTCTGCATGTCCGAGTGAACAAACTAATGATTACTACTCATTATTATCCTATGGTCTAATTGGAGAGTATTGAGATGAAATTTCTTTTGTATATAATTATGTCACCTTGTATATAGTAATATTTACAAAAATCTTGATTATGGTGTGAACAATATGTTTTTAGTAAAATGAGCCAATCAAGCTTAATATATAAAAAATAAAGAAAATAAATTGAAAACAGAATTTCCTAAAAATATTGTCGGTATTTCACATTTTTTATTGTGGTTACTGTGTTGCACCTAGATTAAGCTTTTTTGAAAATAGAAGCTTGCTATTGGTCTTTGTATACAGTCATACCCACAGTAAGCATATTTCCAAGTGGGTGTCACAATGCTCACCAAAAAGTGAGCATACTCTGCGGTCGGAGCTATTAAAAATACACATGTGCACTACTCGAGCCAATGTGAACAGACTAACAAACATTTAGCGGGGGAACCCGGAATCAAGCTTACTAGAGACTAACTTCTGTCTCGCCTCATGGAGACAGTGGGGTGGGGGTGGCCGTTTATAGTCACACACCGTGAGGGGTCTTCTTAAAGAGGAATAATTTTTCCTTTTTTTGTCCTCTCCGTATCTCACTGATTCCTTCTTTCTTTGAGGTATACTCTTTAACTGTTTATTGCCATTATATCAAGGGGACTGGGAGTATTCTTTCTCTCTATTTGTTGAATATAATCTAGGCAGTGCACAGTTGTGAGAGCTGATCCTGTAGAAACTTTCTCTTGATTGACAGATATGGGTTAGAACCAAGGCCTACCCTTTTCAAATGAGGAAGTTGATGCAATTTGGTAGATCCTTCCCTTTTTGCTGATGCCAGCATTGCACAAACAATATCACAAACCACAGATTGGGACAAGCTGTCAGAGATGAATAAAAGAACAGGATTAGAACAATACTACATGGCACTATACTAACCGAGTATCTTAGGAAAAACACTGCACTGAAGGGCTTACTTGTCACAAACGCACCAGGGATCTTTCTTGAAGATCCTGTGTTTAGAAAAGATTGGGCCCAGATCACGTGGCACTGCACCCACGACTGGATTGTACTAATAATAAAGACAGCTGTGAGAGTATCCAAAACTATGCTAGTAGAGATACAACTCACAGAAAATCATACCAAAACCACCATCACAGAATATAAAAGGAAACTGGATGAGTTGAACAAAGAAATTAACGAATACAAGGATAACTTAACACAGCAGAAGGTCCACAAATTTCAAAAAGCCCTCAAACGTTTTTCTAATGTAAAATCATATCCCTATTCTGACCCTGATTTCACACCCCCTGCAAAAACAGAATGGAATTCAGATCTTTCAAGTGATGATTCCTCGGTCAGTAGTGGCTCCAGCACAGGTAGCAGAAGATTCAGACAGAGAGAGAAAAACAGACACCAAAACACATGTCCCAATTTTAATGCCCGAATGATGGGTGGATTTCAAGATCCCTACAACCCACACCAGCAATGCCCCATGTATGGGTGGCAACCACCATTTCCACAACTTCTATTCCAACAGAATATATTTAGGCTGGCTTTTTTAGTCAGGAGCTGAAGGGGAAGAGGCAGGAGAAAGGGACAAAAACCGGTAAACTGGGAGGAGGTGAACCCAGTGGGGAAAAACACGAGGAGCAGAACACGGAACCCACAAGCAGGGACATGGAAAAGTAGGGTTTAGTCACCAATGTGTCCTCCAGACTCCTCACTACAACAGAAGAAAACAAAGAGCTAGGTTTTGTTCCAACGACTAGACTTGACAAATTCAGTCTCCATTGTGAACTTGCAAGTTTCTTTTGGCAAATAAAGGTTAAAGCTTTTTTTGAAAAACAAGGCGAAAGGGTACAAACCAGGGTCAATTTGAGACGGCTTACGTTTAAAATCCACTTTTGTACCGCCACCCCACACAATCCCTGCGAAATGATAAAATTTGAACAAGCCGTCTACAATAACATCGAAAAATTGGAGGCAAATCAACCATTCTTTAATTTAATTGTTTATTGCCATTATCCCAAGGGGACTGGGAGTATTCCCTTTAAACCCTTTCTCTTTCTAATTGTTGAATATACCAAAATAAAACTCCAAATGCGATTGGACTTTTTTTCAAGTTCACACTTGATTGGTGTCTTCTGTCATTTAGATATCAAGAAGTGACCATGGAATTACACATGAGGATATATAGCATTATAGAAATTATTGAAATATAGAAAGTAATAAAGGGGCCTTCCAGTGAAAACCTTATCCAATGTTACCTTTCCAACAATGACCAGCAATAAGGAGTCTGGAATGTCTCTTTGTTTGGTGATATCTGGGTTGTACACCTAATGTGGTATTATTCACCAGACGTCCCTTTCAAATGTTTCCAACAGATAGGGCGATTTCAATGTCAAATTTAGTAATCAAAGAAGGTGTCAATTATCAATCACAATATTTTCTAGAGGGTATTTTGCTTTTGTAACTTTGACACATTTAGAAGCTTGGTGGTGAATCTGTCTGACATACGCACAAAAATATGGACTCTGGTGTCCATAGTAGATGCCACAAAGGTGAAGATGAGGCATTTCTTCGCATGAAATGGGTAGCACAACTGGGTAATTGATGCCCCACTGAAGAGAATGGAATAAGAAAAATGAAAAATGTACCTGGATCCTAGAATCTTGACTATATCTAGGAGCATTGGATTGCCTTTATTAAGGAGAGTGGTGTGGTTGAGTGATTATGGGCCCAGGTGATGGGACAGGCCATGAGACTTCCAGCCCTAGTCAGAGAGGATTTTGAAAATGAAAGCCACAAATTGTGCCCATCTAACCCCTCTAACTGCAGCTAGACCCATGCAGCAGGTTCCACTCTAATTATTTTTCTCCTGCGGAAGCCAAGGGAAGTATTGCAACTGGAACATTGTGAAGTGGAGGTATATAGGACCTGTCAGACAAAAAAAGAGGGAATCCGGGAGAAAATGGGTGATAGGACTAAGTAAATTGCTCCACGGCAGAGTTCATGGAGTTTTTATCAGTCCGCACTCTGCTTGGAGGGCGTAGCTTGGCAGAAACTCCACCTAGGCTGCGTAGCACAGTTTACCGGCACCAAAACTAGCCTGCACACTAATCTGTGCACTTGTAAGCCGCCGACCCCCGCAAGTCACACTCACCCCCTTCATATCTCCTCCAGGTGGCAGCCTAGTGCATACATACAGAGACTTAGAAGGGAGACAGTCCAGGCAGAAGTCAGCAGGACCACTATCTGTACTCAGCAGCTTCATGGGCCAGAGCGCAAGCAACAGATCGGGTGGCTTGTGGCAGTTGTTTGCACAACCAAAGCGGCTGCAGGGCTGAGTAAATGGGATGATCTCAGGCAGGAGCACCACCCCAGTGAAGCTGCTCTTTAGTCGCCTTCTGGGAGAGCTATACACTGGATGGTGGGATGATGCTAGACCGCAGCACTGACTGTTCTCCAGGGCGGATAGCAGAGCAAGGAGTCGAAGGTGCATTTCCTGTATTGGGACGAGGGCCCATCTTCGTTCAGTAAGTACTAGTCTGTCTTCCCTTTCTGCGGCTCATCGTCCTGCCCTGTACAGGGCAGGCAGGCACGCTTCTTTGGTTCATGCGGTGTGAGCGCCCAGGAGTATGGCGGTCAGCGAGCATGCTGGGCAACCCACCCGGCAGAGCTCATAATGTTCACCCCCATACTATTCCTTTATTGACCACCGCACAGAGAGTTGGGTCGATGCCGCACTGGCATTGGCTATAATAGCAATGTTTCGGTCTGGTGGAATAATGGTCTCCCACTCACACACGGACTAGATGCTTGATATGATTGTAGCTCTTTTACTGGGGGGGTTTTGTCTGATAGTGTGTCCGGGTAGGACAAGATTCAATTAGAAAGAAAGGGAGGACCCGGTCACTCGTTTTATATTCTGCTATCTTTTTTATTTAGAGCAGAATCATACACTAAGGTGTTTAATCCTTAAGTGTATACATTGTTTTTTAGAAAATTGAAAAAAAATTGCAACAATTTTTACAAATTAATGGCAGTCCGAAGAATTGCTTACTGTCCTGCACAAGGACACATGTATTTACAATCACTACAAACATACATTACTTTGAAAAACGAAAAGAATTACACATTTATACAATTCTATACAAAAGACATTTAAAGGTGAATTACTTATTTGATGAGAGTACCCTGTCCACGTTTACAATGTCAGACCACTGAAATAAGTAAAGATACTTATTTCAGTGGTCTGACATTGTAAACGTGGACAGGGTACTCTCATTGTGATTGTAAATACATGTGTCCTTGTGCAGGACAGTAAGCAATTCTTCGGACTGCCATTAATTTGTAAAAATTGTTGCAATTTTTTTTTCAATTTTCTAAAAAACAATGTATACACTTAAGGATTAAACACCTTAGTGTATGATTCTGCTCTAAATAAAAAGATAGCAGAATATAAAACGAGTGACCGGGTCCTCCCTTTCTTTCTAATTGATATGATTGTAGCAGCATCTCGTGAACCGATCCTTTTCCGAATGTTGTAGACCCAAACTCTTGTTTTTGAGCGTATATGCTCCCCAGAGAGCAGTAGAAACCGGGCTCTCCCAGGGACAGACTGCTGTTGTACGGTGTCAGAGAGCACAGTAGAAACTACTGCTCTAGAGCCAGAAAGTGGTGCTGTGCCAGAAAGACTTGAGAGCAGTAGAGACAGTGCTCTCCCAGGGACGGACTGCTGTTGTATCAGAGAGAGCGAATGTGTCTGAGAGAGCATTAGAGACCATGCTATATTAGGGACGGACTGCTGTGGTATTGTTTGAATGAGAGCAGTAGATACTGCTGCCCTAGAGCCATAGAGTGGTGCTGTGTCAGAGACTCCCTATAGCACCAGAGGCAGGAGTGATGTCTCTCATTGCCACTGCACAGGGTACCCCTTCACTGCAACTACTGTGGATGCTGTAATCAGCTTCCCGTCTCCACGCTGAAAACAGTGAAGAGAGGAGGGCATCTGCTGAGAACTGTGGGGGCGGCTGTCAGAGAGGGCCCCCACCTCTGGTTCCTAGACAACTGTTGTTGAGGTCTAAAGAGCAGCGTGTGCTCAGCTCATTACTAGGGGTGGGCAAGTGGAGCAACTCCGCTCGCTCGTGGAATTCCACAGAGTTTTTATGCTACTCTGTGGAATTCAGCATAGTGCAACACTGTGAGTTCTGCCCACCCTTGGATAGGACACACATCCCAGTGGTTTGTTCAATGCTTCCACAAGGTGTTGTATGTATGTAGTAGTGATGCCTCACCATGGGACACAGAACCTTTTGATCCAAGAATTGATATTCCACCTGTTGTAAGGCCCAACAGGAGGACACCATATCAAGACCTTCCATTAACCTCAGTTAAAATCGATTTTTCGCCACTTACTGATGTGTGCTCCCTCAGTCAGCATTGTCTAGAAGTCAATAAACTTATTTTGGAGAATACCTTAGACTGTCTTTTGTTAAGTAAACTTGGCTTCATGGAGATTACTCACCCAGTATTCAAAAAGCCATACCATTAAGTTAGCCAATAAAACATATGGATTGCCAAAAGCAGTGTGTTTTTTAAAGACATTTTGAATATCTCCATTTGTAATATTCCACTTATCAATACCATAGACTATTTTAGTCCTTACAATTAAAATCGCAGAACAGAAATCTTTCATATGCATTTTCATCTAAGGAGCAAAATAGTTAAATACAGAGCACCTAGTAGTCCCAAGGGACTAAAACATTCATGCAGATGATCTATATAACAAAGAAGCACAATATTAAGTTAACTCCTGTACCATAATGAGTATGTTACTACTTCGTACGGCCCTACACATTCCGCAGATTGGCTTTTTAGTCCTCCCACTATAATACAACAGAAAAGTATGACACCCACATATGGTCTGATTACAAATACAGGGGCATATTATCAAGAAAGGTCGTTACATTATCACCGCTTTTATCGGCAGGAAACTGCCGATAAAGCGGCGATAATGGGCTTGATAATAAGCTCTATGAATTCCAATCGAAGCCCTGGTTAGATGTGAAGACATCTAATATGGGCATCGATTGGAATTGCATAGAGCATATTATCAAGCCCATTATCGCCGCTTTATCAGCAGTTTCCTGCCGATAAAAGCGGTGATATTGTAACGACCTTTCTTGATAATATGCTCCACAGTTTACAATCAGTTTCAAGGAGAAAACCTGCAAGATAAAGCACAACTTCCAGTCCTAGGTAGATATTGGAGAAAATTGAACTTCTGCAGGCCTGATATATGACTCTTCATAAATCCAGCCCTCACTTTATAGCTTCCAATCCAGTAATCCACTAGGAAAAGGTGAATTGCATCTTCTAAATTACTAAATTTGCAAACATATTCTCTCTTTCAGCACTTGGGTCATGACTGCAGCTGCTTACCCCAACTTCTTTTAGATTAATGTATTTCCGTAAGCTCTGCAAAGAACCACCAGCATCTGCTTGATGATGGCACCGGGTGACTTTGGACACTCCTTATGGTAATAATATCTTACTTTACATTAAACACACCTCAGAAATTCAAAGACAAAACTAAAGGTTAAAGTGACATTACAGTTAGGTAAAAAAGCCATTTTCAATAGAACATTTTAAACAAAAAAACACTGAAATTCAACAGTTGTAGTTTGATTGAGCTAAATAGAACTTATCCCCCATGGCCAGAGCTTTAAAAAATTATGTAATTTGAGATGTTATCAGTGATGTCATTGAACATGTTATGAGTGAATCAATTTGTGGAGCCATAAGCAGAACATGGTGGGGATATTCACTTAATCACCAAAACTGATCGCCCTGTCAGCGATGTATTTACAATACATCGCTACATGGCGATAGTTTTAGGTAGCTGTGGTGAAAATGGCAGCTAACACTAACGTTAAGGTGATACAGATTCTGACATTAGCAGGTGGAAACTGACGAAAGACCCATTAGCGGCAAAAAAACTCATGTTAGTCAGCTCAACGTGACTTTTTTGCCTCTGTAGGCAAAAAATAGCCTATAAGTCCAACTCCAATGAAAAATAGGAAATAAAATCAATGAAATGCAGAATTGAGCAGCCAGGGCCAAGTTCAGCACAGATCAACCTCCCCAAACCCCCCAACAGCCAAGATGATGAGCCAGAGTCCCTGGGGAAGAGGAAATTCAGGAATACATACCTGAAAAGAGGCCCATCGCTGGGCAAAAGCAGTGAAGCGTCACTTGTCATTGCACACTCCTTGCAAAACCATGGCATCGAAAAGCTAGAAAGCGCGGACAGTCCCCGGGACCTGAAGGCCTCGCTGGGCCTGCTTCTGGGACCTAGAGTGGGATGAGTCCTGTAGAGTTGCTGGGCTGTGGTGGTAGACATTGGGGAGTCGGCGATCACCCTTATCTGGTGCAGCCAGGTCGCATGGAGACACGTTGCTGACTGGTGTGAGAAGACCACCTGGTGCCCCTTGGAGCTGTGAATGGTAGATGCGCTCCTGCACACCAATGTAGGGAGGTCTACATCGCAAACCATGGTCCACCACTACACCGGGGTGCACAGAGGAGATTACCAATGGTGGGCCGCGCCTCTCTGCATCACAAGCCGGAGGATGTTGCGCTGGCTGGAAGCTGTGAAGGGTGAGGCCCCTGAGCTGTGCCAAACTTGTGTGGCAGGACCGCTTCAATTTCACGCCTAAGGGGGCCTTGTTGCATGACTTGCATCTGGAGGTTCCCAAGCAGACCTGGTGGCTACTGCTGTACCCTGGCTTGTAGAATCCCGCCGTGCTTAGGCTCCTGCTGCCTGAGTCTCAGATTTGGAGAGAGTGCAGAGGATTGAACCACAGTGTCAATGTCCAGGTGAGGAGAAGGTGATACACGTAGCGGAGGACGCCCGGGGGTCGAATCGGACCCCGGCTTAGCACCTATGGGTGATGCACTACCAGTGGCGGCCCTTCTGCTATGGCGGTAGAGCTTTGCCCCACTGCTGTCAAACAGTGCAAGAAGAGGAAACATACCATGATGATAACTTTCTGATGTACTCAAGCTATGTTTCCTTTGTGGGTGGGAGGGTGGGTGGGGCTGCTCTACTCACGTAGCAGGGCAGGAGCGGAGTGGTATGACCAGTCAAGTATGCAGTGACTGTTTGGTCGGCCCTCTCAGGCCCCCAAAAGCAGTCTTATGCACATCCCTGGTCGCAATGCAGGTTGCATTACAGCCTGCATGGAGAACATTCCCACCCCTCAAGCCCCTGGCTGAACACCTCACAGTACTCAAGAAGAATCACAACGTTCCTGGAAGCAGACAAAGGAGAGCAGGAGCACAGAAGATGCGGGACCTGGCCTCGAGGTAAGAATTACAAAAAATGTATTAACAAATTCTGCTCCCCCCACGTCCAGGCCCCATCCAGTGTCCTTTCATGTGTTTCCTGACTCCCAGCTGTCCAGTCCCCCCGCAGCACTACATAATGGCAGCCACGTACAACGGGTGTGCCACTAGTGCGCCAAAGGCAAGCCCTTCTGCGTCTGTCTGACCCTGGACTGCGTCCCAGCACCAAGGACCCTTCCTCCCAGACACGCCACCACTACAATGCCAGCACCCTCCTCACCAACAGCCTTGGACGACACACCGCCTGCCATCTGGCAACATTGTAGAATTCTCTGCCATCCTACACCTGTCGAAACTGCATACACCTTCTGCCACATCAGCCCACCAGCACCTCCTGCCAAACCTCCACTCTCGGACCGTACATTGCCATCACCATCCATGACGGCTACAAATTCAGCCGCCCGGAATACCCCGAGCGGCCAGGAGGAGGCATTGCCATTCTCCGAAAAAGCATACTCCGACTGACCATGTACTCTGATGACCCGACGGTGAGGATGGAACACCTCCAAATGTGGACCAACACCGCTCTCCGTGGCACCTTCATCTACAGGCCCCCCGGACCACAAACCCCCATTTACTGATGGCATTGTAAACCTCATCACACCCCAGGCTCTACCAACTACCAACTGCATCCTAATTGGAGACCTCAAGTTCCACTGGACAACCCCAGTGTCCTGAACACCACCCCCAACATCGGTCTCAAGGAGCTAGTCACAGCACCAACCTACATAGCCTGGCACATGCTCAAGCATGTCTTCTCCACTAGCGGGAACTACAGCCACACCACAGTACTCTCTTGTACTGATCATCATTGTTTACATCACGCCTTCACCACGCCCAGTGTACACCATCCCCATCATTACCGGCCCCCCTCGCAGCTGGATCAAGGCCACTGAAGAACTTCCCGTAAACTCCATAAGCACCACCCCTCCCCCAACGTTTACAGATGCCAGCACTGCAGTGAGCAACCTCCATCGATGGATTTGTGCCTACACCCTGGCACCCCTCAAGAAAAGAGCAAACAAGCAACACTCCTAGAAGGCCAACTGGTTCACTCCCACCCTCTATTAGTCCAGCCCCACCTGCTGACGTCTCGAGAAGAGATGGATCCACAGCATCAACCAACTCAGCAACACAGTCACCTTGTACCATGGCGCAAGGGTGCCTGTGTTGGCGCATGGCAGCCATTGTGTGCCAACATAGGGGAAAAAGACAGGGGGGCTTCTTGATAACCCCCTTCTGACAGTTTCACCCCGCTGTGCATCATTTTCTTGATGTACTTGCAGCGTGATTCTTGCTCCACGATGAGCCCAATTTGCAAAGTGGCGCAGCTAGGCAAATGCGTGACCTTGTGAAGCCCTCTGCCACATTATACTCATGTGTCTTCATCCAGAAATCTGTGATAACCTAAGTCCTTGTATAGAGAAGACAACGAGACTGCAAAGTGCTGCATCATCAAACAAGGGTACTTCCTTCTAACTTTATGAAGCAAGTATTTCTTTTTTGGGGGGAGATGTCCTTATATTTCTTGGCATCAAAAATGTGTCACCAAAATCGTCGAGAAGCACACTAGAAGGGCCTTTTGGGAAGCTGTCCATCTACCTGGGAAAAGGTGAGAAGTCCTTTGCACACTACCAAGGTGGATGGGGTGGGGCCAAATGGACGGAGCTTCTAGGTGAATTTGCACATTTGCCTACTCGTAGTAATTTAAAAGGAGAACCATTGACTCCGTTCTCTCTAGGAGACGACAAGGACTCAATCATCGCAATCACTACAGATTGCGCTCCAATAGATCAACAATGCATCACCTCCATCAAGGATTTTAGATTGTTGTTAGGTCTTAGATAGAAAGCGCATTTCAAAGAGACATTTTGTGTTTAATCTGTGGGCTTCAGCCCATGGACAGGCTCCCATTTGCTTCCTCCATCATCTGTCGCATATTCTTTGCCACCATTTGTCCCTCGCATGCATGGTCATGCCTCTACTAGTGTTTAGCCCTCCCCCCGGAGCATGGACCAAGTGCTTGCAAACATCCACTGCTCCCGTTTTTACTACCATTTTAAGACCTAACTTTTCTTTCTTTTACAGCACTCTAACCAGTGATTCTGCTTTTACCTGGTCCATCTCCTTCCACCCAACCTCATGCCTTGTCCACAGATCATCCCTTCCCCCTACCCATTACAGCTTTTCCCTTCATTGCTGCTTTCTGTTTCCCCCACTTTCTCCCTCCCATCTCTGCTTGATCACTCGAACCTCGCAGTGCTTGGCCCATCCACATATCACACCTGTCCCTGACCTCATCACTGCCTTAAACCCTCATTGCAATCGGTTTTGTTCTAGTGAGTGGTGGTGTTCTGCCGTTTAATGTCCTGTTAGTGTATAGCCCACGTGCTGTTTGCAGCATGTATGCACAGCTGTCATTACTTGGCACACGTGTAGCCTTTGTTTATTTTGCATGCATGTGAGTACTAAGGGGCCCATTAGGATGACGGGCGGATCCTACCGGTGATTGGGACCGCCCGCCATAAGGGCGGGGGTCACGTGGGGGCTATTATTTATTTATTTATTTATTTATTCAAGGTTTTATATAGCGCAAACAAGATCTTTGCAGATATCAGAGCGCTTTACACAGACACAGGGGTAGGGGCAACCAGAGGGTGATTAAATACAATATTGGGTAAAATATGATAGCGTAGTAGAAAAGGATTACAAACAAGTGAATATGTGAGAACCAGTAAACAATCATGTAACTAATAAAAACCTAAGGCGGTGCAGAGTCTTAGATCCAGCAACAATAGATATCAGGTGAACTTAGGACAAACGGATGCCTAGTACCTTTTTCTTAAAGCTTTCAGGAACAAGGGGTAGGGGCAACAGGCAGGTAGTTGGAACCAACTATTAGGAATAAAATAGTAGTCAGTAGTAAGTTAAATAGCCTAATAGGATATCAGTCATGTACAAATATACTACAATAGACAAACAGGTAATCAGTACTGCAGCAACGATGCAGAAGTCTCTGTTCCAGCAGCAGAAGCGTTCAGGTGAACTTGGCCATAAGGATGGCTTTTACCTCTTTCTTAAAAAGTACTGTGGAGGAGATACGCCTGGTTTCAGGAGGGAGTGCATTCCAGATCCTGGGCGCCATTCCTGAGAAGGAGCGTTTGCATGTTTTTTCCTTCCGGAATCTACGAGGTTTCAGGAGTAGATTTTTTGTACTTCTATTGGATCTCGAGCCTCCAGATATAGTCAGTTTTTGGGTGAGGTAGCTGGGTGACTTGTGGTGTACGGCCGAGTGTGTCATAACGGCTATTTTCAGCTGTATTCTGGCCTCAAAGGGCAGCCAGTTTAGGGATTTTAAATCAGGGGATATGTGCGAGTGTTTCCTAGAACCAGGGATGAGTCTTGCAGCAGCGTTCAAGGAGGATCTTAGGGGAGCGGTTGTTGAAAGGGGGAGACCGCTAAGGGTCACAATTCCGTAGTCTATGCGAGGAATGACAAGGGCCCGTACAGCAGTTTGGAAGTCCTTAGCTGGGAGGAAAGGTTTAAGTTTCCTCAAAGTGTTGACTTGGAAGTTAGCTCCTTTAGTGGCTTTGCTAATGTGCTGCTGCATGTTGAGCTTGGCATCCAGTGTAATGCCTAAGGATTTCGCAGATTCCACAATGGTGGGTTGGACATTGAGCGCAGTTAGCTGATTGAGCCAGGTTTGGGTGATGGCAATTTTCGTGGGAGGTGAGATCAGAAGGAACTCAGTTTTCAGTGCATTTAATTTGAGGTGATTATCAGCCAGCCATGATTGAGTGTTTCTGAGTGTGGAGTTCAGAAGCTTGATGTCTTCCGGGGATTGTAGCTTGAGGTAAAGTTGAGTGTCATCGGCGTACATATGGAAGTGTACATTAGATGCTTGAAGCAAGGTGGTGAGTGGTTCCATGACGAGGTTGAACAATGTGGGGGATAGGGAGGATCCTTGCGGGACGCCTAAAGTTACCGGCACCGCTGAAGACAGCTTGTTGTTGATCTTGAACTTCTGAGACCGGTTATGTAGGAAGGAAGTGAACCATTTGAGAACAGTCCCGAATAGACCCATTCTGGTATTTAGCAGCTCCAGTAGGTTCTCATGTTTGACAGTGTCAAAAGCAGAGGAGAGGTCAAGAAGGATGAGGAGGCAGGAATCGTTGCGATCGAGGATTTGGAGGGCGTCGTCAATTATGTGAGTCATAGCCGTTTCCGTGCTGTGTTTCGCTTGGAAGCCTGATTGATGAGGGTTGAGGAGGTCAAACTGATCAATGTGTTTTGTCAGTTGGAGTTGTACACATTTTTCCAGAAGCTTGGCCAAGGTGGGGATATTGGTGATAGGGCGGTAGTTGTTCAGGTCAGCCGGGTCAGCTGTAGGTTTCTTGAGTATAGGTGTGACTTGTCCCACCTTGAGGGAGTCTGGCCACAGTGGCGGGCACATCCTGTAGTTGTAGCATTGTGGCGGGCGGTGCACTCTGCACCGCCCGCCACAATGCAAAAAATGCATTTTCACATTTGAATATGCAAAGCGGCAGGCACCGCACGGTGCCTGCCGCTTTGTATATGCAAATGAAGGGGGGTACCATAGATACCCCCCTGTGCACCCCCACCTCTGCCTTCAACATGGGGCCCGCAGGGGCCCCCAATGGCAACGACCGCCTGCCTTTCGGTGGCGGGATCGCCGCCGCGGAAAGGCACCTATAGCCACACATGCAAATATGGCTGGCGGTGTCTGATAGACACCGCCACCATATGAACCCTTTTCCGCCCCGGCCGCAAGGCGACCGGGGCGGAAAAGTGGTGGGCGGTGTTTGCCACCGCTGCGGTCCCCCCGCCATTGTAATGTGGCGGGGGGGAAAAGGGTGGCGGGCAGGCATTTCTGTCGGGCGGATCGCCACCGCCACCATGGCGGTGGCGATCCGCCCGACATCATAATGGAGCCCTAGGTGTTTGTGTGTTTACTCCATGTGTGATTGTTCGGCAATGGTGTTTATAGCTGGAAAATCACACCTCAAGTGAATCAGGTATGCATTGTCACAGGGCATGTCACAGATTCTAAAGTACCTGGGTCTTCTGCTGTAATTGCACAGCTACGTTTCTCGGATCACTGACATAATATCCAAGGACACTATATCGAGTTGCTAAAATATCGTTGAAAAAATATCGACTACAATTATATCGAGTTCCTATATTGATTTAAGAAACTACAAAAATATCGAGGACTAAATATCGACTACACTAATATAGATAGCAAATATATGGAGTACAAAAATATCGTTTTTAGAAAAATTATATGTCACACTACAAAAATATCTCTTAATAGTTTAAATAACATTTATTTTTCTACTTTACTATTCCTTCTACAGACATCTCTAAAAATCATCAAATAACCTATGACTAATTCTTAGCCACTACATACTCATTGTAAGTATATATAAATGTTTTGTAACACACAAAATACATTTCTTTAGAAATCTTTTATAATAGCCTTTTCTTCTTTATTCTATTTTCTTTACAGATATTCACAATACATCCTAAATCTACTCCACCAAAGGAAAATAGTACACTATTTGAAAAATGTAGGTATATAGGTTGGCTTCCTAAAACGCCCTAAAATGCTAAATATTTTCTGTAATATATTTTGTTTTTCCTTCTATATTCTACACAGATATTCTGAATAAGTCCTAATTGTACTCCACCTAAGGCAAAACCTACAAAATTCTAAAAAGTAAGTATATTTGTTGGCTTCCTAAAAGGCACTAAAATGTTTAAGCCTTTTAGTAATAAATATATTTTTATTCTGTCTTCTTCACAGATATTCAGAATACATCCTAAGTATACTCCACCGAAGTCAAAGACTACAGAATTCTAACAAGTAAGTATATCTGTTAACTTCCTAAAAAGCCCTAAAATGTTTAAGCCTTTTTCTAATAAAGATGTTTTTAAATTCTATCTTCTTGACAGATATTCAGAATACATCCTAATTATACCCCACCTAAGGCAAAGACTACACAATTCTAACAAGTAAGTATATCTGTTAACTTCCTAAAAGGCCCTAAAAAGCTACCTACTAAACAGCTTTCCCCTAGAAAAAGCAACAATTATTATAAAAGATTAATTAATAACATTCTTGCTCTTCCTACCAACAGAAACAAAAGAGGAACATACAAGAAATATTTTGAAAACAGCTTTTCTGCATTTCTCTAAACAAGAAAAGATAACTGTAAGTATAAATTGTGAAATATAAATGTCTAAAACACCTATAGAACTATATTTCACATTAAAATATATTTCTTTCTAATTTTTCCTAGCACAAGTAATAGAAAAATGACTGAAGGTGCAGAATTTGTAATGTCACAGAAAAATAAACTTTTGCTATGCTATATGGGGTATGTTTATAATCAGGAAAGACAAACAGGAACGAAAGTATTTTGGAAATGTACTAAATATTATTCAAATAAATGCTATGGTAGGGCTACTACTAAAGAAGCAAGTGTATTATTTACTAGAGAACACAATCACCCCCTAATGTCACAGAAATAGAGATCAGGGATGCTTTGGAAAGTATCAAATAAGCAAGTACAGGAACTAACAAACCAACAACACAGATCCTAAAAGAGGAATTTTTGAAAGTTCCTAGCCATGCTTCAGGTCAACTGCCATCAATTGACTCCCTAAAACGCACAATTGCACGGCAAAAAAGACTCACTATTACAACTGAACCTAACCCTACAACATTTGAGGAAATTGTAATATCCCCAGAAATGAGCATCATACATAATAAGGATAAATTCATACTATATGACAACGAAAGCCCTACAAACAGAATTATTATGTTTGCTACTGCAACTAATTTAAGGAAACTTCAACAATGCGAACACTGGATAATGGATGGTACTTTTAAACCATGTCCTAAACCATTCTACCAACTGTATAGCATACATGGATTGTACCATCATTACAATATGCCATTTATTTACTGTTTGTTACCTAACAAACAACAAAACACATATACAGAAATGCTAAATGTAATAAAACATGAAATTAATAATTATTTTCCTCAGAAAATAATTATTGATTTCGAGCTAGCAATGATTAATAGCATTTTAAAAACATTTCCCAACACAGCAATACAAGGTTGCTATTATCATTTTAACCAAAGCATATGGAGACATCTCCAAAAATCAACATTAAGCATCCTATATGCAACAGATAGCAGTTTTGCAGATCAAATAAAAAAATTATTGCAGTTTCCTATGTCCCTGTTACTGATGTTGCAGAACATTATAATATACTAATTGACAGTCCATAATACAAGAAATATGAGGAGAAATTAGCCCCACTTCTAGACTACTTTGAAGATACTTGGGTGGGAAGGTTACATAGATCTGGGCACAGACGACAACCTAAATTCCACATAGCCTGGTGGAATGTATATCTAAGTATATTGAATCAGGAGGCTAAAACTAACAACAGTGTAGAAGGATGGCACAATGCATTCCAAGCTACCACTAGCAGAGGAAAACCCACCTTCCACAATCTAATGCAAGCTTTACTAAAAGAAAAAAGCTACCAAGAACTACGCATGGAACAATCTGTAGCAGAAATAGGACCAAAACTAACAAAACAAACAAAACAAATGTTCCGACTACTTCAAAGCCAGGTCACACTATATCATTCAACAAGAGGTCTAGAGTACCTATCCCTAATAGCAAAAACCCTTCTGTAAAATATCTTTAAAAAAACTTACTATACAATCAGATATGTACTTAAACATTTCCAAAATCTTGATATTTTGGTATCATAAAAAATATTACATATTTGTAGTGCATATTTATAAACATTTACAAATCAATTAGTAAACAAATATGCAATATTTATTATAATATCAAACATTACAATAAAAATAAAAATTACATTTCCCACCCAAGTAATATAAAATGAAAATACTTACAATTTATGTCACAGAAGAAGACGTAATACATCCACTTATAATCCATCCAATGCTTTGGCAATCCATTACAAATCCAATTGTCGAAACAGTCAAAAACCCGAAAACAATTAAAAAGTGAAAAAAAGCTCCAAGAAAAGTGTGGTACCTTTTTAATTTAAAGTAATATACCCACACGTAATTTAAAATAAAAACGCATATTCTTCTCCCAATCCAAGACGATATCCTCAAAACTCGAAGAACAGTTAAATTACATAAAAATCGCTCCAGGAACACGAAAATAAACTAAGCGTGTATACTTTATTACAAAAACCGAACATACACACACTTTGTTTTTTTAAAAAAACACATTATCTTCTCCAAGTCCATTCCAAACGAATACCCTTAAAATCCCGAAAAATATTAAAATGAATAAAAATCACTCCATGAAAGCACGAAAAAATGAGAGAGAGTTTTAAATATTACATTACAAAGTAATACACTCTTTTCTAAAAAAAAACGCTTCCTTCTCCGGAAATAAACAGCGTAATACCGGAACCTGTAAAAAAGCATACAGAAAACAAACCCACCGACATAAAAGTCCATACATGTCCAAATATTTATATAAACATTAATATAAAGCATTAAAATACACATATGATAATATCCAAAACATTAAACTACACTACGCCTCAAACACACGCGACACCTCCGTCAAAAGGATTTTTCACCTTAAACATAGCAAAACAAAATACATGCACACAATAGTACAACAAAACTATAATATACACTCAAACACTACTAATCTCTAAGATATATTACTTAAAATGCACCTCACCTTCCTCAACGCGACGCAGCTTCCAACCGCGAGCTTCTCCAGTCCTGAATGAAGCAAAATAACCTTACGCGGTAAAAAAGTAGTCCCCTTGAAACAATATTAGGAAGTTAAACATACAAAATACAATGTTCTGAGTGTAAATTAAATATATAAATACACTTATAATTTTATACACTATTTTGTAACACATATAAAAATATTATTATATTAAATACCCTTTAATAATTAATATTAAATAATATTTTATTAACATTATTTAATATTAATAGTAAAAAAATATATAAATTGCAATAAATACATTAAACATATTTTTTGTGAATTTATACATATTATATTTGTTTATTCCTTTATTTAAGTGACTCTACAACTATATTCCATTTGTAAATTAATAATATTAATAAATAATACATATTACTTATTATTATCATAAATAAAATGTATATAGGTCAATTGTAAATGAATACAATAAGAAATATAAATGTGAATAAATAGTTGTACCTTTCATATATTTGATTTTAATAAAAATGTAATTATTTACAGTGTAAATTAATTTTAGTAATTAATATACTATATTAATTGTTATTATTAATAATTTACAACATGTATGTAAATTGTTGAAAATGACTAATGAAACATTATATCCAACTTACTAAATGATGTACTATTTAATATACCATTAGGAATAATGTTTTTTCCTCAAATATATATATACATGTAATAATTATTATTTGTATAACTTATTTTGATTATGAATATTGTATTTAAAATGTACCAATGTATTTAAAATTGTATTTGCATTTAAAATTATAAACATAAATATATACTTGCTTATTAGTTTATATTTATGTCTATATAACATATATATTTAATAATATTAATATCTTATATATTAACATTATTAAATACATTAATAATATGCTTATAAAATTATTATTTTAAATACGTTTTAAATGTTACTATTTTTTTGCCAAATATAAGGAAGAACTTTTTATCATTTATTGTAAAAATATTTTCTAAAATATGCTTGTTGAAAAATTTACAACATTTATGAATATAAATAAATGTAATGTAATATATAATATGTGACTACATAATTCTATAAAATGAAACAAATATTGTAAACTGTACTGTGCATATTATAAATACAAATTGACAATAAAAATGTTCAAAACGTCCATGTCTACTTTTTTTTTATAAATGCATAAAGTATTAATACATTTTTTTATTAATTATGTAAAGAAATGTAAATTTCAAACTACATGTACCATTACATATATCATGAAAACAAATAAATTACTTCTAATTAATTTTACTATTCCAACTCCAGTCAAACAAATATCAGGGAAAGTGCTGGACACCGCCCCATTATAATTTACTATTCCAACTCCAGTCTATTAAATATCAGGGAAGGTGCTGGACACTGACCCATTATAATTTACTATTCCAACTACAGTCTATAAAATATCAGGGAAGATGCTGGACACTGAACCATTATAATTTACTATTCCAACTCCAGTCAAACAAATATCAGGGAAGGTGCTGGACACTGACGCATTATAATTTACTATTCTAACTCCAGTCTATTAACCCTAATTACCCAACATCCCACTCCTAAATATTATAATTTTTAATTAGTCTTTTTTTTAAAAATGTAATACATTTTTTTTAATTTGTTTTATTAATTTTTAAATGTTTTCAATTTTTTTTTTCAATTTTATATTTCATTCCATTTTGTTAACTTTTTCATACTAATTTTTAAATTACTCCCCACCCTTATCCCCTAATAACCCAACATCCCGCTCCTAAACATTACATATAATTTTTATTTTATTAAACCTATTTATAATATATATATATTTTTTTTATTATATTATTTAAAATCAAATAAATATTTTCTGATTTTTTATACACTTTTCTTAATATTTTTTAAATTACTCCCCACCCTTATCCCCTAATAACCCAACATCCCGCTCCTAAAAATGTACTTCCTATTATATTTTTTAAATAATATTTTATAAAATATTTGATAAAAATTTTTTCATTTCATTATTTTTTTGTATTATTCTAACTAATAATTTATTATATTTTTATTATTATTTGCATACTATTTTTTAAATTACTCCCCACCCTTATCCCCTAATAACCCAACATCCCATCCATAAAAGATATATTTTTCTAATAATATACGCATTTCTTACAGTACTAATATTGACTAAATATAACAATTTTTTCATTTTATACAAATAATGTTTTTTTTAAGGTTTTTATTAGATTATTAACAATCGATATTTATATTATCGATATTTTAACCAACACTAAAACATAGATATTATGACTACTCAATATTTTTGATTCGATATTTTTGTTTTCGATATTTTTTTACTGTTAATGTCAACGATATTTTGGTCCTCGATATTCTTTATTTCGATATTTCCCTATACTCGATATTTTTGCCTCGATATTTTTTCCTATCGATATTATGTAATCGATATTATGACCAGTTACCACGTTTCTCCTGTGCGAAAGGGTTGCATTTTTCATGTCTCACTTTGTTGCTTCTGATTTCATAGGGTGGGACTCTTTGTAAATTTTCTCCTATCTGGACACTTTCTTATTTTTTGCACATTCACCGGTAAACGGTTTCACTGCGCCATTATTGTGTACAAACTAGAAAAACAGGTGGTGAGGTTTTACCAGCGCATAGCCCATGCAGCAATAAGTGGTTATTTTGAAGTGGCCTCAAGGGAATCAAAGACAGCTACCACCCACCGCTGTCAAAAAACAACAATTACTAAGTAACTGTTGTCACAGTAGAACAAACATATAGGATTCCCTGAGCACAAGAGTACACGTATCTGTGAGTTTTACAGATAAAATCTAATCAAAAAATCATTGTCCATATCTGTGCATCCATATTATGAAATGTCCTTATTTTATTTTCTCAGTCCAAGATGTTCACGAAGACTTGTGGATACAGCAGTACAGTCTTGATACAGTATACAACAGCCAAACGCTGTTGTGTACCTTGAATTATCTCCAAACGAGCCAGTCTGAGTCTTGATGTCATCAAGGTCTACTTGCCCCTCAGTGTCCATGGCAAAAGTAGTCCTTTTAATGTGGTTGTCGATGTGATGTATTCCCTCATGCACACAACTGTAAACCAGCCTAACACTGTGATTATTTCAGTTTTTTGTGTGCAGTTTAACATAGCCCCAACACCACCCAAAGGTAGTGGAGCGCTTTACATTAGCACCAGTTGCTTTATTTGTGCAGTTTTATATAGTGCCAACTCCACCGAAGGTATTGGAGCACTTTATATTAACACTAGTTACTTTTTACGAGGACACTGTAAACATAGGCAAATCACTTATTCTCCCCATGGCAGCCCGCCCCGGGAAGCTCTTTGTGGGACCCCAGTGCCAGGTTCAGGGGTCAGGGTATTCCTATCTGCCCCCTTATGGGTTTTTTGTGTGCATTTTTTCCCTGGGACTTATATGAGTCCAAGTCCCTAAATGGCTGCCAACACTTCCTGGTTGAAGTGTTGGCAGCCAATCAGATATCAGCATGAGATCTGTCGTATCCGGGGAGGATTCTCATCCCTATATAAACAATTTTTTCTTTTTTAAATAACTGCAAAACTACAGAAGGAGTTTACATCAAATTACAATTTTTTCTGGACCAAGAGCTAGCTTGCTGCCAAATTTGTGTAATGCTGTCCAGCCGTTCGGGCAGTAGTTGTGTTCAAAATCCCGATTGGGAATTTGCATGGGGAAAATGCATTTTGGGACCCACCCATTTTCTAAGCCTCTGCTTGACGAATCACCCCTAAACATTCTACACAGCAGCTGAAGCGAGTGGCAAAATAGTTTTGAAACTTTTGCGGAGATCCGTCACAAGGTGCCAAAAATTATTAGCAAAACAAAAAATGCTTTTCCTATGGAAACTAGGTCCTAACTGTAACTACTTACTAGCAGTCTATCTGTTTAGGGATTGAACTTATTTTTCCTAAATAAGGGTGTACAATAAGGATATGGAGATTACAATTGTGGCTGAAGTGGAAAAGATCAAATTAACCTGTAGTAAAGTGAATATATTTTAGAAATATTCAGGAACTAGCTTTGCATTAAGTAGTTACATAGACAAAATATTTACGCTTCCACCCAGTTAAGAATTCCTTGTTTTTTTGTTGTTGTTGATTTTTTTATGTTTTCTTTCTAATAATAATAATATGTTTTCTATTTCTTCTAATTTTTCTAATTTGTGGTGTTTTTTCCACCGGTGTAAGGTCATAAAATAATACAGAAGCAGATTTATCTATTTAGAGAATCAGTACATTATGTGGTTTGGATTTCCTCATGAGTATAATTAAATTACCCACTTGAGCAATATTGTAGACGTAGTACTGTGCACTAGGTCAGTCTTCTCCAACAAGTAGCTCACAAGTACTGGTAGCTCTCAAGATCCCTGTGAGTATATCTCCTGTGTGCTACCTAATGTACTAAATAAAAAGGTTTTGCTTGGCTGAATTAATATCTGTATACCAAAATTGGAAAGTGTGATTTCAAGATAAAAGTGTGAAATTTCAGAAACCATTTTTCCAAAAATGTATTTAATGCTGATATTTGAATGATTAATCTTGCAGCATTGGTATATTTATTCTTAAGGCTCCCGGTTTTCTGTTTAAATAGATTTTTACATATAAATACAGACTGAAAAATATTTTTTTCCATCTGTATTTATAAATAGAAGCGGAAAAATACTAACAAATTGGATTCGCGGATGCCAAGAATTGTTTGTCAATCCGTGCTCCAGCCAGAGTTGCCTGCCACAACCTTCTTCCTGATTGCCGTATATGGCTGCCCACATTAGCACCTGCTGGGCCATTAATCTCTGCACTAAGGCTGCACCCCAGTGAGTTTTAGGTCACAGGTTAATGAAAGGGTGGGGGGGGGCTGTATTTCGCTGTTTGCACTTTTGCAGGTGTTAACACTTGAGGAGGCGGGGCGTTGTTAGTAGCGTGAATACTTGGACCTATTGGAGCTAATGTAAGACCGGCAGAAATGTGTGACCCAAGGAGGTCAGATAGACAGGCAATATAAACACATTAAGAAAATTAGGTTGCGTTCACTTTCAGCCCTTCAATTGAAACTTTCCTCCATGACTTGATGCAGCATGAAGAAACAACATTCCTGAGAGACAGATAGCTGGGGCATATCTGTAAGCCCCTTTTCAAGTTAAATTATTATTTTTTCGTCCACGGTGTGAGGAAGAACTGTGGCTGCAGCTACACTGTGTGGAATTACAGCATTAAAGTAAATTGTTCAAATGCTACGGGGCAGTACAAAGTAAAATAAGGGAAGTGATACACGCCCAATGTCTTCAAAGCGGAGACTGTTTAACTTATGGAAAAAGGGTTTTGCATTAGCAAAGGGCTTAGTTTAAAAAAATGTGAATCAAAAGCTGCCAGCTCACATGGGTGGTGTTGGATATTTTAGGCTTCATACTTCAGGATTTTGAGGGAAATAGAGCCTGGTAATGCAAGGGCCTTTATTTCTTTCTGAATTGAGAGCTGGTTGCCGACTTTGGCCAGGTCACTGAAAGTGCACAGGTGCACTTGTCTAAATTCTTAATGTGTTTACATTTAATACAAATGGCTAGTGACAGTGTTTTCAATATTGTAACACAGCATAAGATGACTAATATTACTGCAAATAATCTCTGTGACATCACTCCCATTTCTCATATGTGAGTTCCTGTTTGGATCTAAAAGAAATGTTTTTGGGTGGATGTTGCATGAAACCTATTTGGCACATATATACATATAGCTAAACCTATAACAACCATTTGCACTATCTATTTAAATAAATGTGGAAAATATTGGCTGCAACGTCTTTTTTTTGCTTGCGACAAAAATAAATACAGATATATACAGATAAAATGGCATAAAAAAATATGGATAAATACAGATAGAAATGTTAAAAAAATAATTACCATAAAACCGGGAGCCCTATATATTATTAATACAATTACATTGGTGCCACTAGCATTGCAGCTGTGGCCGCTATGTATTACCTTTCGAAGAGGCATTCCAAATTGACAAAGCTTTTTTTAGGTTTCCCCTGTGCAGTTGTGAAATCAATTGTTTGTAATATATCTTGAAAGGGGGCTTACATGTAGCCTTCACTTTTTATTGGTCCGTATGCTTAACACTTTACTTTGTTCTGTTTCTATTGGTTGTAGCCTGTTCTGTGTCTCTCCAATCAGTTTCATGTGGCCTAACAGGTCATTCCCATCTGTGTTGGTGGTTCAAGCTTTTTTTCTTTCGGTTAAAGCTTGATACCGTTTAATGTTTACATTTTGTCATCTTTCCCTCTAAACACCTAATATTGCTATATGTTACTCGTAAACAAGCAGTCACAATTGCAGTTACCTGGCAGCTAAAAGGGATTTGATTTGCAAGGTGCAAAATGGGCAGTGGCACAGGGCGAAAAGCTCTCCGGACCCCACTAAACACTGATTTTTGTGACATTTAACCATCAAACAAAAAGCTACAAGTGCAGTTATCTATCAGGCACTAGGGTCATGATTAAAATGATGCAGCAGGTGCAGTGACACTGGAACCAAAAGCTCTAGGCACACCACTTAAACACCTAGGGGCCGATTCCGATCCGGGAAAAAAAAACGCCGTATGAATCGTATTCGTAGCCGAATCCATACGAATGGGAAAGAACCGTACGATTCATTGGCGTCGATTACCGTACGAAAATCATTGCACCGTACGATTCAAAGTCGGTGACCCGTACGAATTTGTTTCGGAAATCCTTCCGTACGATCACTAAACATGCCGTACAACAACACCAGTACGATCCGGTGCGGAAAGCCTGTACGCGATTCGTACGGGCCAAAGTAGTCGCACATGAAGACTGATTCGTATGGAAACATAGCAACCGTGTACCCCTCGATGAAACGAACGCGACCCCCAACGGCCTATACAAGTCACCCGCACGCCAAACACCACACGTACACCCCCCCTCAAGCAAACGCGACCCCCAACACCCCCAACGACCCATACAAGTCACCAGCACGCACAAACACCACACCCCCCTCAAGTGAACACGACCCCCAACACCCCCAACGGCCCGTACAAATCACCCGCACGCACAAACACCACAGGTACACCCCCCTTAAGCGATTGCGATCCCCAACGGCCCGTATAAGTCACTCGCATGCACCGCTAGCGCACACCGGCTCCAGGAGGGGTCATAGCGCTACACTGCTTGCTGCACCAACTTGCAGGCTCAACCACGCAGCGCCGCTGGGTTCCTGACGCTGTGCCTGGACTACAGCTCCCAGCTTGCTCTGCATCCACACCGCTTCCTCTTCCTGTGGGAAGCGCCAGGAGGCGCTCAAAAGGGAACAGCTCCCACAGAGGAGCGGGGGAAACCGCTAGCGCACACCGGCTCCAGGAGGGGTCATAGCGCTACACTGCTTGCTGCACCAACTTGCAGGCTCAACCACGCAGCGCCGCTGGGTTCCTGACGCTGTGCCTGGACTACAGCTCCCAGCTTGCTCTGCATCCACACCGCTTCCTCTTCCTGTGGGAAGCGCCAGGAGGCGCTCAAAAGGGAACAGCTCCCACAGAGGAGCGGGGGACACCGCTAGCGCACACCGGCTCCAGGAGGGGTCATAGCGCTACACTGCTTGCTGCACCAACTTGCAGGCTCAACCACGCAGCGCCGCTGGGTTCCTGACGCTGTGCCTGGACTACAGCTCCCAGCTTGCTCTGCATCCACACCGCTTCCTCTTCCTGTGGGAAGCGCCAGGAGGCGCTCAAAAGGGAACAGCTCCCACAGAGGAGCGGGGGACACCGCTAGCGCACACCGGCTCCAGAAGGGGTCATAGCGCTACACTGCTTGCTGCACCAACTTGCAGGCTCAACCACGCAGCGCCGCTGGGTTCCTGACGCTGTGCCTGGACTACAGCTCCCAGCTTGCTCTGCATCCACACCGCTTCCTCTTCCTGTGGGAAGCGCCAGGAGGCGCTCAAAAGGGAGCAGCTCCCACAGAGGAGCGGGGGACACCACTAGCGCACACCGGCTCCAGGAGGGGTCATAGCGCTACACTGCTTGCTGCACCAACTTGCAGGCTCAACCACGCAGCGCCGCTGGGTTCCTGACGCTGTGCCTGGACTACAGCTCCCAGCTTGCTCTGCATCCACACCGCTTCCTCTTCCTGTGGGAAGCGCCAGGAGGCGCTCAAAAGGGAACAGCTCCCACAGAGGAGCGGGGGACACCGCTAGCGCACACCGGCTCCAGGAGGGGTCATAGCGCTACACTGCTTGCTGCACCAACTTGCAGGCTCAACCACGCAGCGCCGCTGGGTTCCTGACGCTGTGCCTGGACTACAGCTCCCAGCTTGCTCTGCATCCACACCGCTTCCTCTTCCTGTGGGAAGCGCCAGGAGGCGCTCAAAAGGGAACAGCTTCCTCCGCGTCGCGGACGCGCGCGGACGGCGCCGGGCGGAGCCCGGGCAGAGGGCGGGCCGTCTGTGGCCGTCTAGGGACGACGAGGGACGGGACGGGCCACCCACCTTACGCCCAGTACCCAGGTTCTAGGACTCAGGCTCAAAATGGGTAAGAGAAAGCTACCCTCCCCTACTGTTGGTGTTACACCCAAGGTTAAAGCCCCCAGGAAATCCAATAGCATTCTCTCTTTTTTGACCTCGGAGGTGGGGAAGTTGACTACTGAAATCGAAAGAACCGAACGCAAACTGGGGCTAGAACCATCGCTGAATAGCAAGGAGAGTACAAGCCATCCACAATCCGGTATCACATCTGTTCCTCTGGAACCAAATATCGTTATTGCCCCGCCTAAGGAGTCTGTGTTACCTCCCCCCCCTACTACTGCTGACTCTAATGGGGCTATCCCCAAACTCTCTAGCCCAGCTCGTGCATGCAGAACATCAAGCACAAAGCACACAAAAAGACAGTATAAAAAAAGGAATACGCAGAATCTCAAGGGAGGAAAGGGCACAGTGGGCTCACTTGAAAAGGCTATCAGAGACATGGTGGAAAAAGTAATCACGGACAAGATAGAGACCACACTCACAAAAATAGCCTCTGATATCATAGACGTCTTACATCAATGCGTCGATGGCATCCTAAGGAAATGTGAACGGCTGAATGTATGCCACAAAACTGCCGAACCAGCTACTTTTGTTTTTAAAGGAAATACACCGGCAGCTCAAGGCACTACATGTCCTCAACCAAATTTTGGCAATAAAAGACCAAGGGAAGATTCCCCAGTTGCCAGGAGTGCTGCATCCAACTTGCCCTCTGGACCAGCAACTACCATGATAGTTATCCCTAATTTAACAGGAGATACAAATAAGTCTGCTGCTCCTGTCACTTTAGGTCAACAGAATCTACCTAGCCCACCCAAACCTATTCGTCAACCCTTTATTAACTTACCTCCCGAGGCTGCTCCTTTTGTAGCTATCTTGGTAAATGTTCCCCCACTTAAACCAGGTGAACATGAACAGCCGCCCCAATTGTTAGCCAGGGCTAAGTCATGGGCAAATTCGACCTGCTCAGGAGACAATGAAGTTTCTAATGCCATTATCTCTGTCCGGCGGGTGGGCTGGATCGGGCGAACTAACAAAACAACTGAGGGAGATTGCCTGATAATCAACTTCAATAATCCGGGAGAGGCCCGCAGACTACTCTGGGATGCTTCTCCCCTAGAGGGTTTAATTGCCGGGCCCCGTGCCGTACCCTTGGGCTTTTTCTATCCCAAACCTAAATCTCACCCTATCTCGAACTTGGGTTACAACCAAGGCAGGGGATTCGATAGGACACCCAGCTTGCCCTCTCATCCCGTTAACACCCGTCCAGAACCAGACTATAGCTGGTCCACGATTAATAGGTTGAGCAACCATAAGGCGGTCAAATACACTCCAACGCCCCACAATAACCCTATATCCCTGCATAATAGATTCACGCCCTTGGCTCGGGCGGTTGAACAAAATTGACGCCCAGTTAACAACACCCCTATGCTCAGACAATCTACAGGGAACTGTCCCCCTTTAGGAGTCCCCAGCAGAAGGCCTAAACTCATAAGCTGGAACATAGCCGGACTTCGCTCAAAAAGGGAGGACAGTGTTTGGCTGAACCTCCTGAACCAACATGACATCATAGCCCTGCAAGAAACCTGGGACTGCAACAGCAATTTCTGGGTTCCTGGGTTCACATCTTACTTTGTCCCAGCTACTAGATCCTCCTGTGGGAGGGACAAAGGGGGCCTTATGATCCTGACTACTGTCCATTTGGCGGGGACTGTTAAACAAATAACTACTAACTCCCCCAACTTCTTGTGCCTAGAGATCAGCTTAGCCAATGGTCATAAATATATCCTTATTAATTTTTATAACTCTGTAGTAGACGGACACTCCACTGAGCATCTCTGTTCTCTACAGTCTTTCTTGATTAATTTTAAAGAACGTCAAACCACTTTGTTGCACATTATAATTATGGGGGATTTTAACACTCATCTCTGCAGGCTTTCCTGCCACATTGAAGACACTGACTGCCCTACCTCAGGCGACTACCAACACTTTGAACACAACCCTAAAGGACTGGCACTAGAAAACCTCCTAGCTAATGTGGACCTCTACGAACCGGGGTTCAATACCTACAGTGAGAGGGTCATGACCTACAGTGCTAGAAACTCCGAATCCATTATTGACTACATCTTTGTTTCCCCTGGAATATTAAGCTGGGTCTTCTTTTACAACGCAGTTGTAGCTGCGTTCAGTGACCATAATCCAGTCATCCTCGAGCTTGCCAGCTCTGCGGGCCTACTTAAGGAGGGAACATCCAAAATGCCCGAGCTGGCTGTGCGGCCCACGGACCAAGGAAGAAGGCTGAAATGGTCCAAGGTGGTCCCATCTGAGTTCCTCGAAACTCTAAGTAGCAAAGCCCGCAAAGAATTAGATATTTGCCAAGACAATTCTAAACAGGGAGAAGATGTAATCACCGCCTTTGATACCCTGTGCGCTGTAATTTCTGATGAACTCACAGTCAAATCTAGGAAGAAGACTCGACCGACCAAGGGCTGGTTCAATAAAGCCTGCTCGAAAGCACACACTTGCCTCCTGAACGAATTAAAAAAATCACCCAGGGACAGAGGGGAAGTTGCCAGATTAAGAAAAGAATATTATAACATCATTCATGAACGCAAAGAAGCTCTCAAAAAGGATGCCTGGGCCTCACTAATGGAAAAAGCCACCTTAAGAGACAGTTCCAGCTTCTGGGCCATTATAAACAATCCCCTGTTTTCTGGAGAAGCTAACGATATCCTAGAGGCCAACATCAGTGAGGAGGATTGGTTAGCTCATTTCAAAATCATCTATGGGAGTGACCAAATATGCGAAACACCGACTATCCTCAAATCTAACTCCCCCAAGACAGCACTCTCCTTTAACATGGAAGAAGTTGAAAAGGCCATAACCAACACAGTAGGGAAGAAAGCACCAGGCCCAGATGGCGTTCCAGCCGACATGTTCAAGGCCAATGTCTCTTTCTGGGCAAACATCCTGACCAACGTCTTCAATGCCGCCATGAAACATAGCTTGCCTGTTTCCTGGTCACACGCCACCATCATTCCAATCTTCAAGAAAGGCCAGAGGGGAGACCCGAGGTGCTACCGCCCCATCTCACTTATCGACTCGTCTTTCAAAATCCTAGGGAAAGTGATACTGGCAAGGATCGACGAGTGGGCTGGCAGCAATAACATCTTATCAAATGCCCAATACGGGTTTCGAAAGGGAAGAGGGACGGAGGACCAGTGCCTCAACTTACATCTGATCCTAGGCAAATACACTATGGCAGCCAGCGGTTCAATCTACCTAGGGTTCATGGACCTGTCCACAGCCTTCGACCTAGTGAATAGGTCCAGGCTGTGGGACATCCTCTTGGAACTGGGGATGGACCCTACCTTGGTTCATTTTCTGGCTGAGGCCCATCGGGACCTAGAAGCATCCATCAGGATGACGCAGGAAGGAGCCTGCACAGCAGGATTCAAGTCTACCAGAGGGGTGCGACAGGGGTGTATTCTCGCCCCAATGTTATTTACACTCTATATTAACCACCTTGAATCTACACTGGAGCTGGCAACACTCGACGTCCCGCGTTTCGGCGGACTGTCCACCCCAGTCCTCCTTTACGCGGATGACGCGGTGCTCGTGGCACGTACCCCCCTTGGGCTACAAAGACTATTGACATCCTTCGATGCCTTTATGACCTCCCTTGGTTTAAAAATCAATTCAGACAAGTCCCATGTTATGGCTGTAGGCGGCAGAAAAAATAAGGACTTGAAGACTTTCTACTGTGCTAACACTTCTATTTCCAAAGTGAGAACTTTTACCTACCTGGGGGTAGTATACGACGATAAGGGTACGTGGACACCCCAAATATCCGTCAAAACCAATGCCATGAAAAGAACAGCAGCAGCCATAGTCGGCTTCTCAAAACGTCTGGGTGGTAAGCCCACGGAAGCAATGCTGGCACTCTACAGAGCGAAATCAATATCAGTAGTAAGGTACGGGGCTTCCATCTGGGGTTACTCGAACAACATAGAAGCAATACAGATGGAAGAGAACAGATTTTTTCGTATGCTTCTAGGATTACCTCAATCAACAGCCACTTTCTCTGTCCATATGGAACTAGGCCAGGGGTACATCAGTGACATCATCAAACAATCCCCTATCTTGATGTGGTTAAAAACATGGCTGAACTCCAACTTAACTCTGAACCACACAATCATGAGAGACTGCCTACTTCTGGACAATATGAAAAATATCCCGTGGCTAGCATATATTAATAAAACACTAACTTCCCTGGGCCGCCCAGATCTCTTCCACACACCAGATGGCATCGTTAAGAATGACCTGGAATGGTTCAAATCGACTTTTTTAAAAGTGAGAGAAATGGAGCGGGAGAGCTGTGAGCTTGCGAAACCCACAGTGAGGGAGCACTATATTTCTAAAACTACACCGGCCATTGAACCTTATTTAACAGTAGTGTCTATTCCATTACATCGCTGGTTATTAACCAAACTAAGACTTAACCAGATTCACTTTCTGTTAAATGACTCTAAGGTATGGGCCAAGCCAGAGGACTTAGCGGCCTGCAAATGTGACGGTTTTTCTCTGCAGGACACTGCTCATTTTATGTTCTTCTGTGGTATATATGATCTGCCCAGGAAAAAGTATATTGTCCCATTGCTTAAGAACAAGGGGTTCGTCCAAATCAAGCCTGCCCTATTTTACTTAAAAAAGTTAGACTCACCTCTAAATATGTTTAATGTCGCTAACTTCTTGGTAGCTGCTTTCCGCATTAAAAAACGTTCTGGAAATAGATAATTTAATAGTCTTGACAACACCCTATGGAATTACTGAAAAATTGCTGCTTTTTTTCTTAAACATTTTGTAAATATTTTAACTGCTCTATTTTAACTGCGACTGCAACCCGATGTAACTGCACCCCTTAATTATGTATTTTTGTCTATGTGCTTTTTATGATTCGTTATGAATCGAAATAAAGTTGTTTTGAACTTGAACTTGAACACTCGCATGCACAAACACCACACGTGCACCCCCCATCAAGTGTACGCGACCCCAAAAACCCCCAACGGCCCGTACAAGTCACCTGCATGCACAAACACCACAGGCACACACCCCCCTCAAGCGAACGCGACCCCCAACGGCCCGTAAAAGTCACCCGCACGCACAAACACCACACGTACACCCCCCCTCAAGCGAACACGACCCCCAACACCCCCAACGGCCTGTACAAGTCACCCGCATGCACAAACACCACACGCACACACCCACCTCAAGCGAACGCGACCCCCAACACCCCCAACGGCCCGTACAAGTCTCCCGCATGCACAAACACTGCACGTACACCCCCCCTCAAGCGAACGCGACCCCCAACACCCCCAACGGAACGTACAAGTCACACGCACGCACAAACACCACAGGTACACCCCCCTTAAGCGATCGCGATCCCCAACGGCCCGTACAAGTCATCCGCATGCACAAACACCACACGCACACACCCCCCTCAAGCGAACGCGACCCCTAACACCCCCAACGGCCCGTACAAGTCACCCGCACGCACAAACACCACACGTACACCCCCCTCAAGCGAACGCAACCCCCAACACCCCAACGGCCCGTACAAGTCACCCGCACGCACAAACACCACAGGTACACCCCCCTTAAGCGATCGCGATCCCCAACGGCCCTTACAAGTCATCTGCACGCACTAACACTACACGCACACACCCCCCTCAAGCGAACGCGACCCCCAACACCCCCAACGGCCCGTACAAGTCACCTGCATGCACAAACACCACAGGTACAACCCCCCTTAAGCGACTGCGATCCCTAACGGCCCGTACAAGTCATCCGCATGCATGCACACCACACACACCCCCCCTCAAGCGAACACGAACCCCAACACCCCCAACGGCCCGTACAAGTCACCCGCACGCACAAACACGACACGCACACACCGCCCTCTAGCGAACCCGACCCACAACACCCCCAACGGCCCGTAAAAGTCACCTGCACACACAAACACCACACGTACACCCCCCCTTAAGCAAACGCGACCCCCCAACACCCCCAACAGCCGGTACAAGTCACCTGCATGCACAAACACCACACGCACACACAACTAAAACCCCAAAACCAAGTTAAATTATTATTTTTTTCTCCACGGTGTGAGGAAGAACTGTGGCTGCAGCTACACTGTGTGGAATTACAGCATCAAAGTAAATTGTTCAAATGCTACGGGGCAGTACAAAGTAAAATAAGGGAAGTGATACACGCCCAATGTCTTCAAAGCGGAGACTGTTTAACTTATGGAAAAAGGGTTTTGCATTAGCGAAGGGCTTAGTTTAAAAAAATGTGAATCAAAAGCTGCCAGCTCACATGGGTGGTGTTGGATATTTTAGGCTTCATACTTCAGGATTGTGAGGGAAATAGAGCCTGGTAATGCAAGGGCCTTTATTTCTTTCTGAATTGAGAGCTGGTTGCCGACTTTGGCCAGGTCACTGAAAGTGCACAGGTGCACTTGTCTAAATTCTTAATGTGTTTACATTTAATACAAATGGCTAGTGACAGTGTTTTCAATATTGTAACACAGCATCAGATCACTAATATTACTGCAAATAATCTCTGTGACACCACTCCCATTTCTCATATGTGAGTTCCTGTTTGGATCTAAAAGAAATGTTTTTGGGTGGATGTTGCATGAAACCTATTTGGCACATATATACATATAGCTAAACCTATAACAACCATTTACACTATCTATTTAAATAAATGTGGAAAATATTGGCTGCAACGTCTTTTTTTTGCTTGCGACAAAAATAAATACAGATATATACAGATAAAATGGCATAAAAAAATATGGATAAATACAGATAGAAATGTTAAAAAAATAATTACCATAAAACTGGGAGCCCTATATATTATTAATACAATTACATTGGTGCCACTAGCATTGCAGCTGTGGCCGCTATGTATTACCTTTCAAAGAGGCATTCCAAATTGACAAAGCTTTTTTTAGGTTTCCCCTGTGCAGTTGTGAAATCAATTGTTTGTAATATATCTTGAAAGGGGGCTTACATGTAGCCTTCACTTTTTATTGGTCCGTATGCTTAACACTTTACTTTGTTCTGTTTCTATTGGTTGTAGCCTGTTCTGTGTCTCTCCAATCAGTTTCATGTGGCCTAACAGGTCATTCCCATCTGTGTTGGTGGTTCAAGCTTTTTTTCTTTCGGTTAAAGCTTGATACCGTTTAATGTTTACATTTTGTCATCTTTCCCTCTAAACACCTAATATTGCTATATGTTACTCGTAAACAAGCAGTCACAATTGCAGTTACCTGGCAGCTAAAAGGGATTTGATTTGCAAGGTGCAAAATGGGCAGTGGCACAGGGCGAAAAGCTCTCCGGACCCCACTAAACACAGATTTTTGTGACATTTAACCATCAAACAAAAAGCTACAAGTGCAGTTATCTATCAGGCACTAGGGTCATGATTAAAATGATGCAGCAGGTGCAGTGACACTGGAACCAAAAGCTCTAGGCACACCACTTAAACACCTAGGGGCCGATTCCGATCCGGGAAAAAAAAACGCCGTATGAATCGTATTCGTAGCCGAATCCATACGAATGGGAAAGCACCGTACGATTCATTGGCGTCGATTACCGTACGAAAATCATTGCACCGTACGATTCAAAGTCGGTGACCCGTACGAATTTGTTTCGGAAATCCTTCCGTACGATCACTAAACATGCCGTACAACAACACCAGTACGATCCGGTGCGGAAAGCCTGTACGCGATTCGTACGGGCCAAAGTAGTCGCACATGAAGACTGATTCGTATGGAAACATAGCAACCGTGTACCCCTCGATGAAGCGAACGCGACCCCCAACGGCCTATACAAGTCACCCGCACGCCAAACACCACACGTACACCCCCCTCAAGCAAACGCGACCCCCAACACCCCCAACGGCCCATACAAGTCACCTGCACGCACAAACACCACACCCCCCTCAAGTGAACACGACCCCCAACACCCCCAACGGCCCATACAAGTCACCCGCACGCACAAACACCACACGTACACCCCCCTCAAGCGAACGCGACCCCCAACACCCCCAACGGCCCGTACAAATCACCCGCACGCACAAACACCACAGGTACACCCCCCTTAAGCGATTGCGATCCCAAAAGCCCGTATAAGTCACTCGCATGCACAAACACCACACGTGCACCCCCCATCAAGTGTACGCGACCCCAAAAACCCCCAACGGCCCGTACAAGTCACCTGCATGCACAAACACCACAGGCACACACCCCCCTCAAGCGAACGCGACCCCCAACACCCCCAACGGCCCGTAAATGTCACCCGCACGCACAAACACCACACGTACACCCCCCCTCAAGCGAACGCGATCCCCAACACCCCCAACGGCCTGTACAAGTCACCCGCACGCACAAACACCACACGCACACACCCACCTCAAGCGAACGCGACCCCCAACACCCCCAACGGCCCGTACAAGTCTCCCGCATGCACAAACACTGCACGTACACCCCCCCCTCAAGCGAACGCGACCCCCAACACCCCCAACGGCCCGTACAAGTCACCCGCACGCACAAACACCACAGGTACACCCCCCTTAAGCGATCGCGATCCCCAACGGCCCGTACAAGTCATCCGCATGCACAAACACCACACGCACACACCCCCCTCAAGCGAACGTGACCCCTAACACCCCCAACGGCCCGTACAAGTCACCCGCACGCACAAACACCACACGTACACCCCCTCAAGCGAACGCAACCCCCAACACCCCAACGGCCCGTACAAGTCACCCGCACGCACAAACACCACAGGTACACCCCCCTTAAGCGATCGCGATCCCCAACGGCCCGCACAAGTCATCTGCATGCACAAACACCACACGCACACACCCCCCTCAAGCGAACGCGACCCCCCACACCCCCAACGGCCCGTACAAGTCACCCGCATGCACAAACACCACAGGTACAACCCCCCTTAAGCGACCGCGATCCCTAACGGCCCGTACAAGTCATCCGCATGCACGCACACCACACACACCCCCCCTCAAGCAAACGCGACCCCAACGCCCCCAACGGCCCATACAAGTCACCCGCACGCACAAACACCACACGTACACCCCCCCTCAAGCGAACGCGACCCCCAACACCCCCAACGGCCCGTACAAGTCACCCGCACGCACAAACACCACACGCACACACCGCCCTCTAGCGAACCCGACCCACAACACCCCCAACGGCCCGTAAAAGTCACCTGCACGCACAAACACCACACGTACACCCCCCCTCAAGCAAACGCGACCCCCCAACACCCCAACAGCCGGTACAAGTCACCTGCATGCACAAACACCACAGGTACACCCCCCTTAAGCGATTGCGATCCCAAAAGCCCGTATAAGTCACTCGCATGCACAAACACCACACGTGCACCCCCCATCAAGTGTACGCGACCCCAAAAACCCCCAACGGCCCCTACAAGTCACCTGCATGCACAAACACCACAGGCACACACCCCCCTCAAGCGAACGCGACCCCCAACACCCCCAACGGCCCGTAAAAGTCACCCGCACGCACAAACACCACACGTACACCCCCCTCAAGCGAACGCGACCCCCAACACCCCCAACGGCCTGTACAAGTCACCCGCACGCACAAACACCACACGCACACACCCACCTCAAGCGAACGTGACCCCCAACACCCCCAACGGCCCGTACAAGTCTCCCGCATGCACAAACACTGCACGTACACCCCCCCTCAAGCGAACGCGACCCTCAACACCCCCAACGGCCCGTACAAGTCACCCGCACGCACAAACACCACAGGTACACCCCCCTTAAGCGATCGCGATCCCCAACGGCCCGTACAAGTCATCCGCATGCACAAACACCACACGCACACACCCCCCTCAAGCGAACGCGACCCCTAACACCCCCAACGGCCCGTACAAGTCAACCACACGCACAAACACCACACGTACACCCCCCTCAAGCGAACGCGACCCCCAACACCCCAACGGCCCGTACAAGTCACCCGCACGCACAAACACCACAGGTACACCCCCCTTAAGCGATCGCGATCCCCAACGGCCCTTACAAGTCATCTGCATGCACAAACACCACACGCACACACCCCCCTCAAGCGAACGCGACCCCCAACACCCCCAACGGCCCGTACAAGTCACCCGCATGCACAAACACCACAGGTACAACCCCCCTTAAGCGACCGCGATCCCTAACGGCCCGTACAAGTCATCCGCATGCACGCACACCACACACACCCCCCCTCAAGCAAACGCGACCCCCAACGCCCCCAACGGCCCATACAAGTCACCCGCACGCACAAACACCACACGTACACCCCCCCTCAAGCGAACGCGACCCCCAACACCCCCAACGGCCCGTACAAGTCACCCGCACGCACAAACACCACACGCACACACCGCCCTCTAGCGAACCCGACCCACAACACCCCCAACGGCCCGTAAAAGTCACCTGCACGCACAAACACCACACGTACACCCCCCCTCAAGCAAACGCAACCCCCCAACACCCCCAACAGCCGGTACAAGTCACCTGCATGCACAAACACCACACGCACACACAACGAAAACCCCAAAACCAAGTTAAATTATTATTTTTTTCTCCACGGTGTGAGGAAGAACTGTGGCTGCAGCTACACTGTGTGGAATTACAGCATCAAAGTAAATTGTTCAAATGCTACGGGGCAGTACAAAGTAAAATAAGGGAAGTGATACACGCCCAATGTCTTCAAAGCGGAGACTGTTTAACTTATGGAAAAAGGGTTTTGCATTAGCGAAGGGCTTAGTTTAAAAAAATGTGAATCAAAAGCTGCCAGCTCACATGGGTGGTGTTGGATATTTTAGGCTTCATACTTCAGGATTTTGAGGGAAATAGAGCCTGGTAATGCAAGGGCCTTTATTTCTTTCTGAATTGAGAGCTGGTTGCCGACTTTGGCCAGGTCACTGAAAGTGCACAGGTGCACTTGTCTAAATTCTTAATGTGTTTACATTTAATACAAATGGCTAGTGACAGTGTTTTCAATATTGTAACACAGCATCAGATCACTAATATTACTGCAAATAATCTCTGTGACACCACTCCCATTTCTCATATGTGAGTTCCTGTTTGGATCTAAAAGAAATGTTTTTGGGTGGATGTTGCATGAAACCTATTTGGCACATATATACATATAGCTAAACCTATAACAACCATTTACACTATCTATTTAAATAAATGTGGAAAATATTGGCTGCAACGTCTTTTTTTTGCTTGCGACAAAAATAAATACAGATATATACAGATAAAATGGCATAAAAAAATATGGATAAATACAGATAGAAATGTTAAAAAAATAATTACCATAAAACCGGGAGCCCTATATATTATTAATACAATTACATTGGTGCCACTAGCATTGCAGCTGTGGCCGCTATGTATTACCTTTCGAAGAGGCATTCCAAATTGACAAAGCTTTTTTTAGGTTTCCCCTGTGCAGTTGTGAAATCAATTGTTTGTAATATATCTTGAAAGGGGGCTTACATGTAGCCTTCACTTTTTATTGGTCCGTATGCTTAACACTTTACTTTGTTCTGTTTCTATTGGTTGTAGCCTGTTCTGTGTCTCTCCAATCAGGTTCATGTGGCCTAACAGGTCATTCCCATCTGTGCTGGTGGTTCAAGCTTTTTTTCTTTCGGTTAAAGCTTGATACCGTTTAATGACATTTTGTCATCTTTCCCTCTAAACACCTAATATTGCTATATGTTACTCGTAAACAAGCAGTCACAATTGCAGTTACCTGGCAGCTAAAAGGGATTTGATTTGCAAGGTGCAAAATGGGCAGTGGCACAGGGCGAAAAGCTCTTCGGACCCCACTAAACACAGATTATTGTGACATTTAACCATCAAACAAAAAGCTACAAGTGCAGTTATCTATCAGGCACTAGGGTCATGATTAAAATGATGCAGCAGGTGCAGTGACACTGGAACCAAAAGCTCTAGTCACACCACTTAAACACCTAGGGGCCGATTCCGATCCGAGAAAAAAAACGCTGTACGAATCGTATTCGTAGCCGAATCCGTACGAATGGGAAAGAACCGTACGATTCATTGGCGTCGATTACCGTACGAAAATCATTGCACCGTACGATTCAAAGTCGGTGACCCGTACGAATTTGTTTCGGAAATCCTTCCATACGATCACTAAACATGCCGTACAACAACACCAGTACGATCCGGTGCGGAAAGCCAGTACGCGATTCCTACGGGCCAAAGTAGTCGCGCATGAAGACTGATTCGTACGGAAACATAGCAACCGTGTACCCCTCGATGAAGCAAATGCGACCCCCAACGGCCCATACAAGTCACCCGCACGCACAAACACCACACGTACACCCCCCCTCAAGCAAACGTGACCCCCAACACCCCCAACGGCCCGTACAAGTCACCTGCACGCACAAACACCACACGCACCCCCCCTCAAGCGAACGCGACCCCCAACACCCCCAACGGCCCGTACAAGTCACCCACACGCACAAACACCACACGTACACCCCCCTCAAACGAACGCGACCCCCAACACCCCCAACGGCCCGTACAAGTCACCCGCACGCACAAACACCACAGGTACACCCCCCTTAAGCGATTGCGATCCCCAACGGCCCGTACAAGTCACTCGCATGCACAAACACCACACGTGCACCCCCCATCAAGCGTACGCGACCCCAAAACCCCCCAACGGCCCGTACAAGTCACCTGCATGCACAAACACCACAGGCACACACCCCCCTCAAGCGAACGCGACCCCCAACACCCCTAACGGCCCGTAAAAGTCACCCGCATGCACAAACACCACACGTACACCCCCCCTCAAGCGAACACGACCCCCAACACCCCCAACGGCCTGTACAAGTCACCCGCACGCACAAACACCACACGCACGCACCCACCTCAAGCGAACACGACCCCCAACACCCCCAACAGCCCGTACAAGTCTCCCGCATGCACAAACACTACACGTATACCCCCCTCAAGCGAACGTGACCCCCAACATCCCCAACGGCCCGTACAAGTCACCCGCACGCACAAACACCACAGGTACACCCCCCCTTAAGCGATCGCGATCCCCAACGGCCCGTACAAGTCATCCGCATGCACAAACACCACACGCACACACCCCCCTCAAGCGAACGCGACCCCTAACACCCCCAACGGCCCGTACAAGTCACCTGCATGCACAAACACCACACGTACACCCCCCTCAAGCAAACGCGATCCCCCAACACCCCCAATGGCTCGTACAAGTCACCCGCACGCACAAACACCACAGGTACACCCCCCCTTAAGCGATCGCGATCCCCAACGGACCTTACAAGTCATCTGCACGCACAAACACCACACGCACACACCCCCCTCAAGCGAACGCGACCCCCAACACCCCCAACGGCCCGTACAAGTCACCCGCATGCACAAACACCACAGGTACAACCCCCCTTAAGCGACCGCAATCCCTAACGGCCCGTACAAGGCATCCGCATGCACGCACACCACACACACCCCCCCTCAAGCAAACGCGACCCCAAACACCCCCAACGGCCCGTACAAGTCACCCGCACGCACAAACACCACACGTACACCCCCTCAAGCGAACGCGACCCCCAACACCCCCAACGGCCCGTACAAGTCACCCGCACGCACAAACACCACACGCACACACCGCCCTCTAGCGAACCCGACCCACAACACCCCCAACGGCCCGTAAAAGTCACCTGCACGCACAAACACCACACGTACACCCCCGTCAAGCAAACGCGACCCCCCAACACCCCCAACAGCCGGTACAAGTCACCTGCATGCACAAACACCACACGCACACACAACGAAAACCCCAAAACCAATACAAGGACAATTCCAACTAGTTGCACAACAACACTAAACGTGTCTCCTGTGTACACACCATTGACAAACAAAGTACAGGCCACAGCCAAACAGAGGGCACAAGTCACACCCCCACCCCATATAACACACACACCACCAATTCAAACTAGGCCACACCCACAAATGGACCAATAAAAGTGGTCACACATACAACCCAACATCCCTTGCAACATACCTACTTGCAAAAAGAAGAGCCTGCCAGCACATCACCAACTGCACCCATTAATCTTCACACATACAACTATTACATATACACCTATACCACCCCCTTCACAATCAGACACACACACCCTCTTACAAACACATCATCACTCTCTCAATCACCCGCACCCCACACCATGACCACACAAAAGAATCCAAAGTTCACCAACCCGGAAAATGAGATCCTTGTAGATGAAGTCATCCGAGTTGAGCCCCTGCTGTTTGGCGCATTGGTCAGACAGACCAGCATTGCTGATAAAACTCGCATGTGGGAGAGGATCGTTGACAAGGTCAATGCTATTGCACCCATCAGGCGCACCAAGGCGGAATGCCAGTCCAGGTGGTATGATCTGAGGATGGTCAAGAAGAAGATGGACCAGGACTACGCCGCTGCACACCACACTGGCGGTGGTGGTCCCCGCAGACCTCCAGTATGCCATCCCTGGGAGGAGAAAGTCATGACCCTGCTGCCACCGGTGAGAGTACACGGAATAGAAGGAGTCATTGAGCCTGGTGAGTACACAACAAACATATGTAATATGGTGGAACTTACAACAGTGCCCAGCAGCAAGGGGGTGGGTGGTAATGAGTCCCAGCAGTGCCAAACTGTATGGGGGTAGTTGCAAGGGGAGGCTGAAAGGGTGGAAGGGGTAGGGTAGGAGGCTGCTCTCATCCCATATGTCCCAGGTACACACACAAGCACCATGCTGAATGCACAGGGAGTGTGAAAGTACAGACAAGATAGTAGACCACAGCAATCAAATATTTTCATGTTGCTGACACACGTTTTGGAGATGCATCATTTGGTGACACAGTAAGGCAGTGAAGCAAGCGAGCAAGGCCAAACCACCTGTCTCCATCCCTCTGTTGCCCTCCTCCCTCTGTCTGTCTCCCTCCCTCTGACAGTCTCCCTGTGTCTGGCAACCTCTGTGTCCGTCCTTCTGTCTCCGTCCTACTCTGAGTCCGCCCCCCTCACTCTCCCTCTGTCTGTCTCCCTACCTGTGTCTGGATTACACACCCTGTCACCCTCCTCCCTCTGTATTACACCTTCAGTGATCCTCCCACGGTCAACTCACCTCATTGACCTGGGAACACACAGTCACACCCCAGCACTTCATAGGTCCATTAAAGAACATACACCAGGTTGTCGAGGGGTGTTACTCATTTACCAGCAGTAATGTGCCAAGTGCCTGAGACACACCCAGCTTTAGCAGGTAAGACAGTACTGTTACAGGACACACAGTCTGTATAGCACTGTAGTATAGAATGGGCCCTGGTGTAGTCAGAACAAGGCACTCCTGTGAACATTGCTAACAAAAACTCCAGGACAAGGTCAGACATCCTGTGTAGGAACCCTCAACCATGATCAAGGTAGCATGTCTCATGAGGGCGCAGCCAAACCACAAACAATAAGTAAGATTGCTACTGACATACCAACTAAAACCATGTCCCGTCACACACCCCGTACAGAAAGTAATCCCATGGGGACAGGCAATGGAGTGCTACACTGTTGCAATGGTCATGTACCACAAATAAACTGTTTCAGATATGAAAACACATACAACTATAACATGCACAGTGCAGATGCTCAGGTCCATTGTGCCTCTCAAGCAATGCACTTGGCCCATCATATGAACGTTTGTGCATGCACCTAAGTCCCAACATGGACATGCGTATTGCCAAGGTGATGCCTCTAGGACAAGTGCCACGTCCTAATGCCATGATGCAGAAGTGTGTGTGCAGGTCCTGGGGGGTTGGCATTGCTTGGCCATCGCGGAACAGCAACAGCTATCCAAAGTACAGGAATGTATCAGTAAGAAATAAACTATGTCTCTTACAAGAACCTGCTGCATCTGAACTCTGTGCATGCCTGACGCAGCCACAAGGATTGACACTGTATCCTGAATGTAGCATGAAACAGTGCAATGCTGTATATGTGTTGTGGTGGCAAGACAAGACACAGCAATGGCTGTGTCAATCATTGTCAAGAGAATGGAAGATGGAAAAATACTTAACTACATGTCAATTTGCCACCACTACATACACAACTGAACAATGACAACAATGTCAAGCTTGTGGAACAGTGATGCTGATAATGGCTAAAAAATAAATATGTTTCCTGATAGTGCATTAACTGTGTCTGTCTCTCACACACACAGGGCAACGTGTGGAACCCACCCCCAACCAGGGGGGAGAAGGATCCCAGTCCCAGGCCGAGCAGGACTCTCACCCCACCGACCGCAACGCCACTCAATGCACTGTGGATGACCCCAACCAACCTGGCCCCTCTGGATCCCAAACCCCTGCAGCAACTGTACCAGCTACATCCGTGCCAACTACCGGACCCATTCCCACCACATCCCAGCAGACAGGTCAGAGCCCTGCCCATGATCCAACAGACAGCCAGTCTGAAAATGAGGGACATTCTTTGACGGATACCCTTGAGGTGGCAGACAACATCTACCCTGCCAGCACTCGGGGGTCCCGTCGATCGGATGTGCCCACAAGCGTAGGCCGTGCTCGTTTGGGTCAGGGTGGTGGGAGTGGTGCAAGGCGGAGGCAAGATTCTGGCCAGTCAGCTGCAGGGACCGGTCTGACTGAACTGACTACCATTCTGGAGGAATACCGGCGGGACACCAGGGAGGTCAGCCAGGTAGTGGAGGCCCTCAGCGAACTCAAACAACAGCAGGCTGAGCAACATGCCAGGCAAGAACAACATTATGGACGGGTGGAGGCAACACTGGCTGAGCTCTTGACGGTGCATCGGGACATGAGCCAATCACTACGTCAGATTGCTGGCAACATGCAGCACCCTCCCTGTGTCACCAGGCCAGGAACATAAAGGCAAAGTGCAACACCAGCCACAGGGAGGGAGGAGGAGGAGGAGGAACTGTCTGACGTAGCGTCCCATGCATCGCCCAGGCCTGCACCTGAGGGTTCCCCAAGGAAGAAGGGTTGTCCACGGCTAAGACGTTGAGAGGCAGTAGGTCATGCACAACTCCCAGGACACCTGACCTGGCATATTGGCCTTGGGTGCAACAGCATCACCCATCAGACTCTCCCACATGGACCTGCTGGTCACAATCTGCTCAATGATGCCAAGCACTGTGTGCTGGACTCAGTTGACTTAAAGGGCAAGGCATCTCATCCCCAGCAGTGAACTTTGGATTCCCCCCCTTTCTGTACAGCACCTACTCACGTTTGCTACACAAGATCACCTAATAAATCACATTTTCAACACACGCATTTGTGTAGTCATCCTGTAACCACAGTATGAAGAATATGTGTGTGCAAATGTATGAAATGCAAGAGTACGCAACAAACTGTAGCTATCCACACAATAGGATATGAGTCTGGATGAGAACACACATAGGTAACAATATCCCAACAACTAGAAACATGGATGGAAATACACACCTGTGATGGTTTGTAAATGCTGGAGGGTGGTTTGCCTCACAAAACTGCTGTCAATGACAGGCACAGGAAAGTAATTTGGAGGTGCATAGAACAGTGCTAGAAAACTATGTGGCCACGTTGGTAGTACCCACAACTGTGTCCTCAGGTATGTCAACTATCATCAGCATGCTGCTGTACTGTGGATGTGATGAATGGTGCAGAGGCAAAGGGTGGCAGCACAGACTGTGGCCTATGGTCTGTATCAGTGTACACAAGCTCACCTGATCACGTGACCTCCCCCTATGGAGTTACAAGTACACAACTGATGTGATGTGTGCAACGCCTACAGAACACCTAGCCACGTGTGACAATTATCCTCACCAGAATGGCCACATCACACCACACCCATGAGACGTGGTAATGGTGTGTGTACCTGGTAGCTAATCCACTGGCTGTGAGGGACATGTAGAATAGGTTTGCCAAGGGAGTGTACTGCCATGTTACTGTAAGGAAGGTACGGTGTGCTGCTGTGGTGCTGACAAGGTAACACTGTCCATATTTTGGTTGAAGGAAGGTGTGTGTGCCCTACGAGGCACATTACCTGGATGCACGTCTACACACTGTCATGTGACTCTGCATAGTTCTGCCAGCATGAGTTGCACACACAGGCAGATGATCCGTCATGGGTGAGGTTGAGGTCTTCAGATACCAGGTGGATGATTGTCTGGTGTTCCCTGTGTGCAGGATGGCTGGAGCATGCTCTCCTAATGGCTTGAAGGAGGGGTAACCTGTAGGTGTGTGTGGTCCTTGATCTGGGTAGTGTGCGCAACATAGTGGCTGTGTATGCAGCAGCAGCAATGAGTGAAGAGATTACGGCTGAATGTGTGCGTCAACTTCCAAAACAAACACATACCACAAGGGCATTTTCAAGCCACTAACTCACATGTGTATGTGGAAGCAGGAGTGTCTGTGTCACTCAGGGTCACAGCATAATAAATTACACAGTAATCAGCAAAGATGACAGTCACAGGACCTGGCCCCTTATGGACAATTGGGGCACAGGACACCCACCATTAGCAAGTGTAGTCTACATGTACTGTGTCCAAAGCAAAACAGCAGCTACACACCCATCTACCTCACACACACTACTGTACTTAAGCCTCAACCTACACCATCCATGTTGTCACAGTACACGTAAACACCTATCATCAATGATCCTATTATAGTTAATATATTATACATGCACATTAGAAGGACATTTGCATTGACATCAAGGATGCACAATATTTGCTTGTACTGACATGTCATGCACTACATGATGATTTACCTTGGAAGGCCATGGAGCTAAATCCAACATACATGGTCAGTGCCATTAACCAGTAGACAAAAGAAGTCATTGAATGATCTCACCTGAAAAGAGCTGAAACATTCCCCACTAGACTGCCAGGGACTGGCCGTACCTTACTCCATCAAAGTGGTGTGATGCTCAAAGGGTTCCACCTCCAAATAGCCCCTTGGTCTGAGTACAAATGACAGACACAAAAGGGTGATCAGGCGAGGGAAGGAGAGGATGGGAACTGCAGGGAGGGAGACCTGAAACAGAGGCACACAAGCCTTAGGAGTACAATCTCATGTCACAGTCACTACAAATACCACATGAGATTCACTGTACCAGTCACACCTGTGAAGTGTACCGACTGTAGCCAATTAGAGACCAGTCATCATGCTATCACATAAGAGCAGAAGCCGTAACACGGACACATGAAACCTAGGACAGCTTGTCACCTATTTCAGTCTTGGTTCCAGGTCACAAGTCTGCTACGATGCAATGAGATTTGTGTTCACAAATAATCATTCACTATGTATGCTGATGTGTCCCCTGCAAACACAGGTAAACATATGGAAGTGGTAATTACGCAAAGTCTAACATCTGTGTATGTTCATGTGTACCCATAAGGGCCATGAGGGCAGACTGTACATCACCCACAACTGCTGTTAGCATCACATATGATGTTGAAGATAATCACCCAATTGCAATACAGGCACTCTGTAGCAGGTTTATTGTGATAGGAAACATGACGTGGTTACATGTATGCATGGTCATACAACTTGCGCAAGAACATGTACCACACTATAGAAAACATACCAACGCGAATCAGCCTTATATTAGTCCTTACCCAAATAGACTTTTCCACATGTCCATGCCTGCTCCCTTGATTCGGCTGATGTTGCAATCATGATGAGCAATAGCAGGATGACAAAGATGGCACCAGCGGACAACAGGCAGGGCGAGCTGGGGATGAGAGGTACACAAGGGGTCAAGTCCTGTAGAATGTAATTCTGACATTCTCATGGTAATTAGCCTTATGTTGTAGTACACTTGTACATTCCAACTACACACATAGCACATATGTGTGTTGCATGACATCTGCACCTGTGTGACACTGCACATCAAACATGAAAATGACATTGCATACAGTCAGCTGCATACACAGCATGCTACCCATGCAACACTGAAGTTGAGTTCTGGACAATATTCACCTATGACTCGCCATCATGAGAAGAAGTTGCGGATGAGGTGACTCCGGATATCATCTTCAACCTCCTCATCACTTGCATCCTGGGCAAGGCCTTCATCCTCAACGGGCGGATGTTCCAGCTCATCAGGATCGAGGATGAGTGACACAGCCTTCTCCACTGCCATGTTGTGCAGCATGCAGCAAACAATAAAGATGTTACACACCTTGGGTGGGGTGTATTGGAGTGCACCGCCTGTCTTGTCCAGGCACCTGAACCTGCTCTTCAGGAGTCCAAATGTCCGCTCAATCACCCGCTTGGTCTTCCCATGAGAATTATTGTACCGCTGGTCTGCAGCTGTCCTGGGATTGCGTAGGGGAGTCATTAGCCACAGCATGTTTGGATATCCAGCGTCTCCTGCAAATTGACATCATGGAAATGAGTATGTAATATGAAGCCGTTCATGAAGTAATGACATACTGACATACATGGCTAACAGAGTACACCCACCAACTAGACATGCCCGATGGTTGTGCAGCTGCAGCATCATCTGTGGTATCCTGCTACACCTCATGATGAAAGCATCGTGGCACGATCCTGGAAAGCGAGCACAAACATGTAAGATAAGCATGTTGGCAAGACACACCACCAGGGCATTTATCGTGTGGTAGTGTTTCCTGTTGCGGTACGCTTGCTCCTGAGCCTGTGGTGGCACAAGACTAACATGTGTACCATCGATTGCACCAATTACATGTGGCATGCGTCCCAAGGCATAGAATTCCCCCTTGACATCTGTCAACTGTTCAGGAGTAGGGAATGTGATGAATTCATCAATGTGCAGCAACATTGCATCCAATACATCACCTAATACCCGGCTAAACATTGTTTGTGACATCCCTCCCACATCAGCTATGGTAAATTGGAACGTACCTGTGGCAAAGAAATGTAGTGCCGCCATCACCTTTACCTTGGGTGTCAGCGCAGTCGGATACCTATGTCCTGGTAGCAGGTGTGCTTCCAGTCTGTCTGTCAGGTCCTGAATCAACTGTGCTGGGAAGCGGTAACGCCGTATGCAATCACGTTCCCTCGTGGCATCCAAGTCTGGCAACGGCCTTGGCAGAGGGGGTGCCCTGCAAAACATTTACCAGTGAAAAATTGTGTACAACTGTCAGACAAAGAAAATTACTATGTACATGGCACAAGCAACAATGCTCAACACATCAATACAAATCTGAGTGTGGTGTGGGCTACACACACAGGAAACATGTGACAGCTCCAAGCCACTCCTACATGTAAAGTACAAGACCTGTGGTTTGTGGAATGGATATGACATGCATACAAATAATCTGATGGGAAGGTCTGAGTGAGCGTGACAATGTATCTGGTCAGTCACACACGTCACGTGATTTGCATTAGGAGGTTGTCCGCACCTCCAGACAGCTGACAGCAATGCACACACCCACAACACATGTGCCATATTTAGCAATGATCAGACATATTATCTTTGCGGTGTGACTTTTGCAATAGCTAAATATAGGCATCATCAGACAGTCTAAATATATCTTATTGACTATTTGTGTATGATGCCATCACACATATGGACCGATCATTGGCACAAGTGGCATGGTGTGCGTATATGGGACACCCTCACATCACAGCAAGGACACATCATCTATGCTCCTACAGCAGATATACTTAACAGTATGAACAAGTTACTTACCTTTTGTAACGATTCATCTGTAAGTAACAGTAGTCTACATCAGATTCCTGCCTTGGAAAACATACCCCAGCAAGATCAATGCCTGTGGTGGGTTTTGAGAAAAATGATCACACAAGACAATCCAGGACGGAGCGGCCAAATAAGACATCCCTCCGGACTTGGCTGTCCAGCCAGTAGTGTTTTCCAAACGTGTGCATTGAGGCCCACGTAGCTGCCTGACAAATTTCCTGCAAGGGGACTCCCCGACCCAGGGCAGTAGTATCCACCGTGTCCCAAGTGGAATGGGCCCTCAGCCCAACATGAGTTTACGTATTTGGTAAGGGGTACCAAGCCTTCATACACCAGACAACACACAGAGAGATGGTCAGCTCGTGTACCGGCTTTCACTTTACAGCATACATGTGACAGACTAAAAGGTGTTCATCCACCAGGAACTGTAGTGTGCGATCCACATAGTATGTGAGCACACATTTTGGGTCCAGACGGCGTAGCTGCTCCATCTCCTTTGGGGGATGCGTAGGCGGGAATAAGGTCTACAAGGTGAAAGAGTGGCCGATGTGGAAGTCCGTGTCACACTAGTGCTGGATATAGGGTGTATTCTGAAACGCAAACTTGTCCGGATGGACTGGAAGGTGAGGAGGTCATGTAGAAGGAGCCTGAAGATCACTCACTCACCTGGAAGTGTTGATGGCAAAGGGAAAAGCAGTGTTCGGAGTAAGAAGGTGGAGAAGACAATTGTGCTGTTGCTCAAAGGGAGCACACTACAGAAATGTAAGAAACATGTTGAAGTCCCACTGAGTCATCACATACGGAACATGATGACACGTGTGTCTGATGCCTTACATAAAACAACTCACAATAGGGGACTAGTACAAAGAAGGTTGAACAGTCAGCCTTAGTATGGGTGTGAGAACATGAACTTAGCCCTTGACAGTGGCCAGAGCAGAGCCGTGCTGGGCATGAGGAAGAAGGAAGAGATGAAAATCATGAAGACGTGCAGAATGAGGGACCACAGCCTTTGGTGTGCACCATGCCACGAATCTTGTCCACCTGCAGGCGCATTACAACTTTGTGGAGTGACACCTGGCAGCATGGATGAAATTACAGACTTGAGGATGAAAGTCAAATGGCCTCTACAGTCGCCGCTCAATCTCCAAGCATGGAGGTGGAGACTGTACAGGTACGGGTGGTGGACCGTCCTCTGATGCTGCAACACGGGGTTCTCCAGTAGAGGCAGGTGAACCGGCTGGTCAACTGACATACTGAGAACTCTGGATAACAGTACCGACATGTACATCCGTGTTGCGCAGCTAAGGCCGAAGATCAGCTGGGAAACTGAAGGTGCTTGTTGCCTAACGTCAACCGCAGGTAGGGCCGGTGGGCTGGCAGTATGGGGATGTAGAAATATACATCCTGGAAGTCCACCGCTACCATCCAGTCTCCTTGGTCCAGGGCAGGTAGGACCTGGGCCACTATCAGCATTTTGAGCGTCTACTTCCGGAGGAAGCCATTGTCATTACATGTGTCCAAGATAGTGGGTACGCCCCATTGGCATTCTTGGGTAGCAGTAAGTAGTCAGAGTAGCAGACACACCCTATTTAGGGCCCAGGAACGGGGATGTTGGCCCACTTGGCCAAGAGGGCTGTAACTCCTGCATGCTGCAGTTGCCAATGATCTCCAGATACGCTTTTGGATAGCGGTGGCATGGCTTCAGTGGTTGCATCAAGGGTGAGGGAATAGCCACTTGGGATGATTTCCTGCACCCACCTGTCAAATGTGACAGTGCGCCAGTGGTGGAGGTGTTGGAGAACCATGCCCCCCACTGGTTTCACATGGCCATGAAAGAACAGAGTAGGGGTGTGTGTAGGCAGATGTTGCAGGGGAGGTGTGGACTGACCTCCCGTTGTCCACGAACGCCGCTACAGCGGTTACCTGCGCTGCCACTGCATTGGATGTTAGTCTGCGTTGTGTGGCTGCCAGCACATGTTATGTTATGTTATGTTATGTTATGTTATGTTATGTTATGTTATGTTATGTTATGTTATGTTATGTTATGTTATGTTATGTTAGGGATTACTTGTTTAGCGCCTATCACCGCCGGTCTCTAAGCGCTTACCAGAAAAAACATAACACACTAATGTCCCTAGAACCTCAGTTGTTTCACCTCCTATAATGTCATGAAAGCCTTTCTAAAAAGATGAGTTTTTAATTTCTTTCTGAAAGGTAGAAGCTGCGATTCCTCTTTCAAGGTAGGCGGGAGCTCATTCCACAGTTGCGGGAAAAGCACAGGCAGGGCCCTGCCTCCTTTGGTCTTTAATTTGAACCTAGGTTGAAACAGGTTTGTGGTTGTTCCTGAGCGCAATGGTCTCCCGGGAATGTATCTCTTCAGACGTTGCCTAATGTACTCTGGGGCTTTCCCAAAGAGTGCCTTATGGGCTACACAGAGACATTTGAACTGCACTCGGAATTTCACTGGGAGCCAGTGCAGCTTCTGAAGCAGTGAGGTTACGTGCGAGTTTCTAGGCAAAGAATGGATCAGCCTGGCTGCATCATTTTGTATTACCTGCAGCTTCCTCAACAGCTTCTGTGGGAAGCCTAGGTATAAGGCATTGTCATAATCAAGTCTAGAAATTACTGTGGCGGATACGATCGATTGCAGGGTGGAGGCAGATAGGATGGGAACTAGCTTTCACAGTTGCCTCAACACACCTATGCAGGATCCGACCACAGCAGAAACTTGAGGGGCCATTGAAAGGTCTGCATCGATCCTTAACCCCAAGCTTTTTACCACAGAACCGGGAAACGGAGTGGTTCCCAGCTCGGGGGGCCAGTACAGGTCACTCCAGGGATCCTCTTTGTTGCTAATCACCAGCACCTCCGTTTTGTCAGCATTCACTTTCAACAGATTGTTAGTCATCCAGTTGACTGTGAATGATAGCAGGTTCCTCACTGATTCCTGGGCCTCTTTAGTGTTATCCAGCCGGACTAAGAGCTGAGTATCATCTGCGTAATTAATGATTTTGCAGTTCATACGCATAAGCTCCTCCACCAGTGGTTGTAGATAGATGTTAAAAAGCAGGGGGGATAAAGCCGACCCCTGGGGCACCCCCCAGGTCACATCGCAGATCTCAGACAGTTGGTCTCCTAGCTGCACTCTCTGGGTTCGACCTGACAGGAAGGATTCTAGCCACTTTAGCACCTGGCCTGTGATCCCCAATTTTGCGACACGGTCCAGCAAGATGGTGTGGCTGACCGTGTCGAAAGCCGCTGATAAGTCTAATAGAATCAGGGCAGAGGGCTGTTTGTTATCTGCCCTGACTCTCAACTCATCGGCGACCGAGGCCATGACTAATTCTGTGCTGTGTTGGGGCCGGAACCCAGCCTGCCTGGTGTGAAGGAGATGGTGTTCTTCCAGATGGCCGGCTAGAGTGCTGAGAACGTGCTTTTCTAAGATCTTGCTTAGAAAAGGCAACTGCGAAATGGGCCTGTAATTTTTTAAGGCTGTCGTGTCCGTTCCTGCTTTCTTCAGGAGTGGGGAGACCCTGGCTTCTTTCATCTGAGTCGGCAGATAACCTGATTTAAGTGAGTTATTCAGTAGACTCAGTACCTGGGGCTGAATGCCTGGCAGGGCCATTTTAAAGATTTTAGGGGGACATGGATCTATGTTAGAGCCTGATTTAATTTGACCGACCAGTTCCGCTAGGCACTTGTCGTTGATGGGAGGGAAGCTGTTCAAAGTCATAGATGGCACCTGAGCAATCTGGCTAGGCAGCATGGTTGTAGCTGGCCGTGCATTGATGTCAGTGATGATGTCCTGTACCTTCCGAAGGAAGAAAGTTTGAAAAGAGTCACAGTCAGGTTGGTCGACCACTGAGATTTTCCCTTCTCGTTGTGTAAGTTCCCTTAGTATCGTAAAGGTCTCTCGCTGTATGTTAGTTGCCTCCCTAATTCTTCCCTCATAGAAAGCAGCCTTTCTTTCCAGGATGTCTGTCTTGTATTTTGAGAGCAGGGTTTTGAAAGTTTCGGCCTCTGAATGGCTATAATGGAGTCTCCACCTTCTCTCTGCCTTACGAAGGGCTTGCTTCTTCTGTTTCAAGGAGGCATCAAACCATGGCGCTCCTCTCCCTTTAGTTCTAGTGCTCTCCATCTGCTCAGGGACAAGTTTGTCCAGGGCGGCGAGCATCCAGGTCTTTAACATCCTAACATCATGGTCCAGATCTATGCCATTCATATTGGGGGGAGTAAAGGAGAGCAGGGTTGAGATAAGGAGGATGGCTTCCACCTTACTCCAGGATCAAATTTTTCTCCGTGACTTGTTAAGGGCAGCCCTCACAGGGTCGCCTGGAACCCAGCACTTTATCATAAAGTGATCTGACCAGATGCATGGACTAATCTCCGTTATTTCTATGTTAGGTAAAGAAGACCAAACAAGGTCCAGTGTATGGCCTTTCACGTGAGTTGGACCCACCACTAGCTGTTGCAAATTGAGCAACGAGAGATTAGCTTCAAACTCAGTCTCCGTGGGGCCTCTGGGTACCTTGTCCCAGTGGTAATTGAAATCGCCAACCACCAGAAGGGACTTATATCTGGTGGCCAAGTCCGTTAAAAGCTCAAAAAGGACGTCATTGAAATTCGGAGAACTTTGTGGCGGGCGATAGACCACCAGTATTACGATACATGAGGATTTAAACGAGACTTTTATCCCTAACAGCTCTGCACTGGCACAATTTTGTGCTACAATCTCTTTCACTACGAGACATTTCTTAAACAAAACGGCCACACCCCCTCCTTTACAATCATTTGGGCGATTATGCCAAATTGCGTCATAATCTGGGGGTAGGGCGGCCAAAGTGTCAGGCAGGGAGGCAGAGCCCAGCCATGTCTCTGAAAGGGCACGGATGTCAATGTCTCCATCGAGCAATAGAGAGAAGACTTCTAGATGGTGCTTTTGTAAAGACCGCGTATTAAGTGTCGCTAATCTGAGGCCATATGACTGCTGGCCAGTAAAAGTGGGGCGAATCCTGGGGCCTGTACCTGTGGTCTGCACCAGGGCATCAGCTAGCAGATTGGCCAAGGTACTTTCATCTAGACGGATAGAGTGTGTCTTTATAGCCCACAGAGCATCGGGCGAGTATGTGCGAATTTGACCAGAATTTGTGGCCCCTGGGCCCGTCCTGGCCCGGACGGGCACAGACGGGATTTCCTCTGGCGCTCCTCCTGCGCGATGCTGCGCCCGATCGCTGCACGCCTGCATACTGCTGATTAGTTATAAAGTATGGCTGGGGCACTTGCAAAGACTAGCCCGCTAACACACAGCGTCTCTAGCTCACCTCCAAGATGGCGGGCGGCATGAGGCGGCGAAGGAATCACCAAAGTGGTGAAGTGTGCTGTTATTTCCTATTATAGTGCAGGCAATGCGAAAAATGGGGGAGCGTGGTGTCACTAAACAGTATTAAAGCAGACTAAACTCAAAAGCAATTTTGATCTCAAAGGCAATTTTCGAGCAACAATAAATGTTTACAGGAACACAATTTTAAAAAAGGAGCAGGGCTCCAAACAGTTTAAAAACAGTAGCGGTTCTCCGAGTGCATCAGCACAATGTCGTTCTGGATCTAATCGGCGCGCTCGCCGACTGACCTCCTAAATAGCTTTTGCCTAGGGCACTTGCAAAGACTAGCCCGCTAACACACAAAGCGTGGTGTCAGCGTCTCTAGCTCACCTCCAAGAGGCGGCGAAGGAATCACCAAAGTGGTGAAGTGTGCTGTTATTTCCTATTATAGTGCAGGCAATGCGAAAAATGGGGGAGCGTGGTGTCACTAAACAGTATTAAAGCAGACTAAACTAAAACAGTGGCGGAATCCTGGCCCCTGAGTTCCAAAGGGAGCTCATTCCAAAGTCTGGGGGCTAGAGAAGAGAAGGCCTTACCACCCCATCTCGCTATAGCGATTCGGAGAATAGATAAGAAATACTGACCCGAGGAGCGCAGTGCTCTGCCTGGGATATAGGTCGACACTAGGGTCCTAATGCCCTCAGCACCAGCACCGTGAAGAGCCTTGTGAGTGATGGTTAGGATTTTAAATTTAATTCTGGCATACACCGGAAGCCAGTGAAGACTATTCCTGATCCTAGTCCCTGAAGAGCGTCTGGGGGCATTGACAACGAATCTTGCTACCGCGTTCTGGACGACCTGCAGGCGATGGAGCAATTTGGTGCTCATGCCAAGGTATAAAGCATTGCAGTAGTCCAGTCGCGAGGATAGCAGGGCGACTGCGACCTGTTTCCAGGATTAAGGGGAGAGGGAAAGGGTAAGTTTTCTAAGTATCCTTAGGACCCCGCAGCAGGTTGAAACGGTTTCTGCTTACTTGCTTATCAAAAGCAAGTGAGGTGTCAAATATAACTCCCAAATTACGGGCGGTGAGGGAGGGCTGGGGACAAGATCCAAGTGTCTGAGGCCACCACTCATCTGACCAAATCTCCTTATTGCCCCCGAAGACCAAGATCTCCGTTTTCTCCCCATTCAGTTTAAGGAAGTTTGAGGCCATCCAGCCCGCCACTGCTTCCATACAATTTCGGAAGTTTAGAGCCGTGGTCTCGACAAAATGGGACAAGGAGACCATAATCTGGGTGTCATCGGCGTACGAGAGCACTTCCAGTCCAAAAGATCTAACAAGCCTAGCAAGAGGGGCCACGTAAATGTTGAACAATGTGGGACTCAAAGCAGAGCCCTGCGGTACCCCACATTGCAAAGGCATGGCGTTGGAAAGGAAGTCACCCAGTTTGACCCTTTGCTCCCGATGGTTGAGGAAGGAAGTGAGGAGGCTGAGAGCCCGACCCTTCACCCCCGTCTCACTGAGGCGGGAGGCCAGAATGGTAGGGGACAGGGTGTCAAACGCTGCCGTAAGGTCGAGTAGGATCAGAAGAGTAGTCTGACCACTATCGACCTTGGCGCGGCTATTATTGACCACCACTGTAAGGGCGGACTCAGTACTATGCGCCTTACGGAAGCCATGCTGAGATGGATCAAGCAGGCAGGTCTTATCTAAAAAAAGCGCTGAGATGGCAATTCAAATGAGCCTCCAACATCTTAGCTGGAGCGGGGAGAAGGGAAATGGGGCGAAAGTTCTTCAGAATCCCCGGGTCCAAGGAGGCCTTTTTTAAAAGAGGCTTGACGATGGCAGTCTTCCAAGGAGCTGGGAACTCACCACTGGAGATGGCTCTGTTCATGATTTCCAACAAAGGGGGAAGTAAAGTGTCCCTACAGTTTTTTAAAATTTTAAGGCAACAAGGATCAAGAGGGGAGCCTGACTTGGTCGAGTCTAGTAATTTGTCCAGTGTCTCAGTCGAGAGAAGGGGAAAGCTGGCCAAAATATCTTTAGGGGCAAGGGGATGATCTAAGCAGGGAGAGAGAACGTGAGTAAGGTTATAATTCTGAAGAGCTGTGTAAATATCGGAGATTTTGGTGTGGAAGAAAGTGGCGATCTGATCACAGAGTTCTTGAGAAGGTATTATGGGATTAGGATGTTGAACAAGAGATAAGGTTTCTACCACCCTAAAGAGATCACCGGGACAGGAAAGTGAGGAGGTTAGCTTAGAAAAGTAAGTTTGCTTTTCGGCTGGGGCACTTGCAAAGACTAGCCCGCTAACACACAAAGCGTGGTGTCAGCGTCTCTAGCTCACCTCCAAGATGGCGGGCCGCGTGAGGCAGCGAAGGAATCACCAAAGTGGTGAAGTGTGCTGTTATTTCCTATTATAGTGCAGGCAATGCGAAAAATGGGGGAGAGTGGTGTCACTGAACAGTATTAAAGCAGACTAAACTCAAAAGCAATTTTGATCTCAAAGGCAATTTTCGAGCAACAATAAATTTTTACAGGAACACAATTTTAAAAAAGGAGCAGGGCTCCAAACAGTTTAAAAACAGTAGCGGTTCTCCGAGTGCATCAGCACAATGTCATGTGTGTGTGTCACTTCCTTGGCCACATAAAGATCAGAAGGTATCAGTTTGCTGGTACAGGGGCAACAGGCCAGTGGACCAGCCCATAGCCATGGAGTCCTTAATGTGCTCCAGCGCATGGTCTGCCTTGTTGCCAAAAAGGCAACTTACATCAAACGGCATGCCCATGATTGTACTCTGGACATCGGGTACAAATTGTTTTGACTTCAACCAGGCTTTGCTACACATTTCCTCCGTGGTTGCCATCGCCCTGCCCAGAGTTGATGCGATCCAGCCCACACCAGATCATATGCCATGCCACAGCTTGGCCTTCCACAAGGGCTTGGTCAAGTTTTGCCCGTAGCGACAACGGGCAGCAGTTCCGCAACCGTGTCCCGCAAAGAGTAGGTGTAGCGGACAATGAGGCATGTGATGTTGGAAGACCGCAGTTCCAGACTCAGGGAGTATGATACCATCTTGCCGTACTGATCATACCTCTTGGATACCCTGTCCGGCAGGGCAGATGGGAATGCGGTCTGTGAATTGGAGGACTGGATGCCCAGGCTCTCTGGGGTGGGGTGGGAGGATAGGACACATGGGTAGTCCTGTGGCGGGTGTTGGCATCTGCCCATGTGCCTATCCACAGCCAAACCTGCTTCGAGCCTGGACCTAGTGCCCAAAATAGCGTCAGGCAATGCCTCGTGACACGGCTGCAGAGGCTCAGCCGAGCCTGACTGCACTTTAAGAACCTCAGTGAGGTGGTTGGTCCTCACAGCCGCAACAGGGAGACGAAGGGGCAAGGCTTTGGCCACCCACGTGGACATGGCACTGTAGGTTGGGCCCTCCTCCAAAGCCGGTGTCTGACGAGGTGTGCAGACCACTTGCATCCCCCAGTCCACCTGTCCATTCGTCTTGGGATTGGCACTCACGTGTCAGTGGGTCTTTAGACCAATCACAATACTCCTTATCACCCATTCCATGATTATCAGGGTTGTCGAGAGATGTGGCCGGCTTGTCTAATTTATACTCCCCATGCGGCATCTAACGCGCCGTTTGGCTGCGCCGTTCCCGCGCCAGAGCCGTTTAGAGTGTGGCATTGCGGACGGCACCACCCGATGACGGCGCCGAGGAAGAAACCTGGGGGACTGTAGACGATGAGTGCGTGAGGTCAACCAGCGAGGACCAGAATCACGTTTTGGATCCAGTGTGGCCCAGCGGCACAGGGCCGAATGCACCTGCGCCGTCTGAGCCAAAGCACCAGTCAGCGTCAGGCCCGGAGCACCAGACCCACTAGGGACCCCAGCTGTGTCCGCCTGGCCCAATGCCACGGCATTGCCCGTCGGAGGAGTGAGGGACAGCATGGCCATGAGGAAGCGCTCTAACTCATCCAGCGTTGCATGCTGGCCATGGACCGGAGGAAGTGGGGCAAGCTACGACGCCCATGACTCTGACGGAGCCGTGTGGGCGGTGTTACACAAATCCCCTGCTGCATTGCACGTGCATCGTGGGGAATTGAAAGAGCAATGACCTCTCTAACTTCTTGTGTTTTGCAGACGACTTTGCCAAAGAGGATTGGCGTTGAGTCCCGGACCTCTGATGGCTCAAACCCCACGCCCGGTCCCTCGACATCCGTCCAGACCATGACCTCTTGCAGTGCGGGGCAACTGCTGGAGTTGGAGCCGCTTGCGGGACCACTACCGCCTACATTCCAAAGTCAGGGCCCGGCAGTCGGAGCAGCTCTTTTGTCGTGTTTCACGTTGAGACAGTGTAGACACTGAGGATGAGGGTCAGTCACCGACAACAGTCGGTCACAATCATCACAGGCTTGACATCGGACATCCCTATTGGCACCGTCCAGATTAGAAAATTAAAGTCAAATCAGAAAAAGTGATTGTACAAAGTTTCTAACGAAAATTAGTAAGGTGACACTTATGCCAGAACTGCGCTGCTGGGGTTAAAATTTCAAACCTGACGTCAGCACACGTAGGTGGCGTCTGAGTACTCAGACAATGTCATAACGGTGCACACAACACCAACGACACACACGGAGCCACAGACGTTGCATACAGACGCACAAGGGTACTGCTGGGCACAGATTTGCTGATCCTGTCTGACGCTTGAGGATATTGTAACGGGAGGAATATGATACTGACCTGTTAATTTCATATGCTATCAGCATGCACAGTGTCGCACATGGCACACACATGAGGTGGTCACACAGGGTCATGCTGTGGGTCCATTTCACATCTGTGAAAGTGGGCATGTCAATGTCATGATGTGACATTTCCATGTACTGAATGGTGTGCCCTTCCAGTGCTGTTGTGCATCACAGTATGTTGCAGACGTTACTCAGCTGACAAGTGTTGTATGTATGTGAGACACATGTGCACCATGATCATTGACATGTCTCAACAGCTCTTCACACATCAAGTGAGCCACAAGTTGACATTTCCTGTGCTACATCACTGTCTGCCAGACCTAGGGCCTGCTGATGGAAGGATGCCATGCAGATGTATACATCCACATGCTCAACATGAGTGTACACTACATCCCTGCCATGTGATTTCCTTGGTTTACTCTCCCAATGTTGACATGAATGAGGTCATGGACGCAGCCTACACATACATTCACTTGAGCATGTCTCACGCACTGTACCCCAAGTGAACGTGCGGTTGTACGCCTCGTTTCCCCATTGCATTGTAGCCATACGCCAGCAGAGCGTACCCCAATCGTACGTGCGTGTGTACGCCTCGTTTCACAATGCATTGTAGCCATACGCGAGTAGAGCGTACCCCAATCGTACGTGTGTGTGTACGCCTCGTTTCACCATTCAATGAGTTGCATTTGCGATGGCAATCGCACCCTACTTGTGTGTACTATCAAAAATGAAACATACTGAACATCTAGGGAAACAGTTGTAGGATTAGAATGCAGCCTGGTTGTCATGGTTACAGAGATTTGAGAGTGTCCTACAGGTGATCTGGAAAATTCAGTTGGGCAAAAGTATACAATGTTGCAAAAGTTGTTGTTCAGCTCTGGCTCACTTTTCAAACCATGCATATGTGTGTCATGGCCTTTTGTGTAATCGGATTGGATGGAACATAGGATGCTAACTATTGTGGCCTATCACACACTACTCCTTGCACTCACAGACCCTCATCAGCACAGTTATAAGGCAGCATGTGGCTGAAGGAGGGCACTTGCCTGCACACAATTGGAGTGGTTACCACAGCTGCTGTCTCTGTATCCTCTGGACCCTGATTAGCTGAGCATGGAGAGGGCACCTGCATTCAGTGAGGGTGAGAACAAGGCCCTGCTGGATGCCCTCCTGCCTAACTACAGCAAGCTGTATGGGAGACCAGAGGATCAGGTGAGGGATGTGTGCATTACCTTGGTGTGTGCACCTGTTGTGTGTGTGTGTGACACTACAGCCATTGGGTATGCATATTTCTGAGAGATGCAATGTTGTTTTGAGTGAGTGTCGGTGTGCACAGTATTGTCTGAAGAGGGTTATTTGGTGTAGTGGGGTGTGTGACTGCATGTCACGTGCTGCAGTGCACCCTGATGTGGCAGATATTGCTCAGTGAGTGCCATACAGAATGAGTGGTTTGAACCCCTTATGTCATCTGTAGCCTTTCAATATCATGTAGTGCTTTTCTGTTTGCTCACAGGCCACAAACTCCTGGACAATGATGCAAGTGTGTTCATCATCCTATGCCCTACTGTCCTCAAGTATTTGGTGCATATGTGTGTCTTTGGGACATGGACCAGGTGTACTGATGTTCTTTATCTTTACATTTGTGACAGGTATCTGCCTATGAGAAGGCTGACATCTGGCTGGACATCGCCAGGGCTGTCAGGAGAGAGGGGGGCCTCGCAGGAGGCTCAGAAACATCAAAAAGAGGTGGCAGGACATCCGGTGCTGGACCCGCCGCATCGCCAGCGTACAGCTGAAGCTGGAAGCTCCACGCCGGCATGGTGACACCCGCCACCTCACCCCCACATGCTCCGGGTCCTGGAAGTGGTGTTCCCAGACCTCCATAGGCAGTTGCAGGGGAGACAGCAGCAAGAAGGGGGTAGGTACATGTCTGTTTGTTGTCATGTGTGTCACATGCTACATGCAGTGCTCCCAGGCATGCTGACACTCCCACAGTTGGAGTGGTGTTGTCAGACAGCCACTTCATGCATTGCCATGAGAATGGCCAAGTTTCAGCTGTTGCTTGTTTACATGCCTTGCCGTAGTCAACATTTGCCCTGCTCTGTGGCAAAAATGTTTCTTTCACAGGTACTCCTAAGGTGCTATGTGTTAGTATGCATATTCCTTAGCACATCATTATGTTGGAGGGAGGTCTGTGACACCTGTTGTTACCTTACATGTAGCACCACATGTGCACTGCGTCTGCCCTTCTACATATTTCCGCAATGATCTGGAGTCTCAACATGTATATTCTGCACGGTTGTGCCTCAGGGGCCTTTGGTCCATGGTGTACTTTCTATTTGTCATGTCTTGGCAACAGGAGCACACTGTACATGTATCATAATTTTGTGTTGTGCATAGTCACACTGTGCAGTGTGTGTGTGCATACACACAAAATTAGTTGCATGTTGTTAGGAAATCTTATAGATGGACAACCAGACAATGTGAAATTGGGTGTAGACCTCTGTAATGCCAGTGTGAGGTGAAGGTACACTTGGCTTCGGGTCCAAGGATGGCATCATATGGGAGTTCGTGAAGGACTTTTAGCATGTGGCACGGGGTCACAGCTATTCAAACATGACCAGGTCTGGTTTTGTATGTCAGTGTGGGGAAATGAACAGTGAATGATCATCACCTATCTAGTTGTCATGCAGTCGGTCATCAATGTGTCTCTCTCATGTAAGTTCTTGGCTTGCCTGTTACTTCTACCCTAATATGCATTGTACGTAGTTTCTCTTCAGATTGGCCAAGAGTAGGCTTAGCATTGTGCATAGTTCAGTGTATTGGGACTCATGATGCATGCCATGTTCAGAAATGTTGGCAATTTGTTACTAGCTGATTAGTCAAATGTGTACAGGTGACTGATATGTTTTTCTTATTCTCCTTGCCAACAGCATCATCACCACAATCTGGAGGAGACACAGACATGGACCAGACCGAGGGACCCAGCGACAGTGCCACCTGCTTTGAGGAGTCGGAGGGAGGCAGTGGAACGGAGGGTGAGGAGAGTCTGCGGGCCCGACCCCATGTGACCGACACCTCCTGCAATGCGGACGGCTCAGCATCAGACTCGCAGGAGGAGGGGGAATATGCAGAAATGGCCACTTCTTCATCTTTGGCTGGCCTCTCCTCCTCCATTACCATCTCCACCCTCCCAGTTGTTAGGGTCCCTCGGGTCCGTGCTAGCCCCCGTGTCTCCTTTAGTCCCGGCACCGCAGCACCTGCCCTAAGTGCTGAGTCTGTGGACCTACTCCGGCAGCTTGTTGTAGGTCAGACATCCATGTTGACTGTCCTCCATGGACATACACAACTGATTACACAGTTGGTGTCGTTCATGGATGGCATGTCATCTGGCATGTCTGATCTACGTCGGAGTGTGGCTGCCATAGAGTCAACACTGATGGCAGCTCTGTCCACGCAGCAGCATCTGCCCCCCCATCCTTCTGACCCATCCACCTCAGCCTCTCCCATACCTTCCCAAAGTACACACAGACGCCACAGGTCAGACACAACAACAGAAACACCCAGCACACCCACACGGCAGAAGAAACTCAAATCACCACGCATCCAATCTCAAGGGGATGTAGGCACACCCACAGGGAGAGGGGACAGACAACACACACGCATCCACAGACCCGCAACCACAGACTCACAACCCTCTACCTCCACCCCCAATGTGTTCCCGGGTTCAGGTGGTAGCTTTACAGAACTGGCTGAGGTGTGCAGCCAAGTTTATGTTGCTACTTTCTGCAGTGCACCAGCCAGTGTGGATGGATCCACGCCACCTGCACCCACTACACCTGTCCTTCCCTCTCCTGTCCATGCGGTGCGGGGGGATTCCACAGATGATGCCCCCAGTGTTACCATTGCGGATTGAACTCCACGTGCAGGCAAGTTTGGATGTGTCAACATCCATTGTGGCCCTATGTGTTTATCTCAGTTGTTTGGACTGGCCATTGGCCTTCATTGAGCAAGGACTCTTATTTGCTTTTTTATTTTGGATCCAGCTGAATAAAGCTATTTTTTTCTGTACTTTTGTTATTCTGATTATGTCTTTGGCTGCTGTGTGCCTGGGAGCTGGTGTGAAGTACAAATTTGGGTATGGTGACATGTGTCTATTTCCTGATGGTGATGAGGTTACCAATGGTCTGTTCCGGCTTTTACTGTTGGGGGTCATTGCCACACACACTGTCATGCTGGGCACTGCTGGGCACTGGTGGGGGTCTTAGCCACACACACACTCTGATGCTGGGCACTGCCGGCCACTGGTGGGGGTCTTAGCCACACACACACTCTGATGCTGGGCACTGGTGGCCACTGGTGGGGGTCTTAGCCACACACACACTCTGATGCTGGGCACTGCTGGCCACTGGTGGGGGTCTTAGCCACACACACACTCTGATGCTGGGCACTGGTGGCCACTGGTGGAGGTCTTAGCCACACACACTGTTATGCTGGGCACTGCTGGCCACTGGTGGGGGTCTTAGCCACACACACACTCTGATGCTGGGTGCTGCTGGCCACTGGTGGGGGTCTGAGCCACACACACACTCTGATGCTGGGCACTAGTGGGGGTCTTAGCCACACACACAGTCTGATGCTAGGCAATGCTGGGCACTGCTGGGGGTGTTAGCCACACACACTCTGTTATGCTGGGCACTGCTGGGCACTGGTGGAGGTCTTAGCCACACACACACTATGATGCTGGGCACTGGTGGGGGTCTTAGCCACACACACACTCTGATGCTGGGCACTGCTGGCCACTGTGGGGGTCTTAGCCACACACACTGTTATGCTGGGCACTGCTGGCCACTAGTGGGGGTCTTAGCCACACACACACTCTGATGCTGGGCACTGCTGGCCACTGGTGGGGGTCTTAGCCACACACACACTCTGATTCTGGGCACTACTGGGCACTGGTGGGGGTCTTAGCCACACACACACACTCTGATGCTGGGCACTGCTGGGTATGATTTCTATACATCACTTACACTTGCATTGAGACTGCAGACTTATGTCCCACACGTCTGACTATTACACTGGTGAAATGCGGTAGCATACTGTACCCCGACATCGGTGATGTTGGTGCGGCACGTCTGACTATGACACTGGTAAAATGCGGGAGCGTACTGTACCCCGACATCGATGATGCGGCACGTCTGACTGTGACACTGGTAATATGCAGTAGCGTACTGTACCCCGACATCGATGATGTTGGTGCGGCACGTCTGACTGTGACACTGGTAATATGCGGTAGCGTACTGTACCCCGACATCGATGATGTTGGTGCGGCACGTCTGACTATGACACTGGTAATATGCTGTAGCGTACTGTACCCCGACATCGATGATGTTGGTGCGTCATGTCTGACTATGACACTGGTAATATGCGATAGCGTAATGTACCCCGACATCGATGATGTTGGTGCGGCACGTCTGACTATTACACTGGTGAAATGCGGGAGCGTACTGTACCCCGACATCGATGATGTGGCACGTCTGACTGTGACACTGGTAATATGCGGTAGCGTACTGTACCCCGACATCGATGATGTTGGTGTGGCACGTCTGACTATGACACTGGTAATATGCGGTAGCGCACTGTACCCCGACATCGATGATGTTGTTGCGGCACGTCTGACTATTACACTGGTGAAATGCGGGAGCGTACTGTACCCCGACATCGATGATGCGGCACGTCTGACTGTGACACTTGTAATATGCGGTAGCGTACTGTACCCCGACATCGATGATGTTGGTGCGGCACATCTGACTATGACACTGGTAATATGCGGTAGCGTACTGTACCCCGACATCGATGATGCGGCACGTCTGACTGTGACACTGGTAATATGCGGTAGCGTACTGTACCCCGACATCGATGATGTTGGTGCGGCACGTCTGACTGTGACACTGGTAATATGCGGTAGCGTACTGTACCCCGACATCGATGATGCGGCACGTCTGACTGTGACACTGGTAATATGCGGTAGCGTACTGTACCCCGACATCGATGATGTTGGTGCGGCACGTCTGACTATGACACTGGTAATATGCGGTAGCGTACTGTACCCCAACATTGATGATGTTGGTGCGGCACATCTGACTATGACACTGGTAATATGCGATAGCGTACTGTACCCAGACATCGATGATGTTGGTGCGGCACGTCTGACTATTACACTGGTGAAATGCGGGAGCGTACTGTACCCCGACATCGATGATGTGGCACATCTGACTGTGACACTGGTAATATGCGGTAGCGTACTGTACCCCGACATCGATGATGTCAGTGCGGCATGTCTGACTATGACACTGGTAATATGCGGTAGCGTACTGTACCCCGACATCGATGATGTTGGTGCGGCACGTCTGACTATGACACTGGTTTTATGCGGTAGCGTACTGTACCCCGACATCGATGATGTTGGTGCGACACGTCTGACTATTACACTGGTGAAATGCGGGAGCGTACTGTACCCCGACATCGATGATGCGGCACGTCTGACTGTGACACTGGTAATATGCGGTAGCGTACTGTACCCCGACATCGATGATGTTGGTGCGGCACGTCTGACTATGGCACTGGTAATATGCGGTAGCGTACTGTACCCCGACATCGATGACGTAGGTGCGGCACGCCTGGCTGTGACACTAGTGGTATGCGGGAGCGTACCGCACCCCGAAATCTATGACGTAGGTGCAGCACGTCTGATTTTTACACTGGTGTAATGCGGTAGTGTTCCGGGCCCCCCCCCCACATCGATGACATAGGTGCGGCACGTCTGACTATGACACTGGTGACATGCGGTAGCGTGTGCCGCTACGTACCCCGGCAGTACAGGCCTTTGATGGGGTTGTGCGCGTGTGGCACCACTTACAGGTATGTTAGAGTTAGTTGTACTCACCGTCTGAGCCGTCGTCGGTTTCTATGTACGAGGTGGTGGGCGTACAGGACAGGTATCACACGGACGATGGAGTTCATGTCGTGTTTGTCGCGTACCGGGGTGCGGGTCGGGCCGGACTCTGTATTTACGGCAGTTTTTGACTCTCGTAGAAAGAGCGCAGTACGGAGTGTCTTCAACACGGATCGTGCTTCCTGGTACGGATGACGCGGTGTATTTACGTTCGGACGTAGCGTGACGCGTCAGCCGTATCCCACTCGTATGGACTGTCGATTTGTATGGAGATTTTTACGAGCTGTACGGAGTGTTGCTTTGGATTGTGATCGTACTTGCAGATTCGTACGGAGATGTGTACGGGTACGAATCGTACGGGAAAAAATGCTTCATACAGGAATTCGAAGTGCTTTTTTCCGAATCGGAATCGAGCCGCTAATATCGCCATATTTTCCAAGTAAACAGGCAGTCACAAGTTCAGTTACCTTGCAGGAAATACGGTCATGATTGAAATGGTGCAGCAGGTACAGTGGCACTGGAGCAATAGTTGTCATAACTCCTCCAAACACCAAATATTGCTATATTTTAGGGGTATGATTTGAATGGTGCAGCAGAGGCAGTAGCACTGAGCCAAAAGTTGTCAGAACTCCTCTAATATTGCTATATTTCACTAAACAGGCAGTCACAATCGCAATTACCTTGCAGTTAAAAGGGGCTTGATTTAAATGGTGCCGCCAGTTCAGTGGCACTGTGGTCAAAAGCTCTAGGGACCCTACCAAATCCAGATTATTGCTAAATTTTACTTCTAAACAGACAGTCAGAAGTGCAGTTATCTAGCAGGCTCTAGGTCATGATTTCAATGGTGCAGCAGGTGCAGTGGCACTGGGACCAACAGCTCTAGGAACCCCACTAAACACCAATTATTGCTATATTTTACAGCCAACCAGGCAGTCACAAATGCAGTTATCTTGCAGGCACAACAATCAAGATTTCAAGGGTGCAGTAGCTCAAGTTACACTAGGCCAAAGCTCTAGCATCCCTTCTAAACTCCAAATATTGCTATGTTTTACTTCTAACCAGGGAGACACAAATGCAGTTCTCTTGCAGGCAACAGAATCAAGTGTTGAATAGTGCAGCAGGTGAAGTGGAACCAGGCCCAAGAGTTATCAGAACTCCTCCAAACACATAATATTGCTATATTTTACTACTAAACAGGCCGAAACAAATGCAGTTATCTTGCAGGCACTAGGGGCATTCTTTAAATGGTGCAGCAGGATCAGTGCCACTGTGGTCAAAAAAGTCAAAGGACCCCACTAAACACAGATTATCAGAAAATGTTACTACTAAACAGACAGTCACACGTACAGTTATCTATCATGCACTAGGGTCATAATTACAATGGTGCAGCAGGTGCAGTGGAGCCAAGACCAAAAGGGCTAGAAACACTACTAAACACTGATTATTGCTATATTTTATCAAGGAAAAACAGGCAGTCACAAGTGCAGTTAACTTGCAGGCTCTAGGGCCATGATTGGAATGGTGCAGCAGGGGCAGTGTCACCGGAACTAAAAGTCGCCATAACTCTTCTAAACACCAAATAATGCTATATCCAGGGCCACTGGAATTATACAGCAGGGAAGGTTCAAAATATCCTGCAGGGTTGAGTAAATTATGCAGTAAAAGAATGCTAAATATGTGGCATTATGCAGCACATTTTGCCATTGTATTACTTCATTATTTTGTCTTGTTTAAGCTTGTTAACACTGTCTATTCATAAATTGTACCTCATTTGTACCAGTTTAACATCCAAATATAGCAATACGCTACAGAAAGATGACCGGTCAACCTTTGCAAAGGGCCTCCACTGCGCGGAAACACATGTTGGTGCATTTTTACCAACTTTTGAACCATTTGAGCTGGGTAAAACACATTTTTGGGTTGAAATATACAGATTATGCAGCAGATAAACAATTAAGTGCAAATGCTGCAAATCTACAATTATGCGAAAATTACTGTAACCGCACAATCATAATTTCAGTAGCCCTGGCTATATTTTATTATTAAACAGACAGTCACAAATGCAGTTATCCTGCAGGCACTAGGTTCATGATTACAAGAGAGCAGCAGCTGCAGTGACACCAATAGCAAAGGTTATAGGCACACCACTAAACACCTAATATTGCTATATTTTGCTACTAAAAAGGCAGTCAGAAGTGCAGTTACCTTGCAGGCAATAGAGTCATGATTGAAATGGTGTAGCAGGTGCAGTGGCATCCAGCCCAAAGTTGTCAGAACTCCTCTAAATACCTAATATTGTTATGTTTTACTCCTAAACAGGCAGTCACAAATGCCGTTATCTTGCAGGCACTAGGGTCATGATTTGAATGGTGCAGCAGGAGCAATGGCACCAGGCCTAAAAGTTGTGGAACTTTTTTCTTACATAAAGGCTGTACAGCGTTTACTATTTACCAATACTTATCTTCCCCTGACTTCAAACATTTTAAACATGCTTGTTTAACTCTGCTTTAGTGGGTGAAAGTTTTAAATTATTTTCACATTCTTTATGATATCATTCTGCTAATAAAATTGCATTTTTTTCTGTGGCATGTGTTTATCGCTTATAAAATAGTTTTTTGTTCTGTCATGTGTTTGTTGTTGGCGCATTGCGTAACCCCAAAAAACGTGATTGCAGTGCTTTCCATGAGCATGCTCCTTGGTGCTCCAAATGGATGTTTTAACCTCCTTTGTCTTTTGGGACAGTTTCTATATAACATATATTACATTTCATAACCAAGAAGAAAATGTACAGCACACCCTATAGTCTTTCAAACACATGAAGATAAAGTTTTTGTCAACGTTATAGTCCAAAAGAACAAATTCATCAATCTTGTAACATGAGAAACAACTGTCTCAAATCCTATATTCTTTTACGACGACAGAGTCCACATCAATCAGTGTCTTCAGATGGAAAAATGTATTTATTTTTCTTTTTTTGTTGATATCTCCCAAAGCAAACAACACAACAGCCAACACGTGTTTCGTCTTCCCTTAGACTTTGTGAAGGCACGAGCGAAGTAATGTAAAACACAGAATTGGGTCCTTCAAGGCAGTCCAGTCTCTTCGTATACTAGTGTCAAAACAATCTCCGTTGGTTTCGTAATGAAATAAACATGGTCATGTACCTGTTCTAAAAGTATTCATCGGTTGTTGTATTTGCAGCCTGTTCCTTCTACTGGCTGGGAAGGGAGGGTGCATAGTTTCAAGAGCAGTGAATTCGAAAATTCCAGCTACTGAGCATCATTGTTGCATTGCACCATAGGTTTTCTTTGTGAGCAAGTGTGTTTGGTGACTTGTTAGGGATTTGTGCAGCTGTTCTTTTCCAGAAGGTATCTATTATTTTGGAGTACTTTTAAATTAACCAAACAGTTTTTTTTGTTCTTTGATGTGTTCTGCACTTTTTTAACAAGCGTTTAGCTTAGTAAGCAGGTAGGTGGTAAGACTGGCTTTTTTTTTGGACTGGTCTTGCCTGTGAAGATTGAATTGTTGTAGCACCAAAAAAATGGTATATCATTTGCTCTAGTTTCCATTGACCACGTGAATAAGCAACACGGTAATCAAACTATACTCTGTAAACTGAAGTAGGAGTTATTTCCTAATAGTGAGAATTTTTCCACTCATCTTTGCGTGGATGTAAAATGCATTCATATTCTTTTGCATCTTTTTATGGTACTATATTTTAGCTTAATAATTGCTAAAAAAAAGTGTTTGAGTACTCCAAAGTAATTTAAATAGCCGCCTGCATTTTCGACATCAACTGCACATTCCTTATAACAGGAAAGTGCTTTGACTAATTTAGCTTGCTTCACACCTGGTATTTTAGCTTAATAATTGCTTAAAAAAAGGGTTTGAGTTGTTCACACTTCAAAGTATAGAGCACAATATTTGAAAATATCACAAGGTACTGTTTAAATAAAGAAAATTGTAAACCATAAGTAGCATAGTTGAAGTTCTGCGAAGGGTTTGTGAGTATTCAGAAATGGAATGGCGCACAACAGTTAGTGGTTGAGTCAAGAGAAATGGTAGTTGTGGTTGGTGCAACTGGGTCAGAGAGAACCCTAAACTCTGAAAACAAAGGTGGAGAAATTCCTCCCTTGTAGTTAATTATAAGCAAGGTCCGATGCACACAACACATATGTGCGATATGATTGATCACAAACAAGTAGCAAGGATGGAGTCGCACAAGTGTGTTCTTTTTGTGTCGTTTAATTGGAATGCATATAGTTGGAACATGAAACCAGCCGACACGTGTTTCGTCAAGAAGGGTATTAACCTGTGACTCTTCAGGGCTGTTAACGGGTCGAAAGGGAGGGGTTGGGGAACCGGTGATAATTCCGACCCAGTCCTCGTCGGGTTTGTCACAAGAGAACGCACACTCAAAGGTGCGTGTTGTGTGTCAAAATCAAGATTGCAAAAACTAGATGAAAAGGTATTTTTTGGTACCGTGGGTAGTGGTATTCGCCTGGAAAATATCATTACCCACTGTACCCTGATCCGCTGCAACCAAGTTTTTTAAAAAAGGCTGCGACCAGATACGGCATTACCCGCCGCCAGCGTAGCTTTTGGAAAATCTGGAAATCTTGATTTTGACACACAACACGCACCTTTGAGTGCGCGTTCTCTTGTTGTGACAAACCCGACCAGGACCGGGTTGGAATTATCACCGGTTCCCTGACCCCTCCCTTTCCGACCCGTTAACTGCCCTGAAGAGTCACGGGTTAATACCCTTCTTGACGAAACACACTTCTTGAAAGAACACACTTGTGCGACTCCATCCTTGCTACTTGTTTGTAATCAATCATAATACACATATTTGTTGTGTGCATCGGACCTTGCTCATAAGTAGCATAGTGCCAATGACAATGCAAGTGCAAATATTTACTATATGCTCAATATTGTTTCAGAGTTTATGTTCATGTTTAAGTTTTTTCGCGATAATAAAAAAAGAAATGGGCAGTGCAACGTAAAAAAAGATTTTGCAAGAGAACAATAATCTCACTTTCAGTGTGTTTCTTTCACTTATATTGCACAACTTTTCAAATCCTCATTTGAAAAATGTAAAGTTAATTTTCATTTGTTGATCTTGACAATGGACAATAACCAAAGTTGGGGGGGGAGGGAGGTATATAGTTAATAGATTGTAGACAATCACCTAAGCCCTGCAGGACAAACAGGGGCAAAGATTTTCTGTTTTACTCAGGCACAACAGCATTGTATATTTGGACATTATTGTTATGATATGTTCTCTTCTCTTCCGTCATCACCCACTAATTCTGCCTTTCTTTCATAATGCTCAACGCAATGTCACATTTGAAGACACTGTTTGGTTGTAGATGACGAAAATGTCAATAAAGTTTGTTTAAAAAATGGAGAAGAACCAAACAACACCTTTTCATCTAGTTTTTGTAATCTTGATTTTTTGCACAAACAGCACTAACACTGTACAGGTATGGTTTTTCATCCCCCCTTTACCTATTCTCCCCATAGCTGCACCACTTTCAAGACTACAATCAGGTACATGTTTTTTTATATTTGTCCCCCAACACTTATCTAATCTACTCACTTCATAATACCACTAGTAGTAGCACAATATATTGCCCTTTTGTACATAAACAAGTCATAACACTTTAACAGACTTTCTGTAACTTACATTGTACAGTACTCAGCAAGCTACACTGTACAACAACAAAAAGCTTACAAGTCAAAATACTCTTTATTCGATTTTCAGGAAAATCATAAAAGGCAACACATAAAACACAGATGTAAAATGCAATTGCAATTGAATACAAAGATCAGTTCATTGTCATCTTAAAAATCAGTACAATTAAAACCATTTAATGTAAAAATATAAAATCAGTTAAGATACACAACAAAGTTTTAAAATAGAAAGTTCCCTGGGGCTTGTTTTTCCCTTATTCTAAATGCAGCTGTTAGGTATGATGCAACGCGGAAAGTAATATGAGTGTTGCTCAACATTTGAAGAAAAACTAACGCTGGCTTGACCTGAAGAAAACCTGCTTCCTTCAGGATAGGTATTAGGTACTTCTCCCTTGCTGCTGTAAAAAACCCACAGAAGAACATAAAATGTAAAGTGTCTTGCGTGGAGAAGTTATCGCATTGGCAGGGTGGTGCATCCTCAGGTTTAGACCATGTAATAAAACGGCCTAGTGTGTAATGGATCAAATTCAACCTAAACTTTGTGAGCAGAACCCTGTGGAGGTGGTTAGTGACAATTTTTAGATAGGGTTCCAGAGAGACAGTTGTTCTTAACACCAAATATGATCTTACTGATGGTTTCATTATTTCTCTCTGCTCCCTGTCCAACCGTGCCCTTTTAAGAAAATGGTGCTTGATCCACCCCACGTCTTTCTTGCCAATGGATGATGGTGCAGAATAGAGCTCTGGTCTCCCCAATGCAGTAAAAGAGGTTTTAAGATAGCTCAGCCACGGTATTCTTAGAGAGCGTTCCCTTGCAACCACATCTAATAGAATGCCATGGTTCAGCATCAGCTCTGGGTTTAGCCATGTTTTAATCCAGAACAGTAGGGGTGCCAACTTCAATCTGTCTGTAATGTAAGGTAGACCAAGTTCTTCATGGATGGCGAATGTGGGGGTGGAACTTGGGACAGATAGGAGTTTACGAATGAGCCCATTTTCGACCCTCTGAATTGAGTCCTGGTTTGCGTACCCCCACAAGGCAGACCCGTACGTGGCAATGGAGATGCACTTGCTATCATAGACTTTTACCAAGGCCTCCATTGGTTTGGCTCCCAACCTCTTTGAGAAACTCATTAGGGCGGCTGTTGATCGCACCAGGGAGGCCCTCTTTGCTTTAATCTGGGGGACACATGAAACTCTCTCATCAAACAGGACCCCCAGATAAGGGAAAACAGGGACCCTTGAGACCACGTCTCCCCCACAGGTAAAGGTTGGTTGGCGGGTCTTGTTTCTCTGGGGTCCCACGATCATGGTGTGAGATTTTGTGGCGTTTACTTTCAGATCTAAACTCCCCATGAAGGAACCAAAGCGGTCCAAAAGGACCTGTAAACTGTTACCAGTTCTTGCGATTAGAACTGCGTCGCCCGCGTATAGGAGGGCCGGTACCTGGGCTCCTCCTACACGCGGTACGTCAGCTGCCCCGAGCTCAAGCTTACTATTAATCACATAGAAGAAACCTAATGTATTTACTAATGCACGTTAGTCAGTCAGAAAAGCTTTATTCGATTTTAGTGCAAACATAAAATCATAAAAGCAGCAATCGCAGTAAACCATTTCATACAATATCATAAAAGTACATTAAAAGTCAAGTTATACATTAAAAATAACAGGCTAAAACCTTTCATTACTACAATTAATGGGTTAAGACGTTCCGTTTCCTCAGAATACTTTTTTAAAAAACCGACATGGTTGCTATACAAACTTCATTTTCCAGTTGTTGTAGGAATAAATACGCTGGCCAGCATTGCCGCCATTCACCCTGCTTCAGATATTACTTAATCCACCTTTTACGTTCGTTTTCATAGTATTTACAAAATAAAACCACATGGAATGTGGATTGCAATGATAAATTGTCACACGGGCAAAACTCAAGATTCTTTGACCAATCATTTTTGGATGGGAATGTTACCAGGCACGTTACATTACTGCTGGTAATCCTGCACTGAGGTTATCACCGCTGGTTATCTTGCATAGAGTGCCACTAAGGTAATCTTGACTAGTGGGTACAACACAACTAATTTTAGTAGCTCAGGATGATTTTTCATTGGTTATAAGTAGTTCTTAGTACTGAAATGGTTGATGTATGTAACATTTTCTTCTAGATATAGGAATATCAAACATGATGCATAATTATTTTGGGGACTGGCAGGTGAAGAGGAAGTTGTGTGTCAGTGTGAATTGTCATCTGCAGTCCAAAATTGATACCCTTTGCAGACGTACAGGCAGTGGAACAACAGCTGGTGTGCTTTCCTGAATCTGAGCTGTGTTACAGTGAGCTTACTGCTGGCTGCTATAAAGCATTTGAGGTGACTGGACCTTGCCCCGTCGGAGGCTGTGCCAGTCTGATAATGAGTTCACACCTTCCCAATCAATAAAAAGCATCAGCACAACCGTATTTTTGCACAATTACTTATTTTCAGTGAAAGATTTGCTTGTAAAAGGTGCCAGATTTGCAACATGTACATTTGTCCGAAATACAACGACGCGTAGGTTTACTTAAACCCTACTTCAGAGTGCAGGGTGCCCTGCGGGTTACCTTGGCATCGATTCCAGTCTGAGACAAGCACCTTTTTTTGAGAAAGATAAGAGATTGGCATGGTGTACCGTACATAGACGACTTGCCCGGTGTGATTTGCTGCTGTGCTTTCCTTTCCTTTCATCAAATGAGCGCGAGAGACAGCGTCAATGTATGAACCTGTCTTCAGGCAAACTGTCAGAAAGGTAAAACAGAAACATCGATTCTCCCGAAAGAAGGAAAAACTGCTGAATGAAATGAAATAAAAAAGATTGCTCTCTGCACTACTCGATGAGTGCAGCTGCAAGAGAGGAATCTGCTTGCACCCGGGCGAGTGTTTGCAGATAAATAGAAACCCAGCCAGTTTATAAAAAAAGATTTTTTTTTTATCTGTCAGGTAAAATCTTATACTTCGATAATGAGCTATGCATAGTGCTGGCACCGCCCAGAGGTTAGTTCAGGTCCCAATTATATCACATTAACTGTGGCAAGCCGAACGGAGAGGAGAAACCGCGCATTTCGTCCCTTCTGCTTCCAGCATCTGTGCGGTCCCTGCGCCTTTAAACACGGGGAGGGGGCTGTGAGAGGTGGCCTCGGCTCCGCTGGGGAGCAGCTCTCAGCGAGAATCCACTCTGCCTGCCAGAGCTGCACTGTTCTTCCCGGGAGTAGTGCAAGAGGCTGCCTAGAATTTAACACCGGTTGATTCAAGGGGAAAAAGGAAAAAAAAGAACAATATCCAAGCACAATGTGTGTGGAGGAGAGTAGAACGCATCAGCTTCCAACCTGCTCTTGTTTTCACTTTTATCTTTGACCTGGCACTTTTCTTTTCTGCTCAAAAGACTTTTCCCCGGATCCTCTACTCAACGAGTAGACCTTACTTAGGGAGACGCTCTGAAGCTCCCAGAGGACCAGCAATGAATGAAAAGTTCAACTATTCGGTGGACCCTGAGGAAGTTTTCTGTGAAAATGTCAGTGGGGACTGCGTCCAGTCGGAAATGGATGGCGGTGTAGCGGTGGTGATTGTTCCTGTGATCTTCGGGTTGATATTTCTGCTCGGGATTATCGGTAACACATTGGTCATGATAGTCATTGGGCGGATCAAATCCAGGCGATCGCGGAGCACCACCAACATTTTCATCCTGAACCTTAGCATCGCAGACTTGCTCTTCCTCCTCTTCTGCGTCCCATTCCAAGCGACCATCTACTCTTTGCCCGAGTGGATCTTTGGAGCTTTCTTCTGTAAATTTGTGCATTATTTTGTGATGGTCAGCATGCTGGTGAGCATTTTCACCCTAGTGGCCATGTCTGTTGACAGGTACATCGCTGTTGTCCATTCCAAGCGATCCCCATGCATCCGAAACAAGAAGAATGCCTCCATCGGGGTGAGCATCATCTGGATTCTCTCTTCGGTGATTGCCATTCCAGTGGCCCAACACCAATCAATCATGAGTGAGCAGAAGGAGGCTCCCAACAGCTCTTTTTGCTGGGAGTACTGGGGTGACAATATATCAGCCAAGCAGACCTACAAAGTGACTATCCTCCTCATCGGCTACCTTCTGCCTTTGATGATCATCACCTGTTGCTACGCCAAGGTAAAACAAAAGAGGAACCCTACATTATGAAAGTTGCATTCCCCAAAGCCCCTCAGACATATTTATCCACCACTCCTCTATCCTTCTGCTATCATTCCAAATCCAAATAACTGACTAACCTATCCACCACTTAAAATGTACTTGCATGTTTCACTATAATAATTCAACACTAATCCTCTATGGGTCCTGGAGTAGCATGCTACTCGCCGTAAAAGCGCTTTGACGCCTCGTCAGGAGTAGTAAGCGCTATATAAATGCAATTACAATACAATATTTAGTTATTATGTGCTGAAAGGTTATACCTCCTTTTTTGAGTCTCTTTTCTGAGTTATGTTTTAAAAACAAACACTAATAACAATTTGATATGTAGAAATGCTGTTGACTTTTATGTTTTCAAATTTTCTATTTGAATGTATAATGTTGGAGAATAATGTATTTGTGTCATTCCACTACTCATTTTTTTGTAATCTAGAAGTGTTCCCTATAGCACTGTCCCCTACTTTTCAGCTCATCTCCCTTACTCCTACAACGTTTCTCCAGCTGTCTCATACTGCTTGTGAGTTTAATGTGCAAATACTCCACACACACTTTACTTCATTTTTTCTGTTCACGAATAACCACTTGCCACCCTCTTCCAGTTTGCCCGAAAAAACACTGTCCTACTTTTTTGCCTTCTAATTTGCTGAAGTTTTACTGGTGAACTTCACAGACCAAAAACTTCAGTGAATATTATTATTTTGTTTTTGTTCTGTGAAGTTTAGCTGTCATTGACAAGACTGTATACGATTGTACTAATTACTGCACACAATGTCAGTGAGTGGTGTGAAAGGAGAATTATGTTATTGTTGATTGATGGGGTCTTAAATGTACATTTTAATATAAGGCACCTACATAAGCACTTTGGGAGAGAATATCATCTTGAAGATTAGTGAACTGGTGAACAAATGGTAAAAACCTGTCTCAGAAACCCTAATTAGCATATTGTCAAACATACAAAGCATTTTAGTCTAAGTACATCCAAAATGTAGCACTGCTTGACCATGTTTCTCTCATGTCTTGCGTGAACTGTCCCAAAGACCTATGAAGGAGCAATATTTGGAGCATGAGAGGCGGGCTGCTCTCGGTATTGATTAAAAATGCTGACGGAGATACTGATTTTATTTTAAAGATGGCTTGACTCCAGTGCTTAATTTGAGCTGGTGATTTCTGGTGCTCATCACTGGCACTTAATCATCAACACCGGTGCTTTTCATGATGCCGCTTCCTTTAAGGTAGGCACAGGGAGATTAAGTGATTTGCCTAGAATCACCGGATGTTGCGCCAACGCCGAGACGCAGACCTTGTTGCCCAGCTTCAAAGATGGCAGCTCAGCCGATTTTATCACATCCTTTCCCTACTTTCATGGTTAGTAGTTGGTTCTGTTTTCGGCAACGCCTCACAGGAGAAATGGGCTGGTGCAAGCTGCCTCCTGACGAGAGCCCCAGCACTTATTTATTTACAAATTAACCACTGACGACTCATTTGCAGCCTGGGTTGAACAGCGGCCACCAATATAATGAGAGTAGAGGGTTGCAGCGACTCAGTTACTTCGACACTTAAAAGCGGTTTTCTCTTATCCAGTGGAGCATAATGTTTGTCATTCATTTAACGGGATGTTTCAAGGTATTTTTGCTTATCACAGATGTTCAATGGTACTTAAAGAAATGTAAGTGAATGAGGGACAAAGACACTGAATATTTCAACTAGTTTGCTAACAACACATTGACGAACACTTAGAAAAGTGAATGGCCATTTTGATATAATTTGTACAGATTTTCTGGATTTTCTATGCATATGTAACTCCTTTTCTAATATAAATGAGAAAACAGACATTCCTGTTTTAATCTAGAGACAAAGGCTATCTAGAGACATCAGATTTCAGATAGTGTCTGTTGTGTTTTTTTTCTGTGAAAGTCTTAGTGCATCCCTTAGTGGATTGGTGTGTTCTATACATTATTGACATGATGGATAGAGGAATTATTGTGGAATACTATGCACTACATGCCTTTTGGTACTCAGGTACCAAGTTGCGTCAAAGTTGCAGAGGATAGATGGGTGACAAGTCATAGATAACTTAAAAATAGACTTTCCAAGGAGGAGCAGAATTCTGATAGTGGCCCTCCAATCACATATTATTGGGAGGTCATTACAGTACCAGGTCTCTAGGATCAAGAAGATTCTTCCAGCCATTTTTGCCTCTGGAAGCTAATCATGTGCAGACCGTTATTTTTCTGGTTGATTGAAGTCTTCTGGATATATAAATCCTGGAGCAACACTTTATATGCTTTTATGCTGCAGGTAAAGGATTTCAAATTTGATATGACCCTCTACTTTCAACCAGTGCAGGGAAAGGTGTGCCTGGGATATAAGATCATACTGTCCGACTTAGCACTGGCCCAGCATTTCAAGGGAACAGTATATTATTTTCAAGACAGTGTACTGGGATCCTGCACAGAGGATGGTATCATAAAAACTAGCCTTGAATTGATTACTGCGTCTTTCACAGTAGAGTAATATTGAAAGGGGATGAAATGTATAATTTCAGGTAAATGGGACAATTGGAAAAACATGCTCAGTGGAATTTCTCCTACCTTCTGTCTTAAGGTCAGTTCACTGTCCAACTTGATGCTCAAATTTTTCATAAAAGGCCTGGGTTCGGGAATCCGGCGGAGAAGTCTGGGGTTATGTCCCTTGATAGGCTGTCTAGAAATCTTGCTGCTTAAACCTCCCGCAAACTATTGTCTGCCGTGGCTTCATTCAACTGAAGCACACAAGAGTTCACCTGTCAACTGCATTGTAGAGTGGCTTTAGTTAAGTTTCCATTCTGTCTGTAATCTCCATTGAGTTTGGCTAACATTTGTGGATCATCAGCTTCGGTCTAGAAGATTAAATGCCTTTGTGTGATCAAATCTAATAGAGGGTAGTTATAAACATAAAGCAGTATGGGGGATAGAAATGGGAACAGATGTGAGCCCTGTGGCACCATGCAGCTTAGAGCCCTCTGCTTAACTTTTAAAGAACCCTGTTTGTCCAGCCCATTAGGGATGACTGGACTCAGGAGTGCTCAGGACCAATCATCTGCCTCACTTTTCCATCGGAGGCCCATTGTGTGAAAAGCTGCTGAGAGATCAGAGAGCAACTCCAGGGCCAGGTCAGCACCATCAGCTATCTTCTTTAATGCAGCAACGATGTCCAAGACCACAGTTTCAGCCCTATGTCTAGGGCAGAAACCATGGTGCGTGTCATCGAGGAGCCCATGCTACACCTGCAACTGTAAAGTAACTGTTTTATTCAAGGATTATAATTAAACTGGGTAAATCCATGGTGGTGCTACAGTTAGGCACTTCATATAGACCAAAAGGGTCTTTCTTCAAGAAATGAATAACAATGGCATTTTTCTAACTAGCATAGGAGTCCAATGCTGTAGGAAGGCAATCACTAAGTATTTTGACGCTGTGTCCAAAAAGGTCTGGTCATCACCTACCTGGGTAGACCATCATATTTCTTATCTGTGAGCTTGATCTTACCCATGAGGTTTTGAATTAGGGGGTCTCCCAGAAATAAAACTGGAGTGTATTTGTACATTCTGCTTAATTATTAAGTGTGCTTTTACTACCCAAGAATCTACTCTTTTTGGTTGTAGATAGTGTATTTAAGGTGGCATTGATGTTAGTAGTCGCTTGATTACCAGATGTTTTAATCTCATTTTTGTTGGCAAAACTTGCACCAGTTTTTTTTTGCAACTATTTAACGATCACTGCTTGTGTTCATTATATCTGGAAGGGTTGATGAGATCTAAGACCTTTTTAGAGAATGTATGCAGGGGCGGCCTTAGGCATGTGCAAGCTGTGCACCTGCACAGGGCCACCAAACCCCTGGGGCCACCACGCCAATATATATCCTTAATATAATAATCCTCTGAGGATGGATACATATTTGCGTGGCGGCCCCTGGCAGGGATTTGGTGGCCTCCGGCTCTATTCCACTTCCAAACTCCCTGACCCCCCCTCTTCACTGGCATCTGCGCTCCGCCCTGCCCGGACCCCCTCTTCTGGGGCCCCCTACCTACGCTCCCTGCCCAGGGCCGCCATGAGCCTAGAGCCGCCCCTGCTGTATACCTCTGGCCGAATTGATCGTTTTGGCCGAGAAGAACGTTTTTGCACTCAGAAAAGAATTATCATAGGGGACTACCATTAATCAATATTTACCTGTTTGCTAAAGGTTGCAATTGTGTCTCCAGTTGGTTACCTGCCACCTGATGCCCTTTACGACTCGTTCTAGTCTGGGGAAACCCAGTGAGTGCTGTGTGTTTGAAAATGTTTCTATTTTAAGGGTGCTAGACGGCTAATCAGAGTAGAAACCTACCCTTCCATGTGGTTAGCATGACCCTTGTCTGCAAGGATATTTTTAAAGCATTAGCTAATTCTGCCAGTACATTAGATGTATTAGATATATTTCATTCGCTGCCAATGGTTATATTTTTAAAACAAATTACATTAATTGCTGGAGATCTGTATCAAAATGTTAATGCATTGAAGGACCATGGAACAGGGATCAAACATTCATCTTCTCTTTGGGATTTTTAGAGGTTTATGAACATGCAGCTCATGGAATCTTGTGCTTCGGCAATGGATGCTCTGCCTGATCTGTGATTAGAAAAATAAAAAGATGTATTTTGAATATTTTAAGAAATGTTTACTAAAGAGCCATCAGCACGTCTGTTGCTCACATTCATAGGAAGAAGTGTTATCTAGCGTGAAAGACATCATTAGATCCTCTGTCTCGGGCCTCAGTTTAATAACTGTGCTCAGGCAGGGCTGGCTGGAGAGGGCACTCACCTCGGTCGGGGTTGTGGGTATGTGTGGGGGGAGGCTATGTTTAGCAAGAACTTACATTTTAAAAGCACCTGCTGAAGAGTTCCCTGTGCAGCCAGCTTGCAGGCAGAAATACAGATGTCAAGATAACGCTGCTTGTGATTAATGCTTCTGCTAGAGAGAGACTGGAGTTTTGCTAGTGGCAGTTTTGACTTGCCGTAAAGTAGCACAGAGGGTTAATATCCCTGCTGCAAAGAGCAGATCTATATTTTATGTGGGTAGGTGAGTGGCTTAGTAAAACCAGCCTTTACCAGTGCTTTAAAACTAATGAAATGTATGTGAGATGAGGGTCACTTATGCCGAGAAGTGGTGAGGGAATCTGATGAGGAGGTCATGCTGGCAGGGGGTGCAAAAAAAGGATGCGGCACCAGGCGCTACCAGTGCTAAAGCCGGCTTTGAATGTGCTCATAATGGTAGCGCGCAAGCGTATGACCTCCCCGTCCTTCAACTGTATATCTAGAGTACTAAAACGAAAAGCTTTCTTGTGTGAAGTGGGACACAAAGTTAGCAAAGTAGTACATGGCATCTCTCCAGATTATCCCCACCAAGGTTCTCCAGTGCTGCCATCTGCCCAGAAACCCTAGGCTTGTCTCAGAGAATGTACTCCCCATGCCCAAAGCCAGATATCAAAAGTTGGTGTTATTTCTAAGCTTTCTCATGCTCCTGAGGACTAAAGACTCACCTTTTCCCCACCATATTTTTTTAATGATTCATTGGTTTTCCACACACTACAACTATTGATAATCACTTTCCACTGCACCTGCATGCCCTTGTCTAGCTCCAAGATCCATTCAGCACCAGACGACATAAAAACTCTTGACTTCTACCCACCTACCAAGGCTTTACCACCTCATCAGAAGACTTCAATGCAGTAAGTACTACAGAAGACACTACATGGAACTGCTTGCAGTCCTTGAATTCACAAAACAGTACACTTGAACAATCATCATGCACTGCATATTCTGAGCAGTAACATACTGCGTTCCACCATCTTTTAGAGCCACCTGAGGCACCGTTCAGATGAGACTGATCTTTTCAAAAAAGCCAAAATAACAGATCATTACTAAAATATCTGCTAGCACACTTAGCTGAAAAAAAGAAAAATAGATTGTGAGAGCTGAATAGTCTTCAATATAAAAACTCTTTTAGGAACTTATTCAGTTTTCTATTTCAAACACCAGTGAGTGAATTAGGTGGACATTTTCTAAAGGGTGGATATCCTTTTTGCGATAGATGTGGGTGACTTGGGAACAGTTCTGTAAAAAGAGGGAATAAGCCAGATCCGAAATCCAGAAGCTATTATGAATAGGATCTGGGATCAGCTGGCCCTTGGAAAATGTGCTGACTTTGTCCTGGTGCAGGTTCTTGGCCCTGGGACGCATTCAGCCGAGCCTAAACTTAGCTTTGCGTTCGGTTTCAGCTCAGCCCAACACACATGGCTCCTATAATGGGTGAGCAGTACTCCTTTTGTTCGCCTCCTATGTAATGATGTCTTGTAAAGCGCATGAATCACCCCACATGGGGTATCTCCACACTGTAGACCGCTGGGGAACCCGTCCTGGCTTTCCCTGTGAGCTGGACCCTACTGGGTATCTCCAGGGTGAAAGCAGGCATCCCCAGTGTATGTGGGGGGCCGTTGTGGAGATGAGGCAAGCTAATGCCCAGAGTTGCCAAGTGTGATCCCTGGTTAGAGTAGGCACCGAGGCGAGAATTATCGAGTCCACTGACCCTGGTCCACGACCCTGCCGCGTCGGGAATTGAACCCTGTTCCCGGGCCGTCCTCTGCTTCTGGGTCTGCCGCCTCTAACCAGTGAGCCACACCACTCCATATCCTGGTTGGATGCCAACTCGAGCTTAACAGCTTGATGTCGATGCCATTGAAGAAACAAACCCACTCAGCTTGTCACTTCACAAGTACTTAAGACATAAAATATGATTTGGAGGCAATTTTTTGTTTACAAATACTGTGCAAGAAATAATCTTGGATTGTGAGGAGATCAGACATATCTGTCATTATGAGTAATGAAATTAATAATCATTTATATAGCACTTATTCTCTCACGTTTTATTTACAATCAAAAGGAGACTTTTTAGCAACCTTAGGATATTGAAAGATTAAGATATGATGCTAAGCTAGTGTCTTGCCTCTCCTTGATGCAGGTTCATAACTAACTAAGCCATGTTACAAGAGTTGCAGACTATGACCTGTAGGTAACACAAGAATCTCCTTGGCAAAAACAGTAACTCTGATCTTTTTGCATGAAATACAGACATGTGAACTTCATGTTAAGCAGTGTGCCTTGCAGCAGGCACCCTGACCATCTTTGTAATTTGTTATTCAGTTTCCGGCCTGCACACAGTTCTTTTCAGCAAGTGCATTAACCACCATATTTATGTCCTTGTTATTAGATAGTGGAATTTGCTGGCTACACAAATACCTCTGTAACAGGTGCCTTACTGACGTAGGATATTTTAAAAAGTAGCCTTTTGTGCATGAATGTCGATTAACCAAAATTCCAGGGGTAATGGAAGTGACACCACACACCCTGAGACCTTAATGACAACACAGTAGAAACTTTATATGATTTCTTACACTGAATTTTCCTGTGAGGTCATATCACATTACCTTAACCCTGAAGGCATCACAATAAGTAACATCACTGAAGTTCCATATTAATTGCATGATGACTTCGACAACAAAACACACACACACACACATGTCTATTCTAGTTAACACCTATAGTACGCTGTTGACATGATCTTTGATAGTTCTGGGAAGTACTTCTATCACGGAATTGCTGCAAGCAAAAATGAGCCACACCTCTTCTAAGAGGGGCTGGGGTCCTACCCCAGAGAAGACTTTAGAAAATGGGGTCAGATACTGCATTTTGAAACACAAATTCCACATAAATTTGATAAGCCAATGGCACTGAAAGTGCACTCCTTAAATATTCAAGTCCTTTCATGGTGTACCAAACCAATCAGCCGTGGCCAGTGCTGGTAAGTACATAGGTGCCGGTTGGCAGGATTTCGGCAGATGACGACAAGGGAAAATTAATGATTTATTTTTCTCTTGTGGTCATCTGTTGAATCCCCCTCATCCCGTCCCACCTATCTTACCTGCATGGCCGAGGCTGAAACCAATGAGTCGTGACACTCCCCAGGTGTGTACCACATTTTTTTTAAATTTGGTATGGGAGCCCCCAAATGTCAAAAATTACCTCCATTGTGCCAGGGCTTGCATTTGGTCATCCATGCCTTCTTAGACAAAAAATTATATACAATTTACCACAGCCAGATTTTTGTCATTAATGCCATCCATATACCATGGATGACTCTTACGTAAAAAAAACACCTCAATATGTCAGGGCCAGTGTGTTGTTATGGTTGCCCCCCTCTCATTTGTGACAGTCAACCTCCTTCAGAGCAATAATCACGTCAAATCTGCTACTGACCGCTTTATGCTATGTGTGCCCCATGCCAAGGATTTCCTAACAAATGACAACTCTAGCATTTTTCCACATGTGCCCTATATACAAATGCATAGGTATAGTATGCAAGTACCTGCATTTTACAATTATGGTAAGAATGACCTCCAGTACTAATTACCTTCAGTAATTAGTACTCATGGCCCAAAAAAATCTTTAAGTCTGCCACTATTTTGTCAGAAGTGCCTTTCATGTTAAGGATTGCCATTACCAGTATTTTGCCAAGGGGCCTTCATAAGATAGAGATTACCTTCACTATGTCAGGTGTTACAAATGCGTTCCACCCCTTTTTTTATATCGCAGAGCTTTTTGCTTTGGATGACCAGGTTTTTCACCCATTATGATGGGAGAGACTCACTACCCGAGTCTCATAAATGGTAATTTCATTATAAATTGTACTGCGCATGTTTAGCCCTAGTTTCCACCTTGTATAATAAGGCTGTTGTGGCGCAGCTAAGGTGATGGGCACTAGACTCGTTACACGTGAACATGTATGCACACTGGTACAGGCTGCAAGTGAGAGACTACAGTCATGCTCAGCCTGGTACCTCCACACAGATAACTTGCCGGTAGTAGTTTTAACTTGCAAATTCAACCTGTCAAAATACTCTATTTCACAGGCCTAAATATTCCTTTAAAGTAATAGAGTCACCCCTGTGTAGCACTTATTGCCCAGGGTGCAAGATATTTATAAATTGGGGTATGTAGAAATTATTCTTGAACATGTCCGTACAGTGAAATATCCCCAAAACCGATTTTCAGTGTAGCTGCAGCCTTAGGTAATTATTGGGCTACCGTGTTATATTTATTCTTATACTCTTTGGAATTGTATTTAAAACCCTTTTTAAATAGTGAGATCAGATTATATATTTCTTTAATACATTAAGTAAAGGGCAACCCAATAAGCCCTGGCAGGTTTGGGTCGAAGTACACAGCAACAGCAAAAAAAGCAAACAAGGGGATACTTCAACAACAATCTACACAAATACAAGGGTTTTTTTTAAGAAAGAGTTGACCATCCATAACAAAACTCAATAACATCTTGTCATCGATATATCTAGAGGCGTAGATGTGAAATACAATAGTTTACTTTTTTTAACAAATACATTAACTAGTTATATAGCATGCCCTATTTCCAACTTAGTAGAGGATGAAGGGCCTATGTTTTCCAGCACTCATCACTTCAATGTCCCTAAAGGAGTTCTTTAAAACAGTTTTCTGCAAAGGGGTCAAGTGAATGCTGGTCCACTCTTGCCAAACCAGAATCCGTCATTATGAGTACTAGTTGGTAATATCCACAGATGAAGTCAATTTGGTTGGAGCTTTGAGGTGGCAAGTACTGGAAAGACGCTGACGTTTCGGTCTCTTGGTTAATTAATAGTCAAGACCATCCTCAGGACTATACTTACATCATAATTAAGCACCCTGTGGAGTACGATTCATAGATTACTTCACATATGGGGGTGGAGATATCCGACCAAGAGTTATCCAAAGACACCAATCAAAACTAAATCGAGATCGAGAATATGTCCAGTGAATCCAAGTTAGTGCCATCAGCAATTGTTCAAAGTTCAGTTTGGCACAGATCAGGGACCTAAGTACCCCTCCAAAAGAAAAGAAAAAAGAAAACAATAGGTGTTAGACCTGGCATCTTTGGCATGGTTTCCCCCTATCTTTTCGCCTCTACCTCCTGTATTTTTGATGCTGTGCTGGATTTCGTTTTTGCTGGTTTAGATGCTTTGGACACTCTGCCACTGCTGATCAGTGCCAGAGTGTAAGTGCTCCCTATGTAAATTGTTATCATGATTGGATATACATGTTTGACATATTTGTATCACCATAAAGTCCCTAGTAAAGTGCACTGGGTGTGCCAGGGCTGGTGATGACAAATGCTACTAGTGGACCTGCAGCACTGATTGTGCCACCCACAGGAGTAGCTCTAAAACGGTGTGTCAGGCCTGCCACTGCCGTGCCTACGGGCAGTTTAGAAACTGACATGTCCTCCTGGTCAGTGTCCCCACTGACCAGGCCTAACCCTTCCCTTTTTGTGCACATCAGTCACCCCTATGGAAGGCCCAAGGTACCCCCCTGGGCAGGGTGCAGTGTATGTGAAAGGAAGAGCATGTACTGATGCAGGTGACATGCTCTGGTAGTGAATTACAGCCATTTTCATTTTTCACTATTGTAAGGCTATCTTGCTCCATTGGTTAACATCGGGGATGCTGGCTACAGTGGCTTCCAGAATTTCTTCCCATAGGAAAAATATAGGACATAAGTATCTAGTATCCCTGAACTCAGAATTTAATAACACATCTTTTAGGAAAGGTTGTTTTTAAATCCTGTGTTTGAGAACAGCACTTTTAGAAAGTTGCTATTCTCTTGTCTGACCCTTCTGTGTGCCTTGGCCTGTTTGTGTATTGACTGTCTGGTTTGTGAGTGACAGGGGCTGGGGATTCCCCAGGAGGCTGGCTGAGTCAGCCCTAGGCTGAATGACTGCATTTGCAACCTGAGTGGTGGGAGGAGTTAGCACCTGGGCCTGAATAGGGCGGTGCCTGCCTGCCACAATGCTGGCTCCACCTCCTGCTGGGCGGCTGATGACCCTGCCCCTCACTCTGAAAGGAAAGAAGAAGCCAGCAAAACAAAATACTCAGGAAACACCCAGAACTGGTTCAGACCAGGCTCAGGGCCCACATGCACAGAGAGAACAAAGACTTTAGGGGTATAAGTACAGGACCCCTGACAACAGAAAATTAGATCATCTTGGAATCAAGAAGGAACCTCTGCCAAGGAGAAAGCTGAATCTGAAGAAGGAAGCTGTCCTGCTGTTGCTCTGCTGGACTGACCTGTTGTTTTGCTGCCAAGGAGAGGGGAAGGACTTTGCTGTGTGCCGTGTCCCCTGTCTTGAAGGAATCTCCAAGGGCCTGAGAAGAGCTGGCTCCCTGTTCTGAAGTCCCAGGAACAAAAGGACTTCACCCCCCAGCTTCCCTGAACTCTGCTGAGAGAGTTCTGTCCTTCCTAGAGTGCTTGATCCAGTTGTGGGGCCTCTGGAAGTTGTATCTGTGCTGGGAAGCTTGAAACTAAGCTTGAGAGACTTTTGCAATTGAAAAGTGTTGCATCGCTCGCTTGCGGAGCACATCCCCGACAGTGCGAGAAGTTTCCCGCTGCTACGAAGGTCGAGATCGTCGCAGCGCCTGACGCCGCTGCCAGAGCCGTTGCATCCTTCATTTGCGGGACGCACCCGACCGGTGCGGGAAAGTTGAACATCGCTGCGAGTGTCATCGCAGAGCCTGTCGTCGCTGTGTGAGATCGCCGCACCGCTTGCTTGCGGACCGCATCACGTCGCTGTGAGCATCGTCGCAGAACCATCGCATCGAGGAGCTGCGAGAGAGAGGATCCCCGCTGGACCGCGCATCGTCGCCCCGGAGATCGTCGCAGCTCCTACGAGATCGTCGCATTGTGCCTTTGCAAGAACAAACTTCCTACGGAACCTATGCACCGGAATCCATACAAGTGGCCTTCCTCCCCATACAGACTGGATTCGTCGCAATACGCCCGCTGCTGCAGCGGGGCTGTCGCATCGCCTCTCCAGGGTCTCAGGAGCAACGCATCGCTTGTTTTCCACCGCACCAGCTTCCTGCTTGTGGAACTTTCTCGCAACTAAAAGGTACTGTGAGTAAACGTGACACAACTGTGAACTTTTCACGCATCTGTGGATTATTCTATCGCAACTCAAAGAACTTTGACTACAACCTTAAGAACTCTTTTGAAACCATATTCTTGAACTGTGTATGTTGGATTTTTGTCGTTTTGGTCTTGTGTAGTTTAGAATAAATATTTTCCTAAACTGTTGTGGAATCAGTTTGTGGTGTTTTCACTGTGTTACTGAGAGTGTTCGTACAAATACTTTACGCATTGCCTCTGGCTCGTGCCAAGCTACCTAGAGGGTGAGCAGGGGTTATCTCAGAGGGTTATCTCCTTGCCCTGACTAGAAGCAAGGGTCCCTATTTGGACAGTGGTACCTACCTCTGCCAACTAGAGACCCCCAGTTCTAACACTAGGCTATCCCCGACACAGTGAGAAAGCTACTAATAAAATACTCACTGCTCTGGCTGAAGCACCTCCTAATGTGCTGCAATGGCTTTATTAGCACACCTTCATCTTCTTGTGGTTGACCGAGGAGAGCAGGGAAATCATCAATGTGATTTTAGAAATATATAGAGGTCGCAGGGGCTTAGCAGCCCCCACCCCCTTGAGAAATCTTAGAAAATTAACCCTGTGTCTCTTCGGTCCCAAAATGCATGACCTGGGGAGAACTACATCATTTTTGTAAGCATTTCTAAGACTTGAACTAGTGTTCTACAGCCTGGAAATGTAGGGACTTCTAATAGTTGATTCTATAGTTGAAGTCTATGTGGCTTAAAGTAGGACAAGAAAATATCAGACATGTTTTATTAATTTTAAATGCTGTATTGACTGTATTCTGCTGACAGTGTTTCTTTATAAACATTGCAATGCTTTATTAGCAATCATGATTGCATTTAAACATGGTTACAGATTTACAGTCATGATGGTGCTTTTTAACATGTGGCCTTTTAATGTGTTGACCACCTGACAATGCCAATAGGTTTCTCTCATATTATAGTGCTGTGACCCCCTTGACAGAGCTAATTGGCTTGCCTTATATGTTGATGTGGTGACTGCTAATAGGCTTGCTCATATAAAATTGTTCTCATGAACCCTTGACAAAGCCAAAAGGCTTACCTTATATTGTAATGTGGTGATCCCACGATAAAGCCAATAGGTCTGCTTATTTTAACTTCTTCGACAGACGGCAAATTCCGCAGCGGTGCGAGAGGGGGTGGGGCTGGGTGTGGCGCTGCTATACTGAGGAGGGCTCCAGCGCGGTCATGAGTCACAGTAGGCATGTGCTCATGACAGCCGGGAGTCGTCCAAACTCCGCCCACAAATGATTTCGCCCGCACAGGCGAGGAATTACTCACACGTGGGCGGAACTGCAACGGTCAGACAGCTCCCAGCCGTCATGAGCACACGACTACCGCAACTCATGACGGCCGGGAGCGGTCCTGAGCATCGATAAGGTTAAAAGGATAATCCCGTATATTGTGATGTTCTATCTGGTGTAGGGGGGGGCTACTGTTATTTTGGGGATCAAATCTAATTTTAGAATTTCACCAAAGGTATTTCAATCTGTCTGATGTACATATTTTCATATTAATTAATAGTATTTAGCTCTGTGTGTAATATTTGTACTTTTCCTTTTTCAAAGTAAAAACAGGGACTGGACAATCATTTATTGAGTATTATTACTACATGCCAGTAAATGACGATTATTAGCCCCCACCACCTCCTCTGAGAAGCCCTTTGACTGCTCTGCTTTGCTTCATTGAGAGAGTCAAGTGCTGCAATGGAGTGTTTTGTTCCCACAAACGAGACAATTGTGGACCTATTACTTGTGTAGGCCTTGCATCCTCCACAACTAATGATCCGATTTCTTGCACCAGGATAAATGGCAGATTCACAAGCATAATACCACATTCTCACTCACGCTCACTAACATTCACTCACTCAGTTGCACTGGCTCACTCTCGCGTATTCATGCTCACTAACTTGCGCTTATTCATTCTTACTCACTCTCTTGCCTTCGCTTTTACTCTCACTCGGTAATTCTGACTCTCACTTATTATCACTCACTCTGATTCACACGTTCTCATTCATTCACATTCACTCAAATTCACTCGTACTCTGACTCACCATACTTTCTGACTCACACTCACTTGCACTCACTCTTACTTTCACTAACTCTTTTTCCTCAGTCATTCAAATTTACATTATCTGACACTCCCTCAAACTCATTCATTTTCACTTTCACTCTTACTTTCACTTAGTCTTATTCACCATGACTCACTCATACTTAGTTACTGACACTCAATCTCACACATTATCAGTTACTAAATGTCACTGGTGCTCACTCACTTTCACACAAATGGTGCTACACACAGGCATACACTCTCACACTTACCTGCAAGCACACACACAGCACTAATGTAAAAGTATTTTTTAACTTACTTTAGCTTTCAGCAAAGTTCTCATTCCACCTAGTTGTACTACATAGTTTATGACACTAGAGTGAAAAACATAGTATTATTCACTATTAGTCTAAATAAAAGATGGCAGAAAACAAGGAGAGTGTATGCACAAACTCACATCCATAAGGAGGAGCTGGCCCTGAGTTCCTGGCACTGATTTGGCCACTTCTGAGGGCAGAGGTCTCAAAGTTTGTCTTTACTATCACAATTGTCCTTGTTGCTTCTTTGGGGCAGAGCTTTCAAAAATATAAATGTTTAAGTTGCCTGCAATATTCTGGTAGTCCACCCCTCGTGCTCTACCCCCATTTCTGTTGTCATGCCTTAACCCCACTTATGGGATGTCGCAGCGGTTAATTTGAGCCGGTGCTCAGTACCAGCACATAATTGTCAGCACAGGCACTTATGACAGGCTGCCACATAGCGGTGATGCTTGCTAATTTAGAGAAGAACACAACAACTGCTGGTTATTATTTCAATATACATCCAAACTTACTAATACCTGCCTCCCAAGGCATTCATGTAGCTTTGGTGGCCTGGCATGGACAGAATTGTCACTTTTGTAGCAGTGTGATTGATAGTCAGTAGTTGTGTTAGTACTGTCATTGGCAGTGCTGGCTGGGGCAATGGGTGGTACATGCAGCAGTGGCCTCCTGACGTTGGCCCTGGCACTTATTGTTTTACAAATTAAGCACTGATATGTCGGGGTATTTATGGTATACTTCAAGCACTGCTTTGGAATGAATCCTGCCTGTACCACACTTTTCCTCCACAAGGCAATCGCGTAGATTCCAGGTGACTTCATGTATACTGGGAGACAAAAGTTTACAGGAAGGGTGCACGTCGAGTTCAGTGAAAGGATTCAGCCTTAATCACTGAAGCATAATAGCACTTGATGGGTTTTGCTGTAATTAATTGGCGTAGGTGATTAGGTTACCTAGCACGTGCGCTGAAACCATATGGAGGCGGGTCACCTGGTTACACACCGCCTCACTTCGGAGAAGAGTCAGCAGATGAGAAGAGCGCCTGCCATGCTTCTCTGGGCTCACATTTTGCTTTCTGAATTAACAATGAGAAATCTTTTGCGCATTAGGATTCTAATGCCGTCTTTCTGTTTTTAAAGAAAAGAACAGATACAAGAAAAGTTTTTAAAACATGTGACGTTCTAAAATCCGGTAGGAAAAATGATTGCCAGGGAAATACTATTTAAGCACAGTATCAGGGTCACTTTTTCACCTAATTCCAACTTTCGCCCTTAACAATGGGGAATAACGAGTGAAGCGGTCTTTCTGCATGCTATTCCCCTACTTCGCACTGTTTGGCAAATGCAATAACCCACAGCCAGGACCAGGACGAAATACTTTTTATATTTATGCTGGCACGTGGGCCATATTGAGCTTTTCGGGTATTTCAACATTTATATGTAAACTCTTTCCATAGCCAAAGGGGGAACTGAATGGATGCATCAGTTTACATGGCGAAGTCTGAAATTTGGTTTTACGGATTTATTTAAGATTTGGAGAAGAAAAATAAATAAAGCGTCAGAACCTGATTAATACTGAATGCAATAGGTGAATACAATGTAAAGTGAGCAGGTGTCATGTGCCTCTGTAGTGTTTTGCATCACAGTACAGCTTGTACTGTCGACATTTTATTAAAGGCATAATTAGTAATTTGGAGCTTAACAATTAGACGTTGGGAATAGTACCCACTGTTGTAGATTTTGTTTGAATGGCACCAAAATAGTGAACATCACTGTTTAACTCTTTTAACCCCTTCACTGCGGAGGCAATTCCGCCGCAGTGCTAAGGGGGCAGGGGGGCCGCGCGGTGCGCCCATGCTGGTGACGGAACCGCTCCGTCACCAGCCACGGTTGCGCTGTGCTCATGACGTTCCGTCACGGCCCCGCCCGCTCAATAGAATGCTCAGCGCAGGCGCGGAATCCGCGCCGGGCAGGCGTGCCGAGCGGGCCGTGACGGAACCACTCCGTCATCAGCACAGTGCGACCGCGGCTGATGACGGAGTGGTTCCGTCACCAGCAGGGGAGGGGTTAAGGTTTGATTTTTTTTCCTCATCTTCAGAAAAAGAGGCAGGAACGATGTTAGATCTGGGGGTCTCTAGTTGGCACAGGTATGTACCAATGTCCAAATAGGGACCCGTGCTTTTAGTTAGAGTAAGGGGGATACACTCTTATGATATCCCCTGCTCATCCCCTTGGTAGCTTGGCACGAGCAGACAGACTTATCAAAGGCAATGTGTAAAGTATTTGTACCAACACTCACAGTAACACAGTGAAAACATCACAAATGGGCTCCACACCAGTTTAGAAAAATAAAATATTTTTATCTAGACTACACAAGACCAAAACAACAAAAATCCATCAAGCATGCTCAAAAATAAGACTTTAAAAAGAGTTCAAGGGTTTGCACCAAAATAATCCACAGGTGCGTCACTTTCAGTCCAAAGTACCTGTAGATGCGACAAAAGTTCCAAGCGGCAGCGGCAGCTGCAGCATCAGAAAAGAAGCAATGCGTCACTCCTGAGTCCCTGGGGAGGCTATGCGACAACCCCCCTGGATGCAGTAGGTGGGTTGCGTTGAATCTGCTCTGTACGGGGGCGATGCAATACCTTGTACCGATTCCAGTTTGCAGGTTCTCCTCTAGGAAGCGTCTCGCACAGGTACAATGCGATTGTCTCCGGGGCAACGACGATCTTCGGTATAGTGGCGTTGCGTGGCCCACGTTTGATCCTCTTCAGTCGCGGCCCCTCGATGCGTTGATGTTGGACTCTGCAACGATGTTTGGAGTGACAGGATGGGTTCGGCAGGAAAGCGGTGCGTCGGTTCTCGCAGCGACGACAGGTTCTGTGACGATGTTTGCAGCAACAGGAATCTTCCCGCACCGGGGTGATGCACTCCGTAAGCGAGCGTCGCGTCGCGTCAGGTCTTGGAGCGGCAACAGGCGCTGCGGCAATCTTCGCGGCGACGGGAATTTTCTAGCACTATCGCCAATGCGCGCGATGTGTACAAAATTGTAGATCTTCTTCTTTTCCAGTTCCCCAAACAGCAGGTAACAACCTCCAAAGGCCCCCCAACTGGATCAAGCACTCTAGGCAGGTCAGAACTCACACAGCAGAGTTCAGGAGGGAAGCTGGGGATGAAGTATCTTTTTTACCTGGGACTCTTAACAGGAGGCCAGCTCTCCTCAGGCCCTTGGAGATCTCTTCAAGCTGGGGATGCAGCAACAACAAAAGTCCTTCCCCTCTCCTTGGCAGAATAGCAACTGCAGGTCAGCCCACAAACGCACAGCTGGTTAGTCCTTTCTCTTCAGTCTTCCAGCTTTTCTCCCAGGCAGAGGTTCCTTCTTGATTTCAGGATGATCTAAAGTTCAGGGGTTTGGGTCCCTGTCGTTATACCCAAAAAAAAGTCTTTGATCCCTTTTGCAGGAGGGCTCTGAGCCATGTCCAAACCAGTTCTGGGTGCTTCCTGCCAGTTGACACCTTTATCCTTTGAGAGGGGCGGGGTCATCAACCACCCAGCAGGAGGCGGAGCTAGCATTGTGGAAGGTAGGCAAAGCCCTATTCAGGCTCAAGTGCTATCCCCTCCCACCACTCAAGATGCAGATGGAGCTTTTCAGCCAAGTGCTGACTCACCCACCCTCCTGAAGCCACCACAGCCCCTGTCACTCACAATCCAAGCAGTCAATTCACAAACAGGCAGAGGCACACATAAAGGTCTGGCAAGAAAACAGCCGCTTTCTAAAAGTGCTGTTTTCAAACACAGGATTTGAAAACCCTCCTTCCTAAAAGATGGGTTATTAAATTCTGAGTTCAGGGATACCAGACTTCAATTTTCTATCTTGCTCCTACGGGAAGATATGCAAGTAAACATTATACACAGCATTCCCTATTCTAGCCTATGGGCAAGATAGCCTTTCAATAGTAAAAAAAACAAATTGGCAGTATTTCACTATCAGAGCATGTCACCCACACTAGTTCATGCTCTACCTTTCACATACACTGCACCCTGCCCAGGGGGGTGCCTTGGACCTTCCAGAAGGTTGTCCAATGTGCACAGAAAGAGACGGGATAGGCCTGGCCAGTGGGGACAATGACCAGGTCAGTATGGCAGTTAGCAACTGCACAAAGCCACTGCGGTGGCAGGCCTGAGACACCATTTTAGGGCTACTCATGTGGGTGGCACAATCAGTGCTGCAGGCCCACTAGTAGCATTTGAATCACCAACCCTGGCACACTCAGTGCACTTTACTAGGGACCTATTGATGAAACAATCTGCCAATCATTAATAACCAATCATAACAGCAATTTGCACAGAGAGCATTTGCTTTTTAGCACTGATCAGCAGTGGTAAAGTGCCCAGAGTCCTATTGCCAACAACCACAGGTCAGGAAAAACAAGGGAGGAAGAAGCAAAAAGTTTGGGGATAACTGCAAAAAGGGCCATTTCCAACACAACCCCCTTCCAGCCTAAAGCCAGGGTAGACCAAACAATACTTAAATGGGATTCCCTGCTTAGGGCAATAGAACATGGAAACTGGAACAAACAGCCAGGACTATTCCTGTTCTATGCCTTCCTGAATCCAGTTGGACCCCTCTATCCATACTCTCAGGGCCCACTAGGCTAAACCGTGGGGGACCATTCTCCTCACCTGGGTACCCCATCTGTGTAGTGCCTAACCTTACTTCACTCACAGATGTGTCCACAATGGTAGACTTCACCCATCTGGCCAATACAAAGGTGTCCACCCCAGGGTGTGACTCCTGCCCCCTCCCAGGGGCAACCCTGTCAACCAGGACAACCAGCCACAGGGGCCACTGACAACAGTCAGTGATGAGAGCCAGGCCTCATGCCTGTCAGGCCTCTCTAACCTCTGTGGCGTCGGAAAGTGGGGGGCAGTATCCAAAGGTGCCTGGCACCTTTCCTCCACTCTCCCTCCTGCCAAGTCAGGTATGGCATCCTGACACTGACCCGCCAACCCAGGGTCTGTACCCTTCGTCTGACCAGAGGTCAAGGGGGAGGCTCTCCTCCCCCTACCTCTCCTTCTAGGGTCCTGACCCTTCTCCCAGGAGAGTCACCCTCAGAATAAAACTCGCCCACCAGTTGGAGACCTCTCTCCAGCAACTGGTCTCCCAACCTAGGGTCTAAACCCTCAGGTTGCACCAGGGTCAGAAGAGAGGACTCCCTCCCTCTGCACCCCCTTCCAGAGTGCTGCACCCTCCCAGGTGGAGTGGTACCCCTGGAAGCCAAACCGGTCAGGACACTGCTTACAGTTATGCTTCCCTCCAGGTCAGGCAGATCCTGAACATGGCCTCTCAACCCAGGGCACTGCGGTACGTCGACTCTAGCAGCGACGACAGGTTCTGCGACGATGTTCGCAGCGACAATAATCTTCCCACACCGGGGCGATGCGCTCCGTAAGCGAGTGACGTGCCGGGTCCTGCAGTGGCAACAGGCGCTGCGCCGATCTTCGTGTCGACTGGAATTTTCTCACACTGTCGACAATGCACTCTGCAAGCGAGCGATGCGTGCAAAATAGTATATCTTCTTCTCTTCTTCTTTTCCAGCTCCCCAAACAGCAGGAAACAACCTCCAGAGGCCCCACAACTGGATCAAGCACTCTAGGCAGGTCTGAACACACACAGCAGAGTTCAGGGGGGAAGCTGGGGATGAAGTCCTTTTGTTCCTGTGACTTCTTAACAGGAGGCCAGCACTCCACAGTCCCTTGGAGATCTGTTCAAACAGGGGAAACAGCAACAGCAAAGTCCTTCCCCTCTCCTTGGCAGAATAGCAATTGCAGGTCAGCCAACAAACACACAGCAGGTCAGTCCTTCCTCTTCAGTCTTCCAGCTTTTCTCATTGGCAGAGGTTCCTTCTTGATTCCAGGATGATCTAAAGTTCAGGGGTTTTGGGTCTTGTAGTTATACCTCAAAAAGTCTTTGATCCCTTTGTGCAGGAGGGCTCTGAACCCTGTCCAAACCAGTTCTGGGTGCTTCCTGCCAGTGGACACCTTCTTCCTTTGAGAGAGTAGGGCAGGGTTTTCAGCCGCCCAGCAGGAGGTGGAGCCAGCATTGCGGAAGGCAGGCACAGCCCTATTCAGGTCCAAGTGCTATTCCCTCCCCCAACTCAAGATGCAGATGGAGCTTTTCAGCCTAGTGCTGACTCACCCAGCCTCCTGGAGCCACCCCAGTCCCTGTCACTCACAAACCAGACAGTCAATTCACAAACAGGCAGAGGCACACAGAAAGGTCAGACAAGAAAACAGCCCCTTTCTACAAGTGCTGTTTTCAAACACAGGATTTAAAAAACATCCTTCCTAAAAGATGGGTTATTAAATTCTAAGTTCAGGGATACCAGACTTCAATTTTATATCTTGCTCCTACGGGAAGATATGCAGGTGAACATTATACACAGCATTCCCCATTCTAGCCTATGGGCAAGATAGCCTTTCAATAGTGAAAAACGAAATTGGCAGTATTTCACTATCAGAGCATGTTAACCACACTAGTACATGCTCTACTTTTCAGATACTCAACACCCTGCCCAGGGGGTTACTTGGGCCTTCCAGAGGGGTGTCAAAGGTGCACAGAAAGGGAAGGGTTAAGCCTGGCAAGTGGGGACACTGGCCAGTCAGTATGGCAGTTAACAACTCCACACAGCCACTGCGGTGGCAGGCCTGAGACCATTTTAGGGCTACTCGTGTGGGTGGCACAATCAGTGCTGCAGGCCCACTAGTAGCATTTGAATCACCAGCCCTGGCACACTCAGTACAATTTACTAGGGACCTACTGATGAAACAATTCTGCCAATCATGGATAACTAATCATAATAGCAATTTACACAGAGAGCATGTGCACTTTAGCACTGCTCCGCAGTGGTAAAGTGCCCAGAGTCCTATTGCCAACAACCACAGGTCAGAAAAAACAAGGGTGGAAGAAGCAAAAAATTTGGGGATAACCCTGCAAAATGGGCCATTTCCAACAGACGACAAAAGTTTTTTAAAATTTAAATGTAATTGTTGGATGACTGAAATTTTTTTTTAACAATTGACAAAATCTACTCTGTAACATTGAACATAGAACACGGAAATATTTATTGTTGGATGTTAGAGTATGAACCTCCTAACAATAATGGTAATCTGATTTATAAAGTGCATGGTTATGCCCAAATGGCATGTCCCCGCACTGGAGGAAAACCCAGAAACAGAACCTACAGCTCAACAGTCCTCACCTATAAATAAATACGAAGCCCGTGAACTAGTACAACCTGTACCTTACCCAACATGACCTTCTTCCAGAGCAAACTGAAAGAGCCATGCTTTGAACTTCTTATAAAAGTCCTTTTCCGAAGGTTTCCTCCTTAGGAATAAAGGCAGAAAATTCCACAACTTCGCTGCTAAGAAACCAAAAGAGCAACCACCCATCCTGGCCCTCTTCACCCGAGGAACAACCGTCCGGTTGGTACACGATGACCTGAGACTGCAACTCGACAAATGGCATTTCATTAATGATACCAAGTATCGTGGGCACCTGTCATTAAAAATTCTGTGGCAGAAGCTCAAAGCTTTAAACGAGGTTCTCTCACTGAGAACCAGCCAGTGCAAGATGGCAAGAGCTGGCACTTCTCAAGGCATGCCGCTGCATTTTGAATCCTCTGCAATTTCTGCAGTCTCCCCTTCGTTGCCCCCAAATAGAGGACATTACAGTAATCTAACTGTGGGGCACCAATGCCTGCACAATGATTTTCCTAGCAGTTAAAGGGAGTAAGTCTATGATATTTCTTAACATTTTGAGAATATTAAAACATTTTCCTGCGACACAGGCATCTGGTGCCCAAAATACATTTTAGATTCAAACCAGACTCCCAGGTTCTTAACCTCTTCCTTAGAAACTGGGATTAAGCCTAATACATCAGCCCACCAGGCCGATGTCCAGATGGGGGGGGACTTACCAACAATGAGGACCTCGGTTTTGCTGGCATTCAATCTGAGGCAACTACTGGTCATCCAGTCAGCCGCCTCTGCTAGACACAGCTTAAACTGGGCAGCAGCATTTCCAACCTCCTGGGATGGAGTGATAATCAGTTGAGTGTCATTGGCATAAGACATGATAGTCACATTGTGTCGCTCAATGATATCAGCAAGGGGGCACATGTATAGATTGAAAAGCGTAGGGCTCAATGTGGAGTACTGGGGTACCCCCTGAAGCAGAGGAGAAATACTTTTGTACTAGATGGAAGGTGCGGTCTTGTAGAAAGGATGCCAGGCACCTCAGAGCATGGCCCCGACACCACAGTCCCCAATCCAACCTAAAAGAAGGCCATGAGACACGGTGTTTAATGCCGCACTCGGGTCCAACATTATTAGCACTGTCGTTTGTCCTCCATTGGTACAGCATCTATGGTATTCAGAAGCCAGCAATAAAGCTGACTCTGTGGATGATATGCCCGGAAGCCTCACTGAGATGTGTGTAACAGGTTCTTGGCCTCTATACATTTAATTAACTGGCTATTTACAGGACTTTCCGCCACTTTAGCAAAAAAGGGCAGAAGCAAGATTTGTCTTAAATGTTCTAGCTGCGAGGAATTTAAAAAAGGTTCAGCAAGGGCACAACAATAGCATGTTTCCATTTCAAAGGCACTTGGCCCAGATTAAAGGGCATGAAGATCACATTGCTCAAATGGAACAGGATGGTTTCCGTTCCCTGCCCTACAATTTTAGAGGGGGCAGGGTCCAAAAGGAACCCGGACTATACTTTATCCAAAAAACCCCTAAGCTCATCCCATGAAGGAACATAAAAAGACCATCTGCTAGGGGAGAAGCGTCAATCCGAGCTTCAGGAAAAGGAAAATACTCGACTTCCAAAGGAAAGGAGTCATAGATTTTAGACACTTTATTCGCAAAGAAGTGCGCAATCACATTGCAACTTTTGATCGAAGGATTATTGCAAACCACTGCATACTCCAAAGAGGACCTGGAATTAACTATAGAGAAAAGATCTCTTGTAGAGTTTGTTGAGGCCTCATTTTTCTGAGCGTAAAATGCCCTGCATGTGTTGCCTATCTGCTTATGATGGTGTTTGAAGGCTGCTTTATACTTAGCCTTACCTTCGGCTCTGTACCGCTTCCAACATATCTGCTCCAGGCATTTAGAGACTTCTCAGACAATAGGTGCCACTCTATCCAGGGCCGCAGTGATCCAACCCTTAATACCAGAGGTTACTTCATCCACATCTTCTCCTGCCACATGGTCGGATTGTAAAAGTGCATTCAGCAGAGTCTCAGCTGCTAAATTGGCCCATTTACAAGATTAAAAAGATAAAATGCCTTTAGACACAGTAGCAGGCTTTGGTAGAAGTACCTGGAAAGGTACGATAAAATGATCTGACCAATTGACCAGAACGGAATCTTTCACAGTGATTAAGGCAGAGTTTGAGAAAATCAGCTTTAAAGTATGCCCTAAACGATGTGTAGGTCCAAAAACTAACTCTGTCAATTGCAATATTTCAAAATCCTCAATCAGAGAATTAACCATACTACACGCTTTATCATAAAAGTGCAAGTTAAAATCACCTAGCACTAATAGGTGTTTCTACCACGGTGAAAAAGATGGTAAGAAATCCTCCAGTGCCGAAATACAATTCTAAGTTGATCTGGGAGGGCAATATACTATAAAAACAGCTAGTGTAAGATTACAAGACAGGGTAAGAGTTAAAAAGTTGCTTCACATTCGGCTATGACCATATCCATAAGTGAACACTGCAAAGACTGCTTAAAAATAATAACAATAACAAACCAGAGCCCAGCAACCCCACATCAATCAAGAAGGCTACACTTCTTAAGTGGCGATACCGGCGAATGCAAAATAGTTAAAATATCAACACAAATTAAAAGGCGAAATCAAACATATACAGCCTGATTCATGTACGGGCCGTTTTGCGTGGCCCTAATAGCGAATCATAGCGACTCGCTATTGAGGACACGCAAAACGGCATTCATGTAGGAATTGCTAAATCAATAGCGATTCCTACATGTTCTCTATTTGCGAGTAGCAATTTGCTACTCGCAAAAAAACGAATTTCTCCCCATTCATTCCTATGGGCCAAAAGGCCCATAGGAATGAATGGGGAGTATCCCTTATTTGCGAGTAGCAATTTGCTACTCGCAAATCAGATAGCGATTTTAAGGGTGCCAGGGGTGTCCAAAGGACACCCTGTAGCACCCCTAAAATGCACATTTGAACAGGTGTTGCGCACACACATGTCCAAAGGACATGTGTGTGTGCAACATGCAACTTAGAAAAATGCTTTTAAAAGCAGTTTTCTATGTTTTTGCTATTTACCGAGAGGTCTGACCTCTCGGTAAATAGCGCCAAGAAATTGCGAATTCGCAAATTTAAATTTGATGTTGAATTGCATTTAAGGAATCTCTAATAGAGATTCCTTAAATGTCATTCCTCGCACATTTGCGACATCGCAATTAGCGATTTTTGCATTTGGGATGCTGAATCCCAATTGCAAAAATCGCTCTCGCAAAGGGCCGGATTCTCAGAATCCGGCCCCTTGCGAGCGCAAAAAAGCTTTATGAATCAGGCTGATAAAGTAGAGGGAGCCAGGCACCTCCACTCACCATGCGGCACTATAAGGAAACCCAATAGTGTGCCAGATACACACAACCATCGTGAGAATATACGCTCCTACCGGCCTTCCATCCTGCGTGTCTCTGCATCAACCATCCCTAAATACCCGCCTTGGATAGGGTGGGATTGCAAGATACTCACCGGTCAGAAGAAAAAGTAGGCTTAACAAATCAAAACAAACCAGAGCCCAGCAACCCTGTGCCAAACAAGAAGGCTAACCTTTTTAAGTGTCGATACTGGTGAAAGTGGATTTTCATTTAGTGATCCATGTTGTCATGCCCTTACATCACATCTAGTGAAGGAAGGCAAAAGAACCAATGATTCGAAAGTCACATGCTGATTGCTTCTACCACTTTATACTTAACGGAACTGTGCTGGGTTATACAAGATGTAAGATAAAGCAGACCCCCCCAGTTTCTGGGGTATTCTGAGAAATTTCTGGAATACACAGAATATCAGTGGAACAGCTATAGATCTTTCTCCTTTGTACCAGGCAAGCTTCTGAAGTGAAGTGAAGAAAAGAAATTCTGGCTCTGCCCTATTACACATTAACTCTTTCAGTTACATCTTCACAGGACTGCATTCCAAAACTTTGTGCTAGCTTTCCAGAGCACAGGACCAGGCTGCCGGTCCCAAACTAGGATTGAAGATGGCGCATACTAAGTCAGCTCTACAGTCACTCAATGAGTTATGACTTAATCAAGGGGTGGAGTTTTAAATCTTGTACCTTGACTTACAAGTGCCACAGACCAGACTATTTTTCCCAGCCGGTCAGATGTCTGAGGATAACCTCGAGGAAACAACTTTTACCACAATCGATTTTCAGTCTCACATCTCCTCACTCTGGAACACTCTTTGTCCCTTGCCCTAGAGGCAGATTTGCAAAATTTCAAAAAGTGTTGAATGACCAACTCTTCTCTGAAGCATTGGAGCTAAGTGAAGTCCATGCCTCCCTCCTTTTTCTGTTCCACAGCTCGGATGTAGCCAATAGCATGCTTACAACAGTGGTGTACAATGATATTATTAACAACGAAATTGAAGAATTTTGAGATACAATGTACTATCCCTAAGTAATGAATGAATCATTAATGGAATCTCTATGGCCTGAAAGTAATATGCTTTTTAATGAATGTTTCAATAGGTAAATTAAAAAAGCCAAGAAGTTCAAGTCAACACACAGGGATAGCTCATGTAGTAAAGAACAATTGCGTAACCAGTTGAGGTAATCAGAAAAATTAAAATAAACAATGAGGGGGAAGTCCTTACTACATAATCATGGCTTTGCAGACCAAAGGCCCGATGTAGGTAAATCTCATTTACCGACTCTAGAATACCGAATTTTACCGATTCGGTATTCTAGATTCGGTAAATGAGATGTAGGTAATAATTCGATAATTTTTACAGAATCGGTATGATTCGGTAATTACCGAATTGGTATTTACCGATTCGGTAATTGCCATTGATTCCTATGGGCCTTGAGGCCCATAGGAATCAATGTCAATTACCTAATCGGTAAATACCGATTCGGTAAAATTACCAAATTGTCAAGGGGGAAAGGGTGTCACTTTACACCCTGTTGCACCCCTGATTCTGGCTTGTGTGCCATGTGACACACATACATGCCCTTAGGGCATGTATGTGTGCCACATGGCACAGGTGTACATGCACAGATGTGCATGTACACAGAAATTCGTTATTTACCATGAAATAGACTGCTTCTAATCAAATTTAGGTTCAATCTGATCCATTACCACTAGGGTAACTATCAAACGTGGGCTAAACCTGAGGAGGGTCCTGTATGTAGCTGTAATAAATTTTCAACGCAGGATACCCTGCATTTTATCATGTTTTGCGGACTGTTTTCTGAGATAAGGCGAAAATATCTAGTACCCATCTTGAGGGAGGCAGGCTTCACCTATGTGAGGCCGGCTCTAGTCCACCTACAGTGCCTGAATAACATCCGCACCATATTCTCCGTGGCCAGCTTTCTAGTAGCAGCAACTAGAATTAAATCAAAACAGTGCACTTTAACCTAGCACAATGTATGTTTGTTAGTCACATGCATTATTTACTTTGTGTATATTATGATTATGTGTACATACCTGATTATGCTGCTCCCTATGGTGTTTTTGTAATTCATGATGTAGATGGTTTTATAATGTTCTTATGTATGTACATAAATGTTTTAATCCTTTTATGATTTTTAAAAAAATCGAATAAAGTGTATTTGTCTGACTGACTGACTGACTGACTAGTATTTCATGGTAAATAACTAATTCTTAAGGGCCTGTGGCACTCTTTTCAGTACCACCTACATCTAGATTTACCGATTCTGTAAATTTACCGATTCGGTATTTTACCGAATTGGTAAATTTTCCGAATCTGTAAATATTAGGACCCCTACATCTCAATCTCCAAATACCAGTCGGTAACGGTCGAAATCGGCCATTACCGACCGGTATTTGGCGACCTACATCTGGCCCTTAGTTCGTTATCCAAATAACCCCATGTCTCAACTGCGTTTTGATGTTATAAAAAATATAAAGGTCATCATCAGGATGACTAATAATTTAGAATCCAAGCACCTTGGTCTGCAAAGTTGAATAATTTAAAATAACCCACAAGAGCCAGATTATGACAGGAGTGATCCGAATTATAAGGGTTGGTAGGGAGTACTTGGTGAGATGAAGGGTAGGGTACTGACCGGTCACACTTTGACCTAAATATCAGGGCAAATGTAAATAATATAGGTGCAGAATAATGTGAGGAAGTGCAAAATGAGCCACTTCACACAAACAAAAAGACTCACACAAGTGAAATAAAAAGTGAATCTGTAATTTATTTTCGAAAATGTACTAGACAGTCAGATGGAAGACTACAAATAGGAGGAAATTGTATTACTAAAAATGGGTCAGTCATAAAAGTGTCCACTTAGGGCTGTGCTTACTAGAGAAGTTAGTTTATCTGCCTGCAAAAAAATGAAAGACACACAGTTGATGGATGGAAGCAGAACAAATCAAAACATTCACCCCCGGTCAAGAGATCTGAGGTAAATCCATCATTCTTTTGCTCACCATGTCAACCCAGTTTAGACTTGGCTATATGCTAATCAGTTTCGCCCCTGTGTCTCGTGGGAACAGTGCAGCCCAAACTGCCAAGCCAGGTCCTCCCTGGAACAGAAACAAGCATCATAGGACCAGTTTTGGGGTTTCACTCCTCATCAGCCAGGATAGCTTGAATCCAGTGGTACAGTGAGCCCAGGACCCATGTCTGGGCATTCCCGCTGCACTGAGGGTGAGAAAGCAAAAGACACACAGTTGAAGGACAAAATGCAGAACAAATCAAAATATTCACCCCCAGTCAAGAGATCTGGTTTAAATCAATCATTCTTTTGCTCACCATGCCACTCCAGTTTAGACCTGGCTATATGCAAATCAGTCTCGACCCTGTGCCTCATGGGAACAATCCAGCCCGAACTGCCAAGCCAGGCCCTCCATGGACAGGAAACAAGCATCCTAGGACCGGTTTCTGGGTTTCATTTGTCATCAGCAATCTTTGCTTTGGAATATTGTTTATCTCATAAATACCTCAGTTTCTTTATTAATAATACAGTTGTAAGTCACAGGTATATGGTCACTTCAAATGCCCCTGCCTTTTGTTTGTTTTGAAAGGCAGCTCCTGTTTTATTTACACATGTTATTTACACATATGTAGCCAACAGGCAGTATGGATACCATATGAAGATGCTAATAAATAAGTAAATAAGATACAATAATAATCTCTACACTGGTGTGTCATACAGTTCCTACTATTTCAGTAAGACTGTGCGTTTGGGCAACATAAGCATCAAAACTATGTGGAACTGAATTCACGTATACCATGAAACGATGTTGACCTAATTCCTGGCAAGCTCACAGTGCACCATCTGACTACTGAATCTTTCAAGGTACCGGATGGTGTCTGCAACCTCAGAACATGACAAACCCTGATTCCTCAAGGATATAGTGAAAACAGTTCTACTCTTTCATTGTTAACTCAGGCATGCCCAAAGAGGAGACTCAAGATGTACACCAATTGACATTTCAAATATTTATTGAACCCTTGTTGGACCCTTGTGTACAAAAATGTGTGCTGTAATGATTAATAGAATGAAGCAAAACAATGTTACAGGCATTACAAGAATGGTAAACAGAATAAACAATTCAACCATTGTACATTTGTATTGGATTATACAAATACATGTAATTGTACTCCTACCTGGCGCTGGTTATCCTCTAAAGCACAGACTATACGGATCTGCCAGAATACCTTGGAGTGGTCTATCTCCCCATTTTCCTGCAGGTGTGTGTCATCTGGTAGCCGTCTCAGGACAGAGACAGGATTCAGCTCAACAACCCATCAAACTGTTCCTCTGTCTAAACAAAGGCTTGGCACTGTTTATAGAATTAACTGGATCCATTTGTTATGTACCTGAGCTCTGGTCTGGCTGCCATTGTTGATTCCACCCACCCAGAGTTGTCGCCAGACAGACAACAGCAAATATCAACATTTTGTGCAGTGTACCAAGTCTTTGTACAGAATGTTCCAAGGGCTGATAATAAGTCTACAAAGAAGTGTAAGTGTAAGCAAACCATTTTTTAGAGCATTTTACCAAACGGGCGTGCAAGTATATGTGTGTTAAAAGTCTTTAAAAAAAATGTCAACTTTAAACGTGAGCATGTAAAATTGAGTGATTTGTGCCCAGGGCCTATGTAACCTCATGGCAGGTGTTTTAAGGCCTGATTTGCCATAACGTGTGGCATTACGAGACATACTAAATGTTGTGCAGGATAAAATGATTGGTAAGATGTGGGTCTTGAAAGTAAAGAGGGACACCTTTCAAGTCTTTGCATCATGGAGGTCTGTGGTACCAGTGAAAGGTATTCTTTAAGAAGGGTGGAGTTTCCAAGAACAGGTATTCAGGGTCAGATGCAGTCACTGAGAAAGAGAGTTTCTGTGTAGTATTCAAATATTTATAGTTGTTAGGATTGGTATTGTTATTAACTAAATTAAAATATTATTATGAATTACACAATAGATATATTCTTGGTATGCAAAAATGGATCATTACAAAAAATCACAAAAGTGATTGGCAGAACACCCGATATTGTTATACCTTTGACTAACATGGTATTTTTTAATTGGAATCATTTCAACCACTAACCAGATGTATTGCAGTGGAAATGTACATACCCTTGGCTTTTGATAGGGTTCCAATGCATTGTTTGTTAAATAGCTGCAGAAGGCGTGTGTAAATGGTCGTGTTTCTTTCTAGAACACTTTAGAGTGTTTTTTTATCCATATTTTTTTTACGTATAATTATGATAACTTCTTTGCTGTTAGTTCACTGTTAAACTGCATTACTCTCAAACCTGTCATCTACATCACACTGAAAAGCCCATAGTATGCCAACAGGTTTGTGATTGTGTCCTTAAACTGCATCAGCTGTAGGTTGGGCAATTGTCTGTTCTTTTGCTGTCCTAATCCGACCAAGCAATGTGAGGTGTGTGTCAACCAGCTCCTGCTACCCTCTCCCTCTATCATTGATCACTTTATTGATTAATAGAGACCAAGACATTTGCATTGCTTTTAAAACTTCATGGCCATCTTGACTATTGAATACCTCAGCTTTTTGCACTCGTCAACATATGTTGAGGTGTAAATCATTGTGGTATACAGCAGTTGATCTCTTCAATGCTCTCATTTTAAATACACTTACTGAGGCATTTTTAAATATGTTTGTTCAGTGGTGCTGATGCTAATGTATAATTACATTTCATAGACTGTTAAAGCCACCAGAAAATATTTTATTTTAGAACCCTTCTGGAGTATAGTGCCATCCATGGTGATTGTGGCAGTGGAGTTGTGTATGTCTTTTTTCCCAGGAGCTCTGAAGAACAGGACATATGTTTAACCCCTTCAGCGCGGCGCGAATTTTTCGCGCTGTGCTGAGGGTTCTAAGGTTCTAACGGGCTCATGACGGAACGGTTCCGTCATCAGCACAGCTCACCCGTAGCTGATGACGGAACCGTTCTGTCATCAGCATGGAAGGGGTTAAGGAAGAGTGATGAGAAATGATCTTCCAATGCAATGGGAAGAGTTATATCCTGAAAATGTTTCACTTGTTTAACCTGACCCTCCTTATTCGTGTATTCATTTAGTTGTGTTTTAATATACTGTGTTCTGTCTTTAGAGCTAGTTGAGGAAGGTATTGGTCTTTTGATTAACCAGGTTCTCAAAATGTATTTCTTTTTCTTCTCCAAAACCTTTGTTATTTTCCCATCATGAGAGGTGTATACTCCTGGCTCGGATTACGAGTTGTGGTGCTATTTATTGCACCTGATAAATAATGATACCACAGGGTGGGATATATAATGCTGTTATGAGGTGGGGGGAATAATATGCGGATTTTGGTGTTTAACACACCAAAATCCACACTCTACAGTAAATATATTATGCTTTTCCCCCAATAAATTTCAGCCAGTTTGACCTGCTCAAAATTAATGAAGGTTGAGGTATATGACACATCCAGTAATTATTGGATGTGTTAAATACCTACCAACTCTTACTTCCAACACATGCACAAACAGGGGTTTATACACAGTTTGGACTAAATTGACCGAAGTCATAAACAGAGGAATAAGCCCTGATTGCAAGTTTTGGTGTTCTTTACCGCACATGATAAATAACAATACCACAGGGTATGTTATATATTGTGTGCAGTAAATAACACTTATTACATGTTTGTCGGGAATAACAAGCAGATTTTGCTGTTTAACGCACCAAAATCCATGTGGTACTGAAAATACTGTGCAATTTTCCTTGTTAAATTTCACCAGGTTTGACCGGCTGAAGTTGAATGAAGTTTGAGTTATTTAAAGCATCTCATAACTATCAAATGCACTAAATAGGAGGGGAGGAGCCACGCACGCGTCCAGGATGTGCAGCTCCGCCAGACCCGAACCCCTATCCTAATATCCTGACCCGTATCCTGCTGTGTTGAACCTGCCGCCGGTCTGCGGAAGGTTTGCGGCGCACATAGAGGCGACTCCGGCCCGCTGCAACATCGGGGGCTAGAGATACGTATTGCGACAGTCTGGGCCTGCTTGTCTGGCTGGGCCTGGGGCTCGATTGCACAGAGAGGCCGGCCACAAGTTGATCAACACCTGGGGCAGGGACCGGAAGTCGCTAGTCGGGCCCGGGTGTTGCCGCGATCTCAGCCACGTTGGGAGAGGAGGTGCTGCAGCGGGAGAACAGACTTTTGCGAGGGTTCCCCCCCTGCCTGAAGCACCCGTGAGAGCACCTCGGAGGACATTACATCGGCGCAGGAGGCTGAAAAAAAACCTCAGGGTGACCGGCTGCGGTTGATGTGCGAACAGCCCCAGCTGGGGGAGTCAGACTGAACAGTGTCTGCCTGCGATGCCCTTGAGGGGGGGGGACATATGGCTAATGCTCCCCTCCTCGGACCTGCTGGAGGGCCCTCTGCTGAGGGAGAAAGTGTGTGGCTGGGGCGAGGTGCCCGGACCCGGTGCAAACAAGGTGAATACTCATCGCTTGCGGCCTGTTGGGGGCTGGGACTCCCACCCTGCATGGAAGGGGAACTCCAGGACCGGCCGCCCTGCCGGGTACCCCTGTGAAGAACGCAGTGGAATGAGCTGTTGATTGCTGCTGGTGGTGGTGGCGGCCCGGAGAGGTTCCCCGGCGGCGAGCCCCTTTGAGCTGAGACATTTGCCTCGCCATCTGTTCCCGGAAGCCTATACAGTGGGGAACACACCCCCGGTGGGAGGCTTGCACTGAGGGTACAGCTGTACCAACGACTGACACTGTGGGCGACCCCAGCCGGCGGACCAGAACCGAGCATTGACCCAACACTGGGGACAGATTCCCACGGTCTCAAGTGAGTGGATTAGGAGCCATTCTGTCGTACTCTTTTGCCCCCTTCCATTGAGGCAGGTGCCTGGCCATCAACTAACTGGGGTCTCCTGAACCTGAAACTATCCTGTGTCGGCCCGGCTGCTTATCGACAGACCTTCCCCTCTGCTGGACCCTGGTCTTTGTTTTGCTCACTGACTGGCTCACGTGCTGGGACTTTGACTGGGTGTGAGTGCGGTCAGGTCACCCAGTGACACTCTGTGGTGATTAGTGTGGTATCGTGACACCCAGTGGAGCGGTGAGGCTAGAGGGGCCCGATCAGAGGTTTGAAGACGGCGACCAAATCCGAGAGTGAGAAGCAACATTCCAAGTCTACCAAGGGGTCTCGCTACATCCAGGCCAATAAGCTTGACCGCTACACGTTGCTCAGTGGATCTCTGCCCGAGTTGAGGAGAACTCAAGAGACTGGAAGAGACGCTGCTGGTCCTCTATCGGAGCCAACATTGCTGGACGTGATGGCGGCCATCGATGGTGTCAAAACATCCCTTGGACAAAAGATGGAGACTCGACAATAAACTAGATACGGTAACCATTGAGGTCAACCTCATTCGAGCCGATCTCACCAAAGCTAGTGATAAAGTCAAGTCGCTAGACATCAAAACTGCCAGCCTGACAGACGATGTGTCCCTGCTCCAACAGGAGGTGTGAGATCTTAAGGCTGCTGATGACCTCACTAACCGAAAACTGGATGACTACAAAGGGAGAGCCAGGTGGAACAACGTTCGTATCATTGGTGTCCCAGAGAAAGCCGAAGCCCGGCCCCGGACCTGTTCGTTGAAGACATTATCCTTAACCATCTCAAACTCAAGGGGCTGGGTAACTACTTCACGATCGAGCAGGCACACAGGGTCCCGGGGGAGGCCGAAACCTGGAGCCCCCCCTCGTCCGATGATTGCAAGAGTACTCAACTTCAGGGACAGAGACGTTATCCCGCAGGCTTCCAGATCGGGGGGCCCCCTTAGATATGAAAATGCCACTCTTACATTTTATTCCGGATTTCACTCAAGCCGTCCAGAAACAGCGCCAGGGTTTCCTTGGAGTTAAGAGGAGACTCGGGGACAGAGGAGTGAGGTATGCTATGATGTTTCCGGCCCGGCTGAGGATTGAAGTTGAGGGGAAAGCCTGGTTTTTTGATAATCCAGGTGTAGCATCGTATTGGTTGGAGAGACTTCCCCTGGCGGAGCCTGAGGGGCAGGACAGAGATGGTGGGGATCACTCACGACTCACGAGAGCAAGAATTAAGAACACCACAATTGTTCGGGACATTTGGAACTGTCAGTTAGTGGGTTTCACCCATGTGCTTCCTTCCGATTCGATTCTTGAGACATTGAAGTGCACTAGGCGCAGAGCGGGGTATCCTGCGGGGGTGGGGATACGGGGTCCTGACATCCTCCTCAGTTCTACCTTTAGATAGTTGGCAGGTTAGAATATGGGGCGACAGGCACACTACAAGTTGGGGTTAGGCGGAAGCCATGAGCAGGGGTGCAGGGAGGGGGGAGGGGGGTTTGGAAAGTTGCTTGATAGCTGTTATTTCTTTTTTTCATTTTATTTTACATCAGGAGACAGAGCTATGATTGTATTGTATCCATACTGCATCAATGCCTTGTGTTAGAAAGGGGTCCGGTATTTCTGTGCTTAGTTGGAATGTGAACGGTTTAGGGGACAAACTTAAAAGAGGTATGGTGAACCAGATGATTAGAAGACATTCCCCAGATGTTGTATTACTTCAGGAGACTCACCTTATTGGTAGCCGCTGTATGGCCCTGCATATGGGGGGTTATAAACTGGTCGCACATGCTGGGTTCACCACGGGATCTAGGGGAGTTGGCATCTTAGTTAGGAACTCCTTCACCCTTAGCATTCAGGCCTCATGGTCGGATCAGCAAGGCCGCTATGTTTGGATATCGAGGCAGTGGGAGGGGGCAGTAATTACCTTTATGTCCATCTATGTCCCACCTGGCTGCCAGGTGGACACCTTCCAGGACCTGGGCACGATCTTTCTCACCTTGCCCCCGAGGTCTCCTTCTGATGGGGGGACTTCAACGCAGTGGTGGATGGGGAGCTTGATAGACACTCAGCACGAACACTGAGGCCAGCGCAGAGATGGCTCTCTGACTTTCTGGAGACGACGGAGCTTGTCGACGGGTGGAGGATAAATAACCCGAGTGGAGTACACTACACTCATGTGTCCGCGGCACACCACAGCCTGTCTAGAATAGACTATATACTATTACCAGCAGCAAAGGCCATCATAATGCGTGAGATGCACCACCTGGGAAAAGGAATTTCCGACAACTCCCCGATTTGGCTCTGGGTAGAGACTGGCCTTGCTGATGTAGGGAGAGTAGCCCCAATTAATGAGTGGCATCTGAAAGACCCGGCCACTAAGAAAGAAATCTCCAAGATTACGGAAATATATTTCCAGGAGAATAATGGTACGGTGGACTCGGCGCAGACCCTGTGGGAAGAGTTTAAAACAGTGATTCATGGGGAGGTAGTGTCCCTGATCGCCGGGAAAAAGAAGAAACAAAATGCAGAAATAGACAGAGTAGAGGCAGAGGTGATGAGGTTGGAGATGTCGCTGACAGCGGCCCCAGAAGACATGCACCGATTAAAGCTGTGCCAAGACGAATATAGGGGCCTCACTAGCAATAGGGCCGGAGCACAAAACAAGGAGACACAGAGTAGGATTTATGAGCACAGCGACAAAGCCGGCAAGTTAATAGTATGGCTTGAGAGGGGGGAGATGGCGTTGCGGCTTGTACCGGAACTAAAGGGGGGAAACTCTGGTATGATTAGGGACCCACAGGCTGTGGTGGACGAATTCTCTGTATATTTTAGGAAGGTATACACCACCACTGGGATATACTCGGAGGTAGGCAATTCAGAGATAATTAGGGACATTCAGATGCCCGCACTATCAGATGACGACCAGGGATACCTAGATTCCCCATTCACCAACAATGAGATGGCACAGGACATCAGAGGAGTTCACTTCGGATAGCCACGGGACCTAACGGAATCCCTATAGAACTTTATAAATTGAATGCCAATAAATTGGCCCCCTTTGTTCGGTCCATGTTCGAAGAGAGTAAGGAGAGGGGCCAGCTCCCATATGACCAGCGGGTGGCTAATATAGTGGTCATCCACAAAGCGGGTAAACCCAAGACACTCTGCTCATCCTATAGGCCTATTTCGTTATTAAATGCTGAGCCTAAAGTTCTGGCGAAGTTACTGGTGACCCGACTAGTTAAGGTCATCACTACTCTGGTACACCCGGACAAGTCCGGCTTTATGCAACATCGAAACACCGCTCTTAACCTACGCAGGTTACGTGGAGTGCTGGGCAGGTCCCGATGTTTCAGGAACTAGCAGTGCTTGTGTCGCTCGATGCCACTATGGCATTTGATAGGGTCGAGTGGCACTACTTGTTTCCGGTCTTGGGATAGATGGGCTTTGGACCAGGGTTCATCGATTGGGGGCGCCTTTTGTATGCCGACCCCCTCGCCAGGGTAGTGGTAAATAATCATAAATCTGCTGACTTTCCCCTTGTAAGAGGCATGAGGCAGGGATGCCCCTTGTCCCCACTCCTGTTTGCCTTAGCGTTAGAGCCGCTGGCGGCGTGGGTTCGATGGGATTGGTCGATCCGAGGATTGAGGTGGACATTGGACTGGGAGATAAAATCTCATTATATGCCGTTGATATCCTGCTTTATCTCACCAATCCAAGGAGTTTCCTGATATGTTTCCTGGATGTGCTTGCCATATTTGGGAGGTATTCGGATTTGCAATAAACTGGTCGAAGTCAGTGCTCTTTGTTCTTTGCGGCGTCCCCCCGGTGATCCCGGACGCCTGCCTGATACAAATTGAACCTATAGGGTTTCGTTACCTCGGTGTCTATATCACACTCGACCTGAAATTAAGATAGGCTAACAATTTGGGCCCCCCTATGACCCAATTTAAAGGAGAGATGGCGCAATGACGGGCACTCCCACTTTCCCTTCTGGGCAAGGCTGTACTCTTCAAGATAATGGCTCTTCCCCGTTTCTTATACGCGCTCCAGAAAGCTATGGACCCTGCTCCTGCGTCCTATTTCAGGGAAATAGGGGCCTTTCAGAGGCAGCTTTTCTGGGATGGCAGGCCACGTATAGCCTTCTCCAAGCTCACCCTCCCCTGGTACGATGAGGGGATAGGGATGCCGGACCTGCAGAAATATTACTGGGCCTCCCAGCTGGCGGCGGTGAACCACGTCATGTACGGGGCCCCAATGGACCCCGGGTATGCTATGGACTGCTCGCAGGTGCCCGGGGGAGATTTCGTCAGGGCATTATATGCCAGGCCGGGCCGGTTTCCCCTTGCAGGTCCCACGGCACATGCAGTACAGGTGTGGCATGCGGCTAATAGACGTCTCAAGTGGGAGGGGAAGCTAACACTCGCCACCCCGCTATTGAGCTCGGAGAAACTGGGTAGCCTATGGAAGTCCAAGGGGTTCGACAAATGCAAACTCATCGGGATTACTCAGATCAAAGATGTATGGGCAAAAGAAACAATCCACATGTTTGATTCCCTCAAACAGCAATCTCACCTTCACGATAGGGAGCATTTCCGCTATATCCAGGTCAGACATGCACTGCTTTCGCTCATCCTCGTAGGCACGTCAATCCCTGATACCTCCACCCTTGAAGATTGAGTGTTGGATGGTCTCCTCCCAGAGAAGACCATCTCTTTGATATATAAAAAACTCATCAACCAAATGGAGGACCCACTGGCGGTAATCAGGACACAATGGAGTGCTGATGGGTTGGAGCTAGACGACGAGGACTGGCCAGAGGAGGTCTCCTCTCCACGTGTAGTTGCCATATAGATGAGACTCAGATTAGTGCAGTTAAAAATCCTCCACAGGTCATATATCATAGGGCCTCGCCTGGTTCGAATGAATATATCGGAGAGTGGGGAATGTCGCAGGGGTTGCGGAGAACTTGGAACCTTCATGCATATTTTATGGTACTGCAGCGAGGTGCAGACCTATTGGGTAAAGATTCATGATAGACTGCGGGCTGTCCTTGGGGTTGAGATGCGGCCAGAGGCTCGTAGGTGTATCTTAAATGTTTGGGAACCCACAGATCTGTGTGTGTATAGGAGACAGTGGGTGACGTTGGCATGCATGGTTGCCAAGCGCAACATCGCTCAATTGTGGGGAGCTACACAGCCACCCTGGGATGGGAAATGGGCAGAGGAAATGGATTGGGGCTAGTTCAGGGAGAGATCGGTCTACGTATCCAGAGGTTGTCCCAAAAATTGGGGAAAGGTATGGGCGGACTGTAACAGTTACCGAGGTGACATCTGTGCGCCACCGATCTGTCTGGAAGGAGAGGAAGCGCAGGAATCCCTATGATCCCTTGATCATTATCTTGTATGTACTGCTTGATGTATGGATATGTACCATGAACAAATGTGTACTGTCCATGTCACCTGTTGTCTTTCTTTTGTTGAATTTTTAATAAAAAGAAAGAAAAAATGTGCTAAATAAAACAAAACCTGTAATTCCAACCAGTGCGTAAACAGGGGTTCATGCACAGGTCGGAATTAACTGACATATATGTAATCAGGCCCTTTGAAGGAAGATACCAGCATGATACCCCTCAGACTTGAGATGTTCTAAGGGACAATAAAGCAAAACATGGTGGTGCCTTTCTCTTTCAGAGGATGGAGATCCTCAGTTTCCATCACCCTCACGTAGATGTTTACCACTGCGACAACCCATATCAGAACAAGTACATAGCTCCTATTCTTAGGTCAAGGGTTTTGGTTTTACAGTGTTCTCTCCCTAGCAAGTTAAGGCGATCTTGGTTGTTATGCCACACATGGCTGGATCTGGTTGTTTATGTATTTAACAAGCCTGTATGTATGGAACATCTCTTCACAAGTGTTTCATTTTAGGCAGTGAGTGACCTTGCTAGCACACTCGAATCACCATAGCAAGGCAGAAGCACGTTTTAACTTATTTTTTCCTAAGATTGTGCTCTGTCTGACTAAAAACGTCCAACAACAACAAACAAGCATTTGCAATGCAATAGGACTCGCATTACAGAAAAGTTAAGCTATTGGTGTCACATTATTATTTAGAATGCCAATAGCTAAAGCTTTTAGTAATGCAAGACTTGTTAAATTGCAAAGGCTTGTTTTGTAAAAGATCCCCATGCCACACTTTAATGGCAGCCCGCCCCTTTCTTTATACTGGGCTTGTTTAAAGAAAGGGATGCAGCTGCCAGTAAAGTGAAAGTGTGGCATGGGGTGCTTTTACAAAAAAAATCATTTGTTTTCAACTTGATAAAAGAATTTTTTTTTTTGTAAAGCACCCCATTCCACGCTTCACTCTAATAGCGGCTGAGCACCTTTCTTTAGAGGTGCCATGTCTAAAGAAAGTACCACTGCCGTCATTAAAGGTAAAGCCAGAATGAGATGCTTGTAAGAAAACAAAATAGTCCAGCTAAAACGTACAGTGTAAGAAAACTGTAATTGACTGGTGCTCCTGGTATAAAAATGGAAGTGATGTATTGAGAGCACTGGCCAATACGGAGCAGCGATGGAGTTGTCAGCCAATGGCAAGCAGCAGCTGTAATTTCACTCCTGTAGAATGATTACAGCAGGTTTTGCAGACAGCGTAACCTAAAAATAGGACCCACATGGTGCACCAACCACCATGCTGAATAGTTTGGGGCCCAAACGTTTTCTTAGGATTGCACTGGTATTTCCTACCTCCACTGCCTTCCATTGCATTAAGAAACTACTAAAAATGCTGGACTCTCTTCATCAGTTGGACCAGGCCCTTTTCAAAGGCCCTTTTCAAAGGGTTTCCGTCAGAGTTTTTCAATCTGTTGGTTACAGAGCCAAAGCAGAAGATGCAAAAAAAGGGGCTCAGTCAAAGCAACACATAAAAAGAACTAGTAAGGAGAAATTAAGCATTACATTCTTATTGTGATTGCATGTAAACTCAATGCCGAGAAGGAAAGTGTACCCACATCACATGTAAAGTGCTCCAAACATCAACGTATTTCCACTGCTTGCCACAGAAATAGGGTACAATTAGATTTATTTCATCTGCAAATTTCTTTATGTTCACCACCAAAGGACTTTGCTTTGGCATTCGTGGATCAGCATTCACCTGACTTTTGAAGAACTGTTTCTTATAGAAATATCTTAAGGCCATCTAAATGTGTGTGCTAGAACACGTAACTCTCTCATCATCTACTGAATTGGAAACAGGTCCTGCAATTTCACTTGTTTAGGTTTTTGTTACTTTGCTATATTCATTGTAAACTGTAAAACTGTGTATTTTACATGTACATTTCTGGATACACTCTCCTTCTCTTAATTGGATTTGCATGCAATCATAACAAGAACTGAATGAGTGATAGATGCTAAATTTTGTCTCAAAAGTTCTTTATATGTGTTGTTTTGACTGGTCCCCTTGTTTGCATCTTCTGTTTTTGCTGTGTGTACAGACTCAAGTTCACGAGGGGTTATTGGGCTGTCCCTTCTTTAACCCATTTTTGTTGGCATACAGACTCTTTGAACTTAACCAACAATAAAAAATGTGTGCCCTTTTCTTCAATCATGATCACATTGGCTTAAACCTAATTGGCACATTCAATTTACTTATAAGTGCCTAGTAAATGGTACTACATGTGTTCATAACTTGTAAATGAAATGCTACTAGTGTGCTTCCAGTACTGCAGCATGTAGTGCAGTTCAAAACTGCCATTTTGACCTGGCAAAATAAATCTTCCTTTTTTAATACTAGTTACCCCTAAGATAGGCCCCAAAGGCCCATAGTGTATTGTATTTCAAAAGTAGGACAGGCGTTTTTTAAGTTTTACAGGTCAAAGCAATGAAAAACTCAACGTTATTTTTCACTACTGAAAGGCCTATCTCTCCCATTCACTAACACAGGATTGACCTTATTATATTTAATAAGTGCTAACTTTTATTTAGTAGCAGATTGAAATATGGTGTTTACACTCAATTGCAATTTAAACTCCTCCTTAATGGTAAAGTCAGAACTTAAATCACAATTCTAAAAATGCCACTATTAGAAATCTGGCATTTTCTAGTCCTAACCAGTTGTGCCTTCTACCAGTATTATAAGTCACATGATTGTGAATCGCTCTGCTGTTGAGGTTTGTGTATAGATGCTAGTCTGTGACGCAAAACTGACTAGCTATGGGCAGGATAGGCCATCCTGCCAGGATAGCTGGGGTCAAAGTTGTACCTCACCCCAGTCTTTTGTTACCCCAGACTTCTTGGAGCCTTGATGGGGGAAATAAAGACATTTCCAGAACCAGAGGTGGGGGATGTATGGTGAATCCCCACCACCTCACACTTAAAAGGTTTGTACCAGCTACAAATATTGGCAATCCAGAGCCACTCTTCTGTACACTCCTGGATCTGTGGACATTACTTGTGCTGCTATCAGAGGACCACCCTGCTGCTTAAGGACAGCCTTGTTCTCTGAGAAGGAAGGCTAGATGTGCTCCATTCATCCCAGGCTAACCTGATTGACTCCAAGGGTCAGTTTGCTGACCTCTTGTTTGAGCTATAGGGACACAACAAGCTCCAGAGGCGTCCTTGCAGCTGCTCAGTTGCCCTGCTGCACTAGACCTGCTTGGGTCCTGATAGCCTCTGATGAAGTGCATTCCTGATACCCAAGAGGGGCCTCCTTAGGGTACTTGATCCTTGTCTGCATCAGTTGAGCGACTCCTGTGAAAAAGGTGTAATGCTGAGGTTTTGGGCTTGTTGCCACTGTGAACGGGCCCCTTTGTGCCAAGGCTCTGCTGCCCGTAATGACTGCCAACTTGAAGCTCAAGTGAACCCAACTCTTCAATCTATAGTAACTGCAAGTGACGACTGGCAATGCAAGATCTGCTCTTTGGGCTACAGCAATGGCAGCCCACGGTGATCAGCAAAGAGAAGCTCCAGCAATAACTGTCTGCGGCACCCAACCAGCTCCCTGCACTACAATGATGGTAGCCCATGCGGCCCAGCATACTATTTGAAATACAACAACTACCATCCATGATGCTCTCCTGCTCTGCATGGTCTCCTCCATCATGAACAGACCTCTTTATTCCAGGCTTTGAGAAGGTAACATATTCAGTGAGACTAACCTAGTCCATGTATCCAGCTTGCACTCCTTCGTAATTGACCTGAACTTGTGAATTTCCCCCATCTACCAGGACCAGATGACCACGAGTGGCACTTTGTGCTTTAAGGCACTATATTTACCTAAAACTTTTTAAATTAATATCTTCGGTTTTACTTACTGGATTTTAGTTGTACTGGTATAATTGTATTTATTAAGATCTACTCTGATTTTCTAAATTGGTTTGGGATTTTTCCTATGTGGCTTTTTCATTTTTTTCCTGATTCTGTGGTGCATAAATACCTTACAGCGGTGCCTCTAAGCTAAACCTTACTGCTTTTATGCCAAGCTACGAGAGTGTTAATCAAAGGTTAATTTAATGGCTTTCGTGGTTCATCCTGACAAGGATTGTGGTTGTTGGCTGAGTGGGGTTTCTACCCCCGCAACGATAAACCAATTCCTTACACCACATATTGGACAACAGTGGATATATTGTTTAGAAGGTACAAAAGTTCACCAGATCACATGTGCAAAGTCACATGGTAAACTTGTTTAAAGTCTGTATCTAAATGATAGCTCAGGATTTGTTACGATAAGTGGGAGCCTGGCTGCAGACCTAACGTGACTCAAAGAGAGCCAATGTACCTCAAAACCTGGGTGTGCCCTCCAGTACAGATCCCGCCTGAAAACCCTGAAGGGAGGCAGGCAGCTAAAATGTGGCAGATGCAGCAGGTATGGAATGACTTCACTGCCATTTGCACACTGCCTGAAAAGTGTAACTATATGTACTAATCATAATCACTGTACATCTTAGGATGACAATTTGATGAACAATTCTAGGGCAATTGCGGTGCATTTCATGCTAAATTGATTTGTTTTGAACTTGTTGATTCTATAAAATACAACCTTATGCTGAAAGGGGAATTGGCCAGAGTTCAAGTGGCTTAAAAGATTTGTATGCATATCATTTAGGACTATTTAAAGTAGATGAAATATATTTGAAAGGACGATGACATATATGGCACATATAGGCATACGTCAAGAAATGTATCAAAGACATGAACATGTACACTTAGCAACAATATAGGCTCCTTGCTGCTGTACTACTGAGTCCAGTTATGTAAATTCAAAAGGAGGAGGACTTACTATAGGTGCTTGCATCATATGTCACCAATGAGGTGGACATGTTCTCATTAGTACCTGCATGGAGCCTTACAAAGAATAATTCAGGACTAGCATAGGCTTTTGTGGCTTTAATCTCAAATGCAGGAAATCCTGTGCTTAATTGATTTATTCACTGTAGAAAGGCTTTAATCTTGAGGGACCCCAAGGCCATCAAATCATGGGCTCTCATCTGCGGCGCTGTAGATTCCACTCTCTATCCGATGTACAATCTTCAGTACCAAAGTAGAAAACTAATTGCTGCTCACTTACACTTTGCCCTCTATTGAATCTCTTCACTCTCTTTTCTGTGATTTCTATCAGGAACTGCCTGCAGCACACCCTCAGCAGCAGATAGGCCTCTCAGAAGTTTTGTTCATGTACAATCAATGACTGCAACCCACAGAGGGAGGAGCACGCCATTGTAATTTGTGCGGTCCGCAGCACCGGCCATAGCCAACACAACTTATTATTGCCTACATCACCACATCATCAGTGGAGACAGTACTTAATTTGTTAAGAAATAAGTGCCAGGGCCTTCGTCAGGAGATCACTGCAGCTTGTACCACCTATTGCCACTGCCAGCACTGCCAATGACAGTACCTACACAACTACTAGCCACCCCACTGCAAAAAGTTTGACAGTTCAGACTGTTCGAGGCCCCAAAGCTATAAAATGGTTTAGGCAACAGGTATTAATTGTTTTAATATATATTGAATTTATAAAGAACTGCTGTTCTGCTCATCTCTAAATTACATAAATAGCACCACCATAAGGCAGCTGTCATAAGTTCCGCTGCTGACAAGTAAGTGCCAGTGCTGAGCTCCGGAAACCACAGACTCAAATTAAGCACTGAGTGAAGAAGATTCCATGCGCAGATGGACTCAGACTGATGTACTGTTGTAGTGAGGTGGGAGGGCGGCTATGGCTGCTGCACTTGAGTCAGAAGGCAAGTGGTATCTGGACTGGGATGAGCCATGCCAATCTGAGGCAGGGCACATGCAGTTACTGGCAGGTAGGACAGGCAGCATCGGCCTGTTGCAGAAGAGTCCCCCCATTAGAGACCAGCTGAATATTATTAGCACTGCGGGTCCTCAGCTATTGCATGGTGTCCGTTATCTGATGATGTGAAGGCCTGAAGACAAACTAACTACTTTGTGATAGGGTCACACTTTTCATTCATCCTGACTGCCAAGTATCCTGGTCTCCTAAGAAGTAGTGTTAATGGTGTGCACTAATAACCACCTGAAAAACATTAAGCACTGCCTATGCCTTGTTCTAAACAGTCACTTTAGGTCAGGGGTCCCCAATCCGGTCCTGGAGGGCCGGATCCATGCCAAATTTTTAAAATAACTACATGTATCTCAATAGGGATATCCAAAAAATCTGGCATGGATCCGGCCCTCCAGGACCGGTTTGGAGACCCCTGCTTTAGGTGAACCAGCAGGAAGGCTTGGCATGTTTGCCTGTTTACAAAGTCTTTTTTTCTTGCTACCTTTACCACCACTACACTGCTGTGCCATTTTACGTTTTGGGTTGAAGACACCTATCTGTGGTCATGCCATGGCCCTTGCTCCTCCATGGAAACCATTAGTGTGAATAGCCGGGTCGGAATATGGTAACTCATTACTTTGATGTCACCATAGTGGTTAAATTCTCACAGGGGGAGCACTTGCTTCCCTTTGTTCTGTTGCCTTGCCCGGGTCTCCATAGACAGGAACATGGTGGGTGCATAGCAGTTGGCCATCTTTTCTGGCATCTACTGTCTTTTCCAAGTATTTACAACTGGAGGGAGGCGGGAGAAAACAGGCCGAGTGCCAACTGCTTTCTCCCCTATCAACACACGTCTCTTCAGACCCTCTCCGAGAGGGGAAATAAAAGCCGCACTGACACGTCAGCACAGTGCTGGCTCTCCACAGTCAATGTGAGAGCAGAGAGTGTGGCTTTGGGCTGTGGGGTTGGGAGTGCACAGAGTGGTTCTGGGTAACATGCTAAACAACATGAGATACCCTCTCATTGTCTATTTGATGTCATACAAGACCCCACACTGCAAAAATGGGGATTTCCATGTAGGCAATAGGGGTGGGTCCAACTCGCAAAATTTGCTGTAGCATAATTACATAACATTACAATATAGTTATGTAAGTTTATGCAGAATTATGCAATGATCTTAGCTCTGCACTTAGTGCGATATTCTTGGTGCAAAATGCACCCTTGAGTCCATAACGGAACGGGGAATGCATTTTCCACTGAGAAAATAGGTCTAAATGATCAGAAAATTAAGAGAAACAGTAGCTCGTACTCTGTTCCTGTGCTCTTGCAGTAGGCATTTTTGCCCAAATTACGCAAGTTCTTTTGCAGAATTTTTTTTAATTTTGCACCATAAAAGTAATGCAAAATTACTCCAATTACGCCAGTCCTACTAATCACAAGGAACTAAGCACAAAAGACAAACATAAGTAGGGCCAGACTGGGTTAAAAGGGTGGCTCCTCCGAAATAGTGGAAGAGCATCGCCCCACTGCTCAGAGCCAGCAGATGATAAATAAAATGATAATAAAACAATGTTGTTATCATTTTATGTATCACTGTCTGACTGAGCCGAAAGATGGAGCCTAGGGCAGAACAGGCTATGACAAGGGGGAGGAGTGATGGGCGCTGTAAGCGCGCATGTCGGTTTGGCTGGCCGTCTTAGGGCAACTAAACTAACATGCGCATTTATGTTTCTCCAAACCAGCTGTGTTGCTGGAGAAATGGAATAGGCTCCCTGTGCCTGAGCGAGCATCAGACCAGTCCGCTCTAGGCAATCCCAGCACTTCTCTCATGCTACGTATAGCATGACAGCAGCGTGTGGATTGGGTGGGGTACTTGTACTTTGTGGCCCATGGATTGTCAGACCGAGAGGAGCACCAAGGTCTCCGGCAGCGTCAGTGGCAGCAGCAGGTAAGTCTTTTTATTTAATTTTTATTCCCCAACTCCCCTTTCCCCCTGCACTGCCCTACCACTTTACATTTGCAGCAGCTGCCACTGTTGGGGTCCCAAAAGCAGCCCTTGCCAAAGTGTTCAAACCAGGCCTATCCCTACCAGTCTATGATCTATCACTCTCTTACCATCCATCGATTGTCTCTGTCTTTCTCTCCTCCTCTCTTATCTCTCGCTCTCTCCATCCTTCTATCCCCCTCTCCCTCTCCTCTCTGTCTTGAACCCTCTGGTCTCCTGTAGTTTACCACAGTGAACTGGGTGAAGTGACACAGGCACCAGCAGCAGCGCTGAGCTTCCATAAATAGAAGGCTGGAACAAAAGGCAAGTCGAGTTCTAAATATAAGCACAACACATTATTGAATTTGTGAAAAATAACATGAAAGAAATGTTGGATTTTTGCATGTTTCACTGTACAACAATAGAGGCAATAAAATGTAACTCATGCCTAGTGTGTTTTTAGATGGAACAGGCTAAGAATTTTGCATCCTGAGCAAATAAAGAAGAATGTGAAAAGGAGAGCTGGTTGGGCAATGGATTTTTTATTATTTCATAGAAATCGTGTCTCAGAAGCTCTGCTGCTTTGAGTCCTGGAGGTTTCGTAATTATGTTTCATGGTCGTTTTTTGTCACACTTGCTTGGGTAGTTAGGTGAAGAACTCCCTATTTAAAAACATCATGCATGTGGATATATCTCACATTGGTGGCTGGCAGTGCTTAATTTGTAAAATAATAAGTGCCAGGGCCCTGACCAGAAGACCACTGCAGCTTGCATCATCCGATGCCCCGTCATCGCTGTCAAAGATGGTACCAAAACAACTACTAACCATCTCTCTCGACAGTTTAGATTATTCCAGGTCCCCAAAGCTAAAGGAATGGCTGGGATGGCAGGTGTTAATATTCTTTAATGTATATTGTGTTCGTAAACAACCATTACGCTGCTCATCTCTAAATTAGATGAGCAGCGCCACCATGTGCAAGAGTGTCATAAGTGTGTTGATGACAATTAAGTGCCGGTGCCGAGCACCTGAAACTACCGGCTCAAATTAAGCACTGCTGATACTATATGAATATAGTAGGTTCCTGTACTGTGCTCACTCTCACCAACAAGCCTTGCTATTGATATGTTCAAGAAGTGTTTTTCAAACTAAAGCATTTGACTATGACAAATAGCTCCATTCCTACGAGTAGATTGGATTTCTCATTACGAACTGGAAACTCAAGACCACCAGAGGACCTTTTGTTGGTACATGCTCCACAAACCAGCCTTTTCAAAATACTTAGCTCATCAGACAATCACAAATAGTAGCAGGAGAGTCTCACCCACTGTTTCCTACAAGTGAATGATTTATTACTTTGACTAACTGAAAGTAATGGGGTTTATCATTTCATGATCGCCAAGAATTGGAAAGTATTTCTACTTTTCAATTCTTGGCGATCACAGGATGTCACAGGATGATCTTTGCTACTAGTACTTTATACTACTGAATTTTCTGGATGTCTGTCAGCAAGCAATGCAACAGCAACAGAGGTGCAGTAATGCTGACGAACTCAGAGGACCTGAGAGAAAAGACAAAGCAAGCTGTGCAGTGCTCTAACTTCCACAACCTCAAGGTATCAGGGGGAGAAAACAGAAACACTGTGTTTCTGTGCAGAAGAGACACAGTAATTGGGTATCTTCTGTAACCCTTCCAACCCAATGCTGCCTGCCTGTCGGGGCAGTGTGCGGGCCTGAAGGAACAACATCCCACACCTCCTAGCCAATGGTGACATCAGTGTTGTGTTGTTTATTGCAAGAAATTGTATAAGAGCAGAGCCAGGATTGGCCGGGCAGACATAGCGAGCATTTCATCAGAAATCAGGGGCGGTGTCCCTGTTCTCACCTGGTTCCCTGAGACAGAGCGGGTTGAGAAAGGCTGACACATGCATGCTGGGCTCACCATGTCAAAATACCTGTCAGTTCAACATGCACATCTCAATTCAGTGCCTTGCCTGAATCTGTTTTTTCAACACACATGATCCCAAGTAGGATCACTGCAGACCTCCCCCTAGCCAGCATGAAATGGAATGCACCACTGAGGAAACAATTATATTAAAAAAACAACACTGAAAGAACAATAATGTCTTTGGGATGTGGTAGCTTGTGGGAGGCCAATGCCCTAACACCCTGATAGAGCGCGCAGGTCACCCGACTCGGTTTTACCATACTCACCTGGGCCCATAAAGAAACAACATATGATGAGTTTTAATCAGGTAACCTGTGCACTTACTCTAATCAGTGATTTAAAAATTTAATTTAGGACCTATGCCATTGACTTACCAATCTTTGTCATCAGTACCTATAGTCCTAAGGGTTCAAAAGGAGTTAGAATAATAGGTAGAATAATAACATTTGTACTCGTATAATAACCACAAACTCGAGAAAGGTTTAAACTCTTTATCTACATTTCTTAAATGTCTTAATCCAAATATTAAAGATCAGAAATCTTTTAATCAGGAAAATAATGATTAGAATGAAAATATGCAAAGATTTTATAAAGCAGTCTTTACGCATTTTACATTAGGATGGGAAAAGAGAACAAAACAGTATAATGACATGCCCACATAGAATATTTACCTAGAATGGTATGAAGAACTAACCCTGGCCACGGGTCAGTTATAAGATAGAACCCCAAAGTGCAAGTGCCAGCGAGACAACAGGTACCGATCAGAAATCAAGGACAGGTGCAGCCAAATTTGGATCAGGACAGGACCACCACCGGCTAAGACCGGCACCCACAGTTAAAGTTGCTATGCCAGCGCTACAACCCTCTCTGCAGCTTACAGCCTAACCCCGATTGGGTTATCGAATCTTCCGTCAGAGTGCTCCGTCAGCACCCTTGCTCCCCAACCCCGATTGGGTTATCGAATCTTCTGACAGAGTGCTCCGCCAGCACCTCTGCTCTCGATCACCTATTGACTGCGTTGGGTCAGTGACAGGTCAGCTATTCGGACAAGTGGGACAAATTTGCTAACTGAGCCTACTCTAGTTATACTATTTTTCCAGGACAGTGTACCACCCCCCAATGTTGCAAGTGTAAGGGTCCCCAATTTTGTTTGGTTAAGAGACGGGGAGAGATCATCACACCATTCTAAAATAAAACTTTTACTTCTGAATATTCTATTAATGTTCCCGCCCATCAAATTTAATTTTCCCATGCAGTGTATTTCACCCAACAATGGATGTTCTTATAGAAATACAATGTTAACAATATTTTCTTCCGCTTGGGGTCAGCAGGTTAGATTCCCAGGCGCATCTTCTAGTGTGATGTAAGCTTGGCATGGTTTCAATGTCAATTGACTTCAGCTTCTTCTGGAGTTTGACATGCGCAGTGTGGGTTTTCAAGATGAAGTAACAACACATCCCAGGCCCAAGATTATCGTTACATGAAAAAATCGAAAATAAACAGTTTTAGAACACAGAATAAATGATTGTATTGTATACCACTTATCTCTACTCTATTCCCATTACTTTAATTTAACTATTGCGTTAATGATTAGGCAAAACGAACAGCTTAGCAAAAGCAGCAGTGCACGCTTCATGCATGCTGTAATACAGAGCAGCCATCTTAGTTCTAGTGCGCAGAAGCGAAAGTTTCCCTCCAAGCCGAGAAAGACGTCATTTCAAATGAGTATGACAGACACATGCGCAGTAGGAAATCCTGCGTAGCAGCGGCCATTTTAGTGCAAGCGGATTATTGTTAGTTGAAACACATAAGCAAGCTTCTTCTAGATACCTAATGTGTTGTGAAGTGCAATATTAATAAGACAACCATGTTAGTTAGTACATTAACGTTATGTCGAGAGGACTGAATACAAGCAAGTAGCATTACGTGCATATCCTTGCTCCATCACCCCTATGAATGAATCACCACTGGAAATTGACTCCCACCCGCTCTTTCTGTCTCTGCTTATAAATTGGATCCTTGAAGACAGGGCAGGTAATTTATTGCCATTATTTTTCGGAGGTGCTATCAACTACTCTTTACTACCATTACATACTTTGGAACATACTTGAATGTATTATCTTTTTTAATGTTGTCTTGTTTTATACCCCTTTCCATTGTGCTGCTGTCATGATTTGGCATGGGCTCCTGAGATACAAGGAAATTCTTTCTGGCAAAAATCCTAGAGTGCCATATTTCAGAGTCCATGGAAAGATGTTACCACCCTGTAGATTTTGGCACACATCCACAACCAGCAACAATTTTTAGCAGATAAATATATATGATATGTACAATTGCCTGTAACTCTTTAGCACAAATCCTATTCTGGCGATATTCAATTTCCACACTAGTTGAAGTAATTTTTGGTTTTTCATATTCTTTTAAAGGTTTTGTACCATCTTCACAAAAAAGTAAAGAACATGTCGAAGAAATCAGAGCGATCCAAGAAGAAGGTAAGAAAAAAACCTTAAAACTCACTGGGTAATAAAGATAGATAGATAGATAGATAGATAGATAGATAGATAGATAGATAGATAGATAGATAGATAGATAGATAGATAGATAGATAGATAGATAGATAGACATGTAGACAGATAGAGTATATATATATATATAGCAAGTATATATGCAGATGCAGATAGTGTAGTATGCTATTTATTTCAAAAGTGCAGGGAGAGACCATGATTCAGGAGAGGCGAAGCTTCGAGTGAGCTATGATGCTTAACCCCACCCTCAACAATGATAAGAAATAGTAGACTATACGTAGCATATCTAAATATGTGGTCTATGCCATGGTGTTTTATTTAAACAAAAGATATGCAACCAAAACCAGGATGAAAGAGGTTAAATCTGTGCAGTATGGTAAATTCACATTGAAGAGACCTCATCGTTATTAGGAGAGTTGTTTCCCCCTGTAAAGTAATTGTTACATGCAATCTGTCAAAGAATAAAAAGTGTTTTTCTCATGTCAATGTTACTCTATTGTGGTAATGAACATGGATTTGATCTTTTCACTGAAGTAAGAAAGATGTGAATCTATGATTATTAATGCAGGTGTTACATATTAGTATGATATACCAGTACAATATATCAGTGATGGTTTGTGTATACATATGTAGGAAGCCGAAACGCATCAGTCCTGGTCACTTGCTGTATTTGGTGTAGACCACATGAATTTGCAATGTTCATTTACAAATACAAAATAAAATAAAAAGACTGGATATATATATATATATATACATATATATATATATATATATATATATATATATATATATATATATATATATATATATATATATATATATATATATCAATTAGTTATGTACTTTACAGTAACCTAATTCTTGAACAAACATCAAGATTATAAATGCACTAGTCACTTTATGAATCCGATGAGTAGAATTAGAATGTCCATCACCTGAGACCATAAGAACACGTGTCTATTCAAATCTAAGCAGTCAATGCCTGATGTAATAGATCGTAAGACACATACTGAGAAAATTGGAACTACACATAATAGGAACTCTCCCATAATCGGGACTCACTATTCCTAACTCACACTTTAAAGTAAACAAAATGAATTTACAAGGTTTCCTCAATTCCTAAATGATGGATTATTGTATTTATTAAATCTTCTTTTTAAGAATAGAATTGATTCTTGTCTAGTCTGTCTTCACTTGTAATATGGGTAATTGCATAATTGCACTAGCACTTTAAAAGAGATACTCTGGGCTCCAGGACTCAATGGTCCAGTAGAAGGCTGGGAGCCGAAACGCGTAGACCGTCCTCTACCGTTCATGTTTGCACTTTGGTCTAAAAAAGCACTGTTTTTTGGAAATACTTGACAGTTGTGGTGCTGTGATCCTTATCCAAAGCTCCAGGATTGGAAGGTGTTTGGAGGAATATCGATCATATATCTATATATATATATATATATATATATGTTTATATATTTAAAATTAAGTAAACCAATTATTATAAGAGTAACGTTTGTGAAAACATAATGTCTCCTACAGCACAAGACGACTCTAGGGTGCTTCATGACAGAGCTATCGAAGACAAGTAGCAGCCACCATTGTCATATTTGGAATTGTGATTTATACATCCACAGGTTTTGGCGTGTTTCCTAGCAGCAGCCTAAACGCCGGTGGTGCTTGGAATGCAGCGCTTCACAGCCCGTTGTGTAAAATTGTAAAAATGGCTTCTCAACGTATGAAGAAGAAACCCCCAGCACTCCGAAGCCGTTGAGTAACTTTTATTGTTACTTGGCCACAAGCATTAGCGCCAACACATTGGTCACGGCCATTTGGAATTGTGTTTTATATATATATGTGTGTGTATGTGTGTGTGTCTGCGTGTGTATGGGTGTGTGTGTCTCATACAGCACAAGACAACTTTAGGGTGCTTCGTGACATAGCTTTTGAAGAAAAGTAGCAGGCGTAATGGGTAAATTGTAAAACACGTTCTTGAAAAGCTCCTGCTGAATTGCCTTACTGGTCCTCTGGGAAGGAAGTCAGCATTTCCGAGCAATTGGCTGTGTTTTGGAAGACACTGGCTACCATAGCATGCTTGTTGATGTAGAGTTCTATTGAAGGACTACTACTTGTTGATCGAGAGCTCTTGAATATGTCAGAACGACTGTGTATGACTAAGCTGTGAAACTCCCATCTCCACAATTGTTTCTTTCCCCATCGACATATTTACTTTTGAACTAGTCGCCTGCAGATGTGAATAGTCAACAGAGAAACCTGAATCCCATATTACTGTCAAATAGCAAAATGCCTGAAGCTGGGGCATAGAGCTGCTTGAAATGGGTGTGTTCTTATTTTTATTACAGGTATATTCAAAACAGCTGTATGCCATAATACTTGGTTAGAACAACCTTTTCAGCTAAATTAAGTTTTTCCAGATATTAATAGTTTATTGCATGGAATAAACCAGATTGGAAAACTGTGCTAATCCAGTCGAGACAAGCATCTTTTGTGTGAACATGAGTAGTTGAAACTAGCTTTCACACTACGTAGATCTGCTCGAATGTTTTATATATATTGCCTCTTTAGTAGAAATCTGCTTAGATAAGCATGACTAACTATGAAACCTGCGCAGCAAAACTCCAGGGTGAGAGCATCACAGATGGCTGCTTTCATTCATAGATGGGGAAGGACAGATTAACAAGTGAGCCTGTGTTTTAGTCACAACAGATTTGGGTTTACAGTCAGTCAGCATGACAGAGGAGTGTGGGAGGGAAATAGAATTTATTGAACATGGATAGAATGACCAAGAAGGTCGGCTAGAGCTCTGTGTGGATATTAGCCAGAATACAACAATTTCTGAGCTCCCAGTTGTGTATGGTGTACGTCACACCATTGTACAAGGAGAGGGGCTGGAATCAGGGCTTAATTTGAGCCGATGGTTTCCGGTGCTAGGCACCGGCACTTAATCATCAACACCGGTGCTTATAGCATGAACTCGACCCAAAGGTATTGTAGCACCTTTCATGAGCACCAGTTAAGGACACATTCCTTTTTGTAGGCACCTGGAGATTAAGTGATTTGCCCAGAATCACAGAAAGGTGAGCCTATACCGAGACTCGTACCTGGTTCTCCATGTCCAAAGTCAACAGCTCTGTCCATTATGCCACACCTTCTCCCACTCATAGGGTTTCATAGTAAGTAGTTCGTTTGGGTATAGACGGAGCTCATAGGACCGATGGACTGGTGCAAGTTACCTCCTGACGAGAGTCTCGCTACATATTTTTTTCACAAATTAACCACTGGCTGGAATACCCAGAGGAAGCCCTGTACATTTTCCCACTCCAGCTGTAATAAGGGCTGGCAGGCAGGGCAAAGTTGGAGAGCAAGTAGCGCAAATACTGGTAAGGTTACACCATATCCTGCAGAACCAGGTTCTGCCCTCCTATGCAGTAATTGCCTATGTCAAGTAACATGACAACCTCTTCATGACATGTAAAAGATTTCTCTATTCAAAGCGTCTACCGGTCACACAACAGTCAACCAAACTAAGATGGCGATTGTTCACATGATAGCAAACTGATCAAAAAAGGATAGTGATAACGTGACAGGTAATCAAAGCAAGATGGCTGTCCCATGAGAGACAGCATGGACTCTTCCGTCCCAAAATGGGCGCTCCCACGTGTTAATACAGCTAAGTTTGTAATGTTTTATTGTGTTTCCACTCTTCTCTTGTAACGTAACTGGCTCTATTGTACAGCGCTTTGACACCTTCGGGTAATGTGCGCGTTTTATAAAAATGCACGAAATAAAAATAAATAAAATTCACTTTATTAGGAACATAAAAACCGACTTTTGACTCTGTTCTGAGAATTTGCAACACTGTATCATGTTATTACTAGCTCAGAGCACTGCCTGATTCTGTGTTTGTGGTTTGTTCTGGACTGTGTGAATTACCTATCATTTAAGGTTTTTGGGAAAGGTTACGGGAGGCAGGTTCTTTCGTGACACCAGGGTGTATACATCTTCTGTCCAGTTATTTTCTTCAGGGCATGATACCACATCTCACCTACCTACTTATTTCATTATTTCAGAGCTGTGGAGATTGGCCACCATGACTCATCTTTACCCTGTTCCTCCCTCCGATTTTTGGATTGGCCTTGTTTCTAGTGGTCAACTGCACCTCATTGTTTGTAACTGCAAGACAATAAGGTGAAACAAATTGCAAATCACAACACTTGACATGAGTCTACTTACTTTCCACTTCTATTCCTTGAGAATGAGGCCTCCAGAGAGGGCACAATAGTTATTTTCAAACAACGCTATCCGGACCAGCCATTACCAAAGTTCGAAGCCCTATTCTGGAACCCTTTCCTTGGTATATCATAAAATAGCAAACAATAATCAGGCAGATTTTAGTTAAAAAAAAAAAAAATTCCAAAAACGCTTCAAGATGCTGGTCTTCAGAATGGCAGAGATAGCAACTTGGCCACAGATAGCATAGCTGGCCAGAACAGCAAGATTAGTGGTAACCAAGACAACAATGTTATCAAACGCATCTGGAATTAATGTTCAAACTTATATACATGAGCCTGTTTTATTGAGAAAGTTCCTCTGTATATCAACCAGAGCAAAATACATGTTGACTGTTTGCATTCCTATTGAAAAAAAGAAGCATTTGCAACAACTATTTGGATTGAATTTCAGTTGATTTCAGCACAGGTGATGCTCAGAGGGGTTTGCCAAGTTTTCAACTTCTGTATGATAGAAATGCAGAATACATTGTGTGTTGGCCCCTCAGAGTGAACCAATTACCTAGATAAAAGTAGATAGATACCAGGGGTGACTTGGTCAGAGGAGACCTAGGCGGTGGTGCCCACTGTCTCTTTTTTTTCTCTATTAATAGAGCCGCAGTTATGAAATCCCTCTTCTCTGAACTAAATCCAAATTGATGGACTTTCTCAAGTCATATCGCTTAGAGCTCATGATATTTAACAATGTGATCTCGAAGGCTTGCCTTCCATCAAATGCCTGAATGGAGTTCAAATTACAGAAATTAGATATAATCTCTATTGTACTCGCTACCAACTGTGATATATCTAATGAGAGGAACACTAGAGTACATTTTCCGACACCCCATGAATTACAAACAGTCCTAAATTTGTGGTGCAAGCTACATAATATGCAAGCTAAGCCTTCACATGCAGGTTCAAAAGAGGGACCGCTGGAGAATAAGCCTATTAGAAGCCATTGAAAGTATATGGCTGAATAACTGATCTCAAAACACGGTTTTAGAAATATATTCACTAAAAAGAAGGTAAATACAAACATAAGGCAATTTTCTTTTGGTATACCACGATACCAAACAGCTTTAGCTAGAAAAGTAGAGGAAACATGCAATTACCCATCAAAAACCTAAAGTGCTCATAAAAAAAATAAAACACTTGATATCCACAATAAATATTTGTGCCACTTAAGAAATCGACCACATCTGACATGCGTTCCCTGCTCTTTCTCCCATGGGATGCTGACAGAGCTCAAAAGTACTCATATCCTTTGGCCTGCTGACACTACAGACTCAGAAGATAGCTCGGTAGATAACTGAAAGACAAATCATGAATGAGCCAATATAAATCATGAGAACATTGGATAATCTAATCAGCATAATTAGGGAATATACAAGTCAAATGTGGCCATAAAGCTTAAGAGGTTTGGCTTTGGGTCCTAATGTCACTGTCTTAAAATTGACATGTCTCAATAGATATAATGCAACTTTCAATGTAGGTCTCAAGTTAAACCAGGCCAGTGCCAGTGCTTAAGCTGCTGTACAATGGCATAGTCTCTGGATTAGATTTGAACTCACTGAAGCTTACACTTCAACTGGGATGGCTTTGCATCGGTATTCAGGGCCTTGAACAGTTGCTGTGTTGCAATATATTCCAACGTTACTTTTGGAGAGCTCTTGGGCTAACTCATAGAAATGATATTTAATACTTTGAGTTCACAGGAGCTACATGTTGGTCATCATCTCGAAAGGCAAAGAATACAGGCCTGTGACCAATTAAAGTACTGCATAGAATACGGTTGTGAGCATCTAAAATAAAGAATGTGGTAGGATAATCCTCCTTGAGATGCTACTCGGAGTACCACCGTACACCATAATGGAATGCAAATCAATATTGTCTTCCCGGGGCAGTACAAGAGTTTGACCTCCATTGGCCATTTGTAGTAAGTAGGCACATGTTCGGGTTTCAAAGCTTTGGAATAACAAGGGGAGAGGATGTGGCCCAAGGGCTACCGCGGTCGACCTCAAAGCTGGGGAACCAGCTTTGAGTCTCGGCAGGGACGCTCAACAGCCTGTGATTCTGGGCAAATCACTTAATCACCCCGTGCCTAACAAAATGAATGTGTCCATCTGTAACACAACTGGTGCTCATGTAAAGCGCTCTGATATCTTCAGTTTGTGTTCGCGCTCTATAAAACCTAAAACAAAAAAAGTGGTCAATTGATAAAAGCCGCTTTCTTGCATATTCAAGGGTAGCAGCTAAAGTGCAGACACCATAGCCCAAAATTCTGATGAGACAAGAAGGGCATGATGTTTATGAAACTATTCATTTCTGAGCAGGAGTTGAACATGCATCTGTGCATTTCCCCTAAGCGGATGCAAGGATACAGTGATTCATTTGTGGCTGAATAACTAATAAGGAATGGATAAAACCTGCTTGGAAACACACATAAGCCCGCCCACATAAGAAAGTATCTGGGAATGATTGATTTAAATTATATTACATATTGCACAAAATGAATCCTCCTGACTGTCTGTCATATGCGGTGGTGGTGCTTCTGTTTCTTCTTATATTTAAACAGCATCCTTTAGTCTAGAGAAACATTTTGGTGAAGCTTTGTACTGGCTCTAGGCTAATCCCTTAGCAACAATAGACCAACAAGAAGAACTGGATGTTCCTCTAGTAAAACAACAAATGGCTCTAAGCTCAAGGTTAACATTTGAGGTTTAGGGCTAATTTCTAGATTTAGTCAAATGGTCCTGAGCTGAGAGATGCATACTTATTCAATACGGTGGTGTAGACCGAATGGGCCATTTTTCTGAACACCGTAAAATATCTGTGAGTCAATATATAGTCATATTTTCTTTCAACACTGTAAAGCAGTTGATCTTATTTTTGATCGTCCTTTACAAATATTTCACTGCCCTAATCAAACAACCTGCATGTTTATTGAAAGAACACACTTCTAAAGTTAGCAGGTAATAGCAAAGGAAGTGTTTCATCTATGGCAATTGGGTAGGAGCAGCAGTCCTTTCTGGTCAACATAGACTTGCATCAGAGTCACATCCAAGGGCCTTCCCAGTCCACAACTGTTACCAACAGTACTGGAAATAATGCCAGGCTAGGTAAGACCACCAAACAAGTAGAATGAAGTACTGAGGATGGAAAACAGAACAGTTTCCTCGCATGTTAACTTTAGGAAAGAGAAATTGCTACAAGTGGGACATTTCTCAGTGGTTAAGCTCATATCTTTAGTTATGACTCTAATTACTGGCTTTTATAATTACGAATTAAGAGGAATCTTTTCGGAGAAAACAGGTAAATGTAAAGTCAAGAAGAACTAATTTGGGTAACTTCTGTTATTTGCAAGGTATGACAGTCAACTGCTTTTAATACTTGGATTGTTACTGTTATTATTATTATTTGTAGTAGTTGTAGTAGTAGTAATGGTGGTGGTGGAAATATTGGCAGTAGTAAAGGTTGTTAAATTAGTATTAACAGTAGTGCTATTGATACTCCAATTGATAAAGTAACTACAATACTTTTCATTCTTGTTGACGTGTTATGTTTTAGTTCATGTTTTCCCCTCATTATCCCTGTTGTTTCAGCTGGTGTAACTGTTGTTGTTGTTCTTGTTAACCGCATCGCTGCGGCGGTTATTTTTCCGCTACGCTGCTTTTTTCTAAAAGCCGCGTTAGATGACAAGCTCAGCTCGTCATCCGCACACGACCACCGTGGCTGATGACGAGCTGAGCTCGTCATCAGCATCGAAGGGGTTAAGAACAACCTTGACCTGGAGGATCTTATGCAACTGTAGATATCTTGGCATTGCTGAAAACAGTCTGCAATACATGTTGTCTCTTTGAGAATAACAGCACTTAAAGCTCTGTAATATGAAAACAGATTTAATGTACCATTACAGGGAACATAGGTGTATTTAAAAGCAACCGGTTTGAACCGCGTTACTGTTGTTTAGTGGAATTTACTTTACAGTATCTTAATAGCATCAGCAGAAGTTGAGGACTATTAAGAAGAATATTTAGCCAGGATGCAGATAATTTCAAAATCCATAAAAGCGCGATTAGCAAGACTGTTAACAAAGCATTGTGGTCAATGAAATGAAATGAAATGTGCCTGGTACTCAAGAATTAGCACAACAAAATTCCAAACGTCCCTCAGCGTATTGTTTATAAACACTTTAATTGTTCCTTGTATTTATTTATACATGAATGCATTATTTTAAGAATGTATATATGAATGTATATAAGAATGTATTTCTGTATGTTTGGGGTACTCATACGGTACACACCCATATGCAAAGCAGTGCACCACTGCACAGGGTCCAAGGTAGACACAGTCAACATGTGATTGGAGGAGTAACTGGGTTCGGAGAGTGAACATGGACTTGTATCGTGATGTAGTGTTATTCAAAGGGTTGCATTTTCAGCTACTTTTTGAATCACGGAATTGATCATCATATTTTGTGAATATCTGTTTGAATTTTGGTGCAATGATTTCCCAATTTTAACCATTCCCATTTGGACCAATTTACTCTTCTGTACCTTATCCGACCCAGGTACGGCAGAGTGCTGGGTTCCCCCATTGTTGTGTAATGAGCTTTTCCAAATTGGAGAAGGGCTGGGGCAGCCATGAGGGATAGGGTAATTTTGTTTCAGATTCTGGGAATATAGATGGAAAAGTTCTGCTGTCTTGCTTTTTTCTTTTTTCACTCTTTGTTTCCATCCTGATAGTGTCTTTGCTGCGCATGTACTGATACGCACAGTTGACAATGAGCTTCTCAGACAGGCAGGAGTGTTGACTATGTGAGCTTTGTGGATGATGCAGCTAGTTTTAAAGATGGTGCGGGCTGACAAGGGCAACCAGGGGAGATCCATGAAGGTGTGTATGACATGGTTATGTTTTCAGGCTTATGATGAGGCATGCAGATTCATGTACAGGCCTAGTGGGAATGTGGGAGTTTGTGGAACAAGGCTTTGCCCCACATAGATGTCAGAGTAAGAGAGTTTCAACGGGAATTATAAAGCTGCTTTCTGGGAGAAAGCATATTCCTTTCTTTAGAAGAAAGATTTGGTACTAGGTCATGTTTCTTTTCTTGGTGATGGGTTTCTGTGAGAGTGAAATCACCATTAATAGTGAATTCAAAAATCTTGGCTTTGGATGAAAGTTGGGGTTAGATAACCTCAAGCTATAAGTCATTGAACCAGGTTTGACTAATAGACTAGTGCAAGTACAAAGTATGTATTTGTAGGTTCAAACGTCCGGTAGGTGTTGGACATCCAGCTCTGGGTGAGCTGCACATGATACCTGGTGCAGAGGAGACCTACAGGGCATATTGATGAACTTTGCTGTTATTTGCGAGTTTAGCACCAAAGGGCTATATGTAGAGGTGGAAGATAACAGGGGACAATGTGGAACCCTCAAAAATGCTGTAGGTTGTAAGGACCATCTGGGACCCAGAGGTTCCTATGTGAATGAACTGGTGTTTGTTGGCTAGGTAGGAGGAGAACCAGCAAATATTGTGAGGCAGGACTCACCTTCATATATTGTGAGGAGGGTATCGGCTATAATTTGTAAGGTAGCTGTCTGCATGCTGCAGCATGTTCTGAAGCCACAGTGATAGTTATGCATGAGATGATTGGTGCTGGTGAGATGTTGGGACTATGCACAAATTGATTTTTCAATGACCTTGCCAATAAAGGTCAGATGAAGGATGGGTCAGAAGTTGGCATGGTCGTGTTATTCTAATGTGGGCTTATTCAGGAGTGTAAAGGTCTGTAGTGTACTGAGTACTTCAATGAAATGTTTTGAGTGAGGGAAGCATTGATGATGCTGAGTAAGAATGAGAGAGGCGCTCCAGTAAGAGCTTTGATGATGCACTAGAGTAAGGGCACATCTTCATAGGTGGTGGCCTTTAGGGAGTCGGGGATGTCAGTGAGGATGTTAAGAGGCAGAACGTTGAATGAGAACATTGCGGGATACAGCGAGAAGGTGTAAGTGTTGCTATGCTGTTGGATATTCTCATGGACAAAGTGGTTGATGGCATTGCACTTGTCAGTAGAATATTAGAAGGGTCAAGTAATGGGTTGATTCAATAGTTGGTTGTTTTTTGAAAAATAGTTCTGCTTATGTTTGTAGCTTCATTCTTGGTTTTAGTATAGTAGTTGGCTTTGGATCATATTATAAGTTGTGTGTGTGTTACTCTGAGGGACCTCGGTAGCACGAGATAGTTGAGGGATGTTTTTCTTCTATTTTGTTTGTGATCCGCAGTTGGAGTGTTTATTGTCTACAAAAACTTTGGAGTACCATTGTACCGAAGGTTTCGGCTTGCACATTTGTGTGTTAGTTGGAGCATAAGTATTCAGATGGTTTTCCAGAAATGTGCTGAAGGTTTTTAGCAGGGCATTAAAATCATACCTGGAGGTGCAAGCATGAGGTATTAGTTCAATCTTTAGCTTGTCTCTGGAGAAGTCTTTGAAGGATCCAAGAGTGTGATCTCTTTTAGTTGTTTTCGGTGTGATGGTTAGATGAGGTGCAAGATGATGGGGCTGGAGAGGTGGTGAGACTAATATTAGGGTCTGGGAGGCACTGGATGGTTGGGTGTGTTTTGAAGAAGACGTTCATGATTTGGTCTTTGGAAAATGTTGATTGTCTAAGGTAACAACCGTATGCAAAGCCAAAAGGTCTGTTTTGCATTTTGAGTCTTGTCTAAAATATATATTTTTAAAAAATTCAAAAAAAAGTCTGCATTGATGTAAAAACATAATTGTTTTCTGTACACAACACACGTATGAGAGAAATTATTTAGTGTGTGAGGATTCTTACTACTTTTGAGATGTACACAGTTCCTCATGCATTACAATGCAATCACTCCATAGACGGAGGAATGAAGCTCTAAGCATTTAATAGCAAAAGTGAAAGAAAATGTCCATATGATCGCAGCCAAAGTCCTCTCTATTGATATGTTATCTATTTGGTAACAATAGGTCTTGCAGACAGCTGTGCTGTCGACCAGACCACACAATTGTTCTGTATGTGGGCTGCTCGCACAATTGCAAACTAAATAGTGTTTTTTGAGATTGACAACATACAAATTTGCGAGAATCTTCCAATTACAAGCAACATATAGTGTTTATGACCACACATAGAAGAAAACGAAATGTCTGATATGTCCCCAGAAGATGAGACAAAATGACAGTGTTACAGTTTGTTCTTGCACAACCTGCACCATTACAGTATTGTTATACAAGTTTCATTAAAGTGCGTCATGTTTACAATGTCCATAGAAAATCTCTGAATAACTTTTTATTACAAGAAATAGTCCATTTTGTTATGGAGTTCGGTGTTGCGTCGCTTGCTTACCGCAAGACAGGTAGTGAATTTCCATCTGGCGAAGAGGTGTATTACAATCATTTATCTTTGAATAAATCATATGTGTTTTTATTGACAAACATCTCAGTTATAAATTTGGAAAGGTTATACATGATACTCATCACTACATGCTGGTGTCTAGGCAGGTGTGTGTGTGTGTGTGTGTGTGTGGCATCAGCCATGGATTTAGTGTGGTAGACATGTTAGAGGAACCAGTTAGCTACAAGGGATCTTCTAACTTTCACTTATGACATTGAACAAGAGGTGAGATGTGGTGGTAACATATTCTGTGAACATAACCAACTGTCTTCAGTATCTCTTATCTTTTGATCAATCACTCAGGATAATGACCTAGACTCCACTGTAGAGACTTGTCTCTTGAGCTGAATTAGTAGCTCAGCAAAAACTAAATATGGGGCTAATTGTAATAACGTAGGGATGCTCCTGGATATGCATAGCATTTCTATGCTATGGAAGACATCGGTGACTCCCAACATCATTAAATGACGTAGAGAAATGCAAAAATGGAGTACTGTCTAGATAAATGTTATATCACTATTGCAACGATGAAGGCAGTTAGGAGTATCAGATACAGAGTGGGACACTATCTTGTTGGAGCTACAGGCTAAGACTGATGCCGCCATAACAGACGAAACAATTTCTTCTTAATAATTGTTCTGATTGTTCAGTGATGATGATACTTCCGAATAATCTATGTAGTTGTGGAGTCATGGTGACTGACTGATGCTTAAGCAGCCGAAAGCAGGAATAGGGGGAGGTGCACAATGGTGGGTGCACATAGCGTTTTCTGTTAGTTTAAGTGACTACACTGTTTGACCTGAACAGTAATGGTGGTGGAGGGTGGTGGTAAAAATCATCTCAGACAACTGTTAAAATGCATAATTGTGTTTTATTCATTAGTTTGTTACACGCAATGAATTGTTCTACTAGTTCCACTTTCTGAGGGCAGGAGGATACAAGCATATGGAAAATAAGAGTTTTACTTCTTTTTTAAAGAGCTTTTATTAAAAAAAACACGTTGGCTGATGTACCAACCTATTCTGCAGTCACAATCCTGGTGATTTGCAAAACAGGTGTGTTTGCTACCGTAAAATATGTTTTTACTATGTACTAAACCCATTTTCGGATTCAGTAAACTTTTACTGAACCTTATAATGAGATTACAAATGGATTTGTGAGGTGACAATGTTGTGCGACATGAACATTGTTGCAAAACATTGAAAAAGTGCTTAATCCAGAGTAGGAGAGGATGAGTTTACAGATGTGCAGGCTGCTTGCCACACAAAAAGCCCACGGGAACAAATATTACTGGGACTCAAGTCTGTTAATTTGGAAATTGTAGCACCTGAACTTAAAGATGGATGGTACCTAATTTAATAGGAGGTAAACTCACGAGCCTTCGAAGTTTCCCCTCTCAGCAGACCTGCAAAAACGTGTAAAGTGAATTATCTGGGCCTTGTTAACAATCCATGACGATACTGAGCGCATGACGCCTTAGATAGATGAAGAGCACGTTGTGCCCATTCCATTATTGAATGCTATCTGTCCAGGAGTTATTTAGGAGCTATCCGTCCAGGAGCTATTTAGGAGCCTTTTTGAATTGAGTAACATGTTCGCCAATTGGATTCCTTTGGAACCATACGATAGAGGCCACACACAGTCTAGTTTCACTTATCCTGAAGAAGACCCGCGTTTGATGCTTCTATCTAGCACAGATACACAGGGGTCGAAACATCGACGCAAAATTAGAAGCTTTGTATTCCATTGTGACCAGTAAAAATGATAATGAATAATTTCTAGGTCATTCTGAGAATAATTATTTGTTTTCCTAAATTTGTCCAAATGTGTTTTTTCTCCATGGCCTAATGTCAATGTTGTTTATGTATGTATGTTATGAAACTGATACACTTTGTTTCACATTGTCTCACCTTTTGCACTAGACTATCATGTGTGTATGATCTGCTTTTAGGAAAATACACAAATTCTTCCTTTTTTTGCTTATCTTAAATGAATGAATAACATAATTAGTTTGTGCTACTTACTTTGAATATGTGTTTTGACTAATATGTATAGCATTTACTGACATCCCAACATAGAAAGGGATTAAAACTCTGAAGTTATCTAACTTCATAAAGAGGGTTGTGGCAGAACCACTGTTCGTTTCATGTAATTGTCCCCAGGTTCTGCACTATACTGGGTATCCCCATTGCTTAATACTATTCCAGAGTTGGGGCGGGAATGTATTTCCAAAAGGGAAAGGGTCTTCACAGGACCCCTTCCTCACTGTGAATTAAAAGTTGATTGGGGAGCAGGCGGTGCTGGCAATTTTCAAATGCTGCCCTGTTTTAATTTAAAGAAAATGGATGCATTTAAAATTAGAAGCTCACATTTTTAAAATGTGATCACAGCCTTTGTGGCCTGCTAACCTCAGAAGTAGTCTGCTGAGCCCAGAAGGTCACCATTCCTGTGATGGCATCCAATTGGAGTAAGTTACAATTTGCATCCTGCCTTATTAATATTCATGAAGTACATTGGATTCAAGCAAGCCCGGCTGAAGACGGCTGGAATGCCAGAAACAGGTCCTGGGAAGCTTGATTCCGGTCCAGGGAAGACATGGCTTGGCAGTTCAGGCTGGACTGTTGCCATGAGGCACAGGGTCAGACTGATTTGCATATGGCCATGTCTGAACTGGGGTGGCGGAGTGAGCTAAAGAACGGTGATGGATTAAACCCAGATCAGTTGACAGGGGGTGAGTGTTTGTATTGTCAACGCTCCGTCCAACACACCCTTTGGTTTTTCTTTGTACATTGGATTGGGACCCACTCCGAATGGGAATTTTGCAAATCAACCTAATAATATATAAGTTGGTTTGCAAAATTTTGCTCTGCCCGCAAACATACTTATCGAAATTTGTGACTAGTGTGTTGTGACCAGTTGTTTTGTACATTGGGCCCATTGGTTGGTGTCTCATTTTATTGTACATCTATGTCTAAAGCACAAATTCTGCAAAGAATCATAGCATGATGACCAGATTCAGAAACGCTTGTCTTCTAAATAGATTGTACAACAATAAAACCATCATATCAGGACATGCTAGCTGGATTCTTTCACATGGTTCTGGAAATCTCACGGTTATTCTTCTTGTGAAATTAGTAAAATTGAGCAAATGTTTTCTTGAAAATCTAACCAATAACAATGCAGCAAGGTTGAGTGTTTCTGTGGATTTAATAAACTTTCTGAAAACTGGGTATTTTGTCAAAGTTCCTCAAGGGTTACAGAATTTCATCTACATGATCAAATATCACTGAACCATGGATTCTGGCACAAACAAATGTCATTGTCTGATGGAAAATCTATTCAAATTATGACAATTGGTGATTATAATGTTAAAAAGTGACAAATGTGAGGGTATAGTTCCTCTAGGACTTTAGACACCTTCTTGTAGGGCCATTCATAAAAATCAAGGTTTTTATATTTGGGAAAGTCATCACCATAGCACATTATCTATGAGCACATGATTACTTCAACCATGCAAAGCTCCTCTGCTACCTCATGACTGCTTATTGGTGGGTTTGTTGTGTTTAGCTCCATGTTTCACATCTGACTTAAACAGACCTGTTTGGAAAGCCAAGTATGAATTCATTGTAGTGCGGAGGGAATGAGGGGATAGGGTCTAATGGCTAATTTGCAGAATGGGAATCAAGAGTGGCAAGTTCTAGTTAAGGTCTACTTGACTTATTGTGTGATGCTGGTCAAATCAATTTCTACTCTTTTTTTCAATCCTCTTATCAGCAAAAACTATGTGCAATAAGAAACGTGGTCACACTGTGAACTGTATGACACAATGTAGAGGTCAATAATATTGATCCCACAAATATCGAATTCACAATATGGACTAAAAACATATCAGGGTTAGCATACATAGGGAAGAATAGATTTACTAATCTGATGTCTGTTCTGAGCGGATCAGTGAGAGAATTAATGAACCATTTGGGGAGGTGTTCAGGTGTGGTTATTAATGGTTGGGAAATATTGAGAAGTTCAGTTGAATATTGTACGCTGATGAATAAAGACGTCAGCTACGAGCTCTGTGTGTGGCGTGTTCATTCTGCTTGCTCCTGGGCTGGGGAGGACGCTATAAACTCCAGATTTACTTACCTTGACCACACATTACATTGAACTTTGAGTAAATGGAGCAGGAAGAAGGGAAGGACCTTGGGTCCCTGTAGTAAAATAAATTATAGCCCAAGGGAAGGATGCCTTTAGGAACAACGAACTATAGATAAAATCACTCAGATTTACACATCACCTTATTTTAGAGTTGTAGAATTCTAAATTGGCCAACAACATGTAGCTTTTAGAATCTCTGGCTTCCGCCAAGCCATTGTTTACCCAGTAAATGCATTTTCAGCATCTCAGTGCCAGGATACCCTCCCGGGTGAGTTGTGCGCTGTACAAATACACATACCATAACAAAACAATTCACTGGTCCTGCTGTCTTTTTTTTTTTATCTCTTTTTTTTGTCCCTCATACGCCACTTCCCACCCCTTCTTACCTTGTAGCGCCCTTAGGTGGTTTTCAACTCAACTATGAGAGGTTGTTTCCTACTGCTTATACTGCAGGCTTATAGGCTTAAGGGAGATGGGAAGTACCACAGCCATGCCTGGTGTAGCAAAGCATATAGACTACATTGACCTCCAAGAGCATCAAAAGTGACTTAATCATCGGACCGATTTTCTTCTCACATCGTTAAAGTCACAGGATTTTGAACTCCCGTTCCCCTCACCCATAGTGATTTAAAAATAAATTCCAAAACTGGTGCTTCCTGTTATTTTGACCGGCCATATCCAACTTAGCTATGCCTCTCATAGCTCTAATCCACATTAAGTCTGTCGGAGGCTCTGGCGATACCCAGAATTTACATATTTCTCTTCGAGCAATCAAAATGGCATAGAAAAACAACTTAGAGTTATCATCAAGACCCTTACCTTGTGTATCCAATCTGCCCGAGATGATCTGTTCAGGGCTTACCGTAATATTTAGCTCCATCATTTTTGATAGCGTTGTACTTACAGCTGCCCAAAAATCTTGGATCTCTGGGCATGTCGCAAACATATGAATGTCATCTTCATTTGGGCTTTTGCACTTAGGGCATAACACCATGCCCCCATCCTTAAATTTAGCGAGCCTCTTTGGGGTCCAATATGCCCTGTGGAGAGTGAACAAGTGATTCCTCCTTAAATTTGCAGGTTTTACCACTTTGTAAAGAATCAATATATCTACTTGCCATTGTTCTTCTGTAGCGATCCTCGGCAAGCACTCTCCCCACAGGACCTCTGGTAGTTGAAAAGGGCCATCCTCCATTTCGACTATTTCCCAATACCATGTTGCCACTTCTTTTTTTATCCGAATGTTTGAAACCAGCTTCTCTTCAAACTCGTTGTGTCGTCCAATTAACTTTTCTTTACCTACCGCCCAGCTTTGTATCTGAAGATACTTAAATTTTGCAAAGTTACGACCCCAAAGTTGCTTGCAGACCGCCCAGGGTAACAAAACTCCTTTGCAGAACAGCTCGCCCCAAACCTGTGGGCCTTCTGTTTTTAATGTCCTTGCTAATACATCCTCCGTCCAACTTGGAGCCCCCGGAGCCTCCCAGATTGGTGCAGCCGCACTGAAGTATGGGATTTTTGTCACTCGCCTAATACGGTACCACACCGTAGCTAAATCTCTTAAGACCTTCAGTCTAACTTTTTTAAAGTACTTTGGATCTGCGAATTTATACAGAAAACCCCACAAGTGGCACTTTTCTACTTTCAACATGGCAGCAAAGAGGTCCCCTATTGCTAAATTATTGGGGATTCCGAGGAGCATTCTACAGTTTTTAAGCAAAAAAGCCCAAGAATAAATTTGAAAATCTGGAGCTGCTAGACCTCCCTTGACATATTTTCTCTGACTTTTTTTCCAAGATAGCCTTGACCCCTTGGAACCCCAGATAAATGAACCAATTTCCCTCTGTAATTTTGCTAACCCCTCTTTCTCAAACAGGAGAGGAATAGAATCAAATAAAAAGGTCAACTTAGGAAGCACCATCATTTTAACTTAATGTACCCGGCCAATCATAGTTAGTGGTATTAAGCTCCAATTTCTCAATAGTACGGTAAGTCTTTCCTTGTTTTGGCAAAATTTACCAATGCTAATTGTTTTATATCTTGAGTGATTTGTATCCCCAGATATCTGATCTGTTTTTTTGAGATTCCAGGCTCCACCGCCAAATTCCAAGCCATAATTTCAGTTTTATCGGAGTTTAATCGATATCCTGAGACTTCTCCAAACTTCTTTGTAATGCTTTCTATTTCGACCAGTGATTTTGTCAAATTCGATGTTAAAACTACAATATCGTCCGCATATAGCCCTATCTTCCTTGACCAGCCCTGAAACGTAAAAGCGGGGATATTCTCTGTCTCTCTTATTTTGTAGGCCAACGGTTCGATATAAAGGTCAAATAAAAGCGGGGAAAGAGGGCACCCCTGCCTGGTTCCTCGCATGATCCTGATAGATTTTGTAAGAACTCCATTAACCGATACATTGGAATTTGGCGTGTGATATAATCGTGACACAATTTGAAGAAAGTTTTCCCCTAGCTGAAGATGCTCTATTAAAATTTTCAAAAACTCCCAATTTACACGATCAAAAGCTTTAGCAGCGTCTAAAACCACCACCGCCAGAGGAAGCTTCTGCTTGACAGCGACAGCTATACTACCTATCAGGAAAAACGTTAGTTCATTTAGGTGTCTACCTTTCACAAATCCTTTTTGGTCTTCGTGAATAAAGTACGGAATCACTTTGCCCAGCCTATCAGCCAGGATCTTGGCAAACAACTTATAATCACAGTTTAAGAGTGAGATAGGTCTATATGAATCCATATATTTCGGAGACTTGCCAGCTTAAGGTATGACGATTATGTTTGCCTGGTCCCATGATGCAGGAATCTCCCTTTTTTCAGAAAACACCTCATTGAACACCTTTGTTAGTAATGGTGCCAACCCCTGCATCAAACTCTTATAGACTTCTACAGGAAGACCATCGGGGCCAGGTGCTTTGCCTTTTTTTGCCTGCCTAATACCTTCCTCTACCTCTTCCTGCCTGATCTCTCTATTCAAAACTCTTCGGTGTTCTTCCGGGCTTTAAAACTCTGACCCACTCCTCCATCTCCTGCCTGTCCGGATGCAGATCTTCACTATACACTTCCTCAAAGTGATTATAAAATGCTTCCACAATCTCATTTGTGTTTGAGGCTAATTTTCCTTCTACACCAACCTTGATCTCTTTTATCATATTTCTAACCTGATCTTTCCTAACCTTCCATGCTAGCAGTTTGCCTGGATTTTCCCCGTATTCGAAATGATCCTGCCTAGAAGCCTCCCATCTCTCCTTCACCCTTTTATTAATCACGGCAGTGAGTTGTTCCTTTAACCCTTCCAGCTCTTGAAGAATCTCCTCCTTAGGAGCTACCCCCGAATTTATAATAATAGTTTCATACTTTCGGATTTCCTGTCCCAAACTCCGTACTTCCTGGTAGTATACTCTCCTTCTCTTAGCCCCCAGGGTTCCCAGTCGCCCCCGGAGAAAAGCCTTGGTAGCCTCCCATACAATGTCCAATCTAGTTGATCCTACATTTTGTTCGATAAAGACCTCAAGCTCCTGTTGAAGGGACTGCATTACTTCCTGATTGTACAGAACTTTGCGATCTGACCATCAGACTGAATCCAAGTCGCATCTCCCAATTTCCAATTCTAAGGAGACCGCTGAGTGATCGGACAAATGAACCCCTACATGTACAACCTCTTTCACTTTATCCGGTATTCTTGAATCTAATAAAAAGAAATCTATTCTGGATCTGTGACTGTTTTTTTTATTGTAGTATGTATATCCAAGCCTAGTCCAGGCCAGCCTCCTCCAGATGTCGCATAAAACAAACTGCTCTATTACATTTTTAACACTGGTCGCCATTTTGCAATTTCCCAAAGCTCTACTGTTCGCAGATCTGTCAAGCTTGGCATCCAGTACTGTATTAAAGTCCCCTGCAAGAACTACGTAACCTGACAGCCCTGTCATCTCTTTTGTTAGTTCTACCAACGAGGTGACATCGTCCTGATTGGGGCCATAATATCCAATAATATTATATAATGAACCCGCTATCTTTAAGGTCACGATCAACCACCGGCCTTTCTCATCCGCTATGCTACTCTCTACCTGGCAATCAAGCCCATTTCTAATTATCACAAGTATTCCTCTAGTAACCCTTGTTTGTGGTGAACTATAAAAGTACCTTATCCACCGAAGTCGACCCAAAAATTGTTTGCACTCCTCCTCCATTAAATGAGTCTCTTGAAGGATCATTATGTTTGCTGAAGTATCTCTTAAGTACTTCAGGATCCTGTCTCTTCTCGCTTTTACCCTTAGACCATTAACATTCCATGACACCCATCTCACCGGCTGTGTTTTTCCCCTCGTGCTCTTACCCTCCACCATCATATATTGATTTCGAATTTTTTAACCTCAAGGTGGTCCATAGCACATGAGAACATTTTTGTTTTTCACCCCCCTTCTACCTATCCCACCCCCCATGACTGGTCCTGCTGTCTTGTGACTAATCAATCAATCAATCAATCAGAGTTTTGTAAAGTGCGCAACTCACCCGTGAGGGTCTCAGGGCGCTGGGCTGGGGCGGGGGGTGCAGCTCCGGATTAGTTGAAGAGCTAGGTTTTGAGGCTCTTAATGAAGATGTGCACTGTGGGGGAGCGTCTGATGTTGACTGGGAGCTCGTTCCAGGTCTTTGCTGCAATGTAGGAGAAGGCTCTTCCTCCTGCTATGGTTTTGCCGATGCGTGGGGTCTCTGCCGGTCCGAGGGTCCTTTTGGGTATGTGGAAGGAGACACCTTCGTTGAGGTATTTGAGTCTGATGTTGTGGAGGGATTTGTAGATGTGGGTAAGTAGCTTGAAGGTTACTCTCTTATAGATGGGAAGTCAGTGGAGGTCTCGTAGGTGTGGTAGAGCGTGCTCAGCAGTGGTGGCTGGCATGGCTCACAAGTGGTAGGGTCTCACGGGGGGGTGCAAGAATGCGCATAAAAAAATTACTTACCTTCATGTCTCTGCTTTAGGATTGGTGGGCACCCAGGCTCACCTGACTAATCACAACGCTGAAATGCAGCGTTGTGATTGTTTTTGAGCATCCTTGTTTGACACTCAACCAGGTAATGGGGACCTTGGCATGTTCTCCATGCAGGCTGTAATGCAGCCTGCATGGAGAATGAGGAAAGTGTGCATGACTGGTTTTGGCGGCCACAGAGGGCCGATCAAACAGTCATTGCACACTACAGAGTGCAAACCACTCATGCCCTCCTCCAAGAGCAGTTCAGCCCCGCACACACGCAAAGCAGCACAAACATAAAATGATAATAATTGAAAGTTATTATAATTTCAGCACAAACATAAAATGATAATAACTGAAAGTTATAATTTTATGTTTGCTCTTCTCGCACTGCTTGGCCAGAGCGGACGAGCCGCCACAGGTTCTCAGTCTTGGGAGCCAGATTATGGAATTTGCTTCTCTTTCCCTTTCGGCGATCATGGTGCTCTCTCTTTTTAGAAGGCTCTAAAGACATAGCTGTTTATTTTATAAAGTTCCTTTGCACTTCAATAATGTTGTTATCGATCTCTAGGTTCTTCTATACCTCGGGACTTCAGCGCCTTGATGCCTTCGGCATTTGCTGTGCTTTACAGATCCGGCTCAAATCGAATCAAATCACTTGCAACTGTTTGTCCTCAAATCTTATCATGGTATGGTTCTAAAATCCAAGTACTGTAACCCTTCCCTGTACAAACATGTGTTCCTTGATCTATTATACATTATTTTGTCACCCACCCTGCCTCGTTCTCTAATAACTTCAAAGCCAAGCACCAGTATATTTAGTTTTATTATTGACAGACTTAAACTAACTCACCTCTGCAGGGAGCTGGCAAGTGATTCGATTAGAGATGAAAAATTACAGGAGCAGGCAAGCACCCTCCTCTAAATAGGAAAAAAAGCTAATTTTCTTTGCTGCGTCTGTGTTTATTGCAGTTATGCAGCACTGCCACCCACAACAACTCAGCAATTAAGAATAATTGTGACAAAGGAAGAAACTGTGCTGTAGTTCTGTGTGTGCCTGTAAAGTTCAAATGTGATATTTTCTGAACAAAGGGGAAAGACAAGAAGCAATTAAATCAAACCTGTCAGCAAACAGAAGCATAATTCAGACTCGCATTGTGAGGTTATTAGTAGCTAGATTCTCTTGTTTACAAGAAACACTGTGCCTGCCAAGCAGGTTGTCATTTTGTAGAACCTTCGGAAGCATTCAAAGGGAGTGAATTAGGCAATTAAGTGAAGATTTGAATGCACACAGACTGCCCCTGTATGGGGCTGAGGTGAAGAACTGGATCACATGTGGTTTCATGGAGACTGGGAACAGAGGTTGGCATGTGTTTGTTTGTAAAAGGAGATACACTTAGGGAGAGGATGTCTTCTCTTAGATACCAGCCGATGACATCAATCACCTGGTGGATTTATGGATAAACTGGAACCCCTATAGGCTGGCTTCTACCTTCCTGCAATTCACAAGGACACTGAAGAGATATCCATTCAAAGTACACTACAACTCCACACCACTGGAACCAATAAAGAAGGTTTGTAAAAGCTCTTGAATCATATCTCAGGGCTAAAGCCTTAGGCCGGATGGGCCTTTTTTCCACTATGTCCAGCTAAGCATTTCCCCGGTGAGCTGGAGCCCCTGGAAGCTGATATTGAAAACCCAAGGCCATTTCTGATGTCTCTGTCACTTTCTCCATCTCCCCGAGGTTAATTGCAGCAGGCACAGGGAGGCTGAAAGAGAGACGAATGAGAGGGAGAGAGGGTGAGGGTAGAGAGAAAGAAATTCTAGAGGGAAAAGAGGTAGAGTAAAGAAGGAAAGATCAAGAATGGATGGTTGGAAGGAGTAAGATAATTCGAGGAGATGAAGGGAGCGGGGCTGGCTGTAGCATTTGTGCTAGAGTTTCTTTTGGTTTCCCAGTCCAGCCCTGGCTAAAGCCAGCAATTCAATACTGTTTTGCCCCCAGCATGGTTTCTGCTATATAAGTACGACTACATTCATAAATATGACATGTCTCAGTTTTTTTAGACACTAATGTATACAAAAAGGGGTGGATAGAAAGCTTGAGTTAATCTCAGCCACTGGTAATTAATTGGGCCGCAACCCAGCCCATCGTTATTTTGCACACCATGCCTCCTCAGTTTGGACCCAGACCTTATGTAAATCAACCTTGACCCTGGTGCAATGGCTACAGTTCTGACTGAATTGCCAAGCCAGGTCCCACCTGAACTTGAATACAAGCAACCCAGGACCTTTTTTATGGACTCTTTAGCCGGGTATAGCTTGGTTCCAACTGGCACATTGTGCACAGGATCCACATCTGGGCACACCCATCACACTTAGGGCATCAACTGCAACAACGAAAAGGTGCTGGATGGAATGCCTGAGTTCATCTCAGCCACTGGCAATCACTCGGGCCACATTCAAATCTATATTTTTTCACCCATCATTCCACCTCAGCTTGACTGTTCCATGAGGAGTAGTGTCAAGGTCGAAATCAGAATGGGATGTGGCCCAGAGCTGTGCCACTGGATTCAAGATATACCTGACTAATGAGGACTTATCAGGGAAAATCTGGCCATAGGTTGCTTGCATTCCCGTTCAGGGAGGACCTGGCTTGGCAGTTTGGGCTGGACTGTTCCCATGAGGAGCAGGGTCAAGGCTGATTTGCGTATGGCAGGAACCAAACTGAGGTGGCTTAGTGGGTGAAAAACGATGGATTGGGATGCGGCCTGAGCGATTGCCAGGGGCTGAGTTTAATTCTGTTATTGTTTCAGTTTAATGAGACATTCTGAACCATCTGTCATCTTGATATCGAAAGGGCAGGTGACTCTCAGCAGCAGTGTCTACACTCATCCTTCTTGATTTGACACAGTTAACCATATTATTTGGTTCATTGGCAGGGCCAAGATGGGTTTGATGCTAGGTTACATCATTGGTTGAGTTCTTAGTTTTCAAGCCTCTCAAAACCTAGGCTTCATTGTACTATTTCTTCCAGTTTCATCCTCTGACACGTCAAGCACATCTATTTTTACCTCCTTCTAACTTATTCTGTTTCAACGTATTTGGGATCTTCCTGCTAATAGATAAAAAAACATTTGACTTTCACTTTTGTACATATATACACGATTTTGGTTGGGCTATGGAAATCTTTGATGTTAGGCCAGCCACTAATCTCAAAGGGTCTGGGCCACAAAAGGATTGGGCAACCTCAGTGCAAGACTTGTATTTAGAAAAAGTTTCATTGCCAAATTATATTGAAAGGGAATCAATGATGCTCTATTAGGGAAAGGGAAATGTTTACATATGACGTATCACCTAGTGGGTGAGTGATGGTTCTGAAAGGTGAGCCCACTAGAGTTATAATAAAAAATAATACGTTGATTTACATGTCGTGCATATAGTAGGCATATAACGTGTGATTCGTCCCACCATACTTTGCCTCCCTTTTGGCCCACCACAAAAAGGCACCATACAAAGTGTCTGGTCTTCATTGCGTAGTCTTTATTAATTCTCAGATAACGCTCTCTTTATTTGTTGATGCATTGTCAACATTCGACCAACTTTAATAAACCAATCCAACATACATTGATACATTGGGTTATGCAATATTTGTTTGCACCAAAGGTTACAATTGTATTTACAATACAGGATCTCCAGAGCCTCCTTGGATATGGGTTGTGCCAGCAGGCCACAACCCATCTCTATTGCTTCCATTCCATGTAACTACCTGTCGTCTATGCCCTAGACGTGTCCGCCTGGTACTGCTTTGCGCCTTTCCTGGCTCACCAGCTTTCCACCCCCTTTCCTCAAATTGCTTCTTCCAAGCACCGGCATCTCAGGTAGGGCCGGAGAGTCCATAACCACCAGTAGGATGGCCCCCTCTCCCGCCAGCCCGGAGCCCTATTGACTGCCCTCCCTGTTCCAGGATGAGCCAGTCCCAGCCAAAAAGGAGTCCCCGCCATTTTCTTGCCCGGGACCCCGCTCTAGACTACACCGTGAGGCCCCCTCACCTGGGCAACAGTGAGACGATCAGCAACTTGCTTCTAGCTGTGACCCGCGGCGCCGGAGGCAAGAGGACAAAGAGGGCTTCTCCCTCGTGCTCATTCCTCTTATTCTTTTCCCTGGGGGAGGCTGCCTGCGAACCTAGGTGATGCAATAAGGGTTCGCCCTCCCTCCTCATGTTTCCTGTTGACCACTCCCCTGTGCCCTGGCCCAGCCTCTTTCTAGCCGCCTCTCGCACTAAATGCCACTAAAGGCCCCCTCCCCTAGACGCGGGGGGCCTCTCAATACCGCCCTTCTACTGTTTGTAAGTACTAAGCGCTGACATTTCCGCTGCCCAATATAGTGTGAGCATTCCCTTGTAAACAGGAATTGACAAAGTAATTCAGTTCAACATTTATGTTTATTTAAAGGATATATATCTTAAACATTAAATATAAACTGGTCGTAAATACATTATAATACCGCTCACATTCACAATTTAAAATAATATAAAGCCATAAAAATCTAGCAAAGTACTAGTAACATCCATATATTGCATTACAATTCAAAATGCCACAGCTAACAATCTAAAGCTTATGTTATGTAATCTAAAAGAATGGTTTTAAAAATGTGCGTCACAATCCTAAGAAATAAAGGCAGTCTAAATTAAAAATGAACTTGTGAACACTGCTGTCGCGAACCACAGCCGCACAACCCATCCGAATTCTTTCAAGAGATTATACCAGACTAGTGTGCATAGAGGGGACGAAGCCCTATTCTAAATTTCGGAATATGTAAAGTAATACACACAGAGCCCAAGGAGAGGATGCGAGCATCACACGAGTGCACAAGCAACAACGGAGCATACAGCCTGATTCATCAAGCTGATTTGCGCTCGCAAAGGGCCAGATTCTGAGAATCTGGCCCTTTGCGAGTGCGATTTTTGCATTTGGGATTCCTCATCCCAAATGCAAAAATCGCTAATAGCGATTTCGCAAATTTGCGAGGAATTACATTTAAGGAATCTCTATTTGAGATTCCTTAAATGCAATTCATCATCCATTTTAAAATTGCGAATTCGCAATTTCGGCCCGCTATTTACCGCGAGGTCAAACCTCGTGGTAAATAGCGAAAACTTAGAAAAATGCTTTTAAAAGCATTTTTCTAAGTTGCATGTTGCACACACACATGTCCTTTGGACATGTGTGTGCGCAACACCTATACACATTTTTATTTAAGGGGTGCTACAGGGTGTCCTTTGGACACCCCTGGCACCCTTTAAATCGCTATCTTATTTGCGATTAGCAATTTGCTAATCGCAAATAAGGAATATGTAGGAATCGCATTTTTTTTTGCGATTCCTACATGAATCCCGTTTTGCGAGCCTGCAATAGCGATTCCTTATGAATCGCTATTAAAGACTCGCAAAACGGGTCTTTCATGAATCAGGTTGTTGATCTCAGCGGTCAATGGAGAATGGAAAGAGCGAACCTGGGTTACAAAAAAATCTTATTTATTAACTGTCAGTGCTGCCCGGGTTCAGAGTGAAGAGATAGGGCACACTGGCACCCTACTGTGAGACATTAATGGGCTTTCTGGAGCGAGTTGCATTCAGAAATGGAGAGACAAAGGGTAAGAAGTGCCTACCTGCTTGAGGCAACTGGGACGCTCTGCCCAGGATCAAACAGTCAGGGCAAAGGCAGCATTGCTCTCGTCCAATCCCAAAAGCAGCCAGCTACCTAAAGTTAAGAAATGAACACAATTACTAAGTAGAAGCCAATCCTTCGAGTATTTCAAATCACTTGTGAAGGGTCTTTTGCCTTTAGCTTTCTGATTTAAAGAAAACAAAATGTATAATTACCATTGTACACAATTTTAATGAAACAGTACCTATGCTTCCAGGCAGGCAAGTGTAGTTAAATCAGGTAAAGAACCCCTAGCTTTAAAGCATATCACAGGAAAATATGATTCTAATTGATGCAAAGAATAGTTAAAATTGGCTTTAAATTATGATGTTCTTTGGCTAATTGAGGCTGGAGACACAACTTATGCAGTCCCTAAGCCAGGTCTAAAAATAGTTGTAAATCCATGGGAAAACAATAACAGTGTGACAAAAAAAAGCACACCACATTGTACAGTCAGTTTAACTGTTTAGTTAAGTCGTACACATTAATAGAGCACCCACTTTACCATTAGTAATTGGCCTCAATCAATCAATCAATCAAACCACTTGTATAGCGCGCTACTCACCCGGAAGGGTCTCAAGACGCTTGGGGGAAGGGGGCCACTACTGCTTGAACAGCCAGGTCCGGAGTTGTCCTTTGAATGCGAGGTGGTCCTGGGTCAGCCGAAGGTGGATGGGGAGGGAGTTCCATGTCTTGGCCGCCAGGTAGGAGAAGGATCTGCCTCCGGCGGTGGCTCTTCGGATGCGTGGTACGGCGGCGAGGGCGAGGCTGGCGGACCGTAGCTGGCGGGTGGGCGTGTGGAAGGTCAGGCGGTCATTGAGGTACTTGGGGCCCAGGTTGTGGAGAGACTTGTGTGCGTGGGTGAGGAGCCTGAAAGTGATCCTCTTGTTGACGGGGAGCCAGTGCAGGTTCCTCAGGTGGCTGGAGATGTGGCTGCGTCGAGGGATGTCCAGGATGAGTCGGCGGAGGCGTTCTGAATGCGTTGTAGTCTTTTCTGTAGCTTGGCTGTGGTTCCGGCGTAGAGGGTGTTTCCGTAGTCCAGCTGGCTGGTGACGAGGGCCTGGGCGACCGTCATCCTGGTTTCGATCGGGATCCATCGGAAGATCTTGCAGAGCATGTGGAGTGTGTGAAAGCAAGAAGAGGAGACGGCGTTGACTTGTCTGGTCATCGAGAGGAGGAGTCCAGGGTGTAGCCCAGGTTGCGTGCGTGACCTGTCGGCTTGGGGGCCACCAGGAGTCCTCCCAGGCGGAGGGTGATGATCCAAGGATGAGGACTTCCGTCTTGTCTGAGTTCAGTTTCAAGCGGCTGTTCTTCATCCACTCGGCGACGTCTTTCATCCCTTTGTGGAAGCTGGTTCTGGCGGTGTCTGGGTCTCTGGTGAGGGAGCGGATCAGCTGGGTGTCGTCGGCGTAGGAGATGATGTTGAGGTTGTGTTGGTGTGCGATGGCTGCGAGAGGTCTCATGTAGACGTTGAAGAGGGTGGGGCTGAGTGATGATCCTTGCGGGACGCCGCAGATGACTTCGGTGGCCTCGGAACGAAACGGGGGGAGGCGGACTCTCTGTGTTCTTCCAGCGAGGAACGAGATGATCCACTTAAATGCCTTCTCTTGGATGCCGGTGTTGCTGAGGCGTTGGGTGCGGTGGCAGACAGTGTCGAACGCGGCGGAGAAGTCCAGGAGGATGAGTGCCGCTGTTTCCCCGTTGTCGAGAAGGGCTCGGATGTCGTCTGTGGCTGCGATGAAGGCGGTCTCGGTGCTGTGGTTGGCTCGGAAACCGGTCTGCGAGGGGTCGAGGGATCCATTCATCTCAAGGAAGGCGGCAAGCTGTCTGTTGGCGATCTTCTCGATGACTTTGGCAGGAAAAGGGAGGAGCGAGATGGGGTGGAAGTTTTTGAGGTTGGTGGGGTCCGCTGTTGTTTTCTTCAGTAGGGCGCTGAGCTCGGCATGCTTCCAGCTCTCCGAGAAGGTGGCGGTGTCGAAGGAGGTGTTGATGACGTCTCGGAGTTGGGGTGCGATGGTGGAGTCAGCCTTGTTGAAGACGTGGTGGGGGCAGGGGTCAGTCGGAGATCTGGAGTGGATGGTGTTCATCGTGCGGGCTGTGTCTTCGGTGGTCACTGCGGTCCAGGTGCGGAGGGTCGTGGTGGGGTGCGTTGGTTCGACGGTTGGGTGCAAGGATGGTTTGCCGAAGCTGTTGTGGATGTCGGCAATCTTGCGGTGGAAGAACGAGGCGAGGGAGTCGCAGAGATCTTGTGAAGGGGTGATGTTGTTGTTGCCGGTGCTGGGGTTGGAGAACTCCTTGACGATGCTGAAGAGTTCCTTGCTGTCGTGGGCGTTGTTGTCCAGTCGATCCTTCAGTGATTTCTTCTTGGTGGTGCGGATGAGCTGGTGGTGCTTGCGGGTCGCGTGTTTGAGGGCGGTCATGTTGTCAGTGGTCCGGTCGAGGAGCCAGGCTTTCTCGAGGGTGCGGCAGGTCTTTTTGGAGTCCTTGAGTTCGTCGGTGAACCAGGGGGCCTTCTTGCTTCTGGGTTTCCTGGGAAGGTTCTTCAGTGGTGCGAGGTCATCAGCGCAGGCTGTCAGCCACTGCGTGAAGTTGCGGGCTGCTTTGTTGGGGTCCGGTGTGCTGGCAGGTGGGTTCTGGCTGAGGGAGGTGGTGAGCTGGTCGGCGGTGATCTTGCTCCAGCTTCTGTGAGGAACCTGTTGCGGGTGGTGGTGGGTAGTGGTTTTTCTGAAGCTGAAGTGGACGCAGCTGTGGTCAGTCCAGTGAAGTCCGGTGGAGTGGCTGAAGGCGATGTGCTTGCTGGATGAGAAGACGGGGTCAAGCGTGTGGCCGGCGTAGTGGGTGGGGTGTTGACCAGTTGCTTGAGTCCGAGGTTTGCGAGGTTGTCCAGCAGGGCGGCGGTGTTGCAGTCCTTGTTGTTCTCCAGGTGGAAGTTGAGGTCCCCTAGGAGGATGTAGTCGGCGGAGGGGAGGGCGTGTGGGCTGATGAAGTCTGTGATGTCTTGGCTGAATTGTGTGCGTGGTCCCAGGGGTCTGTAGATGAGGGTGCCTGTGAGGGTCGTCTTTGGGTCGGTGTGGATCTGGAAGTGGAGGTGTTCAGCGGCGGTGAAGGTGTCGTCGGCGTCGGTCGTGACGCGGATGGTGTTCTTGTGTACGATGGCGATGCCTCCTCCGGTCTGGTTGACGCGGTCCCTCCTGATGATCTTGTATCCATCCGGGATGGCGATGGCGATGTCGGGGGCTGAAGAGGCGTTCATCCATGTTTCAGTGAGGAACGCGACGTCTGGTGATGTTGTGTCGAGCAGGTTCCAGAGTTCGACTGCGTGTCTGTGGACGGAGCGGGTGTTGAGCAGGATGCACTTGAGATCGCTGCTGGGGTTTGGCTTTGCTGGCACGGTGCATGTTCGGAGGCAGGTGAACTTGCAGGTTGTGCAGGTGAAGGGTCCGTGGAAGCGTTTCGGGGCGGCTCGGCAGCAGGCGGGGTTCTGGCCGGCATTGAGTGCGTTGAGGGCGGCGGCGTCGTAGGTCTGTCGGGTCGTCCAGCATCGTCGGTGGGGGCCAGGGGTCCTGGTGCTGGGCGCGGTCCAGACGCAGACGGGCTTACCATTGGCCGCCTTCGGCGCACAATCGGCGCGCCCGCTGCGCGTCCGCGCGGTCGCCATTTATGGCAAAGTGGGAGGGAGGGAGGAGCAGCTGGGAGGCGGAAGCGGGGAGGGCACAGAAGGAAAAGGGGGCATTGCCGCTAGCACGGCGGCGGGAAGCGGGAAGCGGGGCGGGCAATGACAATACAAACACAGCACTGGGGGAACAAAATGCAAATGGAAATAACAAGATGGAGACAAAAGATTAAACAGCAGAAATGGGAAAAAAAACTGTTAATATACGGCACAAATGGGGAAAAATACAAACAAAGTGATAATATACGGCACAAATGGGGAAAAAGAAATACAGCACACGCTGTTACGGCGAGGGTCGGGATCAGCGAGGCAGAGGGTCGGGGTCAGCGAGGCATGTTCTGCGAGCATCAGAGGGGCGAGGAGCACACGCAGCAGCTGGCAGACATGGCCTGCCAGTATTAGTGCGGTTGCGTTATAGGGCCTTTAAGGAGAAATAAGGTGACAAAGAAATCGCATGTTTAAGGACTGACACATTTTGAAAATAACTTGAAAGATTTACTGAATTTGAAATTACTTTTTCCAACATCGTTTTTATATATATAGGTATAATGTAGAATTAATTCTTCTGCTAGAACGGCGCGAAAGATTTATGCCAATGTGCTGTGCTAGTGAAGGCCTGAAGCTTGAACAGTGTTTTATATAATTACATGTCACCACAGCACCCTCCAGATGCCTTAGGATAGTATCCCAGCTAAAATGAATAAATGGTGCATCAATCACGCTAGATTACCGGAGAGCCAGCTGCCAGAAACAAATATAGAAAGTTGCCCAGCCTTAGTTTTCGGATAAACAGGAAAATATTTTTCTTTGATGCTCTTCTTCTGACAGGCTACTGAGATGGAGGGTCGATAAAGGCATTCGTTCTCCCGCCATCTTTTTTCCTAATGAAGGCAGAGCACAGGGTGCGCAGAGAAGGGGTAGAAATGGAAATGTATCTTCGACAACAGATGTGTAACATAAAACGACAATTCACCCAAAAAAATCCACCTTTGTGAAAATGCTGGGCTTCTCCAAGGTGAGGCTAGCAAATCTTCCCTGCTGATTCTGCAAAAAATTACTGTTATTCCCCACCCCCATGATACAAACTTTATTGGCCATTCCTAGTGGATGCATCTCCGGGAGAAGGCAGCAGTTGCTCTTCTGAGAAACTATTTTCGAGGCTGTACCTCCAATTGGTCGTGGTCTCCCCCGGCCCATTTCATGAATCACTGTGGCGCCAATGTAGACATGAAAGAAGCTGAAAGTAAAAACTAGTGAGGTGTTCACTGAGATTTTGGATTTGAAATCTGGTACTCCTAGTACTGTGTTTTTTTAATTAAAAGCACAACTGCAAATGTCAGAATACAACAGAAACACGGTTGTTTGATTCAAATTACAGTCAGGGTTTATGGTGCAGATTAGTACCTCACCTGGGGTCATTTTATACAAGTGCCTCGGGGGCGCAACAAGCGTTTGCACTCGCTTTGCGTGTCCCCGGGCCAATTTGGTACTACAGAAGGGGCCGCATACGCTTATGTGTCCCCTTCAGTAATACTGAAAGTGCTGGTGCACATACAGAGCCAGTGCTTTCTCAAGAAGGCTTTCCCTCATTAGCAGGGGGTGTGGCCCCATGCAAATGCGGGTATCCCTTTACCTCTGATCCTGTGCCATATTACAGACTCGGGTGCAGAGAAAAAGAAGTTGTCAGGAGGTGCACTGACAGCGGCCTCCTATAAGGTGGTGCGCTGTCAGTGTGCCCCTTTAAGGCAGCCCTTAGGAGTGGGGAAAGGTTGTCAGGTTGACAGTCTATCTACTTTGTGGACGGGCGGCACATACGGACTCCCTGGTTAATACGGCATGGTTGGGACTATAGAATAACCTATCCATAGCATCCCTCACACGGTGCTCTGTTTCGCTCTATGCGTTTTGATCTAATTAACTTGGATAAGCTTAAAACTCAGTGGTCCAGGATCTGTATATGTGGAGTTTGTAGCAGTTTCCTCCTGGTTCTTCATCATTTTTTTCCCAAAATGAACATTGGACGTTTTCTGTAATAGCCCAGTTATCATGCATTTTTTCCGGATGTATGACGTTACAACGCATACTTTTACAATGCATACCTTTACAATGCATTTTTTACAACGCAACATCCTTTACAACGCATTCCATTACAACGCATGCCATTTACAACGAATTTTTTAAAACTACCTTTACAACGCATTCCATTACATCGCATACAACCTTTACAACGCATACCATTACAACGCATAACATTACATTGCATGTAAGGTAAGTATTGGATAGTGTAGGGGTAAAAATTACTATTCTAACTCCAGGGGGGTGCAACAGTAGGGTAAGTGTTGGATAGTGTAGGGGTAAAATTACTATTCTAACTCCAGGGGGTGCAATAGTAGGGTAAGTGTTGGATATGTAGGGGCAAAAATTACTATTCCAACTCCAGGGGGTGCAACAGTAGGGTAAGTGTTGGATAGTGTAAGGGTACTATGTGTTGTAATGCTTTGCCTTGTAATGGTATGCGTTGTAATGACTGCGTTGTAATGACATGCGTCGTAGTGGTATGCGTTGTAGTGTCATGCGTTGTAATGGTTGCGTTGTAATAGCATGCGTTGTAATGGTAGTGCGTTATAAAAGTTGTGTTTTAAAGGTTGTTTCCCATTTTTTCCTGGAATATGGACAAATCCCTCATTTCGAGAGCTGCCCGTTTTATCAGTTGCAATACCATTGGATTATTAATTTGAGTCTCTTCACAGTACAATAAGACGGTGACCGGATGAATGAATATATGTATGTATTTTTTATGTATCTATTTTATTGATTAAAAGAGTCTGGTGAGACATCTAGAGCCATCTCTAGGCCAGACTCAAAAAATGGCTGTTCTCGGGATCGGGTCTGGCCTCATTTCAGTGTATATATCTTATATGTGAAGGGATGCACTGTTTTTTCAAACCCACACATTAAAATTAAATGTGTGCCAACTCTGGTTTGCACAAGTGAGTGTTCAGTACACCAAAGTATACAGTTCAGCCTCACGGGGGTAGGGCACTCTTCGAACACATGAGCGATGGACCACAGTCTTTATTAGTTTTACTTCTTTGGATTTTCCTACACCCATCCATCTGCATGATGAAGTCTTTCTATCTCTTTCATCAGGGAATGTCTCCAGCATGCCACTGTGCCATCTAGCAGAGCTAACTGAAATGTAGTGGTGGGGTATGCGCCCGGCTCTTGCATTGCATATTTGTTATGCACAAAATAAGCATTGTCGCACAGTGTTGCCTGCTTACTCAAAAGTACCCTTTATTCGCCTCCGACTTGTGCATATTGGTGCTACAATGCATACTTATATAAATGTCTTTTTTTTAATTTTTCCTTTTTAAATGCTTCTGAACTATTCTGCCCCGAAAAACAAAAAAAAGCCTGTTTTGGTACAAAGCTCACCTAGAAACCAAACAAGCTAGTCCACTCTTGTAAATGCCCTTTGTTGTTGTGCATACTCACACAAGAATCACAGCTGCATCTGTATAGTCTGCAAGATTTTAGTGTGAAATAAAGTACCAATGGTTTTACAACCTTCAATAAATAAATGTGGCCCTCACAGTGATGCTTAAGGCAGTAAAATAAGCTTCCCTTTTCTGCTCTGTATGCCTCTCCATACACATCCAACACTCCTTTTGCCCCCAGGCCCACTGGGACCAGTGACATTATTTATAAGGCGCCCAAGCAAAATTGCAGTGTGTTGTTTGCTTGAGCCCACACTTTCAGTGGTTTAGTGGTCTTTATTACAGGAGCAGGAGGTGTTTATTTGCAATTACAGTGCCATCAGGATCCCTGTAACACGAAGGCTCTTCCATAAATAATAATTTGCGCTGCATCTAAGTGTTTATTACAGAGCGGCTGCACGCTGTCAGAGCCAGAGATGGACAGATGATGGCCTGCTGTCATAAAGCGGTCTTACACCAAACGATGGCGCAGGCAGGGGCCAGGATAAAATGAGAAAGGACAGCAGAATCCAAAAAACAAATCATCCATGGAAACAAAGAAGCCTCCCTCGAGATACACCATATGAAGACGCTTTTCAATCATACTTGCTAGATGACGTACTACTGCTCAGGTGCTGTGCTGACGTTTTACAAATCACTGCTCGTGTGTGTGCTACTTCAGATAGATCCACATAAGAGATCCCAGACTGCACGTGCCAGAATATATTTGCTTGTCAAACAACTACCGAAATCAGAATCAATGACTACTTGTTGACATGGGAGTCACCTGATATCCTCAAATTCAATATGTTGTCAAAAGACACTATTTTCATACTAGAGTGTCCAGTGCCAGATGAAACACTCTGGGGGGCCGTAGGCAGTCGATTTTTCGGAGGGCCCCCTCGCAAATTATCTCCTAATACGTTTTGAATTTTACCAAACAACAATTTTAATAAACCCATTTTATTACACAATTATTATTACATTTTTTAAACAAATTTTAATAAACGGACAAAACCTTAAATATTCACTTTCCTCGTTTGTTTGTGGTGAAATCTTTCAGGATTACTTGGAAGTCTACCTTTTGCAAAACGTCGATTTCAGTGGCTATAATGGCAATTGAGTTCGCTCGTTCTTGTGTCATTGACGATTGGTGACATTGTTCAGTAGTTTAACATATTAAGAAAGCTTGATTGTAATTCTCTTTCAATATCAAATCAATATAAATGTGATCCATTGTTGCGTGCCACTAAAAGGAGTGGGGCCCATAGGTTGGTGTTGTATTCCTACATGATGTCATTCCTAGAACTTTTACATGTCATGTAGAATGCTTCTGTGTCAGCAGCCATTCTGCTCTTGGACCTAGCTGTGTCAACTGCTCTTCTCTTCTTGTGGATGTCAAGTTGTCATCTCCTTTATTAAAACTACTTGCTACCTACCTACGCGTTGGTTCTTCACTACATACTTTCTGGCGACGACTGGGTAACTAAAGCTACTAGCAAGAAGGATTTCATGACAACGTTCACGTTTCATTCTTATGAAAATTTCTAAGACTGCCTTTCTACTTTGAAACACTGCCGACGTTTTCATCGTTGTGCCCTGGACTAATCATGTTTTGTACTCTAACCGTGAGTTTTCTGTGATTTTCTTCACTACAGTTGGTGCCTACTTTGCCTATTTGGTAATCCGGAACTGAGAGTGTCTGCTTCATTGGTCTGGTATCGCATGGGTGTGCACCGCCTGTGGCTCACTTCTGAGACTCCCACGGTAGTCCCCAGGCAACAATATAAATAATGCACCTCAGTACAATATATTCTGAAGGGTCTCTTCCAAAATTGGTTGGGTCAACCTTAATCCAAGTCAAGCCGGATAAATCCTTTGTTGTGCACTACGCAGCGACATCAGATCTTGAAATGCATCCGTTGAAAATTGATGAAAGGAAAATGTAACTCTACGCCTTTTACACTATGCAGAGCATGGCAAGGCTTTCGTCTGATGGCGGGAAGCAGCCTATTTCCTGATCTGGATCAGCAGGGTGATCAGTCTCCTTGGTGACGTTGAGGTTGCCGGCTCTTGAGATGAAGAGGACAAATTGATTGCCTAGTAATCATGGCGGTGTGTGTCATTGTTCTGTTATGGAGCAGCATTGTGCACCGTTCAGTGTGTCTGATTTACAGCTCTGCCAGGCAGAAAATTGTTTTGCAATAAATGAAATGATCAGCCTGCTGATTGAAATGAGCGCCTCCTGCAAGCGGGCAGCACAAGCAAAGGCAGAAACATGCGCAGAACATGAGGATCATACAGTGTCGCTCTTCAGTCAAGAGATACTACTATCACATAGCAACATGTCTGACTGCCCCACTTCGCGGTAATCACCTTCATTCAGTTAGGACTTTTTAGTTTAAGAACATGGATACTGGGTGGAGGAGAAGGAACCACCATCTCTGCTCAGGGGGATTGGGAAAAGGAGAACAAGGGAAACATGAGACATGGAGCAGTGGCCGCGCAGCTGACACGTAAGTTTGCAACATAGGTAGAAAACATTTTCCCTCTGCTCAGCTGTTAATAGTATGTCAGGTCACCTGCCTTATTGCAGCATGATGTGGAAGAGGTCGTAGAGCAGCAAACAGTTGGACATTGGAGACCAGTGGACCCTTGTGTCACCATGTGATGAAGGTGGGCCCAAACAGGCGATATCACTGGCGTTCATGAAGTGGGTTTGGCCTGCAAACTCCTCCCCCCACCCATGATGTGCGCATGGGCTCAGGGCATCAGAGATTGCTCCTACTGGAAGAAAGTACAGAAAAGGTATTGAAAAGAGGAGCCGTTCAGAAGCTCAGTGTCAGAGGCACAAGAGTTAATGTGCACCTAAGAGAGAAAGGGACTCTGGCTATCATTGGCACTGGCTGCGTTACTGAAAGTGACACCTCAGAAGGCAAAAGGTCACCTGGAGTATTGCACTCCATGTCACAGAAAGGACACGGATGCAAGGTAGCCCAGTGAGCCTCTATCACACAAAGGAGACAGGGGTGTCACAGTTAGATGATACTGCTGGGCAAGAATCGACTCCTTTGATGCTGTTGCCTCCTGGGAAAGAGTTAGTGAGCATAAGTAATTGAGTGGGCTCCTCAGAACGAAAGTGTAGAGGCTTTCCGCCCAGGGTCCCAGTGAGGGGGAAGGTTACATGGTATGTGTACGTCCTTAGCGCTGTGGACACTGGTGGTTAGCAGGGGTCATCAACTTCCAAGGGACAGAGAGGGCGGAGGCATTGGGCACCCCCTGCCACAATAATACTGGTGTAATAGATCAAAGAAAGCAATGGACAACAGAGTTAGGGAAGCGGGTTGAGGGGCCTGGTGTTGCATTTAAATATTCTGTGGTCAGGGTACACAAAATGGACCTTGCACAGAACAGATTCATAAAGCAGAAGAAGACTGTGGGACAGCAGAGTTGCTGCCTGGTAAGTGACACCGAGGAACTGCAGGTAGATGATGAGGTGTCTATAGACAATGAATACTTGGTGAATAGCAAGCTGGCTAGAACAGGAGTTGGGAACAGAGGGAGGCAAACAGGCAATATAGTAGCAGTTACATCTCATTGTGGAAAAGGGGCCAATGGAACATCAGTGGAAAGAAGGAGCAGTCAAAGTTCTGAAGATGGGATGTCACTGTCAAACAGAGGACTCTGAAATACAGCCAACTGATAGGCATGAATGAGATGGTGCGAGACAAGCAGCAGCTCTCTACCAAGAGAAATGTAGCTCAGGAAAAGAGACCCAGAGAGTTAGTGCCAGAATAGGGAGGAACCTGAAAGTGAGTATGCAGGTGTGTGGTTGCACACGTGACATGAACAAGATAGACCTGGAGAGATTAGAGCAAGGACTGTGTGGGGAACAACCAGTGGGGCGAATGACTAAAATCTCTTTTGAGTGATTTCAAAGGGCATGTTTGCTCTCCTGGAACAAGTTCTCAGAGAAAGGGAACAGTCCAATGTTGTAGTTGTCTCCTCATTCCAACTCAGTGAGACAAGTCAGAGGAGAATGGTTGAGCCCGAACAAGAGTGCCGCAACTGACCCTGAAGCAGAAGTGGTAATGGGAATAGTACTTCTGGGGCAAAGGGACCGAGAAATAAACGACAGGAACCACAGCACCAATCACAACACCCAATACAGCGTTGGAAAGGGCAGTAGCAGCAGAAGGACATAGGCTATGCAGACGCCCACCATATACATTTAAAAGGTGAAAGAACCGTGCCAGCAAAGTAGTCCCTTGTGGGCGTGTCTGCGTTGTGCTGTGGGCGTGACAAACGCTGCGGGCGTGTGGTACGTTCCGCCATTCATCCCATGTCCCATATCGTGTGCTGGGGGCGGGGCGTGTGCGGGGCGCAGGATTACGGAAAAAAAGCGAGCGTTGTGCCCAATATTTCATTGTTTTTTCTTCCCAGGTTCTGTACATTCCAGCTCCGGGTGTGCTTGCCCCGTGCTCTCAGTGACGTGCACCTGCTTTACTGTATGGAGGTCAGGCATGGCGCTATTCCCAAGGGCCGGAAGGAGCACGACCAGGGGCCATTGTGCAGGAAATTTAATCTCGCCTTAACTTCCGGTGACGCCTGAAGCGCACACTGGAGATTTTCCACTTCTGTTGCGCACAGGCCTCGCGCCACGCACATCCGAACACAAGGCCCGCCTCCACGGAAATAGCAAGAAAGAGACTATCCCCCCCCGGGAAAACGTGATGATATTCTGCAAACCAACATCCCACATACCATCACTCCGCAATTTTTATAACGCGGGACTATTACTCCACAAAGACATCATTTCTAAAACTTTTACAACGCATATGACTATCACGCGTGCCATTATAACGCTAATGCATGTGTGGTAAAGTCATATACATAGTAAAAGTACAATATTAAAACATCATATATATATATACACACACATTTTTTTAATTTAATTAAAACATTTATTCTTTTATATTGCATTATTTATATTATTTTTATTTATTATTTTATTACCCTTTACACCCTAAAAACGAATCCCACCCTGCTCCCTTTAAATACCCCTGCACCCTTAAACACTAACCAATCTTAACCCTATAAATATACCATGTACCCCAAAACCCAAACCTATCCCTAAAACTACCCCTGTACCCAAAAACCCAAACCTAGCCCTGAACCCTATAAATACCCCTGTACCTCAAAACCCAAACCTACCCCTGAACCCTAAAATTACCCCTGTACCTCAAAACCCAAACCTAGCGCTGAACCCTAAAATACCCCTGTACCCCAAAACCAAAACCTATCCCTGAACCCCCAAAATACCCCTGTACCCCAAAACCCAAACCTAGCCATGAACCCTAAAAATACCCCTGTACCTAAAAACCCAAACCCAGCCATAAACCCTGAAAATAAACCTGTACCCCAAAACCCAAACCTACTCCTGTACCCCCAAACCTAGCCCTAAACCCAAAAAATACCCCTGTACCCCAAAACCCAAACCTAGCCCTGAAGCCTTAAAATACCCCTGTACCCCAAACCTACCCCTGACCGTAAAAATACCCTTATACCCCAAAACCCAACCCAGCCCTGAACCCTAATAATAACCCTTGACCACAAACCCCATACCTAGCCCTAAACCCTAAAACTACCCCTGTACCCCATAACCCAAAACTATATCTGAACCCTTAAAATACCCAAACACCCCAAAACATATACCTCAGTACCCCAAAACATATACCCCTATACCCATACTTACCTTATCCAAACATAAAAAAAACATGCTTTTACCATTCATGCATTTACAACGAATTTCGTTGTAAATGTATGCGTGGTAAAAGCATATAAAATGTAATGCCATGCGTTATAATGGCATTGCGGAGTCATGGTACTTTCGTAATGAAAGTATGCAGAGTGATGGTATGCGTAAAGAAAGTTGCGGAATAATGGGTATTTACCCTTCCCCGGTAAGTACATTGGTGGCACGGCGGCCCACATCTCCAGCAACATACTCATATTTTTTCACCACCCATTTGAAAAATGCACAGGTCTCTCTCATTGATGGCCAGCACCGACATACACTTTTAGACACACCTCCCGCCACAAGTTCTAGAACTGGAACTTTAGAGCTGGGGAGCTACGTTCAAATCTCGGCATCAGCTCAACATCCTGTGATTCCAGGCAAATCGCTTTGTCTCTCCGTGCCTACCACAAATGAATGTGTTCTTCTGTAATGTAAATTGTGCTCATGCCATGTTGTTGAGTTTGCGCTGTATAATATTGCAAGGAAAAATAAAGTAGGGAAACTCGAGTTCACACACTACTGAACGCGCACTCTTAAGGGCATCAGCAGTGCACTGTGAATCGGAGCGTTTCACATTCCTGTCACAGATAAGAAATGCTATCAAAACGAAATCCTACAAAACAATATACTACTGGCCGGCATCAATTCATACTTGGACAACGTCGGGACGGGCTGCTAGTATATATATATATATATAAATATATATATATATATATATATATATATATATATATATATATATATATATATATATATATATTACCTACTGGCGGTCGCCAGTAGGTATATATAGTTAGGATTTTTTCCCTATGGCATTTTTGAAAATTCTATGTCTAATAACTTTGGCGTTTGTGGACGGAATCGGCTGAAATTTTCAGGAAAATGGCACATTTTGTTTCTGAGCAGCTCCTGGAAATTTGGGGGGGGGTCGTCAAGGGGGGGCCGAGAAAAAAGGGGGGTCCCAAAACGTGTTTTTCCCATGTTAATTTCCATAGGGCGGTTGGACTCACTTTTAGCCCGAACGGCTGAATGGATTTTCACGAAACTTGGCAAAAATGTAGGGACTGTTAGCCCGATGTGCCTTTGCTAGGTCTCAATATATGTGCTCCAGTAGTTTTTGAGAAATTAACGTTCAAAACAAGATATATATCTGTAACAGCGCTCCGGGCAGCGATCCGGTCCGCTTACTTTTCGCGAAACGGAACTTTGCGCGCAGAAAGCTGATTGGCTCTCCGGTGTCTGTCAACATTCTAAACAGTCTGGAGCGGCCGCCATCTTATCTCTCGGTAGGATCGAGAGAGAAGAAGAGGTGAAAAACGAAGGGGGGATTTAATGAAAGGGGGCAAGGTATACCCCTCTTGACCCCCTAGGATTGTTGTTGGGGTTATTAAAGGGTCCCGTGGGGAAAATAAAAAAAAAATTATTTTTCACGGTAGAAGCGCTTCACGGGCCGCGAACTGGGCCGCAAACTGGTAGCGAAACGGGAATTCGCCATTTTGTGCTTCGTTTTAATTGTTTAGAGACAAAAATTATCGCCGCACATTGGCCACAATGCATGAATATCGCTGAAAAGTCAGCGATATTCATGCATTATCCAGAAAATGCTCTTAGCCATGTTATCCACCTTCCATTGGATAACAGAAAGCTGATTGGCTCTCCGGTGTCTGTCAACATTCTAAACAGTCCGGAGCGGCCGCCATCTTATCTCTCGGTAGGATCGAGAGAGAAGAAGAGGTGAAAAACGAAGGGGGAATTTATTGAAAGGGGGCAAGGTATACCCCTCTTGACCCCCTAGGAATGTTGTTGGGGTTATTAAAGGGTCCCGTGGGGAAAATAAAAAAAAAATGATTTTTCACGGTAGAAGCGCTTCACGGGCCGCGAACTGGGCCGCAAACTGGTGGCGAAACGGGAATTCGCCATTTTGTGCTTCGTTTTAATTGTTTAGAGACAAAAATTATCGCCGCACATCGGCCACAATGCATGAATATCGCTGAAAAGTCAGCGATATTCATGCATTATCCAGCAAATGCTCTTAGCCATGTTATCCACCTTCCATTGGATAACATGGCTAAAAACTGCTCTGTGCGTGAGCTTTTTTTTTTTTTTTTTGCTGCGTGACGTTTGTTAACGTTCGATTCGATGGAAATCAGGAAGTGTTGACCACCATTTTGTCACTGCGAGTAAATATTTTGTTATAAATGAATCCTTATTGATAAACATTGTCTGCGCCATCTTGCGTTTTTGTCCAATGCCACAATTTTGTCGTGCACGGCAGCCATTTTAGATGCCTTGACCAGGGCCACTCTCTGCACGCCGCCGATCCTCAGCATGGCTCCCCACCCTCGCAAGCATCTCCCCCACGCACTGGTCACCCCCGCTCTTTCTCTCATGCATGGGCCATATACTTCCCCCCATCTGCGCAGCTCTTCTCTGAGAATCACACCCTGTGCCCGCCCGACACCTCCCTTTCACCCTATTCACTACCGCACCCTCTGACACTCCTCTTCCTCTGTGTCCGATTGTCCAAGCCGGACCTAGGCTATCACCTAGCCCTGCGGATGTAGTTTATGGCCCCAGCTGTAGAGTATCCAGACATGCCAACCTTCCCGATTCAGGCGTGAGACTACTGATTTCAGTGCTAGTCTCCCGCCTCCCGATTCCTGCAAGCAAAAACCCGGGGGCATATTACCAACAACTAGCGATAATTTTTGTCTCTAACTTGTTTAGAGACAAAAATTATCGCCGCACATCGGCGAATTTTATCGCACATAAACCTCGCTATTAGCAAGGTTTATCGCAAATGCGATAAAAAACGGCCGCAATGCATGAATATCGTTGAAAAGTCAGCGATATTCATGCATTATCCAGCAAATGCTCTTAGCCATGTTATCCACTTCCCATTGGATAACATGGCTAAAACTGCTCAGGGCAGGTGTTAGGTTTTGGAGATATTCGCGCTTAGCGCGAATATCTCCAAAAGTTGGTAATAGGAGATAGCGATGGTTAGGGACTGTTTCCAGTCGCTAAAATCTTGGCACGCCCACTTTGCATGTCATTAGTGATAAATATCACTGATATGCAAAGCGGGGCCCAAGATGGTCGCTATCTCCTTTTAGCTGTCACTAACTGGTGTTAGCGACAGCTTGGTAATAGGGAGATCATTTTATCTCTTTTTTTTGGCTTTTAAAGCCAAAAAAGCAGAAATAACCCCCCTTGATAATATGCCCCATGATTTCTCGGGGGTTTCAGCTGACAGGGCTTGGTATTGTGTTACGTGCTAATTCTTCCAGGAAACGTCAGAGGGTCGATGCAGGGGTTCTAGAAGGGGTGATAAACCATTTAAGCCTCATGAACAAGCGCATGGTCTTTTAAAGATTTATGAAGTACTCGGGGCGGCGGTGTGTGTGTGCCCTCTTTCAGGAGCGGGCGGGGGGGGCACTGCCAGCAACTTGCCAGGCCAGGCAGTGTTCAACACGTGCATCACCCTTTCTCTGCCTGCTATTGCGCTCCATGCTTCGGAAAGGTAAGAAAAAGAACGTGCATTTGAGTTTGAAATGTCCGATCTTGTAGCAGTACACTTGCAAAGCCCACACATGACAATAATCCGATTCAAGGCCCCATTCACCCGATTTTTTAAACATATATAGCACTCCAACAAAGTTAGATTTTAAAACTTTATTAACATTTAACTATAATGAACGGAACAAAAACTGTAAAAACATTTAAACATTTTTCACCCAAAAGAGCAACAATGGTCAGAAGCTGTCTTTTGTGCGAATAGTCCCAAGGCAGCACAACGTGCAGAGTTCTGGACGGCACCCAGGTGATGTCGCCTGGGTGCCGCACTGGTTTTGGTATCCTACAATGCTGCTCCGAAAATTGGCGTGGGGCGTCCCGGGTGGTGCGGGGGGAGGCGTCGTCAGTAGCGGTCTGTTGTGCTAATAGTCCCAAGGCAGCAGAACGCGCTGAGATGTTGATGGCACCCAGGTGATGTCCAGTAAACTGCCGCACTGGTTTTGGTATCCTACAATGCTGCTCCGAAAATTTGCGTGCGGCGGCCCGGGGGGGGGGGGAGGGGGGCGCGTGGGGGAGGCGGCGTGAACGGGCCTCCCCAGGTGGCGGCCATCCAGCTGAGTTGCGCCCGCTCTTGCGGCTACAGCGTCTCGCTCACCATGTTGTTCAGTTGCTCCCACTCTTGCAGTGCAGCGATAGGCGCCTGCCACATGACTCTTAAAATGGCGGACGGCTCTTCGGTTTTGGGCCTGGTCCACTGAAATGGCCCTGGGACACCTTGGAACTCGGACGCTTGCCTGCTAGGGCTTGGGCTCCATTCTCGAAAAGCGTCCCCTCAGCCGTGAAGATTCTACAAAAGTCTTGGGGGCCCCCGACTCCCGCAGGCTTCCGGTGGGGAGCGGCTGCCATGATTGCTCGCGGAATGACCACGACGGAGCCACGAGATGGTGGTGCTCTCATGCTGACGCCAGCTTCAGTCTGAATGATCCAGAAACAAGGTGGGGCTTTCATCGTTTGGGAAAAAAAAATGTTCTAAACCAATGAAAAGTGTTATTTTTAGGTCATATGACCAAGCCTTCCATCTTTAGGAAACCAAAAGTAAAATGATCCAATGAAAAGTTTTATAAACAAGTCACATGACCTGTTATGCGGCATAGGGCTACAAAAAGCGTAGAAAATCCGTTGGCACGTGAGGCGGCGTCAGTAGCGGACCGATGTGCGAATAGGCCGAAGGCAGCACAACGCGCTGAGATGCGGATGGCACCGAGGTGGTGTCAAGCAAATTGCCGCACTGGTGTGGCCATCCTACAATGCTGCGCCGAAAGACGGCGTGTCCAGCTGAGTTCCGGTCACTCTTGCGGTACAGTGAGTCGAACGTGCCGAGATCCGGATGGCACCGAGGTTGTGTCCAGCAAGTTGCCGCACTGGTGTGGCCATCCTACAATGCTGTGCCGAAAGTCGGCGTGGGGTGCCCCGTTGGCTTATGAGGTGATGTCAGTAGTGGACCGATGTGTGAATAGGTCGGAACCAGCACAAGGCGCCAAGATCCGAATGGCAAGTCCTGGATATTGAGTGCCATAGTTGAGAGTTCTGAGCAGTGCTTGTAAGACTATCTGAAGCTTATTTGCACCTGCTGCAGCTTCACTGTTGCCCAAGGTGGTGTCCAGCAAATTGCTGCAGTGGTGTGGCCATCCTACAATGCTGCGCCGAAAGACAGCGTGTCCAGCTGAGTTCCGGTCACTCTTGCGGTACAGTGAGTCGAACGCGCCGAGATCCGGATGGCACCGAGGTTGTGTCCAGCAAGTTGCCGCACTGGTGTGGCCATCCTACAATGCTGCGCCGAAAGACGGCGTGACCAGCCGAGTTCCGGTCACTCTTGCGGTACAGTGACTCGAACGCTCCGAGATCCGGATGGCACCGAGGTGGTGTCCAGCAAGTTGCCGCACTGGTGTGGCCATCCTACAATGCTGCGCCGAAAGTCAGTGTGGGGTGCCCCGTTGGCTTATGAGGTGATGTCAGTAGTGGACCGATGTGTGAATAGGTCGGAAGCAGCACAAGGCGCCCTGCACTGTTGAGCTTTTTTCAATGCCTGTTTTTTGTTGTTTCCCCTCCATCAAAAACAAAAAAAATATATAAAAGTGTGCAAAAATACAAAAAAATGTTTCAAAAAGCAGTGCTTGTAAGACTGTCTGAAGCTCTTTTGCACCTGCTGCAGCTTCACTATTGCCCTGGTGTGGACAAAGATCGCCCATGACTTAGGCTGATTGAGAGTTTGTAGAAAAATGGCTTCAGATTTTCCACATATTACTCTTCAACATTCTTCCTAAATGTAACAATGTGAGACTCACTAGGAGAACGGCTGTTTATCTTTCCTTTCAAAATGCTGCCAACAATATTTTCTGAATGGAAGACACCATCTTGTAGCATAAAGGGCCGAAAGGGGTTCTGGTCTGGCCGATTGTTGGTGGAGACATTTTGACTATATCTTGGACCTGCTCGGCCTCGCCCAAAATGGCGCCGGTATAAATGGGACTCGTAACTCCTTGCCCGCAAATGTATATCTAGAAAATTTTATTGTAAGTGGCCCTGTCTTATTTTAATTACAAAATGTACGTCCACCGATTCCGCAACTGTTAGACACCTTAGTTCTTGCAACCTAATGGCCCGCTCGTTACGTTCCTCTACAGTGTAAATGTCTCCTCATCATATACGATTTCAGTTTGCTCCGTGGCCGGCCCAGGTGGTTATAGGCCCGTATTTGTATACTGACATTTTCACAATAAAGGTTTTTAAATCAAACACGGTAGTAGTATTTACATTGGTAAAGTTTTTACTTTTAGTCACTGTTTTCGAATCAGTAAAAGGCAAGTGAAATAAAGCAGTCCAATTACATGATGGATAAAAGGTATAATATGTAGGAACGTAGTAAAGATAAATGGTCAAGGGCAGTTGTGTTTTCCACTCCTGCAACATAAAGTGATCGATAAGAATCTGATAATCAGGCGTATCGGCGACTGAGACAGCAGGCCCAGTCTCTTTTACTCAACGGCTCCGTCATGGAACGAAGAAACGCCCTTTTTCTCGAAAAAGGAATATATTTTACTTGCAGGACAGTTGTAAATTTTCCGGGAAAGTACATTAGCCTGGAATATTATAACATATATGTTTTAAAAAAAATAATGTTCGAAAAAAATAAAAAGCGTAATTTTTAGGTCATATGACCAAGCTTTTCATCATTAAAATAACAAAAGTAAAATGAACCAATGAAAAGTTTTATTAACAAGTCACATGACCTGTTATGCTTACGTTACGCGCTGCGCGCCGCGCCCCGGATCACTTCCGGGTGCGCTAACGCGGCGTGTCATATAACGCATTACGCGACAACGTAGGTCAAGAATATAGTCAAAATGTCTCCACCAACCAGCGTTCGGAACACAACCCCTTTCAGCAGTCCAAAAAGTTCTGTTAAATGACAACAGAGGGGACAGGCAACAAGAACCATCAGTCAAAGAGGGGAGGGCAAGTTCTTCTCTTCCGGGTCATGTTGGGGCGCTACCGGAACTGATCGAATTGGTAGTCTACAGTGTTTCTGGATGTTTCAGACTAAAGCTGGCGTCAGCATGAGAGCACTACCATCTCGTAGCTCCGTCGTGGCCATTCCACGAGCAATCATGGCAGCCGCTCCCCACCAGAAGCCTGTGGGAGTCGGGGGCCCCCAAGACTTTTGTAGAATCTTCACGGCTGAGGGGACGCTTTCGAGAATGGGACCCAAGCCCTATCAGGGAAGCGTCCGAGTTCCAAGGTGTCCCAGGGCCATTTTAGTGGACCAGGCCCAAAACCGAAGAGCCGGCCTCCATTTTGAGAGTCCTGTGGCAGCCGCCTATCGCTGCACCGCAAGAGCGGGAGCAACTTAACTACATGGTGAGCGAGACGCTGTAGTCGCAAGAGCGGGCGGTAAACAGCTGAATGGCGGAAGAGGCACAGTGTAGCAAAAGCGGGCGGAATGGCAACTAAAACGGTAAAGGGGCGCCCCACTACAGCGTGTCTTCAGGTCAAACGGATTGTGGGACAAAGTCCAGAATAGAAGAGTCATCAAAAGGCAAAAAGTTCCGCCGGACCCCGGGAGCCGGCCGCCTATGTCGGGGGCGATCTCAGGCTACACCAGTGCTATAAGACTTGGGGAGGGGGTCGGAGCCAAGCGTCTTCTCCGAGTCCGTGTCATCACACCGCCCCTCGGGGGCCTCCGTCAAGCGGTTTAGGGAGGTACCATATAACATTGTTTCAAATGCAGTCAGGTCCACAAGCGACCCTCACTTACTTTGAGAATAGTGAAGCTGCAGTAGGTGGAAATAAGCTTCAGACAGTCTTACAAGCACTGCTTTTGTAAACATTTTTTGTTTTTTTTGTATTTTTGCACAGTTTTATATTTTTTTTTTGTTTTTGATGGAGGGGAAACAACAAAGCACAGGCATTGAAAAAGGCTCAAACTCAGAACTCTGAACTATGGCACCCAATATCCAGGACTTTCCATCCGGATCTTGGCGCCTTGTGCTGCTTCCGACCTATTCACACATCGGTCCACTACTGACATCATCTTATAAACCAACGTTATGTAAATAGTTATTTAATAAAATGTTTTACCCTGTTTCTTTGCTGGTGTGTTGTCTATATTTTTAATATTTGCATAGGGTTTGTCGTTATTTTGGGCGGGATGGGTGACGGAGCCGAGCTGTCTTGCAGCCCTCATGAAATCAATCAAATGGAGAGACAAGCAGGCAGGACGGATTACAACGGGGGTAAAGGCCTGCGTTAACTACTCTTCACTATCTGCAAAGAGAGAGTACTACTAAGAGAAAAGAGGGGAGGGGGGCAGCGTTCAAAGCACATCAGCGTGCATAAATACGAAAATGTTTTTATCTATCACGTACTTGACATTTTAAAGCTTTTCATATTTGCTATTAAAAAACCAATGAAATTCACAGAAAAAACCATAGGTTATAGTGGATATATAGTTAGGAATTTGCATTTACAAAACCTTGAAAATTCAATGAAAAAACCATTGGTTTTAGGCCATATATAGTTAGGAATTTGCATTTACAAAACCTTGAAAATTCAATGAAAAAACCATTGGTTTTAGGCCATATATAGTTAGGGATTTGCATTTACAAAACCTTATTTTACTCGCATAAAACCATTGAAATTCCATATATAGTTATAAGCGCTAACTATATATCGCGCACCCGCAATCCACTGCTGATGATGTCACATATTACATCATTCATGACATGGTTAGTGACATCACTGATGACATCACTGATGACATCTCAAATGACATCACTGATAAAATCACTGAAAACATCTCATTTGACATGACTGATAACATCACTGATGATATCATTCATGTGATAATACCATGAACCTCTTCAGACTCTAATATAATCTTAGATACAATCAGTGTAAACAGACAGTCACAGACTGTCACTCATCCATGGAGTTACTCACACACCTAGTCAGTTATGCCAAAAATCAATCACACCTCCATTTTCTCAACTATACAGTTATACACACCTTACTTATTCAAACATATACTAACACATATTTACTTTACTCTCTTATACAATCTCTGATACACGTTCACAATGATCCATACAGCCACGCACACATTCACTGGCTCTTATGCACAGTTATTTATAGATGTCAACTCTCACATGTACTGTGTTTTACATATGTACTTAATTTGACATGTAGCACTGAGATATCCATTCACTCACTAATACACTCATGCACAGTCAACCGCCCATACAGCTGTTTGCACATGCACTTTTGAATCTATACATATAGTGAATCAACTATTCACACATCTATGTACAGAGTCACACACCTTCCAGCCACCCATACACACACACTCAGTTTCCCATACAAATACTTGGACAACCAATCAATAACCCATACAGTTACTCATATAGCTACTGATCAACATATGCAGCAGTTTGTAGAACAACAGATATAATGATGCACAAATTAAAACAGTTTAGTCACTAACCCATGCACTCAGTGAGACACATTTAATCACTCACTCAATCAGTCAGTCAGTCATGCACCTAGTAAATCCTTCATCCAGACACTTATATATCCACTCATTCTTCAATATGTAAAACATATTTTAACTTTACAGAAACATACAGTCACTGGATGTTGTAATCAGTGATGTCATCAGTGATGTCATTTGAGATGTCATCAGTGATGTCATCAGTGATGTCACTAACCATGTCATGAATGATGTAATATGTGACATCATCAGCAGTGGATTGCGGGTGCGCGATATATAGTTAGCGCTTATAACTATATATGGAATTTCAATGGTTTTATGCGAGTAAAATAAGGTTTTGTAAATGCAAATCCCTAACTATATATGGCCTAAAACCAATGGTTTTTTCATTGAATATATATATATATATATACTACTATTATAAAGAGAGAACTGTGTCCTTTGAGCCAGGTAAACTCGAAAAGTACACAACCAATCGCAACACCCAATACAGCGTTGGAAAGGGGGGGTCCTGTAGATGGACATAGGCTATAAAAAATAAAAAAATAAACGTTATTTAAAAAATAAACAAAAACTAGTCCCTAAGAAGTAGCGCCGGCCGTGTGAGTAAACAACGTGGACGTGCGTGCTGACATCATCTAGCGCGGGAGGAGCGGCGGACAGCAGCAGTGAAGTTGGGCTGAGATAGATGAAGCGCGGGGAGGAGCGGAACGTGTGCGGCTGACTGAAGCAATCGGAGGAGGCGGAACGAGGAGCGGTGAAGTCGGGCTGAGGTAGGTGAAGCGCGGGAGCGCTGGAAGGAGGCGGAACGTGTGCGGCTCAGTGAAGTGCTGGGAGTAGGCGTAACGTGTGCTGCTAAGTGAAGCACATGTAGAAGTGGCCCGTTAGCGCGGGGAGGACCGGTGAACTGTGTGCGGATGATTGGGGGCCATGAAGGTGGCGGTTCCGCTGATTGGGGGCCTTGAAGGTGGCGGTTGCGCTCCAGGGGACCCCCGGACACCGTCGGGGCGGGCTGCGGCCCTGAAGCCGCCTTTTGCTCCCGGACAACGTCGGGACGGGCTGCTAGTATATATATATATATATTAAATATTCACAGAAAAAACATAGGTTTCAGGCAGGTTATAGTTAGGAATTATCATTTAAAAAACCTTAGAAATTCACTTAAAAAACCATCGGTTTTAGGGGTGTTATAGTTAGCTGGACATTTCACTCATGCAAAACCATTGAAATTCCTCCGTTATAGTTAGTTGTACTAACTGTAACTCTTGCGCCCGCAATCTACTGGTGATGATGTCACATATTACATCATTCATGACATGGTCAGTGACTTCACTGATGACATCACTGATGAAATCTCAAATGACATCACTGATGACATCATCCAGTGAATGTGGTTTGGTTCCATATGTCAATTTATGTTATATATAAAGCAATCTGCATTGAAGAATGAGTGGATGTATAAATGTCTGGATGAATGATTTAGTGGCAGTGTTATTGACAGTTTACTTGACTAATTTACAGTGTCTCACTAAATATATTGAGTAGTGACTAAACTGTGTAAATATCTAAATTACTTTTTCAGTTGTTGTATAAACTGCTGCACCATTTGGTTACTAGCTACGTGAAAAACTATATTAGTCATTGATTCGGTAACTGATTATTTGTATGGGAGATTGAATGTGTGTGTGGTTCGGTGGGGGGTGTGTGACTGCCCAAAGATGTGTCAATAGTTGATTCAGTAGGTATATGACGTTAAGACTATATGTTATAATAATTATTTGGGTGAATGAGTATGTATATGGATGTGCTGATAAGCGAACATATCTCTCAATGGTACATGTCCAACAAACTAGAATAATTAAAGGCAGTGTATGTGACATTTATTCTATATAAATAAGTATACATTAGACTCAGTGATTGCATGAGTGACTGTATGGATATGTGTATACTTGTAATAGTGATTTTATAACACACTAGGTATGAGTTACTATCTATATGAATAAAGGAAGTGATGTTTGTATAAGTGTGTAGCTCAGTAAATATAAGTATGATCCATTGTTTGCATAAGTGAGTAGGATGACTGAATAAGTAAATAGGATGTGTGCTGGTGTGTAATGTCAATGTAGGTGTATAAGTATATTTGATAGTGTTCTATTGATCATTGACAGCATGTATGAGTGAATCTATAGGTAATTTTAACGGAAAAGTAAAAGTAGCGCACCCAGCGCAGCACTCAGTGTGGCACCCTAGTGTGCACACGTTGGATGCAACACTCATAATCTGTAGGGTGCCCGATTCCAGTGCCTTTGGTGCACAACTTCTACGCATTTGGGAGCTGGCATTACTTTTCCACATTGGGAGCTACTAACATGCAGCTCCAAATGTGAAAAAACAATCTGATTTAGATTTTAAAAGAGAGAACAGATTTCCCACAATACATAAAGCCCCGGGGAGTGGTGGATGGTTTTTTTGCAGCCCCGGGGGGTAACGGGGCCCTCATGTGCTCCAGGAAGGTGTAGTAGGTGACTGCACCGCCTGTTAGGGGACGTCTTGGGGGTTCATGGGACTCCCTTTCATCTCTTCAGAAGGCTGCCTTTAGGAGGTGCACTGAGAGTGCACCACCTTTTTGTGACACACTTTCAGTGCACCTCCCAAAGGAATGTTTGTCTCTGTGGTCATGTAGGTAATACAGCGCGGGCGCAGAGGCGAAGAAATTCCTCATTTGCGTGGCGCCATGCCCCCATGCAAATGAGAGAACACCCACTAATGATAGTCCTGGCACAACATGTGCACAGCACTCTCTGTAGTGCCCCTACGGCGCACAAAGCAGGCGCTTACGCCCACTGAGCCACGATGGGCTCTCCTGTTTTTCAGCCACTGGGCAACTGTATTCTCAATATGAGCTAGTATCTACATTAATGCATTTCCAGAATACAATGTAACTCTTTTTCAAATGTCTAGGCATGACTATGACTGCTAATATCATTTTTGGTGGGAGGAAGTGACTGCACTATTATGAAGTGTTCAGTTTAAGGGGAAGCTTGAACCCCAAGAAATAATTGGGGTTCTGGACAACAAAATCTGTCTGCAGTTAATGACTCTGACGTGGCCCATCACATAGTTAAATAGGGTGAGTGGATTCCTACTTTCTTGTATGTACTTTTCATCATGATCACATGGAAGTTAGAGGTTTGCAGGTAAATTAGGGACAGTAGGTGCATTTTGGAATTTAAACAAGGAAGTACGTTATATATACCCTTGTCATTTCAAGCATGATTGCTGAAAGTGCGGCAGAAGCTATCCATTCATTCAGTGTTTTGGAGGGCGAGGTACAGGAGTCGTTGGCAGAGGTGATCGTGATAGAAGAGGAACATGGTGAAAGGGTCAATATACCAGTTAAAGTGGAGAAAATTGAAGTTGTCTTCAGAAATACGTGGAAGCAACGAAGGTGCTGAAGGGAGGTTTTAGGAAGGGTTTCGGGAAAGCACAGGTGGATTCCAAAGGAAGCTGTTGAGTGGAGCCCTTGCAAATTTGCAAAGACAAAATGAACATTGTACATGAAATATTGATGACAGAGCCAGAGGGGTTAACACAGGGCTGGACCTTTTGCTTCCCGTGGATTTGACTACATATCACAACTGAGTGCTCTCTCAAACTAAAGATAGCGTGAATTCAGATTTATATACCACTTATCATGGGTCGGTGAATGGCACTATTGACTTGCATGAATAGTCAGTGACATTCCAACATTGACTAACCTGCACATCTGGTACATAAATGTGGTATAGGGATGAAGATGAAAAAGGCTGATATCAAATTGGTCTTTTGATTGTTAGCGGTACACCTTGATGACATCCCACATCTAAGGGAAAAGGCGAGGTTCAAGTACAGATTGAGAAAACTGATGGACTTGTTATTGGATGATTTTAGGTTGACCAGAATATGAATTGAGGTTTACGCAGCAGCTTTTGGGTCACCAGACCATTACGTTAAAGGGGGTGGCGCATGGCAGGGCATTGTGCAATCAGATGATGTTTACCATGAGATGACTGGAAAAGCCACTTCACAGGTCGAGGATTAAGTTAGGGTAGGATGTGAAAGGATGTGCAGATGTGGTTAAACTTTTTGGATCATTACAGCAGAGCAAAATTGTGGCCTGTGACTTGGATGTTTGAGATTTTTCCTGATGTGTTTGACATATTGGGTTTTGGGCACTGGTGTACATAATAGGGGACAAGAGGACAGAAAAAAGAGATTATATTCTATTGCTGGCAATTAGGTAACGGGGCACAGCACTGAGTGGGGGGAAAATGACATTTGTGACCAGGGCCGGCTTTAGCGCAGGTGGTGTTCGGAGCAACAACAATTTTTGGCGCCCCCACAACCCATGACCACCTCCTCAGATTCTCTCACTACGACTGGGCAAAAAGGCCCCCCATCTCTCCAATCATGAATTATTGCTAAACACAGCGTCCCTGCTGAAGCCAGCACCCCCTCCACAGGTCAGTACCCAGTGCGGCTGCACCAGTCACACTGCCCTAAAGCTGGCCCTATTTGAGGCTGACAATAACTTCGTAGTGAAACTGATCAACAGGATTTTAGCCAGAGAACACTGGGTGAAGTGTTTATTGAGATTTCTAGGGGAACTGGCAGCAAGGAGTATGCCACATGTTGGTTGCAGATTGATACTAAAGGTACAAAAAAGTGCTAATAATGTGAGAACATCAGGCATGAAAGTTGTGTTGAGTTTGTAAGGCGCAAAAGCTACATGCCCAGTTTGGTTATCTGCACGTTATGCTAGAAAGAGGAGAGAAACAAATGACCCTATGTTTCCTCATGAAAGTGGAGAGAAGGCGAGAGACAGACAGAGGTTTGAAATGATGAAGAAACGTTTGGTAAAAGGGGTCTGTATGCAGGCAGTTTTGGTACCCACTCATTTAGGATTGGGGCTACCACAGAGAGTTTCAAGATGGGTTGAAGTATTAGCAGACTGGGTATTGAAAGGAAAAGGAGCAACTCTGCATGTGGATATCTATGCCCTGTGGGGCAGTGCCAAGTGTATCAGGACTTAGTGAAATGTTAAACCTCACACACTTTTGTATAACATTTTGAAAGACATTGTACAAGATATGCAGCATGGTGTCTGCGTCACTGGAAAGCACTCCCCAGAAAACTGCAAAACATCCACACTTTCCTCATTTAACGCACCCTCAAAAAATATCTCCCCCAGCTAGAGGATAAAAATGAATTTCCCTCGCCTGCATGTGGTGGTTCTGGAGATCCCTGCTCCCCAAGTACATCTTCTGTAATGCTATAGTTATTGTAACGTTTATCACAATAGTGATATTTGTATATTTAATTATTCAGCCCGATGCTTCATAAGCACTTCTACATGTATTCACCTTTACAACTGGGTCTGTATTACAAGTTAGATGCAAGGCCATGATTTGCGACAGCATGAGTCCTCATTGGAAGATCTCAGCGCAGATTGAGACTGACAAAGTGTCAAAGAGAAAGTGTTTCACAAGAGAATCGGACAAGGGAGTGCAGTTGGGGCTGATTGCCCAGGCCCAGTTCTAGACAGGGCCCCACACTTCAGCTGGCAACTTATGTAGTTAATCGTTGACAATAAAATGAAGATAACAAGGTCTAGCCTGGGCCTTTTAATTACAGTCTCACAGAGGCGGCTCTAGGCTCATGGTGGCCCTGGGCAAGGAGCGTAGGTAGGGTGCCCCGGATCAGGCGGTCCGGGCGGGGTGGAGCGCGGAGGCCAGTGAAGTGGGGAGGTGTTCAGGGTGTTTGGAAGTGGAACAGAGCTGGACGCCGCCAAATCCCTGCCAGGGGCCATCACGCAAATATGTATCCATCCTCAGAGGATTATTATATTAAGGATATATATTGGCGTGGTGGCCCCTGGGGTTTGGTGGCCCTGTGCAGGTGCACAGCTTGCACATGCCTAAGGCCGCCCCTGATTCTCAGCAGTAGAACTACTTTGCATGGTTGTATCACAGAGGCATATATAGCTAAACCACGCCTGTGTGTCTACCTTGCAGCTCGATCCATGAATGTGTCTTAACCATGTATTCCTTTATCACGCATGCCTTTACAATGCAATTTTGTTGTAAAGGTATGATAGGTAAGAGGTATGTGTGGTTTAGATCGCCACTACCCCGACCCCACCCTCCCTAACCAAAGCCCTAAAATTCTATACCCTTACCTCACCCCCCACCCTGAGTCGTAGACCTTGCCCTTAAAACTAACCCTGCCATGGAGTTTAAAACACTTCCCCCTACCATAAACTACCCTGACCCCAACCCCCCTCTCTGAGCCCTAAAACTCTCCCCTGCTCTGTCCCTGAACCTATCCCAACCCCTTCCACTGTCCTGAGGCCTAAAACCCTGCCCCCAGTTAAAAAAGTACCCCAACCCCTCAACACTGAGTCCTCAAACCGCCCCACTCCTAAAAATTCCCCCCAAACCCAGCACTAGTCCTTAAAACAACCCCACCCTGTGTCCTAAAATTCTGCCCTCTTCCCAAAAGCACCCCGACCCCCCTGATCTGAGCCCTAAAAATGACCCCACTTCTAAAAATTACCTCATCCTCCCAGACCATCCCCACTTACCTGCCCACATCCAGAGATTTCTGTTCCAATGCATCCTTCTCTTCTCCCCACCCATCCTGAACACTAGACCGCTATCTGCCTTAACCACACATATGTCTAGCTAAGGCAGATGCATTGTTCAGGCAAACATGGTTGCGCTTGTGTTTGAACGGCATGCGTGGCTTTGCGTGCATTGTTCCAGCTGTTTCCCACTTTACACAAGCCGTGAGTTCCATTTCTTGTGGTTGATGAAAGGTAGAGGAAGAGAGATGGCACTCAATTTAAAAAGCAACACTGCAACATGTGTGCATAGTCATAAGGGTGACATTATATGCCTTTTTCCCCCTTTTCACATAAACACCTATAATTGGGAAGTAAAACAGGAAAGAGGAGGTGAAGTGTTTGTTAGGGAGGACAAGGTAATATTATTGCAGTGTAAATTGTGTGTTTGCAATGTGCTAATGTAATTCGCCTCCCAATCACTTTCACAGTGCCACAAATTTAAATAAGGAAACAATATTTATAGTGCTTCTGTTTCACTTATTTGTAAGCACCTATTTGTGCTGGGTTAATGTGGTGAATTAGTGATTCGGCAAACATGATGCCGAATGTACAGCACAGAATCACTGGTCAGTGGCTGTCTCAAAGCTTCCAAGTGTGTGCAGGGAGCACCCGATCATTAGGGGACAAGCCTTTATTGGACCACAGCATATGAGAAACACCCACGAGACGAGCTGCGCGGCTGGTCATGCTGTTAGTCGGGATCAGCCCGGGGCTCCCTTTGCGCGAGGAGGTCTCTTCTTTAATATTGGCAATCAGTCTCGTTGGTTTTGTCCCCATCAATTTTCCTGCATTTTCACGAGGATGAACACTGGAGACAGAACGCGGAGGAACCCATATGTGGGCATTCAATACATTGAGATCAATCACTTTCACTGTACTGTCGCTGAAGTCTGGGCGATTTTGGACAGCTGCGCTGATGCTGCCAGTTGGCTGTGAGGAGCTCTTCTTTTTTAGGTCGTTTTTCATCCCCTCAACGTTCTCCACGGGGATGGTGCCTGACCCCAAAATGACAGCGAAACAAGGACTACTCAGAGCATCTCATCCTCTCCTGGGTGCTGTGCTAGGAGACCTGGGCTTGCTGTACCCGTGCCCACTGTTTGGGAGATGCCTATCATTGTGGGGCCACTTTTGTTCTCCAAGATGATCTCTATATAGCATATGGCTCTAATTGTCTCAGCCCCAGCATTTTCGACCGAATCTTAAGATGGCTGCCCTAACACTTTCCCTCTGGGACATAGAGATCCATGGGGACTGACTGTATCTGAACTTGCAATGTCGCGTACCCACTGCCTGAGATCTTGATGGCCGACCGAGAGAGTCTGCAATGTTTTTTTTTCCCTCCCCTGGTCTTTAATCAATGATCACTGTCGGGACCTCAACCAGCCTTCGCCTGTCCCTGTCCCAGCCCACCCACCAGGATCTTTACCCTGATTACTTCCCTAGACAGCTGTGACCTAGCTACTTTTGTCTGATGCCCGGTGGAGCTACCTCGCTAGCTAAAGTAGATATGGACTTTGGACTCCCTCCTTGACCATCACCTACCCAGTTGGACTTTGGGCAAACGCTCCTGCGTCTCTCCTGATCTTATCTCCTCCTTCCCTTCCCCCACCCTTCTCCCCTCTCCACTCCTACTCTTTCCAGCTTCTGTCCTTTGCCCTCACCTGCCCTTGCCCTTTGTCTCACCTTGTTTTTCTGTGAACTTCTTCCCTCGCTACTTGAGACCGAACTATTTTGTCTGATGCCCGATGAAGCTACATGGTTTAGCTATAGGGAAGATGGGCCATGGATTCCCTCCTTGGTCCTCGACTACCCAGTCGGTCTTTAGACAGACTTCCTTTCGTCTTTCCTGTTGTCTCTTCCCTTATCCTCCCTTTCTCACCTCCCCTTCCCCCCTCCACTACTTTTCTCTCTCCTTTCTCTGTGCCTATTTTTTGATGTAATGAGTAGCTGTTCATCTTTTTCTGTTACACTGTTGAATCTCATGTAAAGCGCTCTGATACCTTCGAGTCTAGCCAGAGCTATATAAAACTCTTTAAATAAAAAATAAAAAAATAAAAAAAAATATGGTACACATGAGTATGTTATTTTCACCCCACAGTTATTACCCCACTTGTCTTTACCCCACAGTTTTTACTCAGCATAGAAGTCAAACATAGATAAATACATATAATGAGTTTTTATTTTTATCACACATCTTTTACCCCATGGTACTTTACCACATAGGTAAAAATATAGATATATACGTTTATATGTCATTTAGAAAAAGGGGGCTTATGTGTGGGTAGAGATGAGGGAGATAAGGTTTAGTTTAGGGTTTATGGTGGGTAGAGGTAAAGGGAGGAAATGGTGGTTTTTGGTAGAGAGAGATTGGGTTATTTTAAGGTTTAGGGATAGGCAAAACTAAAGTGAGGTAAGAGTGATTTTATGGTTAAGGGTGGGTAGAGGTAAGTAGAGTTAAGTTTTTTTTTTAAAAAAGAAGCGTTTTGTGGGGGTTTATCCAGCAAAAAAATAGAGAAAAATGGGAGTTTGCATGCATTGTAAGCCCTGTGTAGTTAAGTTCAATGTGTTGTAAAACCCATGGGATAAAAACATTCAAGATAAAGACCTACGTTGTAAGTCTGATATTTTACCACTGCCTCACTGTTGGAGTATCTACAGGGGCACCAATGTCCTTACTCTGGAGTGTGTCCCTGATGACAGGCAGCAAGTAGTTTTGGATCCAGGAGGTCTCTGTTGCCCCATAAAAGAAGGGGAGCACTAACTTGCATCACCTTTCGGTGCAGAGTTTGCATGAGCATCAAGATTATTTTTGCACTTAAGCGTACTTACGTAATGTGGTGAAAGCAGATGGGCACTGTTGTTTGCATATGTGCATGTGCCAGGCACCCTTAAGAACCCGGAATAACCTACTTTACGTTGGTTGGGTGATTAATGCGTGGGTGAAAAAGGGATGTTCATGAAAGAATCAAGCTGAACAGCCTGACCTCTGCGCACTGTAGCTCTTACCCTTTTGGATATAACCGCTACTTCTATCCGGTTCACCAAACATCTATATCACTGGAAAGTTTCTTGTGAGTTTGATTCTTCAGGATTTAACCTGACTTGCTTATTATTTTATACTTGTTCCAAGAGTGGTGTATTGATCCACGTTTGTTTTTTCATACAGTACACTGGAAAATGCTTCTTTGAACCACTTCATACCCCACAGAAACTCCAGATCTTGTCAGCTTTTTAGGCCAGATAAGTGAGTCATTTCATATTCAGGGTTATACGGTCACCCTAATGTTTTCTAACAATGTTCATAAATTGTAACATCGTATAGTATCATTCCAATCAAGTACAATCATATGCAGGTCTCTTTACTGTTAGGTGTCAGTTAAATGTTATAATTAACTCCAACCATTTGGACTTTTAATATACATGTTAACAATTAGTTGTGTCACACTGCAACCTTGCATGATGTTAGACCAGTTTATCTAGCAACAACAATATTTATGTTTTTTTTCAGGTACTGCCCCCGACGAAGGGCCGTGTGGCCCGAAATGCATTGGGCACGATAACTTTTGGCCATAAATTGTAAGATGAAAGCCACTCTGATGTGACTATAATATCAAATTTCTAATGAATAAATTACATGAGAATTTAAATGTAATTGTTGATTATGTTTTGACAATACAACTCAATACAATCATAATCACAGTTGGTGTTGTTTTGATTTTTTGAAAAACAATCAACAATGTGTTTAGATCTAACCCAAAAGGGTAAGAGCTACAGTGCGCAGAGGTCAGGCTGTTCAGCTTGATTCTTTCATGTTTGTCTCTTCTGGCGCAGTATGGGCATTGCGTCCTCCTCTGCAGCACGCTTAGAGAACTGGAAAAACTAAAAATTAATTTATTGTATAAAATTGGAGTGCCTCTCCCATCACTAATTCTTGAAAAAGGGATGTTACCAAATTGGTAACTGGAACTGCATATTATTGCATCACCGTGAGATCGGTGGCCACGGGGAGCGGAGAACTTGTGTTAGGTGCAACGGCAGCCGGTCTAAACAAGCACAAATCGTGTTTACAGGTTTAGCAACATGATCCCGACTCCCATGAGGCACATTAATCTGGGACTTCCAGTGTTTTTTCTCACTCTTTCTTAAACTTTACGAAAGAGACCCACTGTAAGTATACAGCTTGGCTATAGGTGATCGAGGGCAGGGTACACCTTAGCATGTGTACACCACCCAGATCACTGTCTTTGGTCCTGACGAAAACCTGGCACCTTCCAAACAGGTTGAAACATGTAGACCGTCACTTTCTTACACTTCTCACTTTTTCTAAAGATATTAATGGACCAATAACATCCATACACATATCTGAAAACTATTTTTAATATTGTCCAGTAGCTCAAGAATAATACCTTTTCGTCGAGTTATACTAGGACAATTTTTAATCCACTTTTCACACTCACCTCTACACACAAAAAAACCCGCTCCACTGTAGCCAGGTGTTGCAGCACACCCGAACGGCACTCGGCTGTTCGGGTAGGACCCCGATGATGAAGCATGTCACCAACCAGGTTGGTGAGTGAGGGGTCTTCTTAGAAAAGGACATTTTCCTTTTATTTTGCTTCTTCTCCCTCCTCTCACTCAAAAGAGACCTATTCAGGTCCTAGGGTGGTACTCCTCCATTTGTTTATCTACCAAATTGGTGGCACCAAGTTTGCTAAAAGCTGGGGCTAACAGCCATTGAGGTCGCAAAACAATTTGATAGTCTGGGCCTTGGAAACCCTTTGTAGGTCATGCCTTGTTCTGTACCAGGTTTTGTGTCACAGTGTTCTTGTTCTCCCTCAAAGCTACAAATATAAATATGTCAATGCCCACAAGATTGAATGGGTGTGAAAAAGATGAGTGAAACTATCTTCTTGATCTGACGAAACAGTATGTTTCAGTTCAAAAATCATATGTCAGTCAACAGTCTCCATTTCCAGTAATGTCAATAAGACAGCCTTCATGAAAGGTCAGTGGAGCACAATTCATTTGAGCTTCCAGCTTGTTTCGATGGTCAGCAGTGGCCTGTCATTTAGGGCAGATGAACCCTTCCCCTCCACCTTTTTCTGATGCATGAAGATTGTCTGCCAGGCTGAAAAAGGTCAGCCTGACAAACACTCAACATGTTCGGGTCAGGCAGCCAGACGCTGTAAATGCGCTAAATGTGCAGGGCTTGTCTGCCTGAGCCAAATTTTCCAGGCAGAAGGTTTTTACAGCCTGGTGGGTGTGACCGCCTCCGCTCGGCAAAGTCTACAGGAAGCCTCCCCGTCGTGACGAGGGGAAGCATCACTGATAGACTCTGACTTGGGAACTTCAGTTTTAAGCCCTGAAGTGCCTAGGGTCAAGTGATCATCAATGACAATCGGCACAGAGTGGGGTGGGGTCAGCAACTCCTACTGACTCCATCCAACTCTGAGACACTGTAAGGAAGGTCCTACTCTCGTTTGATAACCTTTAACAAAGTCAGCCAATGAGTGGAGGTGAGAATCTTTCTTTTGTCCTATCGTCCAGGAAAAAGATGCTTCCCTCCCAAGATTGTTGCAGCCTGGTATGTTTATTGTGTGTAATGTTGGGTGTGTGCCTGCATGTATGTATGTATGAATGCATGTGTATTTGTGCGTACATGCATGCTGTGAATGGGTGTGTGTGTATGTATGTGCTGGGTGTAAGTATGTACATGTGTGAAACAGAATGTGTGTCTGTATGTGGGACCACCCCACTCCTGCTGCACATTATGGGCTACCACTGATGCCACTCGACTGGGCTTTTCGAAGTACTATACTAAAAAAGATAACATTAAAAATTATATTAAAAAGTTCTGAAAGTTATTTTTCATTGTATTCAGCTAATGTTGTGTGGCCTAGCACTGGGGATCCAGTAAGAGATGGACTGAGGTACAGAGTAGTATGTTCATATCCTCAGGCACAATATTCTTTCACATATGATGCAGTACAGTAGTTGTTTTGTATTGTACAAGTATTTACACTTAATAGTCAGAATTTTCAGCACACTTTAGTATCTCTCGAGAGTAATACCCTTTTCTGCTAATGAAAATGTAAACCTGGGCACGAAGTATGGTATGCCATTTCAGATCTGGCAGGGAAACAAGAACTCAATGGCGAAAGAAGGAATATGCTAAGAATGATATGAGTAAGAATACAAATAAGGGAAAGGATAATATATTAACCCCTTCCATGCTCATGATGAGCTGGGCTCGTCATGGTGTAGCCTCCTCGCACGCTCATGACGAGCCCAGCTCGTCATGTAACATGGGTTTTTTAAAATCTCAGCATACGGCCGTAATTACAATAGCGCCCATGAGGTTAAAAGCGTGCTCCTTACAAGCCATTTCAGTGGTGTTATAGCATTAATGTGTTAGGCCTTGAAAATATGTTTAATTTATTTCTCTTGTTCTCAAATAAATTCAGCTACCATTTCAAATCTACTAGGTCCTCTGATGGAACTTGTTCTGTGCTGAAAGGGACAGGAATATCTTAGGGGATAAGCAATTATCATATGAGGACCTGAAATAGATCATTGCTAATATTCAATACCAGGAATAATTTTCATGTAAAACCTACTTTCAATTAGTTAATCATGAAATCAAATTTACAATTTGACTCAACTAAAATAATGAAGCAGAATCAGCAGAGAATTTACCCAAATCGTCAGTCTCTGTACCACAAGATGGGTAAAGGAGATACATCCCTTAGTTCGAAATTTAGGCAATTAACTCCATTGATGCCAGGTTTACATCCCTTGACATCTCAAATTTGTCGGACCATTCTGTCCCAATGTTCACTCTTGATAGGATGAGATGATGTAGTAATTAAAAGTATACATATCCGGAAGAATTAAGTAATCCATTACTCGCTATTTCCTTAGGACCACTGTAGTATTGTCAAATGATCATTTGTTGCATTTAGAAAGTAGGTGAGTTCGTGCTTTCATCTCTTGTCAGTCCATTCTCAAGCATTGCTCTTGGAAGTAACATTTTTGTTGCTCGTATAGTCAAGCAAACTACAAACTGAAAAGAGATGATTGAGTGTTAGAACACAAGTGAAAACTTCACAAAAAGTTCCCATAGGCTTGAGATTATTCGATTCATAGGTTCATACTAGGAAAAGAAGCAAAGTTTAAGGCCATCATGAAGTACAGCTTGTGCACGATGAATTTGAGCTAAAATATGAATCACACATACATTAATTCCCAAATTAGGCATATTATTATCACTTCAATATATTTTGCAATTAATTCATGTAAGGTACTCATAAAATGTTTAATAACCACTATCATCTCACATTTAATTTTGTATATCTCTTTTGCACGCTATCATAAATAACATCAGAAATAAACTTCTACGAAGTGCAAATCATAACATAACCTCGTGTAGCACCTACTTTCTTGTCAATGTAAGGGTCCACGTTATACATTCTAGTGTTATTATCTGTTTTCTAGCACATTAAGTCATTTTTACTTTTACATAGAAATTCCCTGTGTTATCATTTATTTGTCATGTTTATTTAATATAATTAAATTGTCAAATTTCCAACATTTTCTGCTTTTTTTAGGATGTTATAATTTTTAGAGTTATTTCTTTTATGCGGGACCTCTCTTTGTTTCATACAAATGTGTATCATACTGCCATACCACCCTTTACTCAAAAAGCCACCCCATACCAACATGTTTACGCAGTTTTAAGGTCTCGCTGAGTCAGCGCGCATGCTCTGTTCGGCGAGACATTTAGTAGGGGAGTTTTGAAAGTGCTTCTGGCTGGCCTAGTGCTTGCGTTCACGCGAGCGTGCACATCCGAACCGCCAGCTTTCAGCGCCATCTGTCTTTCCTCTCGCTTACTTCCTGCCTCCGCCCCTCCTCACTTACTTTTCTCTTGCTTCCATGCCTCCTTCCACGATCCACACTAGCTGCGCGGAGATCACAACAGCAACCTTGCTAATACTTTCGATGATCGCCAACGAAACACAACCACACACACACACAACCACACATACACACACAACCATACAAATAACCACACACAACCACAACCAGACAAATCACCACAAACACAACCACACACACAACCACACAAACACAACCACACACACAAACACACACACAACAGCTCACAACCACACAAACAACCACACTCAACAACTCACAACTACACACAAACACACAACCAAACACATAACCACACACACAACCACATACAACCACACACACACACAACCACACCTACAACAACACACAAACACACACACAACCATACTACCGCACAACCAGACACACAACTACACCCACAACCACACACACACAACCACACAAACACACACACAACACACACACACACAAACACAACCACAAACACACACACACAACACACACACAACCACACACACACAAACACACAAACACACACACAACACACACACACAAACACAACCACAAACACACACACACACAACACACACACAACCAAACACACAACTACACACACAACCACACACACACAACCACACACCCAACTATACACCCACAACCAAACACACACACAACCACAAACACACACAATTAAACACACACATCACACACAACCACACACACACACAACCACACAAACAACCACACACACAAACACACACATAAATATATACAACCACACACTCACACAAACACACACAACCACACACACCACACAACAACACACAACCATACACACCACACCCACAACCACACACACACACAACCACACATAACCCCACATCCAACCACAAACACACACAACCACACACACAAACACACACACACAAACACACAAACACACACACAACACACACAAACACAACCAACAACACACACACACAACACACACACAACCACACACACACAACCCTACACACAACCAAACACACAACCACACAAACAACCACACACACACAACCACACACCCAACCACACACCCACAACCACACACACACACAACCACAAACACACCCAATCAAACACACACATCACACACAACCACACACACAAACACACACATAAACACATACAACCACACACTCACACAAACACACACAACCACACACACCACACAACTACACACAACCATACACACCACACCCACAACCACACACACACACACACACAACCACACATAACCCCACATCCAACCACAAACACACACAACCACACACACAAACACACACAACCACATACACACAAACACACACAACCACACACACCACACACACAGCCACACACACAACCACATACACAAGCACACACAACATAACAACCACACACACACAGCCACAAACACAACACACACAACCGCACACACACAATCACACACACACAACCACAGACACAGACACACACACACAACCACACACACACAACCACACCCACACAACCACACCCACACAACCACACCCACACAATCACATACACAACCACACACAACCACACACACAAGCACACAAACACAACCACACCCAGGACCACACACACAACCACACATACAACCAAACACACAACCACACACAACCAAACATACAACCACACACACAACCGCACACACCCACAACCACAGCCACAGCCACACACACAACCACAACCACACACACAACCAGACAACCACACACACAACCACAAACACACAACCACACACACAACCACACACAACCACACCAACAACCACACAACCACACACACAAGCACAAACACCCACAACCACACACACAAACACACACATACACAACCACACACAATCACACACATACAACCACACACCCAACAGACACAACCACACACCCAACCACACAACCACACACTTAACCGCACACACAGCCACCCACACACAACCACACACAACCATACAACCACAACCACACACACACACAACCACACATACAACCACACAAAACCAGACACACACAACCACACACACATCCACACAACCACACACACAAACATGACCACACTCAATCACACAACCACACCCACAACCACACACACACACACACACTACCTTACAAACACAACCGCACACACACACAACCACACACACACAACCACACACACAACCACACACACACACACAACCACACACAACCACACACACACACAACCACACACACAACCACACACACACACAACCACACACACAACCACACACACAACCATACACACACACACACAACCACATACACAACCACACACAACCACACACACAACCACACACAACCAGACACACACAACCACACACACATCCACACAACCACACACACAACCACACACACACAACCACACACACACAACCACACACACAACCACACACACAACCATACACACACACACACAACCACATACACAACCACACACAACCACACACACAACCAGACACACACAACCACACACACATCCACACAACCACACACACACATGATCACACTCAATCACACAACCACACCCACAACCATACACACACACAACCACACATACAACCACAGGCACACAACCACACACACAACCACACACACAACCACACACAGACAACCACACACACAACCACACAACCACACACACAACTGCACACACAAACACACACAACCACCCACACACACAACCACACACAACCACAAACAACCAGACACACACAACCACACACACACATAAACAACCACACACACCACCACAAACACAACACACACACAACCACACACACAACCATGCACACACACACTACCACACAAACACACACACCACAACCACACACACACAACCACAACCACACACATAACCACAACTACACGCACAACCACACTCAACCAGACAACCACACACACAACCACACACCCACACTCACACAACCACACACACAACCACAAACACACAACCACACACATAACCACACACAGAACCACACACAACCACAAACACAACCACAATCACACATAAAACCACACACACACAACCACACACACCCAACCACACACACAAACACAACCACAACCACACACACAACCACACACACACACAACCCCACACACAACCACAAACACACAACCACACACTCAAATACACACACACACTCAACCACACACACACACAACCACAAGCACACACACACAATCACAGCCACACACACAACCACACACACACAAACCCACACAATCACACACACAACCACACACACACAACCACACACAACTACACACAAAACCACACACACAACCACACACAACTACACACAAAACCACACACAACCACACATACAACCACATGCACACAACCACACACACACACACACAACCACACACACAACCACACACTCACACACACAACCACACACACATACACACAACCACACACACAACCACACACACAACCCCACACACACAACCACACACATACACACAACCACACACACACACAACCACAACCACACACACAACCAACCACTCAACTACTCACACAACCACACACACACAACCATAACCACAACCACACATAGAACCACACTCACAACTCCTCACACAACCAAACACAACCACACACACAATCACATCCAACCACACCCGCAACCACCCACAACCACACACACAACCACAATCACACACAACCACACAGATACACACCCCGCCCCCGGACACTCACTGCCTATCAGCCTCCTCTCAGCCAGGTAGCACAATCGTGATCAGTTTCACTTTCACACTATTGCGATCAGTTTCACTTTCACGGCCGCATTCGCCGATAAAATGTTTGCGTTTCTACTTTTATTCTGCGTTCACTCTTGTTTTCTAATGATTGCCAATCTGATCTCTACAATATTTAAGCAGCCTGCACGTCTCCTGTCAACCATACCACTTCATGCATTTTCTCGGATCCACATAGATATCAGTGGTACAGACAAAGGTAACCAGGTTTCTTATCCTTCCTTCAAGCAATAACCAGAATACTAAACTGCATTCGTGCCCCACTTACTTTTAAACAGCAAACAGTTATTCTAATCGGTTTGTTTCAAAGAGGTTGTGTCTTGGGAGAAGGGCAGTGGCACTCGCATGGCACTATACGCTAGCATGTTCAAAGGAGTTGTTGGAAAAAAATGAAAAATTGACTCTTTTACAAATTCTGATTCCACCGGAATCCGAGTCCTCCACAACACCCTGTTTTTATGTCTGTCAGCTGTGAAAAGGAGACCAATATTGCCCACATTTTTATTATTCTGTATCCTCGGTTCAATTCTGGGGTGCTTTTTGAACTTGTTGCTAGTTCAATCTTACCCTTACTACTTCAAATTGTGTTACCTTTGGCTTATTTGCAATGCAAACTTCATCTCAATAAGTAGCTGTAACAAGCTGCAAGTGGGCTAAGTAAGCCAATTCATTTGCTGATTATTTTCCACATCAGGTTGCAAGACCATCAAGTGGAGTTTTCAGGATTTTGAATAGTTTCTTTTTTGAAGTTGAATGTTACTCTCTCCTGCGCACCCCACTCCTGTACTAAGGCTCCGAGTGACTTGGCACCCGCCTTTCAGAGGTTCTTGCATCCACCCAAGTCTGGCCTGGCACTGTGCATCCCAGCCTGGCACACACCGGGCGATGATCTCCACACCTCTTTCTAGACCCCAGCTCACTACTGTTTGCAGTCTGTCACTTACCGCTCACCTCCCTGGCACTCGCCCTTCACTCCTCAGGCCTGGCAGTCACTCCTCCCACCTGGCACTCACCCTTCTCCCTCTCTGGCACTCAGCATTGACTCTCGTGACACTCAACTGTCACCTCCCTGACACTTACCCTTGACCCTCCTGGTACTCATACTTCCCCTCCCTGGCAAATATCCTTCACCTCCCTGACACTCACCCATGTCCTTCCTGGCATTCACTACTCGTCCCCTTGGCACTCACCCTCCATGGCACTAGCCCTTCATCCCCCTGACCTGGCAGCTACCCTTCACCCCTTGAGCTCACCCTTCCCCTCCCTGGCACTCATCTTTGACCATCCTGACTCTTACATCCCACCTCCAACGCACTCAACCTTCATCTCCCTGGCACTCACCCTTCGTTGGCAGCTATATTGTATTTAGAGATGGGTGATTGAATTGTTTTGATGTATGCTTGCCTTAGGATGATTGCTTGTATGTGTGAAGAGATGTGTGGTACACTGTTAGTGTTGTGATTATTTATGATGTATGTGTAACTACTTTTTTATTAATTCTTACTGATTGAAAATATGAAAACAATAAAAATGAAATCTTTTTTTTAAATACTCACGTGGCTGTATGATATAAATGTTGTGTACCAGTCTGCTTCAGATAATTTTGGGACTCAGGCACTGAACCCACTATATTATGATATCTAGGCAGTAGCTGTGTTAGCTTTGGTTGTGCACTCACCCTTCCCCTCCCTGGCACTCACCCTTGACCCTCCTGACTCTTACGTCTCATCTCCCTGGCACTCACTCCTCACCTCTCTGGCACTCACCCTTCACCCCATGGCCTGACAGTCTCCCTTGTCCATCCTGGCATTCGCTCCTCACCACGCTGCCACTCCCCCTTGACCCTCTTAGTTTCTATCTCTCTCCTGTCTCTCTCTTTCTGTCTGCCTCTACGCTCGATTGCCTTTCTTCTCTCTGCTCCTTGCATTTCTCTCATTCTTTTTCTGACTCCGTACCTTTCCTTTGCCTCCCTTCGTCTGGGCGTCCCTCTCTGTACATCGTTCTGTATCGTTTTCTACCCTTCTTTCAATTAAATTGCTCCCTGTTGACCTGTTTATTCAGCCTCCCAGGTGCCTGTCTCCAGTGTCAACCCAGGTTCTACCATTAATGCCCCCTCCCGAACCTGTGAATCTCACCCTCAGCTGCTTCTCTTATTCACACTGGCGTTTCTCCTCCCTACCCAGATGTTTGACTTATTCTTTCATTTTCCCTACTCGAAGGTGATCTTATCCCTGCTGTTTCTCTTACTCATCTCGATGTGTCATTTACGTTCTTATTTCCTTTGCTCTTTAAAGGGGATCTTCCACCCGCCGGTTTCTCGTGCCCTCTTGCTTGTGCCCATGTTTCTCTTAGCTCTTCTGCAGCCAGATGGTTGGCTTATTCTCTTATTTTCTTTACTCAAAAGTGATTGTACCCCTACACCCTGTTGTTTTCCTTATTATCCTTTAATACTTTGCCGCCTCTCGCTGCCCCTTTACCAGCATCTTTCTAGTGCCTATTTCTGCCTTTTCATTATTTTTCTCTCTGCCTCAGTTGGCTTTGCAAATAATAATGCAACACCAGCACCTGACTGCCTCAAACTAACTGCACAATATAAAACAGACCACAGTTCTTCAAATCAGCCACAATACCTGAAACTGATCACAATCCTTGAAACAAGCATATGTGGTACTGAGGTGTATTGTGTTGAGTGTAGTTGTGTTGTATTGAGTAGAGTGTAAATATGTGTTGTAAATAATTGTTGTGTACTTATGTGGTATTGAGTGTTATGATATGGAGAGTATTTATGTTGCATTGATTAGTGTGTAAATATGTGGTTTGTAATTGTATGGTACTGAGTGGTATGAGGGATGTATTTATGTTGCATTGAGTAGAGTACATAACTACACCCAACATAATACCACTCAGTACCACATAATTACACATCACATAATTACACTGTATTCAGTACAGTACAACATAAATACACTTAACATACCACTCAGTACTACATAATTGCATGTCACATAATTACTCTCTACTTAATGCAAGATAAATACACTCCACACAATACCACTCTGTGCTACATAATAACACAACACATAATTACACTGTACTCAATGCAATATAAAAACACACCTTTCACTCAAGTCCGTGCTATATAAAAAAACACACAAAAAAAACAGGTCTCACAATACTGAAGATTTGAGCTGCTAGTGTTGCATTATTATTAGCAATGCCAACAGCTCAAACTTTTATAATGCAAGACCTATTGCATTGCAAATGCATGTTGTAACAGAGATGTGCAGCTCAAATTTGGGCGTCACTTCCTGTATGTGCAGCGCCTTATATATGAAAGGTGGTGTATGTATTATTTTGACACTTTCTGTGCAGCATGCAACAGTTAAACTTGTTTCTGTGCTCTGATGCTTTTTCGCATTTCTGGTGGCGTTTACTTTTAATAAATGTGGGCATCTGGTTGTTTTGGCAGTGTTTCCGGTAATAACAATGTTCACCCCTGGAAGGCTCATGACATTATTGATACAGCACATCAAGTTTCCATTTCATTTAACACTTTCAGTCTTTTCCTTTGGTACACAAAAGTAAAAAAGTTATGAGAAGAGATACATATACAAGAAGGGGCGTGGCTTGGACGCCTGCGGGAATGGTGGCGTGAGCTCGTAGCTCCGCACCTGATCCCCGAGTTATCCTGTTTAAACGAACGGCAGACAGAGCTGATAAGGCTGCCTCCATAGTAGGGTGGATCGGAACCGTAGCGGCGCTCTCCGCAGCGGAGAAGAATTCCCTGGAAGCTCTGCAGAGGGAGAATGACGACCGAGAAGCCCGGAGATGAGTATGAACTAAAATGGCAGCCACACACTGATCGGGGCTTTGATGACACCGGACCCTGGTGAGGAACAGAGACCCGGAGGTGATTAAACATCGGAGATTGGAGGTTTTAAGTAGCGGGCAGTAAGCACGCTGTGCAGTAGGTCGGAGAGACACTACACCTCGCCTGGGACCGATTGCTGAGACGAGAAGACTCCTGAGATGGCGGCGTGCGCAGACAAGGTGGTGGAGAGTGGAGTTGCGGCAGCCTGCGACTAAGCTGTAAGACGAGTGCCGCAATGCATAGGAGTAACCGAGCACTGAACCCGACCGGGAACTAAGAGCTGTGCACAGCGCATAAGACAGAGGTGAGACCCAGTCCCACGAGATGCGGTGGGTACGGCGAGGTACGTGAGCTGGGGGCAGAGCGGATCGCCTGCTGAGACGCGAAGTGCAGTACACGCATATGAACAGCTGGGACCCGCTTGCCAGTATTGACTGAGGAGACCGCCATTTGGGATTGCAGTGCGGCGGGCGGCGGCCCTGGGAGAGTGGCCACCCGGCAGTGTGCGATCTACGCAGAACTGAAAAGACGTCCTCATAAGTGAACCCAGACTAATTGCACAGAGCTTCGAGAATCGGGAGAGGCCCATAGCCGCTGTGAGAGTGGCAGCCTGACAGACCGTCCCTCGAGCCTGACGGGTGAATGAAAGGCCCTTGAAACCGATGAGGCACACTGGACGATGGCCCTAAGAGAGTCCCTTGGTATTAGCAACTCCCATATGCAGAGCGTTATACCACCGAAGAACACCACGGGGAGGAATCGGCGGCTGTCAGACCTGGGCCGTGTGGCCGAGTGCTGCCCTATCTGATAACTATAAGGTCGGTGGGCCTGTCCTAGAAAGGTGAACTCTCAAAGAAAGGAGCTGCAAATTGCGGCACAGTCAAGTTGGCGATTACGGTTGGTGGGGACAGCGTGATTAAAGGAGCTGAGAGCCCCTGGAGATTACTACCATCGGAACTGAATGGGGGGAGGGGGCCTGACAGCAGCCTGCGAGGAGGGGAGCCGATGCGCAGCCTCTTCACCCGCCTCCCGACCTGCGCGGCCCCACAACACTTCATGGCGAGTTGCTGCAGCAGAGGACCGGAACAATGGGGTAAATCAAGGGGAAAACGGACGGAGCCACGACCTCAGAGGTACAAGAGATCTCCCAGTCGGGACCGGCGGACCTGCAGCAATTACAAGACTGTATTCTGGGGGCCATTGCAGCAACACGAGACACATTTCAGCAGGACATAGCTCAGGTAGCATCCGGGTTAGGCCTGCTCCTCGCGGATCACGTTAAGCTCACGGACAGAGTTAAACAGACTGAAGACACTTTACAGGAACTGACTCCAGCTCACTCAGCCTTGGAGGTGAAAATGGAGAACGCGCTAGCTAGGATACAGACATTGAAGAGGAGAGCAGAGGATGCTGAAAATCGAAATAAGCACAACAACAACCGCTTAGTGGGCCTGCCATAAAAAATCGAAGGAGGGGACATGGTCGGCTATCTGGACGCCTGGCTCAGGACAACGGTGGCCCCGGAGGGCCTGTCGCCCTTTTTCATGCTCGAACGGGCTCATCGGGTGCCCGCTAGACCCCCAAGACCAGGCCAACCGCCTAGACCGGTCATAGCAAAGCTGCTCCATTACAAAGATAGAGACTTGTTGCTCCAGAAAGCCCGCGCTGCGGGGCCATATCAGGTGGACAACAGCAAGGTGACTCTGTTTCCCGACTATACATATGAAACGCAGCGGCTGAGAGCCTCCTTCCTTTCCGTTAAGCAGGAGCTTAGAAATGAAGGCATCCGATATTCTCTCTTCTTCCCGGCCAAATTGCGGGTCGAGCTAGATGGCACGACGCATTTCTTCCACACACCAGAGGAGGCCTGGACATGGGTCGAAGGCTATAAAACGGGCACCGATCATATGAAATATCAAGAGGAGGAGATGCAACGTTCGTCGCAGGTGCGGAAGTCCCAAAGACTACGGAGGAAGAAGCGAGGCACCCGAACGCCTTCGGTCTCCCAAACGACAGAGGGACGGAAGGCAGCATTACAGGCAGTGGTGGCACTCTCCGGAACCAGTCCGACACCATCGAAACAGGGCACGGCCTCTGAGGGCAACAACACAGGCTCGGAAACGGACATATCAGAGACACAGGGCGCCAAAGGGACCGAAGGTGACACCAAACTCGGCGGAGGAAATCCTAGATGCCTGATGCGAGAGAACTCAGATCTCCACTATAACAGTGACTGCTGGGGTCTGTTATTTGGGGACTGGAGGAGTACCGTCCAGTAAAGTGGTCTGCCTTAAGTCCTTCATGGGGGATCATGGGGGCGAGGGTGTTGGGCTGGCGCAGTTGCCTGTCGGTCTGAGGCCACCCCCTATTGGCCCTTAAGACACCTACAGTGACGACTGTAGGATAGTTGAGAGATTGAGTTGAATGGTAGTAGTTTGGGCGGGGTCTGATAACTTGCTATTGGGTCCTGTTCTGGGAGGGGGAGATCTGTTGGGGATGCTCCAAATTTGCAAATGCTGGCACTTGATTTTGGGGGGGTTGGGGCGAGCAAGCAGTTGGGGAAATGTTGGGTGGATCCCACCACTGATGCAGAAACAATGAAGAGCCTTGAAATGTTTGTAATGGAGTGGGACAATGGCTAATTCTGAAACCTTAAAATGTATGACCTGGAATGTGAGGGTGCTACACACAATGACAAGGAGACACAAAACCCACTCTTATTTGGTTCGAAGGGGGTCCATATTGCATTACTTCAAGAAACACACTTGACGAAAGCTGAAGGGGTAGCGTTGCAGCATAGGTGGAGAGGCCAAGTGTTCAATACCACCTAATTCGCATTTGCTAGAGGAACACTGATCTTGATTAGGGCGGGAGTTCCGTTCCAGATGACCCGAAAGGTGATAGACCCTGAAGGAAGATTTGCAGCGGTGGCGGGCAAACTTCGGGCCGGGATATTGCACTATGCAGTATATATGCACCCAGCATTGAACAATTATCCTTCTTGATGGAATTGTCAGGGACACTAGCGCAATTTTTAACAGGCCCGATGATGATTGGGGGAACTTCAACTCGGTGGTGAACGTTTCACTAGACAGATCTCACCCGCCGCTTGGGGATTCTCCGGTACACCGACTAACCAAAGACAGGCTAGATTGGCAAGCACGCTGGGGGCTGGAAGATGCTTGGCGAGTGCAGCACCCGACCAATCGGGATTACTCCTACTTCTCTAGCTTACACGAGTTGCTTGTCCGGCTGGACACAGTGCTGTGCTCCCCATTGGTGATGCCGGACGTGGTGCACACCAAATACCTCACTAGAACAATTTCGGACCACAATCCCCTACTAGTCACCCTCGATTGGATGGCCACAGTACCATGTGTTCCAACCTGGAAACTGCATCCGGAGGCGTTAGACGACCCGCTCTTCCATACCACAGTACAGGAGGGGCTCACCCAGTATTTTGCCAGCAATGCCTGCACGACTGCATCCAGGGCGACCGAATGGGACGCCTTTAAGGTAGTCGTCAGACGACAGGCGGGAGTCCGGAAGGTACTCCTAGGAGACTTGGATAAGGCTGAGGTGAAACTGCGAGAGGCGGAAGTTGCGAGGCCTGGTCACCCTGGATTGCAGGAGTCCGTCAACACGGCTAGAGAGGCGGTAGCGGTCAAAGTGGAACGACTCCGTAGCTTTGACTACAAGGCCTAAACAGTGAAAGCGCATGCAGAAGGAGACAAGGCAAGCACAATGTTGGCCTGGCTAGCCAACCCCATGCGGAGGCACTCCCCTATTCTGACTTTAGAGAGAGAAGACGGGGATACTACATGCACTCAGGCCGAAATTCTGCAAGGCTTTACAAATTATTACGAGACGCTCTACAGGAGTGCACTGGAGACCGGATTGAGTTGAATGGTGGCAGTTTGGGCGGGGTCTGATAACTTGCTATTGAGTCCTGTTCTGGGAGGTGGAGGGGGAGATCTATTGGGGATACTCCAAATTTGTAAATGCTGGCAGTTGATTTTGGGGGAGTTGGGGCGAGCAAGCAGTTGGGGAAACGTTGGGTGGATCCCACCACTGATGCAGAAACAATGAAGAGCCTTGAAATGTTTGTAATGGAGTGGGACAATGGCTAATTCTGAAACCTTAAAATGTATGACCTGGAATGTGAGGGTGCTACACACAATGACAAGGAGACACAAAACCCACTCTTATTTGGTTCGAAGGGGGTCCATATTGCATTACTTCAAGAAACACACTTGACGAAAGCTGAAGGGGTAGCGTTGCAGCGTGGGTGGAGAGGCCAAGTGTTTAATACCACCTACTTCGCATTTGCTAGAGGAACACTGATCTTGATTAGGGCGGGAGTTCCGTTCCAGATGACCCGAAAGGTGATAGACCCTGAAGGAAGATTTGCAGCGGTGGCGGGCAAACTTCGGGCCGGGATATTGCACTATGCAGTATATATGCACCCAGCATTGAACAGTTATCCTTCTTGATGGAATTGTCAGGGACACTAGTGCAATTTTTAACAGGCCCGGTGATGATTGGGGGAACTTCAACTCAGTGGTGAACGTTTCACTAGACAGATCTCACCCGCCGCTTGGGGATTCTCCGGTACACCGACTAACCAAAGGCAGGCTAGATTGGCAAGCGCGCTGGGGGCTGGAAGATACTTGGCGAGTGCAGCACCTGACCGATCGGGATTACTCCTACTTCTCTAGCTTACACGAGTTGCTTGTCCGGCTGGACACAGTGCTGTGCTCCCCATTGGTGATGCCGGACGTGGTGCACACCGAATACCTCACTAGAACAATTTCGGACCACAAACCCCTACTAGTCACCCTCGATTGGATGGCCACAGTACCATGTGTTCCAACCTGGAAACTGCATCCGGAGGCGTTAGACGACCCGCTCTTCCATACCGCAGTACAGGATGGGATCACCCAGTATTTTGCCAGCAATGCCTGCACGACTGCATCCAGGGTGACCGAATGGGATGCCTTTAAGGTAGTCGTCAGATGACAGGCGTCCGGAAGGTACTCCTAGGAGGCTTGGATAAGGCTGAGGTGAAACTGCGAGTGGCGGAAGTTGCGAGGCCTGGTCACCCTGAATTGCAGGAGTCCGTCAACACGGCTAGAGAGGCGGTAGCGGTCAAAGTGGAACGACTCCGTAGCTTTGACTACAAGGCCTATAGAGTGAAAGCGCATGCAGAAGGAGACAAGGCAAGCACAATGTTGGCCTGGCTGGCCAACCCCATGCGGAGGCACTCCCCTATTCTGACTTTAGAGAGAGAAGACGGGGATACGACATGCACTCAGGCCGAAATTCTGCAAGGCTTTACAAATTATTACGAGACGCTCTACAGGAGTCCACTGGAGACCGGGACTCCAATGATTGGCTCGTTCTTGGACGAGCTAGTAGTCCCACAGGTCGACCAAGAACAGGCAGAAAACCTGGGGAAAGACATCGAGTTAGGGGACATTCGGAGCGCTATATAGCGCATGGCCCACAAAAAAACGCCGGGTCTAGATGGGCTGCCCATAGAATTCTACGGTAAATATATGGACCTATTGGCGCCGAGACTCCTGAAGGTCTATAAAGAAGCCAAACAGGTTGGAGTCTTGCCCCAGTCAATGCGAGAGGCGTTGGTGATACCGTTGCTGAAACCTGGGAGGGAGAGCAGCAAGGCAGCGTCATATATGCCGTTGTCTATGCTGACAACCGACTACAAAATTCTCAGTAACATCCTGGTGTCACGACTACTGCAATACATGACCACGCTGATCCACAGGGATCAGTCTGGATTCATTCCCATGCTCAATATCACTTCTAAAATTCGAAGGCTCATAAGCCTGTTGGATGACGTCGATCTAGAAGCACATATACCCCTGATTCTATCCGTCGATATAGAGAAAGCATTTGACAGTCTAGAATGGGAATACTTATATAGTGTCTTGCAGCGCTTTGGGCTTGGAGAAGGATACATAAGGTGGACAAGAGTTTTATACAACTCCGCGGTGGCGAGAGCACCGGTGGGGAAGCTGATTTCGCACCAATATCGGGTGGAACGCGGGACGCGACAGGGGTGTTCGCTGTCCCCCCTTCTGTTTGCCCTTGCAATGGAACCATTGGCGATTGAGATTAGGACAGGGAGACATTATAAGGGGTTGAGTAGCAGGGAGGGGCGGCAGCTTATATCCCTCTAAGCGGATGACTTATTGCTTTTTCTTGAAGATGCGGAAGCAGCTCTGACGGGGGTGGAGCGGTTGCTACGGCAATTCGGAGAGCTATCGGACTTAAGGGTTGATTGGTCCAAGACAAGCATATTTCTGGTGCGACAGAGAGAAACCAGACCCACCATGCACCCATTGATAAACTGGGAACCCACCTGTTTGAAATACCTTGGAGTATATGTATACCACACGGCAGCAGACATTCTAGAAGGTAATCTGGGTCGATCCGCACGAGCACTGAAGGGCAGTATGGCCTTTTGGGCCACTCTGCCACTGTCAGTGATGGGCCGCATATCCCTTTTGAAAATGGTGGCACTACCACGTCTCTTGTATTACTTCCGTACGCTGCCCATATGGATACCCGGCTCCTTTTTTAACTTATTGAGATCGCACGTATCCTCTTTCCTTTGGGTAAAGGGGAGGTGCCGTGTTGCCCAGAACACGCTCGTTCAACCGAAAGATGAGGGGGGACTTGCAGTCCCGGATTTCGAGCTTTACTATTTAGCAGCTCAGTTACAGCTCTTCACGCAAGAAGTAGCAAGAGTGTTTTGCGGCCCGGGCCACGAGAGGGAGCGAGGCACGCCGCGGCATGTCTTAGCTTATATAACTTTACAGCAGAAATTGGACCTACGAGACCTTACCATGGAGGAGAGGACGTTCCGCCATTGTTGGAACCGATCCCAGCGCCGAGCTGGGGTACAACACCCGTATGCGCCGGAGATCCCTCTCGATATATTGACGGCGTTGCCGCATGGAGGAGATTGGTCGCAGCTGCAGGTTTGGGAAGAAGCAGGACTGCAGGTCATAGGAGATTTGTATGAAGATGGGATGTTATTGCCCTACCAAACGATCTGGGAGAGGTTTGACCTACCAGGAGGGGGATATTTGTTACATGCAGCAGTCACTAGAGCCATCCAAAAGCACTGGAAAGAAGGGTTGGGAGAGCCCACGACAACTGTGGCCTACCAATACACTATGATGTCGGCGGGCACTTATAAGGTTGTCACATGTCTCTACGCCAGGATGCTTCGGGAAAACTTGCCGCCTTTAACAGCGCTGAAAACCAAATGGGAAGCTGACTTGGGTAAGGAGATCCCTGAGACGGCTTGGGCGCGAATAATACGATACACCCGTAAGAGCACGAGGAACGCACGGTTCCAGCTAATACATTTCTTCATACTCCATAGGGCATATTTGACACCGGGGAAAATTCGTAAATATTTCGGAGTGAACGAGGCAGCGTGCCCCAGGTGCACTAGGGAGGGTGTGGAACTGGATCATATGCTATGGGATTGCCCGGCGCTAGGGGACTACTGGAAGGCAATAGGCGATACACTGAACGAAGTGACGGGGAGGAACCTTCAATTCGATATGGCCGTCTGTATTCTACACTGGTTCCCACAGTCCCCTAAGCACAAGAACACAAGCAAATTTGCGGGCATGGGGCTCATATTAGCCAAACGAGAAATCACTAGACATTGGAAAGCAAGGGCTGGTCCTTCACACAGACGATGGGTGAATGAATTCCTGAAATGGGCTGCCAGCGAAAGCACACTTAGGTATCAGATGGCATGCAGAAGACGAGACGGCAAAGCACAAGAAGCAGCGACCGCTTGGGAAGTATTAGTGCAAGCCCTGCGGGATCGGGAGACACATGAGGAAGGGGAAGGGCAGGATAGTGAAGGGGAGCACCCTCGAAACACTCCAGACACATCACATAACTAAACACTTAAACGCTCCTGGTATCACGAAAACACGCTGATTGATTACGGCGACATGCGGAGGTGGTCGGACACAATGGGGGGGTAGTTGGAGAGAGCAATAATAATAAGTTGAGAGATGTTGGGGGGAGTTGAATGGGGGTTATAACAAAATGTAAAAGCGGACTAAAGAACTTACTGCTGGACAGTTGCAGTGGCTTCTTGCTGTAAGGATTGAACTATCCTCAGGATTAGCGCCGCCCGGCCTCCGGGATGTGGGCTTATGGGCTGTGTAACGATCTTTTAACAGATTATTGCAACGCAACTGCCAGTTTTGGAACTATTGAATGAGACAGCTGTGATTATTATAAGTCTGCAATAAAACTATATTTTAAAAAAAGAGATACATATACAAGGATCAGGCTGCATAGTACATAAAAGGTGCAATACTTGAAATGAAATGAAATGAAATTGGATTTATAGAGCGCGTGGTTGCCCTTGAGCGTCCCAGCGCTACTTGCAGTTTGTAGGAGTACTTGTCGACCGTGTTGCAGAAAGGTGGGATGGTGGTTATGGTAGTATGTAAGAGGGTGCTTTGTAGTGTTCGAGAGTGATGCTAAAGTTAATCAATACATTAAAGGGAGCTGATGAAGTAAGTGGGATGAGTTTTGGAGGGAATGACAGGGTGGATGTTTTTGTCTTATGTGGGCTTTACCTGATCTACAAGAGGTAGAGATTTTGCAGAGGCATAGCTTAAGGAGGAGTGCAGGGTGTGAACACAAACACACATTAAATGAAAGCATTCTTAGTTTGGTATTTTGGACTGGGGGCCCAGAATTGGGTCTGGTGCACCTGTGTTGGTTTTTTCCCACTTGTTTAGTTGGGAATAGTAAGATTCACACCCGCTGAATCTCACCAACTAAGCTACGCCCCTGCGATTTTGATGGTTCACCCATTTAGTGGAGAGAGTTGCAGATGAGTAGTGTGTGTACATAGTGGTGAGCTTGCTGCAAGGTTGTGTTGAGCAGCTGCTGTTCTCAGGGTTTATCTGCAGCATGCTTGTCTTGCCACATGGTCTAGCTGTGCAGCAATGGTGGTTTGCGGTTATCTGCATGGTACACAGCTCGATGCTCTTTTAGAGTTGTGCTTTAGAGGGGTCCTGTAGTAAGGTGGGGATTGCATTTGGTGAGTAGTCAAGTAATTGGTCTGTGCTGAGGTTTGTCAGTGCCCAGCACAACTGAAGTATGATGGGATTCTTAGATAGGAAGGCCTAATTCGAAGAGGTGCCTATCAGGTAGTTGCTCATGCTGGACTTCCTTTTGATGATGTATTACAGTGGAGTGCTTGCAGCTTTCTTTTCTATGGAGGCATATTTTTTTCCAGTATGATGTGGCTGTTGATTGAGGAACAATAAGCGCTTTTTCAATTTACTTCTCACTAGTCCACCAATAGCTGACAAATCAATTGAGGATCCCCATATCCCTGCACTGTTGCATAAGTTGTCACCAACTTTGGGCTGCAGAGCTGCTTCTAGACTTTTAGGTTCCACGTTAAAGTATGTTACGAGAACCTTTGTACGCTGTTAGTCAAGCCTTGGGCTGTTGCTACTGCACGTCCAGGTTTTTTTGCAGTACAGCTGGTTGGATATTTTCAGGTCAAGATTTCTGAAGATATTGACTACTTTAGTGGGCTGGTTTCCCGGGGTTGGAGGAATAGTAAAAATCTTCTTTGACCTGGGTCCCCAAATAATGGCATTATTTTTTTCACGGGAGTAAGCTTCTACTACAGTCAGTTGGAGTTGTAAGGTGTTTTTCTTGCATACTAAAAAGATGGAGTTAATGGCAAACAGAAGCAGTAGACTCTGGATATTGTTACTACTCGGGACAACTTTGGAGGTCTCCTAATTTGCTTTCTACATATAATTTGGGTACAGATTGAATAAGTATGGGTCCAGAATGCAGCCTTGCTAGAACCCTATGTTGGTTCCGAAGCATCTGCTTCTTGCTCAATTTAGGCATTCCATGACTTGAACTTTGGTGCCTGTGAAGAGAACGATATTATCTTTAACATGGCTGGTGGAAGGCCCATGTTTTTCAGTCTGGTCCTGAGTGGCAGTTCAAAGCGACTGTAACAATCCCAGATAAGCTGCAAATGAGGCATTCTTCTCTTCACTGAGAAATCATAGATGATGTGCTGAAAGTTAATAATGTGTTCTATGGTGGAGATATTGTGCCTGTAACCTCCCTATATATGGTTCAAGATGTAGTTTTTCAGCCCATGAGTCCACATGTTCCAGTATGGTTTTGATGAATATATTTATTTCGATGCAAATAGGAATTATTGGTATGTAGGAGTTTGGGGAGGAGTCCTTTCCCTTTTTTGTTCAGTGGTATGAGCAAGCATGTTTTCCGTGATTCAAGAAAACATATGTTGTGCCTATGTATGCTTTGGCGAGGCGCAGTGACCACTCCTGTACATAATGTCAGAAAATTCTGGTGGTATCATGTTGGAACCTGATGCTTTGCTCTCTTTTAGCTCGTGTCATGTCAGCATCCTTGTCAGGTATAAACACGTTAATTGGTTTATCTCCGCTTCCTATAGTGGGCCTCAGTTACTCTTTTTTGCTCATTGAGGAGCTGTCCTGTTGCATGTGCTGTATTAAGAGAGGAATGACACTAGATTAGTTTTCACGTGGAAGGGTGCCCATGTTAAATGATTGGGTGCCCCATGCTCTCCTGGCCTGTATGAAGTTTATACTATCCCACTCCACTTACCAAGTTTTGCATTTAGATCTCCACTGATGATAGCAAGGTGTCTTGCATAATCAGTGGGCTCATCCGGAGTGCTTCATGGAACAGGTTTCTCTGAACTACTATTTGTTTTTGGATGGGGCACAGATGTGTCATACTATGATGTACTAGTCAGACTATGTTCTTATCCATATAGAATTGTATGACGTGCTGAGTGAGATCCATTAGGATGAAGTCCCAGCACAACTCGATTCTGCAGCTCATCTATAGCCTGCTTGAATGTGTCCCACTCCTGTTCATGGTGGCTTTAGTTGTGAGGGCCAGGTTTCTTGTAGGGTGATGATTGCATGTGTTGTCGCGAGGAAAACTAATTGAGGATCTCTGAGTTTGTTGCAGATGCCTGTGATGAGCCCTGAGATCAGGCACCTTGTTTTTGAAGCTGTCTAATTTTTCCACTTTATTTACACTCTCGTTGCTAGTAAGGAACTGTTTGCATTGATGGGAAATTTTAGGCTTGGTGACTGGGCACTTGCTCCATACTGAGTTTTGGTGAAAATGGTCATTGTGGGTTCACGCTGGTCATTGTTCGTGGCATGCTGGCTGGGCATGCAGTATTTTGCCTGTCATATTTGTTTTGCCCCAATCATTTTTGATATTAATGTCTTGAGTGCAGCACTTTGCTTGTATATTATTTCAAAAGGTGTTTTTGATCTTCCAGGTATGTTGGACATTACTTGGCTGCAGGGCCCTTTCCCAAGTGACGCTTCTTGACTAAAGTTGTCTCCTGGTCATTTAGGTCTCTCTACGGTGTGTTTGTTATCTCCTCCACTGGTTCACTTTTGTGTTGGGGTTTTCTACCCTTTTTTGCGAATGTGGAACTAAGTGATTCCTTACTTAACAGCCCTATTTTTCAATTTTGTTTATGGTTTGGGAATAATGTGCATAGCATAACTATTCTGGTTTCTGATGATGGGTGAAAGTGTGTCTGCTTCATGTAGTAGGTATGATAGGCATGGAGCCTGTTCCTATCATAATGACAGAGCAAGAGGACGGAAATAAGGATAGTCTTCTTTGCTGCCCTGCACATTCTTGAACTGTCCCTGGATCCAGGAGGGGACAGTTGCAATACAGGACTAACATAGTCCCTAAACCTTATTCTACCTTTTATAAAGAGCTACTACCTTAGAAGTCTTTCTTCATTTTTCAAGCCCTGATGAAGTCCACACCAGTTGGACGAAATGCATTGGCTGTTAGGCTGTTTTTTTGTTGAACAAGAAGCATAAAGGAACAACTTGTGTAATATCAACAGTGGATGGACAAAATCATTTTTGGGTTATGGTGGTGCACTCCACATTTGGGTTAAATTTAAAATTGGTCTTGGAGACTGCTCCTTGGAAATGGCGGGAGCAGTGGAGATGCACACCATTTGAGATGTAAGACTCACAATTTTGGACTCTTTTGGGAGACTGTTTTGTGGAGACGTGCGTCACAATCACACAGTGTGCTTGTTTGGCTTGCTGTTTCAAGTTTTGGAGTTTCCCATCATAATGTTGTTGTTGTTTTTTCTGCATTCATAGTTGGCTACACTGGGTATCATTTTGAGAACTTTCCCAAGGGCGATGTCTTCAACGAGTTCCATGTTTAGCCAGTTGTGTACCTTGTTTCGGAAGGACTACTTACTTTCTGTGGTTTTGTTTTTCAGTGAAGATGAAGTTTCTCGGATCATTATTGTCTACGATTTTATTCATGTTTATAGTGGTGGATGACCTAGCAAGCTCTTCCCATATCAAGCTTAATCTTAAGTCGTTCATGCTCTGATGAATCCTCAGAATTAATGTACATATTGTTTAACCTTCTATGTGAATAAGTGATTGCTGCGGTTGTACATTCCTGGCTCTGGTCTTTGATCTGTCTTCCTCCCATGGGGTATGTTTGCTTCCATTGGCTGGTTGGCCTAACTGGCATTTTAATGTGTGCAATCATGTGTAGTTTTGATTGCAGCATGTAGTTTGTGTGTTTGCCTCAAGTGCCTCTAAATCGGGATGTTGCATTTCCTTTTTTTGGGTTCGCTTCTTATGTGTCCAATACATTTTCAAGGATTGTGCGAGGTTTGATAGTTCAGCAATGGAAGGTTCAAGCCAATCTCTTAATTTTTTGAAGTTTGTCTGAGATGTGCTTTGCGTTATTTTCAGGTCATCTGGGGCCAGTTGCAGTATGATAGGATTATTAAAAAATGGTCGCAATTTGAGTACTATTTGTGAATATCTGGTATTTTTTTAACCAACCTATGTACTAATAGGTCAATTTACAAAAATACTGAATTAGAGTGGGTCGCAATTTGACTATCCTCTTGAATATTAAAGAGGTACATCACAAATTGAACCTACAAGGATTCACCGGACTCCCCCGGATGGTGGCCTGCTGCAGTCTTCAGCCCACCATGCCTGTGATTGCTTTTAAATAAAGTAAACTTTTATTTTAAATTCAGCTAGCTTTCTATGAAGAAAAATGGGATGTTTTTGAAAAAATAAAACTATTGTGTAGCAGTAGGCTGTAGTCCCATGGACCACCTCCTACTCCCCCAAAAATTATTTTTACCATTCACGAAGGGGAAGGGATCCTTTGGGGGGGCCCTTCCCGTTTGTGGGTGGGTTACCTCTACCTTTCTATAGTCAGTAAAATATGAATGTTTTGCGACCGAACTTCAGTTGGAAAACATTATTGAGTACCCTAAAGAATCATTATTTATAAGGGACGCCTTAAACACAACCCTTCCAAATAGCAATTCTTACAGGTTTCTTTAACCCATATAGTGATTCAGTAACATGCTACTGAAACACTGAATGGGTTTAGCACACTTGAAAAACATATTTTCTTGACACAAACACTGTGATTTACCGAATGGAAGGGTTTGGAACCAGAAAATGCATTTGTATATCTGGCCCTTAGTCTCTTGTGGATGGTGAGGAGTAGATTTTGTATGTTTTGCATTGTGAGTGGATGCTCCCTTATGCTGAGTGTTTGCTGTGTAGCTGCTTTTTCTACTATTATCAGGTAGTCCTCAGTGTGGGAGTGAAAGTTGGGGCAGTGTGAAATCAAAACTCGCTATGTTGTAGTATGTTTCTATATTTGCTGCAAGTGTATGGGTTTCCGAGGAGGCTCTTCAGTTTGGACGGCAAGCATCCTGTTGAAGCCCGATGTGTCTGCAAGATCTAGTTTTTCCCGGATCCATCTTTCCTGTGATGAATTGGGACATATATTTTTAGTGCTGGTATCCACAGCTGAGGTTGAATAGGATATTATTTTATAATTGCCACTAGTGGTACTGTTGAACTCAATGGTCTATGGATTCTTACAGATTTCTGGGCTTGCCTGGGCATTTGCTTCCTCTTTTTGAGCTGCTTTGGAGGTGATGTGAGGTACTCCCACTTGCTTAATTGCTGGGCAAGTTCTGTTTGGTTACTTGTTCACTTTCCTTTCTCAGAAAGCTCCTTTTCGGGCAAAAGTCTTGATCCTTGTTCCATAGGATCTAATGGTTCACTGTCATCCAAGGTTATGTTACATTACTACTGCATGGAACTATTTGTGTCAATGATAGACAATTTTGTTTCTGGATGGTGGAGTTGTGTTGTTGTTGCTGCTGCTGCTGAGCACTTTTCTGGTCCTGGCATGATTGATACCTGGCAGAATTCCTTCCGTGTTTTTGACTACGTGATTGCTTCTCCATGTACCTTCACTGCGGTCATTGTTTTGTTCATCTTTGGAGTTTTTCCCTATTGCTGTTGTGCTCTGTGCTAATTTCTGAAATGGGAATGAGTGTGTCCATATGTGGCATCCTGTACTGCTGGTCTGTGTCTTCCTTCAAAATATTTTCCCCAAACTTGCTGACTTAAACTCTTCTGCTACTACAATGGTAAACTGAATTTTGCTGTCCTCAGTCAATAATCAGGTGAGTGTTGCTGCTGGTCTTTTCTTTCCTACTGATATATGTCCTCTAATGCTGCCTGTGTGGTCACTGACAATTGTGCAGGCAGCGTTCAGGCAAACAAGGGCCACCCTACTCACATGGAACCAGGCTTTCTATTATATATCAAGGAACACTGGCTCCTGCGGAAAATGTATGGGATACGTAATAATAGTTATGCACATTGGCAATAGTCATGGGTAAAAGTATGTCAAAACAATTATACAGAACATATATTAGAGTCCAAATGCTGTTCATGTAAGTAATACAACTCTATTATGATGCAAATAGAAAGTGCTTGGTGTCCCAAGTGAACTTACTACCTACATATCAAAGAGTGACAATTTGTGACATACAGTAAGGTTTCATAATGTACATAAATGACCATCCAGTAAGTATACACTAATTATTAACAGCCTTCTGGCATATTGTTAGGGGCTGAAAAGGTTCGTTTTTAGTGCCTGTATAATTCTTTTTCTCTTTTGGCATACTTTTACCCATGACTATTGCCATTGTGCATAACTATTATTGAGTATCCCATACATTGTCCACAGGAACCATTGTTCCTTGATATATACTTGTGCAGGCAGGTCCTGTCTGTAACTTTGGATATGTTTTAGAGTGTGCTCTGCTATTGATTTAGCATCTTTTAGTCTGGATTGATTATTAGTCTGCAAGTTTGCTCTAGTGTAACCTCTCAGGAACATTGTTGGTTTTTCTCCATAAGCCTCATGGTCCTCGATGGTTCACAGGCTAATGACACACATTGGGGCCTGCCTTTTCCCCTGATTTCCACTTTTACTGATGGCAGCTTCACTGCAGGTCCAGGGCCCTCTGCAAGGTGGATGGGAGCATGGGACAGAATGCACATACTAATCCTCCATCATCTTGGCTCTTCCTGATCTGTCAGCAGACATGCCCTCCAATACACCTTACGATATCTTCACCATTGTTAAGGCTGAGGGCACCAGCAATTGTGGTTCAACTCAGACCCCTGCTTGCTGATGTCTAGTCTCTGGGCTCTAGAGGGATTCATCTCTATGTCTCCATTAGGGCAGTGCGGGCCCCACCCGAGGCCAGAGGTGAGCCCCGAGCTAAGGATGGCATGTTGAGGCAGATATGTGAACATGAGGGTTATCCTGGCCCCTGTGGTCGACTAGTTTGCTTTTCAGCCACTTTTGTGTCTGTTGCTTGTACTCTTCTCAACTAAAGTCCCTGTGCTCGGGGCTGGGTGTGAAACCTTTCAGCATCTGAGAGGGAAAAGTGGTCTCAATGATGGAGCTGCTGTGGGAACAGTCCTGCGCACCCACTGAGGAGCACCGGTTTTTATAGTGTTACATTTTAGTGAGTTGATTATGACGTCATGTGTATTTAAGATATGATTTTATGGCGAAAGCTGCTTAGCCTACCCGTTCCCCAGACTGCTGCAGCACCAAGGAATCGACTTACTGCTCAGGAGTGCCATGATCCAATCACCCCACTAGGTATTTAAAGGAAACTGAAAATGTATACTGAAGGAGCATTGAATCTTATGGACTCCTTTGAACTGCCCATTGGGACTCAGAATAACAGATGCACACTCCTTTGCTGCGGGTAACAATAGTACTGCGTATTTATTGTGTTTTTCGCCTGATTGTGACAGTAGGTTTGAGCACTATCTTGACTGGACTGAGCCTAAACTCTTCAACCCAAATGGCTCATACATCATTTTACATTGTTTTTTCAAAACAAGGTTTATCAATGCATTACGTCTCTGCTAGAGGACAAATGATCATTTAATACATTTTTATGTATCCATATTTATTTGGGGAGCTACATTTAAAAAGTAGCAAACATGGATGCACTTCCTGCGAAAATCCAGAAGTGCTAGGCAGTGATGAATTTTAGTGTCGAGAGGCTGTAATTAGTATATAGCTCCTTCCTATTAGGCATCTTCACATTTGTTTTTTTAATTATTCATTAGATTAAGTGGTATTTGGAAGTGATGAATCCGAGAATGGAAGTTTGTAATTAGTGTATTTGCTGTTAAGTATTTTTAGCAATTATACTGCATTTAGCTCACTTGGATTGGTTTATGACATGCTTGTATCTTATACATCATATGCAAATCTGCCATTTTAAATGTGAATGTTATGGCTTATAACAAAAACATTAAACCTTGGTGGTAAGTAAAGCTGAATAGAGCGAATCCATTGTGCCAGTTTTAATACCCTTTGAATATTAGTTTGCATGGTAACTTACCACCAGCCACAAACTTGTGGTAAAAGTTATTGGGAAAACTGGAGCAAGTGCATTTTGTGTTAAGCTACCAATGAAAGTAAGTGCTAAAAATAGGTAGCTGGAGTATGCAGCTCTGGCCATTACGCCACATCATATCAACCCTTCTCCCCATTTTCATTGTTAGTAGTTGGCTCTGTTGTAGACAGCGCTAACAGGAGAAGTGGGTTGCTGCAAGCGGCTCCTGACTCTTTTTTTTTTTTTTTTACAAAATTAACTACTGTCAATAATAGACTAGTAAATAAAGTTGCAAACTTGGATTTTCTCTTGTATTTAACACATAGGACAAAATGTAATAATAAATATGCTCGCACTGTGCCGCTTGTGTCCTGGCTGTTCCATCTTACTGCCATTCCCAAAGCTGCACAATTCTACTACTCGTCTTAATCCCAACCCCTGGTGCTCTGGCTGATCCATCCTACCACCTGCTCTAATCACAACTGAGCCTTTCCTGGTATGCACTACCCTACTATCCACCCTTAACCTACCCCCTCCCCCCAATGCTGCAGCAGCTCCATAGTACAGCCTAACCTAAACTCAGATGCCCCTTTCCCTAGATGCACTATCTTATGACTTATCCAACCTGAACTGGCCCTTTCCCTGGACGGTGGATCACTCCACGCCATCTCTTCTTTTGGCATATGGTTAACCTGGTGTGTTTGGCAATTGGGAATCAAGGGTCGATTGACTCTGTAAACCTATGACTAGTACCACATCTATTCAAATACCGCTTTGTACCAGCCATGTTGCTACGAAACCACATGTATAATGTTTTCTCATGTTATACTAAGATGAGCAGGCCTTCTCTTCTGTCAGGCCAAACCCCCTGTTTTCACCTTGGCACATGTGAGTGAGAAAGTGAGATTCTTGTTAGCTCAGTAGGCAAACGTTTGTTGTGTATTTTATTTCGAAGATCTTTCTGCTGGTTCTCATGAAAACCAGAGAGGCACCTGCACCAGCTCCTATTATCAGTAGTTTTTCTTTCTATCATGTGATTACTTCCTTTGCCTATGTGAAGAAAATGTATGAAGTTAAAAGCGATGTTGAGATGTATTAGCATCATATTCTAATTAGCATTGTGAGGGTGAAGCTACATTGGTTTGTTTTGCAATTACTACCTTCTTTGCTTTTTGTTAATAACATGTTCCAAATTTGGAGTAGACTGTGAAAGAGATTTTTATTTGACTTCTCTATCATCCTGCACCCTACAACTAGGGACATCATCAACCTCTACCTCTCAAGGAACTTGATATGGCGTCCAAAACCTGCAGCAATTGTGATGTCAGTAGAGATATCTTCTGTGTCTCCATATCCACCACCTTCTGTGCCAGTTCCGGGGGTGATTCTGCTACAGGGACACCCGCTGCACCATAATGGGTGCAACAAATGTGTTTGCATGGGCTATTTGTTGTGGAACTTTCAAGCCCTCCATTTTCAGCTAAAGCTTGAGCAGTGATATCACACACTATTGTCCCACTCCTGGTGGACTCAAAAGCAGATGGTTCACCCCCTCCTCCACACATTCACTGCCACTACATAGGGTTGCATAGGCAGAGGTAGTGGTTGCACCTGAGGCAGTGACACCTTTGTTGCGGTCAGGCTACATGCGGCACTTTCAGTGACCACAGGTGGCTAACAGATGAAAGGTCCCTCATCCCCATTGTGTCCTCCTCGAGGGGGGGGCAGAAATTAGTCTGCACCATATATGCACTCATGCCATTCACACTGAGTCCTACTTTTGATTCTGGGCTGTCAGCACCACAGGATATGCCCTTCGACCCTTGACCCTGCTCCAGGCAAGTCGTTCCCCATGCCGCTCAGCTCCACCTAACTGTGCCCGTGTCTCTGCTCCCTGATCTCGCTGCTGCAACGAGTTCGAGGCCCTCCTCCACCCGCAGGCTCCCGCCAGCGCCTCATCCCTGGTGGCCTAGTGGTGAGCCGTGAGTATCTGTCTGCTCTCTCTGTTCCTTTTCTGCCTGCTTTAACTTGTCTGCTCTTTTATTCTGATTTCTTGTAATCTGCTCTTTCTGCCCACCCTTCCAGCGTTCCAGCCTTTGCCTTCCCCTTCCTACCGCTGTGTCCCCTGTGGCCCCGCCCCCTCGCTCGCCCATCCGTTCTCACTCCCACATCCCAGCTGCTCCTCCCTCCCACCTCCCCGTCTTATGGCGCCCGCTGCTGTGGTGAAAAGAGCGACCCTTGACTCTTCTCCAGGCAGGTCGCTCCCCACGCCGCACAGCTCCACCTAACTGTGCCTGTGTCCCTTCTCCCTGATCTCGCTGCTGCCACAAGTTTGAGGCTCTTCTACACCTGCAAGCTCCCACCTGCGCCTCATCCATGGTGGCCCAGTTGTGAGCCGTAAGTATCTGTCTGCTCTCTCTTTTCCTTTTCTGCCTGCTTTTACTTGTCTGCTGTTCTATTCTATTTTCTTGTATTCTGCTCTTTCTGTCCATTTTTCTCTCTGTAGCCCTTCCAGCGTTCCAGCCTTTGCCTTCCCCTTCCCACGGCTGCGTCCCCTGTGGTCGCCCATCCTTTCCCGCCTCCCAGCTGATCCTCCCTCCCACCTCCCCTTCTTATGGCAGCCGTGGTGAGCACGCCAAAGGCAAGCCCGTTTGCGCCTGTCCGTGCCTGGACTGCGCCCAGCGCCAGACCCCCTGGCCCCCGCGACTGCCACAATGCCCCTCACCACTACGACGCCAGCACCATCCACGAACTCAATGCTGGCCAATCATCCACCTGCTTCCTGGCCACCCCGAAGCGTACCCACAGAACCTTCGCCTGCCGGAGCTGCAGCTTCACCAGGCTCCAAGCCACCGCCCGCCAACTGGGGTAGGACGCAACAACCTCAGATGCATGCTCAACACCCGCTCCGCCCACAAGCATGCCATCGAGCTCTGGGACCTACTCGACTCATCCTCCCCAGACGTCGCCTTCCTGACGGAGACCTGGATGAAATCCTCCTTGGCGCCCGACATTGCCATAGCCATCCTGGACAGCTACAAGATCACCAGCAGGAACCACACCAACGGAGCAGGAGGAGGAATCGCCATTGTCCACAGGAATACCCTCAGAATCTTAAACAGCACCAAAGACACCGTCAGTGCCGCTGAACACCTGCACTTCCAGATCCACATCAATCCCAACACCACCCTCAGAGGAACCATCATCTACAGACCCCCGGAGCCCAGCCACAGTGCAGTGACTTGAAGGCTGACTAGTCAGCATGCACACCCTTGCATCCAGGGACTACATCCTCCTCAGAGACCTGAACTTCTACCTCGAGAATGCCAATGACAGCAACTCCACCACCCTGCTCGACAATTTCGCCAACCTCGGACTCAAATAGCTCATCACGACTCCCACCCACTCCGCCGGACACACGCTCGACCCCATCTTTTCCGCCAGCAAACACATCACCTTCAACCACACCACTGAACTCCACTGGACCAACCACTGCTGCATCCACTTCACCTTCGAGAAACCCACCATGCAACACCACCCACAAAGGATCACCCACCGTAGCTGGAACAAAGTCTCCAAAGACCAGCTAATCATCATCCGATCGCACAACCTCAACATCATCTCATACGCCAACGACACCCAGCTGCTCCTCTTCCTCACCAAGGCCCCCACCACCGCCAAAACCAACCTCCACGAAGGAATGAATGCCACCGTCGAATGGATGAAGAACAGCTGCCTGAAACTGAACTCAGGCAAGGCGGAGGTCCTCATCTACGGCTCCACCCCCTCCGCCTGGGACGACTCCTGGTGGGCGGCCACACTGGGAGCTGCACCGACACCCACCAACCACGCAAATAACCTGGGGTTCATCTTAGACTCATCACTATCAATGACCCAGCAAGTCAACGCCGTCTCCTCCTCCTGCTTCAACACTCTCGGCATGCTCCGCAAGATCTACAGATAGATCACCCCGGAACCAGAATGATGGTCACCCAGGCCCTCGTCAGCAGCAGACTGGACTATGGCAACACCATCTATGCGGGAACCATGGCCAAACTCCAGAGACGACTACAACGCATACAGAACACCTCCGCACGCCTCATCCTCGACATCCCCCGCCACAGCCACATCACAGCCCACCTGAAAGATCTGAACTGACTTCCCGTCAACAAGAGGATCACCTTCATGCTCCTCATCCACGCTCACAAGGCACTCCATAACACCTGACCAACATACTCAAAAATGACTCACCTTCTACACCCTGAATCGCCAGCTTTGCTCCGCTGCCCTCGCCCTCTCCACCATTCCGCGCATCCACAGAACGACCGCCGGCAGCAGATCATTCTCCCACCTCGCCGCCAAAACATGGAACACCCTCCCCATCCACCTGCGGCAGACCCAGGACCTGCTGACCTTCAGGAGATATCTCAAGACATTGCTATTCGAGCAGTAGCAGCACCCCCTCCCCCCAGCGCCTTGTGACCCTCAAGGGTGAGTAGTACGCCTTACAAATGTTGATTGATTGATTGATTGATTGATTTCACACTATGTTTAGGTTACATCTAAATTACACCAAGCATATTTTGCATAATTATGCACATTTTGTGCTACTCATGTTAGGTGAAATTGCTGAAATTACACAACTTTGCACAATTACGCGCCATTCATTGTAATTTTGTGAACATGCCATTCATAGTAAAAATGTGCCGCAAATGCACAGGAACTACAGAGCATGGGTGGCTGTTATTAGCTCAACTTTTTTTTTGTTTGCACTATTATTTTAGTACACTATGCATTTGAATGACTGAATGAATAATTTTAATGGGTAATTACTCCAATCGCTGCAAATTGCACCCTACTATCGCAAAATGAAAATTAAAAGACAAGGTACAATCCTTTTGTAAACAATAACTATATGCTAAAATACATGACTTAAAATTACAATAAAAAATTGACTGTGCACCTTTTGTAAGTAATGACTGTGTGCAAAGAGTCGACATGCTACACCTCAATGTGTCCTAGGACCCCCGTATCCCAGCTTCTGAGAGAGAAGCCTTGGTGTTCTTGCCCCACTATGCCAGCAATATTCCTGACTTGTGTTGTTTTCCAGCCTGCTGTTGTCAGTTATGTTCTGCAACCTCCATTCCTCTTACTGACCAGGCTTTGCCATACATGTCCAGCGTATCATGATCTGAGTTTGATCTGTTTCGGCAGCACAGGTTGCATCTGGTTTTATTTTATTTAGACCCCTTCGAGCAGTTCTCATGAATTTGCCAAAGTTAGCCTGATCCGAAGGCCCTGTGCAGAACAAGAGCAAGGCAACTGCTTCAGCGCATCTGCTGACCCCATACCTTATAAACATTGGGCCTCATTTATGAAGCTGTGCGTTACTTTTACGCCGCTGGTGCGTCACTTTTTGTGACGCACCAGTGGCGCAAAAAATGCGCCTTGTTGCGCCATAGTTACAAAGTGACGCATCTAGGTAGATGCATCACTTTGTAAACCCCTGCGCCACATTATACCTGCGCCAGGTATAATGTATGCAAGGGGGGAATTTTGAAGCAAGAAAGGGTCGTTGAAGTGACGCAGTGAAATCTATAAGATTTCACTGCGCCACTTCTAGGATGCAAATGCGTCAATATCTTACGCCTGCCTCACAGCAGGCGTAAGACTGACGCAGGCCCTTTCACATGGGGTTTGCCCCATGTGAAAAGACGCATTGCTGGAGTTGCGTCACTTTTGTGACACACTCCAGCAATGCGTCACTTTTGCGCCATACAGATACGTCAGAAATACTGAAGTATCTGTAACTCCCTGCGCAATGATGCGTCATACTGTAAATATGACGCATCATTGGTATCGCAAGGAGTGTGCAATGAAAAGTGACGCAACGCTGTTTTCACGCAGCGATGTGTCACTTTTCATAAATGAGGCCCATTGGTTTTAGCAACTTGCATTGTTCCATCCAAATTTGACATGAGAACGCATTTTATTTCCTACAAAAATGTAGCACCAAATGATGAATTTGCCTTTTGCATAAGTATGTCGACATTTTATGTAATTACTGGAAAGCAAATGAAGCTAATTTCCCCCACTTTTTCTAGTTTTCATCATGTCATAGTCTAACCCATAAAGGTACAAACTGCCCAGTTACTGCTTAAACCCCTGAGAATGTGGTATTCAGTGACCTTTACGTCTTACATACATGCGTTTTCTGGGTATTTGCTCAGGTGCTGCAATTGTTCAGTAATGCTGAGCTGGCCGTGGACTACTACACTGGCAAGTCATGGTACAGAAATGGCTCGTTTGATCTTTGTTATGTGTTTCATTTTTGCGTCCTCAATTTTAAATGAGTAATTCAATGCCAAAACCTCTGCACAAGAGGTAGGAATTGAAGGAAAAAATAATAAAAGCTGAGATGTTAAAAGATGACGTTAGAAAGTTGCTACCAATTAACGGCATTCGTGTCTACCCTCTTGTTTTAATTGTGTCTCTCTGGGCCATGATAAGAAAGTTGATGAGCTTTTTTCGAACAAACACCGAAGAGGAAATCTATTTTTGTTTTTTAAATTAAAGATCATATGTAAGGCTTTGAAAAATAAATACAAGCTTTAATAAATCATCTATTTTTTCGCCTTCCAGTGAGACATGAATGTTTTTTGCAGTTTTATCCAGGGCCAATTTAGACACTTTACAACAGAACCAGGTTACATAATCATTACACATTTTTTTAGGGACGGGGAAATTAAGGACCCTATTTGCAAATATAAATGTACATGTGTAGATTCATTTACATGTAAATTTACTCTTGTACCTAGGTGTAAATCGATACATTTACGCTCTTCATCATGTGTTGGTCTAGATTGACACCTTAGTGTAGACTTTCATGTCTCCCCCTCTGAAGAGCCTCATATTCTCTGACTTCATGTTAAAGGACAGCTCTCACTTGACCAAGTGCTGCCTCCTATACAGACCTACCTCGATCATATGCCTGAAAAATGTGTAAAATGCATACCCCCATGCCTCATACTCACCCTTCTGCCAGTAGATCTACTTCTGCTGCTAATAGTAGCACACCTGTGTACGTGGTTGACATACAGACTGCTGTGTGATGCTGCCAGCAGTATTCACCTGGGCTCTAGTACACTGAAAGAATAGACCTCTTCATGGTGTCAATAAATCAATGGAAACCGGCAGCTGTGTCTGCGGGGATAACAATGGGACGGGCATGCCACCAGCAAGGACCTTGCCCAAAATGGGGAAACGGCAGGCTAAGGGTGGGCGTAGTTCGCGAAGTAGCGCTACGCGAAGCTACGCGAAGTGCACTTCGCACTACGCGAACTTCACGTAGCACTACGTGAGCTGCGTAGTAGCATGTTCGCACTGTGCAAGAAGTGTTTTCAATGATTGCACAGTGCAGACAAGCATCCGGCACTGTGCAATCATTGAAAACGGCATCTTGCACAGTGCGAGCTGTAGTTTTCTGCTGCTCGAG